>NC_051163.1:135232477-135832477 GCF_013339745.2 Dermacentor silvarum
GCCCACAGTACGAACTGAACAATCTCATGGAGTTGGCCGAGATCTGCAGTCAAGCCAGGGAAAACTCAGGCCTGGCTGCAGCGGCCGCGTCACCCACAAACGTGGGCCGTAAAAGCACGTACAACATTCCCATACACCCTACAAATGTAGGAGTGCCCAACCCCGCGCACCTCACCAACACACCGGCACATGTCAGCGAGCTACCGATTCTATTCTCGTCACTCGGCGAAATATTGGTTCCCTCCGTGCGCGCCGTAAACATAACTGATTACGCGCGGCGGTTCCCAGAGACCTGTTTCGAACGGCGAAGGATCTCTCGCCGCCACACGCGTCCCCAGAACGTCGGAAAATTTCGGCGTGCATTACCTAGGGCTCAACTCAGACGGGGTTGTACCCACAACAACAGCACGCGCCCCGGGCGCAGCCGCCCCGGCCACCTTGGGCGCGCACCCAGTCTGGCCAAACGGCACAACTACTTCGGCTCTCGGTCGCGCAGCGAGATCACCACGCGTCACGGAGCCCGATAGTGACCCGTTCCCAGTAAACACAGGGACCTCCGCAATCGGGCCGGACAGTTTCGGAGGTTCCAATAGCGGAGGAAAACCTGCAGACGCGGCAAATCCCGTGCACTCTCTGGCGAGCGCTTTGCAGCAGGTGTTGCAAACCGCAATTTCACCCGGGCCTCGTATCGGAGTCCCGATACCGACGTACAGTGGCTACGGCGATCAAATGAGCGCCAACGTTTTTCTACTGGCGTTGCGACAGTACGAGCAAGCGACTGGCATGCGCGAGAGCGCGGTGTTGGAGAGAGTTCTCCCGGTTGCTCTAGTCGGCCAGGCCGCCCGGTGGTACCGTTTGGTAGGCCACACGGCGAGCACCATGGACGAGTTTCGTAGGCTGTTCAGAGACGAATTCCTCCCGTATGACTACCGACTGCAGATGCGGAGGGAGTTGGAACTACGCACACAGGCCCCGGACGAATCGCTGGTGGAATACGTTCGGGCGATGCAGGAGCTTTTCGAGTATGCTGATCCGAGCGCTTCGAACACGGAGCGAGTGGAGCGGGTAATTCGACAAAGCCACCCTACCTTTGCACTTTATCTGCGGAGTTCACGCTGCAGAGACCTGAACGAGCTGGCCGCAGAATCACGCAGGGTGCAAGCCGAAATCTCGGCAGCCCGCGCGTACCGACCACCGCCGCCGCCATCGGAGTCCTTGGAACCAAGCTGCGCTTGACACGGCAGCGGGCGCACGAACAGCGAGCACGCTGCGATGCCGGGTCGGTCCGCAGGTGCAACGGCGCCGTTCGAAATATCGGACCGCGCCCTCGATCCCATACGCATGCGGGTGAGACCGCGCAGGCAATACAGTCAAAAGGCTGGTGCAGCGCACAACATCACGCCCGATCAGACGATTACAGGCCTAGATCGGTCAGCCCTGCCAAACAGGAGGCAATTGACGCGGCGCTACAGGAGCTGCTCGATGCGGGTATCGTACGGCGGTCCACGAGCTCCTGGGGTTTCCCAGTCGTGCTCGTCCCCAAAAAGGATGGCAGTTCCCGTCTTTGTGTGGATTACCGGCGACTAAATACGGTCACGAAGAAGGATGCGTATCCCTTCCCAAGAGTGGACGAGATAGTTTCCAAGCTCGGTGGAGCGAAGTACTTCTTGACGTTGGATGCTAGCAAAGGCTATCTCCAAGTAGAGATGCGATCAGGCGACGAGTGCAAGACGGCATTTACTTGTCACAGGGGCCTCTACGAATTCGTACGGATGCCCTTCGGTCTCTCCGGAAGTCCGAGCACGTTTCAACGCCTGATAGACCGCGTACTCGGGGACGCCAAATGGCACCACGCGCTCGCCTATCTCGACGATATCGTCGTATACTCGCACACCTTCGAAGAGCACTTGGATCATCTTCGAGACGTCCTGGGAAAACTCCGGGCGGCCGGCCTCACACTCAACCCCGCCAAGGCGCAAATCTGCAGAACAGAAGTGAGCCTACTCGGTTACCGGGTGGAACGAGGGCAGGTGTCCCCAGACCCGGAAAAACTTCGAGCAATCGTCGAGTTTCCAGAACCGCAAGACGTGAGTGGTGTACGCCGTTTTCTTGGGATGGTAGGCTACTACCGACAGTTCATTCTCAATTGCGTACGCATGCAAGCCCCCTTGACAAAGTTGTTGAAAAGGGCATGGCTTGGGAGTGGGAGCCGGAGCAACGGGAAGCTTCCGCCATCTCGCGCAGGCCATCGCAGACACAGCCTCATTGAAGCTACCGGACCTAAACAGGCCCTTCGTGATACAGACAGACGCCTGCGATTTCGGAATTGGCGCAGTACTCCTTCAGGCGGAAGAGACTGAGCTTCGCCCGGTGGCCTTCGCGAGCCGCGCGATGAGCCCGGCGGAGCGCAACTATTCAGTGACGGAGAAAGAATGTTTGGCAGTCATCTATGCACTCCGAAAATTCGAGATGTACGTAGAGGGAACGAGGTTCACGGTCGAGACCGATCATATGGCCTTGACGTGGCTGAGCCGCCTCCGTGAGCCGAGCGGGAGGCTTGCGCGTTGGGCCCTGACCTTACAGCACTTCGAGTACGAAATCCGCTATCGCAAAGGAACCACAAACGTGGTCGCCGATGCGCTGTCACGGGCGCCGGTGAGAGACGCGCCGCCGGCCGGTAGCGAGGAGGAGGAGGGGGCGGCCGAGCCACTCTCATCGAAGGGAAGCCGGGGAGAGGGGAAAACCCCGCCGGCACAAACCCAAGAGCACGTGCATCTCGTTGGGGTGAGACCGCCCCTCGAGATTGCGTTCAGCAGAGATCAGCTCATCAGCGCTCAAAGGACGACGCTCACTGTCAAAACCTGGTCGCCAGCCTCAGAGAAGAGACGGACCCGGAGAGACGAGTCGGAGAGCACCCAAAAACCGCCGGTACGACGGGGGGCGGACTCGGACGGTGAGCTGGAGAACTATCTGCTTGATGGGACGGGGCTCTGTTGAAATACGTGCCAGGCAAAGAAGACTCAACGAGAGAATTAAAGCCGTCATCCCACGCCAGCTCAGACGAGCGGCATTGCAGCATTACCACGACACAGATGGCCATGGGAGCGCATCAAAGACATGGAAGAAACTGCGTCGGTTCGCAAACTGGCAGGGCATGAAGCGTGATGTATGTAAATACGTGCAAACCTGCCACGTTTGTCAAGCAAGGAAGCCTAGAGGCGGGAAGCCGCCCGGCTTGTTACAACCGATCGTGAGCACGAAGCTATGGGAACTCGTGGCGTGCGACTTGATCGGACCGCTGCCGCGCAGTAAGAGAGGGCACAAATTTGTGCTAGTCATCACTTGCCACTTCAGTGGAATCGCTGAACTGTACCCACTACGAGCAGCGACAACGAAGGAGGTCCTGAAAAAAACTATCGGAGACCTTATGTCGCTATGGGTTCCCGAGCGACTGATCACCGACAATGCATCGTATTTCACGTCGAAAATCTTCGGAGATACATGCGCAGCGATGGGTGTCCGGCAGGTGAAGACAACGTGCTACCATCCTCAGTCGAACGTGACGGAGCGCCGGAATCGAGATGTGAAGCACTACTTGGGGCATACGCCCAAGCACACAACGACTGGGACGAGCACCTAGATGCGATCTCCTTCGCCCTAAGAACGAGTGAAAACCGTTCGACGGGTTTCACGCCAGCTTTTCTGATGTTCGGGAGGGATCTCCAGACACCGACGGACACAATCTTGGCCAAACGGACAGACACACCCGGAGCAAAAACAGCAATCGCCGAATATGCCCGGCAAATGCGTGATCGCCTGGCAAACGCCGTGATAGAAGCGAGTAGCAACCGCGAAGGGGCAAGGGCGAGTCAAAAGGCCGCCTACGACCGGGCGCACCGGGACATGGAATTCCAAACGGGGGACCTGGTCCTGAAACGCAATCACGCACTCAGCGACGCGAGCATCGGGTTTGCCGCGGGTTTAGCACTCAAATGGGTGGGACCCTTCGAAGTGGCAGAGAAATTCTCGCGACTAAACTTAAGAGACCTGAACACAGGTCGTATCAGCGCCAAAACGCACGTCGAGGAGCTGAAGCGTTACTTCCGTAGGGAAGACACTGAGGAAGCGGCTGCCCCGGAGACGCGTAACCGCACATCGAGCGCTACACACCGCTACAACACCAGAAGCCAACGGGAGCGGCCGGCGGTGAGAGAGAGAGAGAGAGAGAGAAAGTGTGTAGGGAGGCAGCGAAGCGCTCTTCCTCAGACTAGTTCCCCAGTCAACGGCAGGGAGCGCTGAGCTCTCGACTACCCCGGATGTCCCCTGAGCCACAGGGATTTCCCAGAAGCCTCTCTGCCCTCTCTACCCTCGCCCTGGCCTTCGCCTTCCTGACGAACGATGAACACGGCCGCTACGAGCAGCGATGACGACAAACGTGCAACACCGGACCCCGACCGTCGGCCAACAACAACCGATGCCGGGAACATCTCAAGCCAGGCGGCGTGGACCCGGAGGCGGCCAGCGGACCGATGCAGCCGGTGGCGGCCCGGGCAACGCGCGACGAGCGGGGCGGTCACGTCGTCCCTGGCTCGACCGGCGACCACTAGGGCGCGAAGCCTACCGCGACGAGGGGCTTCCGGATCGTCGGATCGATCCCAGCACCGGGGCGATAGAGACGAGTGCCCCGGGACGACGCTAGCCGGCCGGAATACCCAAACCCACGACCAGCACGGGAACCGCGTCGGACCATCGCCACGTGGACCGGCCAAGTGGGGGACCAGCCGCCCCGAGTTTATGCGAGCGCGGCACCCTGGCGTGACCAGATGCGGGTGCCGTCCGCGCTCGCCTTGGAGAGTGTGCCACGTATCTTCAAGGGATGCACACTCCAAGACTTCGGGGCGGCCCAACCCGGCGTGGTCCTGGCCACCGATCCCGGGGCCAAATACTGCGAGGCCTGTGGCGGCCTCGTGGTAAACCTCGCCCGGCACGAAGCCTCGAGGCTGCACCGGGACCGTGTGAAGGCCGGGACCCCCAGGAAAGACCGGTCCCCCCACCGAGACGCGGCTGAGGTGCAGGCCCGAATGGCGCGGGACCCGGAATTCGCGGCGTTGGTGCTGGGACCGCAGCTGCCAGAACCCAGCGCGGAGGCCGTCGACCTCGAACAGGAGGAGGCCTTGGAAGTCGACCTCCTGGAGTTGTGAGCCCACCAGGCTCCGTGGGTAACTTGAGCCCAAGTTACCATCGGTCTTAAGGGGGGAGGGATGTGGGGATTATGGAAACCGATAATTCCGCACGTCCAGAGGCGCGCCAGGAGACGCGAGTAGAGCAGACGCTCCTTGCACGGTTCTCCCGCTCGGGAAGGCCAGGCGGCTTCCCGGCGGCGCGAGCTCCCCCCTCCCGTCGAACCGGTCACATACGTAGACCGTCACGTGGCCGCGGAGTCCCGCGCCCATTGGACCGAGCCCAGAACAAGGCGGGGCGGGGCGGTCGCGATCGGCGCGACCGGCGCACGCCGGGGACAGAGGAGACGACTACGAGCCGCGACGAAGGACGGAGCTCAGGTAACCATCTTGTTCCCTACCTTTGTCGTGCCCTACCTTGTTCGACCACGCTCGACCCCGACAAACGTCGAGGTCGACTTTATAGCCTGCTTCCAAGCGAATTCCCCCTGGAGCAATAAACCCTGTTTGTACGTGTTACACTATCGGGCGTTGTCGTGTTTCTGCCAGTCCTGATACCGCCGAACCCCGGTAGTACAGGGCAAGCACAAGGGAGTTGGCCGTCAAGCCTAAGCCTTAGGGACAAAGGCGGCTTGAGAGAACCCGGAGACTACCAGCTGTCTCACTAACCCATGCCTCCCACAGGCGCCAACTCCAGACCCGTACTGCTCCCTACCGTACTTCATGCCCGATACCCCGGTCAGTACCTGTCCTCCTGTAAGCTCTGCGGGAAACCGGGAGACTTTATTCACGTCCTACTCACATTCTCCTCACTTCACGTCCTCCTCAATTTTCTTTTTAACAGACAGCAATTCATTGTCGTTAACAATTTCTCTTCATTCCTTTCCAATGTTTCTTCAGGTGTACCACAGGGGAGCGTACTTGGTCCCTACTGTTTCTTACACATATTTTTGCCCTGCCCAATAACATATTTTCTCCCATGTGCATACTTGCTACTGATTGCATTATCAGACTCTCAAGATGACCTCAACCCAATTACCGGTTGGTGTGACAAATGTTTAATGAATTTAAACTCCGCTAAATGCAAAGTAATGTCTTAGCAGAAAACGCTCAAAATCTAGCTTTTCCTACAGTATAAGAAGCAGCAGATTATCTGAGTTCTCTGCATTTAAGTATCTCGGCATCACCCTCACTCCAAACCTCTCCTGGACTCCCCATATCACAAACGTGTGTGCCAAAACACCCCGGTGTTACGGGTCGGGGTTTGGTGAACCTTCAGGACGTCTGCGTGGAGCTCGAACCACGTTTACCATCAGAGAGAGTCCGGCACGGAAGACGAGCTGACGTAAAAACAAATAACACAAGTTTAATACATGCTTACGAGTGAGCGGTGTGCTCAAAACAAATGTCACAGTTTCACCCTAAGGGCGAAGCAATGAATGCGATAGCAACACAGCAATGTCATACGAAGTAAGGTGAGCAGCTTTGGTAGCATATGAATTGTAGTAAACATGAGCTGCTTAAGTAAGCAGGTGTGCTGCGGCGTAAGTAGACCGACATGAAGAGAGACTCGATGACCACGAGAAGGCGCGTGTGAAATGGTGGTTGATGAGAAGCGCTTCCCGTGGGCAGCGCGTGCGAAGGGACACACCTGTAGCACTGCACTGCCGATCCGGGAAGCATTACATGTGTAGCGTGCGTTGGAAAATGTGGCCCGACTATTACTACTGAATGAACAAGCGTGGTGTGAGCGCGCACAAACATGAATAGATCACACTGAATGACTGCAGACGACGACTGTCAAAACGCTGGCAGCAAGCGCATACGCTGCAGCGGGCGAAGGTATGTGCGGTCTATCGCTTCAACAGAAACTGAGCGGCGAATGCACAGTGCATAAAGGTCAGAGCCGTGTGGAGATAAGAGAGGGTGCGGGCGAGCGACGAGCGCGGTTGGGAGAGTAGAAGTGCCCCCCCCCCACCCCCGCTCACTCCGGAGCTGGCTTCCCGCTTTCTTGCTTGCACGTGGGAGATTGAGTGCGTTCGCTCTCCGTGATAGCGCGCGTGCCCCGCTTCCGCTCGAGCATACGGCACGCGGTGAAGATTTTATCTATACGGAACCTCACGGCGACGGCGACGCCTACGGCAGAAATCCGGTTGAAGTGTCCATATAATGCTATCGCAATAAAATCACCGCCCAACCACAAATCCCCTCGTGTAGTCCGGTGATCTTAGCAGGGGCTGACTCGTCAGCGCGCTCTTTAGGGTGTTAAAAGCCGATTTCTTTTTTTCGTCCAAAAGGGCGCTCTGTGGCTCAGTTTTTCGTAGAGAATTCGTTAGAGCGCTAGCTAGTTCAGAATACTGCGGGATGTACCGCTGATAGTACCCTGTGGCCCCTAAGAAAGAGCTGATATCGGTCTTTGTGCGGGGCTGCGGGAAATCACGTATCGCAGCCACCTTTAGCTCAGAGGGACGGCGAAGGCCCTGTCCGATCATATGGCCGAGATAGATCACTTCCGCTTGCGCCATCTGACATTTTGTTGCCTTGAGGGTTAAGCCGGCTTCATGCAAGCGGGCCCACACTGCCCTCAGATGTTGTATATGCTCGACCAGTATGCGGAATATATCGCGACGTCTAATTACGGTAAGGCGAACTATTCCTGTCCCCTCAAAACTTTCTCCATAAGGCTTGAAAAACAATACGGGGCATTTTTCTAATCGAGGCCTAGAACCTTAGGGCGGAACATTCTCAACGGCGATATGAAGGCGGCATAACTGCTAGCCTGCTCGGTGAGCGGAGCCTGCCAGTAGATCCATTGTGGAAATGAATCGGGCGCTACTAACCTCGATGTGCTCTTTGATGTTCGGTATAGATTAAATTTGATCTTAGTGATTGCGTTTAGCCTACGGTAATCTACGCGAGGACGCGGATCCTTGCCCGGCACGTCAACTAAGATCAAAGGCGAGGTGTAATCGCTTTCGCAAGGCTTGAACACACCTAGAGTCGAGATTTTTTCGAGTTCCTCATCCATAATCTGACGTTGGCGCGTTGACACTCGCTAAGTCTTTGAACGTACCGGCTCCGAGGAAACGAGCTCGATATCGTGCGTAAGAACCGATGTCCTTCCTGGTCTATCTACAATAAATCCTGAAATTCTTGCAAATTCTCCGCCATTTCAGGCTCCAGCTGCGCTTTAGAGACTAGCTCTTCAATTAGTTGTTCACTAGCCTCTCCTTTAGCGACTGATACGAGATATGGAAGCTCTACCGGAATCTCATGCATACAACTGCTTCCCGTTCGCCGTAAGGCTTGAGCAGATTACAATGATAAACCTGCTGTATCTTCCGCTTTCCAGCAGGCTATAACGTAGCTCGTGTCAGCCAGTTTCTGAAATACTTTTGCGGGGGCCGCGGCTGCCAGAGCCCTTACCGAGTTTCGACGCGAGAACGTGAAGCTATAAGGCAATAAATTTTGAAATGGTGCACGACATCATCCAGCCGCTAAGAAGCCCGCGGGCATCTCCTGTAGGCATGGTGAAGAAAAAGGACGGAACCCTACGTTTCTGTGTCGATCATCGTCGACTGAACAAGATCACGAATGAGGACGTATGCCTAAACGGAGAGACGGCACATTGAACCGGCTCTGCCATGCCAAATACTTTTCGTCGATGGATCTCTAGACTGGCTACGGGCAAATTGAAGTTGACGCGAGGGATTGCGAAAAGACCCCCTTCATTACGCCGGACGGCATCTACGAGTTCAAGGTCATGCCATTCGGACTGTGCGCGCCGCCTGCAATGTTCCAGCGCCCCATGGACACAGTGTTAGCAGGGTTGAAGTGGCAGAACTATCTCGTCTACTTAGATGACGTCGTCGTCTTCACGGGGAATTTCAACAAACACCTTAGGCGGCTTGTAAGTACTAGAGGCAATCAAGACGTCAGGGGTCACTCTGAAGCCGAAAAAAGTGCCGCTTTGCTTACGACGAGCTTCTGTTCTTGGGCCACTTCATCAGCAAATATGGAGTCCGCCCTGATCCGCAGAAGACATCTGCCATCGTTATCTTGCACAGCCCACCAATAAGAAGGTAGTGTGCAGGTTCCTTGGCTTGTGTACCTATTACAGGCGCCTCGTCAAGAACATTTGCGATCGCCGAGACATTAACGCCCTTGACGAAATCAGAGTTGATTGCAAGTGGCAAGCGCGCAAGCCGAAGCCTTCGAAGAGCTAACAGTGCCTACAGTCACCGCCAGTGTTCGCCCGCTTCGACGAAATCGTCGATACCGAATATACACCGATGCAAGTAGCCTAAGCCGGCGCCGTCTACCAGCTAGCACAAAAGCGATATAAATCTGCTCAATACCGATGCCAGACTAATGAACGTCTGAAAGACGCACTAAAAATCCGTGCAGACCGTTTAGAAGGTGATAAACGGTCGTATATCGTTGCTCCGTCGGAGGTTGACTATTGCAAGAAGTTCTAGAATCCTGCTTAAAGTAGTTTCGAAAAATCCTGTCTTGAAATAGGATTTTGCAAGACCATTAGAAGCATTCAAAAAATACAGATTGAATCCTGCTACAATCAGGATTTTGACATCTGTTTTCTTTCACCCTCCCCTCTAGCGCCCCCCTCGTCTCCCTTTCCTTCCCTCTCCCCATGCCCGTGCGGCGTTTCGCCGGCCGGTGGCATGCAGGTTTGCGCTTGTGCAATACACGAAACACATACAGCAATAACATTTTTATTGCAAGTAAACACGACTAGACAAGCTAGCAATCAACATTAAATGAGTGCCTCCGAGTAACGTCCATTACAGGTATCGACCTTGATAAACCTGGTTTCGAACAGGCTGCTGGGCTGTAGCTCCTTAATTCAGCAGGTCTTCTTACTGCAAAAACATTAGGCATGTGTAAAACGTATGTTAATTGAAGCACACTTTTCTTAGTGAACGTATAGTTTTTCAATGCACTGGCAATAAGCACTGCAATTATCTTGGCAATGGGCAGCACTACAATATATTGGTCCAAGCACACAGTTTTCGAGCATTCCACCTTTGACATGGTTCTAACATTAACCGATTACAAGTGAAATTCCCTTCTGTTGCCTTGAAGACATACTTTACATCTAACTGAAGGTGTTGCATGTACAATCGCCAACCAGTGTAAGTGTCGGCTATTTGCTAGCTTTCAGGAGGCTGTTGTCTTGACTAGTTGGCGACTGGTAGATGACAGCAGCCTCCTAAACATGTGCGAAATAGGTGCCAATTAGCATTCAAAGAAAGGAATAGATAATGCATTTCTGATAATGTTGTACGAGAAAAGAGGTAAGTGCGGCTCTGCAAAGGCACAGCTTCAGTGTGACAGCATTGTTACACCACCCCAATTTTATTTGCCACAGATCACATAGCCAATTCAGAAATGGCGCAGGCTTGAGTACATACCTAAACACCAGTCTATCAAACACATCGCATACTTCAAATTGAGCAAATATATGCGATTCCTTAAAAAATAAGACAGCAGACGAGTGCAACCTTGAGTAACAGCGACTATTTGCAGCACGGCTGCTTCAAGCATATACAGTAAGAACTTCAGTTGCTTGTAATTAAACCATTAAAATGTTGCACGCCTATGACTTGCCTGTTTGAAAACCTCCACACAATAACATTGCCAAGCACTTGTAAAGAATTTTTTTTTACAAAAACAGTGAGTCATCCACACACAAGGTGGGAACATAAGCCGTAATTTTCCACCCAGTTTCACTAACTTTGACCTTGGTGACATTTATAGTTACGCAATGGGTTAAAGGTTAAGCTCGTGCAGTTTATAAATCAATTGTGATCTAGAGTGCTTGCATATGCAATTTATTGCTTACACCGAAATGAGCCCACACACTAAAACCCACACATGGCACGCGGCGACGATTCATCGCCGTTGCACTTTATACGGAATATCACGGCGACGACCGACGGCGGCAAAAATGCGCTTGGAGTGCCCATATAATTTCTATCGCAATAAAAGCAATAGAACCGCGGCGTAAATTTCTCTCTCTCAAATGGCAAGGTCGCCGTTACGTCGTCGCGCCGTAACACGCGTGTTCGAGTCGATGTCTCAACGCTGCGGCTGCGACGCAGAGGGAAGCAACGACGGAGGCCCAGTCCGGCCAACGCTCGCTTCAACGGCAGGAAAAGGGAGATGGTTAATGGCGCCGGGCCGGCGGCGGGCGCGCACGGAGACAGTCGAAGGTGGGGGAGCTACGAGGGAGTTGAGAGGGAGAGTGAGGGGAGCCACCGAAGCGACGGGGTCACCTCTGCTGAAGCCAAATCAGCTTCCCTGACGCCCTCCTCCCTCACCTTCGACGTGTCCGCGCGCGCCCGGCGCCGCCGTGCTGGCGCCGCCCGCTCCCTACAGCATCGTTTTCTGCGAGCGTTGGCCGACGTGGGCAGTCTCGTGGCCCCTACTCGCCAACTGCTTGCGCGCCGTGATATATAATGACTCCATTCGTACGTCGTGCTGTGGTGCACGAATACTTCAGAAATAAGTCCTTCCTTTAATTCGAACAAACTTTCGGGCTCCTTCGAGTTCGAATTATCGAGATACGACTGTATATGTGTCACGCTGAAAATTTAATTTGTACAACTTTAATATGAAATAACAGTTACCTGGGTTCTTGGAGTTCAGGCGTTTCGTGGTGGCCCTTTGGGCGGCGGCGTTTTCGTCTGCCCCTTTCGGCACCTGTAGAGGGTACATGGTCGGTGTCTTCACCCTCACGCGCCTTCTCTCTTGCACGTAGGTATGTGCCTGCAAAGTTAAAAAAAAAAAAACTCTTTATTGTTATGCTGATAAACTCGGAGTATCTATGTTTATAATGTAACAGCAGTGCCTATTACAACTGTATATCGGAATTTTTCTTTTTTAACAGAATTTTGTTACTGCACAGACTTACAAAAAGAAAACGCCAGTGCGACCTCAAAATTTATTTGTTGCATGACTGAAGCCAAAAAATGTTAGGTATCCTAAAAGAAGATGCTGTAAATAGCTACACTGTCGGATTATGTTACAAAAAACAAGGCAACAGTGCACTACATACAGGGTGTTTCATTTAACTTTAGCCATACTAAAAATATACAAGTGCCACGTACCAGGACAGAACCAAGGTAATGTGGGAGATACACAGATTATTTTTTTGCATTCCGCCTAGTTAGATAATTAGTTCTTATTAATTGATTAACTTCTCAATTACTATAGTTAGATGAAAAGTGTCAATGAGAAGATTGTAAAGAAACATGAGAAACCCTGATTACCGCTTTCTGTTTCTCAATATGAGCTACCATAAAGTGTTTTTCCAAGTGTGAAACATGCCTGCCAATACACGCAAACTGCCTCGAGCGGCCAGTCGTTCGGCAATTTTGCGTGTATTCGCGGGCATCTTTCACGCCTCGGAAAAACACACGAGTGATCTCGCACAAGAGCGTTGACGGAAGAATGCTGTGGCTACGCGAAGATAGTAGCACGTATCATCATTCTGCGCCAAACAGGAATGTCATAGTCATCCTAACGATCCAATGGTCAACGAACGTCACAGAGGTAATTTTTGACAGCTTTGGCAACCTGAATACGCACACAATAAAAGAAAACGTACGCAGACGTAAACATGCCTCTTAAACAATATTAGAGATCCGTTCAAATCAAGGCGCTTTCATTGCAAACTTCATTACCGCACTAAACTTCCACCTAAAACTCCCGCCTGAAAACCGTAAATAATTAAACACGACAGGTGTTAAAGTGGCAGTGACTACTTTCGTGAGCAAAGAAGATGTGGAAGACAGTCTGGCGCTCCGCAGTTCATGAACGAATACGCGTCAGGAAACTTAACGGCTGGTCCTGACAAAATAACGGTGAGTGTAACGGCGGGTTC
The DNA here is from genome assembly GCF_013339745.2 of Dermacentor silvarum. NCBI lineage: Eukaryota > Metazoa > Arthropoda > Arachnida > Ixodida > Ixodidae > Dermacentor > Dermacentor silvarum. The sequence continues at coordinate 135,245,564 of NC_051163.1, forward strand.
AAAAGTTACGTAATCTGGAGGAAGCTGCGCGGAGAGCGCAGTCAGCTCGGCTGCTCAGACTGCGTCGGCGCAAGCGATGACGCCGATGAGCCGTCGCGCCACTCCTCGCTTTGTTATGTAGCCGCTATGGTACGTCGCAGCGCTGCATCCTCTTGCGACACACGCTGGTGCAATGCAGAAAAGTACTCAGTGTGGCTTCGTACTCGGTACCTGAAGCACAGAAATACTAGCTAATTTAACTAAGAAAATACAAAATGCGGCTGCTACCATAATGCTAGCGCCACCTTACAAAGATAATTTGAAATAACAAAAGTCGAACTTTTAATGCCTCATTCTCGGCACTTTGCGCTAGGTAGGTAGGTTCCTAACTCGCTTTATAATACAAAAAGTGATGTGCAACCTGTAATGGAATCGAACCTCTGCCGTGGGGCACAGCACCCGGTTCTCTAGCAACTAGACTACGGTGTCTTTTTCTTCCTTTCGGTCAAAGTAAAACAGGTTAACCAAACAGACAAAACGAAAACTGCGACAAACAAAACATTTTACAGTTTGAACCGTTAGTCCAACTTGGCTGACATTGTCATTTAAAGTTCTCTGAGCGTTGTCAAGGATCTACCCTCGACAGGCACTCAGGAACACAGAAATCATGCGTTCTAAATTTTCTTTCAAAGAAAATTGGCAATATTCGCCAGGAGGGACAGATCGCGTTGAAGTGTATCGAGGACTGTTCAACAATGTCCTCGCGTCGATGACAAATCAACGCCGAAAGTGGTGCTTAGTTTCCGGAGAAGTTCAGAAACTGCGACAAGCGGAATTCGGTGACTTGTAACCCATGATGCAAGCCATCCTTGAAATTCCACACATTTACGTGGACAAAGACTTGCCTGATTTTCTGCAGATTATGATGCATAGTCCGAAGAACCTCTATCTTCGATGCCCGCGCTCATAGGAGGGTCGTTTTGTGGAAACAAAATATTCTCTAGAAATGTCTTGCGTATGTGCTTCTTCATTTTCTCCTTTCAAGGCAAGGTCACTTTCGTGAAAACTGTCCTTGGATTGAGCATCCTCATGTGGCGAGGATACTTCACTAGAAGCATGGTTACTACTTTCATTAACCTAGCATGATACTTATTGGACGGTACTCGTGGCAACAGGACTGGCAGATATCGGTTCGTCATTAACTCTACGCCTCTTCTGACTGTCTGAAAGATAACGTAACTTTTCTTCTTTATTGTGGACTTCATTATGAGCATAAAGAGCAAGCGGCTGCCCCTTCAGTGCTCACTCACCACAATGCAAACACCCGCGCCTGGGTTGATGCACTCTCTTCTAACAGGGTGAAGCAAAAGCAAAAACCAACGTCCGTTTTTCCCGCCAAAAAGCAGAACAAAGAAAACAACAACAAAAAAATCAATAATTGTAGGCTGCTAGAACAAGCGATTTTAAACGTCTTCTAAAATCCGCCTTATAGCAAGATTTTTCCATCCCAATTGAATCCTTCTCGATGTTGACTTCATCAATCTAGATTTTTGACGGTCAAAGCGAAATATCCGTGAATAAGAATGATTATATCTCTTTTGTGCTAGCTGGGTAGTCCAAAGGAAAGACGGATTCAATGGGTCATTGCTTACGCTAGTCGGTCGCTGTCGAAAGCGAAAGCCATTTATTCTACGAAGCAAAAGGAGTGTATTGCCATCATTTGGGCTACCACGAAATTTCGCCCTTACCTTTATGGCAGGCCCTTTGAAGTCGTAAGCGACCGCCGTGTCTCGTGCTGGCTCGGCAATGTAAAGGACCCTTCAGGACGCCTCGCAAGATGCAGTCTGAGACTCCAGAAAGTTCACATCACCGTCGTCTACGAATCCGGACGGAATCACTATGATGCCGACTGCCTATAGCGCAACCCCATTGAACGCCGCCGCGGCAAGACGACAGTTTTACCGCCCACATACAGCGGCTGAAGCCGTATTACTATGTTCGATACTATGTTCACAATGAGTCGCCAGTATGGCTCCTACTCCGATGGGGGAAATTGTAGTGAAGAGGAATGCCCGGGCGCTGCAGCCACATCACCAGTCGTCCGGGAAGCACGAGCTTGAGATTGCCTGGGCTGCTATGGTGGAGACGCTGCCAACGCTGCCTGCTGCTCTTGTGTCTTGTCCTTTGTGCTCATTGGAATTTATTAATTTATTTAGTTTAATACTCTCAATTTCACGGGGAGTGTTACAGAGAGGAGTGGGATTCGATACAATACATGGCAATCGCTGTTTTAAAAGGTGCGAATAAAACTGACTTTGCTTGTGGTAATTATTCCTAATGAATTTGCTATACTCCATGCTTACATTTCTTGAAGTGTTGTGTTTGATAGGCGAGAGCGCTCATGAAGACCGTCTACATTGACGAATATGCTCGAGTCATCGGCAAAAATAATGAACTGTGCATCGTTACAATAGCTTTTATAATATAGAGCTTGCACCACCTAATTATAGAATCAGACGCACAGATTTTAGAAGATACATGCATTGGTAAGTCATTAATGTAAATTAGAAATAGAAGTGGACCAAGGACGGACCCTTGAGGGACGCCTGAGGTTACGGGGATAGAATTAGATATTTGATTGTTGACATAGACTGATTGTGAACGGTTACTTAAGAATTCTTTAATCCATGCTAAGATATCGGCATTAAGATGTAACGCGGCAAGTTTTAGTAGTAGACGCTCGTGAGGAACTTTGTCAAAAGCTTTTGCGAAATCTAGGAAGATGGCGTCAGTCTGGAAGTTTGAGTCAAGGTTAACATGTAGGTCGTGAACAAACATAGCTAGCTGCGTTTCGCAGGAAAAACCTTTCCTGAAGCCATGCTGCGCAGGGTGAAAAAAATTGTTAGCATCAAGGAAGTCCATGATATGTGTGTAGATGATGTGTTCAAGGATTTTGCAGGGCACACTGGTTAATGAGATGGGGCGATAATTTAATGGGGAGCGTTTGTTACCCGATTTGTGGACTGGAACGACCTTTCCATGTTTCCAGTCTGAAGGCAGCATGCCTGTTGAAATTGACTGTGAAAATAGTAGAGAGAGATATGCTGCACAAATGTGTTTAGTGTTTTTCAGAAGTTTTGATGTAATGTTGTCCACACCGGCTGATGATGAAAGTTTGATCTTGTCTATTAGGGATGAAATGCCGGATGGGAAAAATGTAATTGGTGGCATGGTACATTGAATTTTGCTTCCATAATAGAAAATGACAGTTCAGTTTCTTGATTGAAAACTGATGCAAAGGCGGCGTTAAACACGTGGGCGCATTCAGCGTCGGTTAGGGCATCACCTGACTCATTGGATAAAGTAATTGTGCGCGTGTCCTGTGGATTTATGACTTGCCAGAATTTTTGGGGGTTGTTCTTAAGCATGTTCGGTACATCAGAATAAAAGAATGAGCGTTTAGCGTGACTTATGGCTTCTAAATAAGCAGTTTCCGCGGTTTTTGTACTTATTCCATGCATCAGGGTTGTTATGGGACTTAGCTGCGCGGAAGAGACGTTTTTTCTTGTTTTCTAATCGTTTCAATGCTTTATTGAACCAGGGTTGTGCTGAATTAGATTTAATGTTAATTTGGGGAATGTATTTGCCAACCAGATTTTGTAGTTTCTCTTTGAAAATCAGCCAGTTTTCGCCTGCGTTATGACAATGAAGGGCACTTTCGAAAGAGGGGTAAAATTGCGTCAGTTCATAATTAATTGCTTCGTAATTACCCTTATCATACAAACGAATAGTTTTTTTAACAGTCGGAGTGAAAACGGGTTTAATTATGAAGTCGACGTGAATGACTTTATGGTCGCTGATTTCGGGAAGATACGCGATAGATGACACGCTCTCGGGATTACTTGTTAAGACAAGGTCTAGAATATTCTGGCAGTTACCGGTAACACGGGTTGGTTCTGTGAGCATTTGGAATAAGTTAAAGTTGAGGCACACCTCAAGGAACTCATTTGATTCGCTTGATGTAGCCGCTGGTGCAGGCCGGCTTGACCAATCGATATCAGGAAAATTAAAGTCTCCAAATAGAATTACATGCATGTTGGGGTGTTTGGTCGTTATTTCACTTAGGATGTTATTCAGCTTGAAAGAGAAGTCTGGAGTACTATGAGGGCGTCTACACTGTAAAAAATTTCCGTCAATATACGGAGGATTTCCGTCATTATACGGAAAAATTGCTGTAAGAATACGGAAAATATCTCATTTTCAAAAATACAGCAAAATTTCCGTTAAAATACGGAAAGTGCTCCCCGTTTTAAGTTTTACGGACATTTTTCCGTAATAAATACGGAAAAATTGCAGTAAGAATACGGAAAATATCTCATTTTCAGAAATAGAGCAAAATTTCTGTTAAAATACGGAAAGTGCTCCCCGTTTTAAGCTTTACGGTCATTTTTCCGTAATAATACGGTGACTACACTGTTCTGTACGAAACAGACAGAATTCCGTATTTTTGTTATGCGATCATCCGTATTTTTGCAAGGAAAACTATACACGCTGTCTGCGTGAACGCTTGTACTCACAAAGTTTCCTCTAAGAATAATTTATTGCAATGCAAATGGCGCCTGTGTTTGTACTGACGTTTATTTGGTGTCAGCACTATATATATATATATATATATATATAAGTTTTAGTGAACGAAGAGCGGTGGCCATACATGACAACGTAAACAAACCTGCGCCGTTCAGGTGGTGGTGCATTGGCAATTACATTGGTGCGCTATGCAAAAATTGTGCGCACTCTAAATCAGTACCGAAACGCAGTATAATGACCACGATTTAACAAGAAATAGCCGCGAAGAGAACTGGCGGCCTATAAATCCAAGTACTGCTGCTATAGATGAAATTTTAGACGGAGAGGAAGAATTAACTCAGGAGTGGAAGGGTTTTACTGAACTGTACAGTATTTGGTTTCAATCGCCCCATAGTATTTGCAAAATATCTCATCTCTGTCAACTGCCATTCATTGACACACCCCCATTACGCATATTCTGCACTGTTCAATTGTTGACACTGTTGTCAATTTTGGCGGTAAGATGTAATCGCAAGCATTTATTCTTATTTATTTATTTAGATACCCTAAGGGCCTACAGGGGCATTAAATAGGGGGGGGGGGGACATAAAGCAGAACACAATTTTCACAAATGAAGGAGCATCGCAGGTGGTAAATACAGCACTTTGGGGTACAGCAAGTCGTGAAACATATTAACAAGGTAAATATTCTTACAAAATTCACACTCAACGAAGCAAGAACAAAATAGCGAAAGCGAATAAGTGCTCTGGGAGAGAAAAATGTTACTAAAAGTGCTAGGATTGTAAATACGTTAGTAATGCTGAATAAAATAAGGAAGACTAGTGTGTTATCGTGGCAATTCTGGAGGGTAACTGATTCCATTCTTTTATTGATAAGGTTAACGGCGAATTGTTGGACTTTTCCGTCCGGGCAAAGATAGGGTTAACTTTGTAGGCATGATCGATGCGATGTGAAGTATGAGGTGACGGTAAAATGTGTGACCGGGCAAATGATGTGTTGCTGTGATACAGTGTGTGAAAAAAGCATAATCTGGCGAATTTTCTGCGCATTGCGAGTGGCGGCATGTTGAGTGTTTGCTTCAAAGATGAAACGCTTTGAAATCTGGAGTAATATGACATGATGAATCGCGCTGCTTTATTCTGGACGGCTTCGAGTAGATTGGTAAGGGCGATCTGGTAGGGATGCCAAATGACTGATGCATATTCCAGGGAGGGACGCACGAAGAAAGTGTACGCTTGAAGCATGGTGTCCCTGTCGGCCAGATGCAAGCGTCGCTTCAGAAAGCCAAGTTTCTTTTGCGCTTTAGTTGTGATATATTTTATATGGTCAGTCCATGTTAAGCTAGAATTTATGTAGACACCGAGGTATTTAGCCGATGTAACCGAGTTTACTATGCTATTGTTTAAAATATAAGTATTAGTTTGAGACTTAGGAACGGAAGTGAAGTTCAGGTGATTGGTCTTTTCTGTGTTAATTTGCATCTGCCATTTGCAGCACCATTGCGTTAGTTTGTTAAGGTCAGATTGCAGTGTTATAATGTCGTTAGGGCTAGCCATATATCTCTCTGTAAATCACACAATCATCGGCAAAAAGGCGAACTGTTGAATTAATATTTAATGCTATGTCATTAATGTATATCATCATGTATCATTTAGCGCTTCATCTTGAAACAAGACCGGCGAGCGCACACTTTCTTGTACGGAATTCTGCTGTACAATAACAGATGGACGCATTGTGAGTGAAGAACAGAAACGATGGATGGTTAGGCTGCTTGACTCTCGGCATGTTTGAATGGGCAAAGTTCCGAATTTGTCGCTGTGTGGTGTATGTTTGTGTGCTCGTCATGTGCCGTCATAGCGCGGGTATACTTGCGCGGAATGTGTTTCACTCGGCTACAAAACTTTGCACGCTGCGGCATCGAACACGCACCAATACGTGTGCAAACTACGGGAAGGTGATCGAAGATGAGGGATATAGCACTGTGTGTACTGTCAAAAGGAAAGAAAGAAAGAAAAAGCAAAAAACGCCCTGTCCCGAGTTGGCATAATGATTCAACCTTTATTTCTTTTTTAACCCGACATGTAACACCATTTATTACATGAGCTTTATCCGTGGGTAAAAGTAATGGCACAACTCATTATTTGCCCGTTCATTACATGCACCAGCCAGTCCAAATTAACACTATACTAGAGCTTATTGACGCATCGCATTACACTCTAGCACGGCATTGCAACGCTCACCGGACTCTCGTCTGGTTGACTTCTCTGCCTTTCCTCTCCTTGCTTTCTCTATCTCTTTCTATACAATGTATACAAAGAGATATCTCTTTGGGCAATGTATACAATGTATACAATGCCCTGTGGCAGAGAAAGCGATCTCCTCTTCCAGAGTTCAATTATTTGTCAAGCAATCATTTTACTCTTTCAACAACTACTGCATAAATGGGAAAACGAAACCGATTTTGTTTTGTTCTCCGCGCTCCCAGCACCAGGTGGAACCACGCGCGGCGCTTCCGATCTCGGAGGATGTAACAAGACGAGCGGTTGACGAAGCTGCATTGTGTAGCCAGCCGGTTTATCTTTTTATGTTGTACAGTTTGTTAGTTTACCGTAAATATGTCTTGATTTGTACTCAAGAGTGGAGCAAGGCCCTATGGAACAGAGATTGACGCATCGTGAGCGAAGAACAGACGCGATGGATGGTTAGGCTGCTTGACTCTCGGCTGTACGACTCTCGGCATGTTAGGACTGGCAAAGTTCCGAATTTGTCGCGGTGTGGTGTACGCTTCTGTGCTCGTCAAGTGCCGTCAGAGCGCGGGGATGTTTGAACGGAATGTGTCCCTTCGTCTACAAAACTCTGCACGCTGCGGCATCGAAGTCCTGTGTACGGGTGCACGTATGCGCTTGGATACGGGATAGCCTGCCCTCAACGGATGTTCAACACTACGCACGCTGCGCGTACGCATACGTATGAGGTAAGCCCGTTGTAATTCTATTTGTTCGGTTTGCATAGTGTAGCTGTTTAGATGATGTGTGGTAAGCTGGCGTGGCGAACAGAACTCTGTTTTTCAAAAGGCCAGTAAACAGCGTCATAGGGCAAAAATGGCGCGTGAATGGGAAAAAGGATCACATAATTTCACATCGATCTCCATGGTAGCGCGATCGAAATTTTTTGTGTGGCGCGTATAACCTATTGCTCATACGCGTTAAAAACTTAGAATAAGAGTGCATTCAGTTGCGCACATAATCCCTATTGACGCTTGTACTGTCACTATACGTGCTATAGTTGCCTCCTTGTTTGCATACATTTTGATTGTAGTTACAAAAAAAAATTGTTAGCTCTGCTGTGTCTTTCCTTGGTGCAACTGCTTGTGGTGCAGCAAGACGTTTTGCTTCTAATGATGTCTGGGCAATCCAAGCGTTCGTGTCGTGTAGCTAGCTGTAAATGTATCAGTCGCAAAAAAATTGTACATGCCAGAGATGCAAATGCAATCAATATAGCCTGTATTTTATAAATCCTTCAGTTGAACTGCTTAAGCAGAAAGTAGATATGCATGAAAATCAGATGATTGCGCTGATGCTTAGCAAGAACAAGGTAACATAACATTACTGATTCAATATTTTCTTTTACTGAAAGACTTGTTGCTGGTGTCCTACTGGAGTTGAGAAGAGATCTGCTGCCTGCCATGAGGCCATGTCTCTCAAGTTACCGCAATATTGTTGCCTTCAAAGTAAGTGGATTTGTTTCTCTCAGCATTTTACTACCAACCTGCATCATGGCAATCCACTTAGCTGTGTAGGTGATCACTGTTAGTGACATTGGAGTGCTGGTGGACAAGCACCCTTTTGAATGTTACAACACACAGCTGTGGCATATGTGAAGCTGTTAATATACAGAGTGTCCCAACTATGATGCATAAATATTTTTTTTAAATAAAGATGCCACGTAGCTGGACAAAACCAAGTTATTACGTTTGCCATTGCTTGGAGATACTGAGAATATTCTTTTCATTCTGCCTAATTTGATCATTAGTCTTAATTAATCAAACTCTCAATTACTCTAATCAGATGAAAAGTGTAAATGAGGAAATTGTAGAACACCATGAACAACTCCCGATACAGCATCCTGTTGTGCAAAAAGTGCTACATAAGTGTTCTTCCGAGCGGAAAAGAAGCTCGCGAATACACATAAAATTGCCGCATGAATGGCTGCTCGAGGCTCTTTGCGTGTATTCGTGGCTTTCTTTCACGCTCAGAAAAACTTTCATGTAGCACGTATTTCATGTAATTATAATATTTGAGAAGTTGATTAAATAATTTACACTTAATTATGCAATTAGGCAGAATGCAAAAAAGAAGTGAGTATCTCCAGGTGATGGCAAACTTTACCTTGGTTGTGTCCAGATACGTAGCATTTGCATATTTTCAAACCTTTGTGTGTTGGGACGCCCCGTATAAGCCAGATTTGTTTCTCCAAGTTAATATACTGATGACATTCGATTCTGGTCTAGCAGGCAAAAATGCTAAACAGGAAGAAATTTTAATTCTCTCTTGGTAGGTTGTTCAAGCAAATCAACCAAGTTGTTACACATGAAATGCGGCATTTGTAGGTGTGTTCTGCAACACTGCAGCCCTAAAAACTTTTGAGTAAAGTGCTGCTACTATAATTTCTCTAAAGCATGCAGCAAGGTTCAGCATTCCAGGAGGCTGGCATCAAGAGAGATCTATTTATATGAATTTCATATGTAAAAATGAGGTGTTATTGTTTGGATGACTGTATAAACTTATGCTTTAATTCCAGTCTTGCATTAGGCAGACTTGGACGGGAAAATTGATTTCTTTTGGGCGATGTGGTACAAATGCATGGGGTAATGCTTGTATGCATAGACATTACATCCCTATTGCTTAGCCAAGGGGTGCCCCTGCGTGTTAAAATATACAGGCCTCAGATTGAAGAATGTCAACTTTTGTAAAATCAACTACACCTTTTAGATTATGAGATTACAATTATTGCATACCGTCATAGTGGGGTATATGGGCTGAAAACCCTGCACACTGCGGTATCATGAAAATTTATTCTATGTAATACAAGCCATGCTGCTTGCCGATTTAAGCAAATATAAGGCAACCTTTCTAGGAATGTTTCTGGCCTTGTAATGTACTTCATGTTATATTCTTTAAGACTATAAAGCAGATTGTTCTTCTGTACATTTTCTAGAAGCTTAAACTGCGGCGATCTAAACCACTTGGCAACAATGCTGTGATCGCTACCGCGTGTGGAGCAAACGCAGCTTTGCCTTGTTCAATTGTGTCACGGGCACTTCCGAAGCGCTGCCTATTTAGTAAATAATCTTGGTGGCATGGAAGCGCCATCTGCTTCTATGCATTGCTTTGTTTTCTTGTGGCATCACGTCACATTTTAATCGTAATATTTTTTTTTCGTTTTCTGAGAGTCTCGTATTGCCCCCCCCCTCATCATGCTGTAATTGTGGTTGCATTATTTATGTGCAAATATTTATGTATAGATGACCACTGCTCCAAGTTCCATTTTATCGCAAAGTAAGCTACGAATACCCAAGGAATTATGTATAACAAAATACCAAAGTCAAATTGCCGAACACAACCAAGCAGACTCAGTGCACAGTCTCTCACCAGATTGCATTGGTCATGCAAAGGTGCACAGCATACCTCTTTATTACTTGCTGAACAAGCTGTGAGAAAACTGAATATTTATGTAGCTTCAATTAAGTGCTATCAGCCATTACTTTTGCCCTCGGCAATTGTGGACTATTATCACGACTTTTCTTTTTCTAACTCATTTTGCTTATTATAGAGGGATTACTGCCTGTGTTCATAGGAAATATATCACATGGGCAATGAAACGCCAAGAATGTATAAACTTGGAACATTGATTGTGCAGTTTGATGGTTCAGAACAAGTAGAAATACAGCATAAAAACTGAACTTTTACTTGAAACAACAATAGAGCATACAGTAACCATACTTGCCTGCTGTAGCCCCTGTGCCAAGTAAATTTAAATTCTGCTTTTTGCATCCTATCAGAGCGCTGGTAACATGTTTCACATTTCTGTCAGCCAACTAACCTGTCTTGTAACAGTAAAAACGTGCCAACTATATTTTTTAACAACATGCTAGAATATGCAGGCAGTTCACTTAGAAAACTACAGCCATAGAATCAATACAGTGATGCGACTTTCGGTTTGCATGTCACAGGTTGAGAAAAGTAAGGTGGGAGCTGTTTCCAATGTTCCGACTAGATAGCAAAGCTAGTATAAAAGGTAGCACACCACTGAGCTCTACTATGGGGGGGGGCTGGATAGCGCATTCCTTCGACTGAAGCCAACCTTGTCCCAGAAGTTGGTACTTCATGACTTTGTTGTGGCATTTCACCTGCACACGAGTGCGGCATTTCTTCTGCTATAATGCTTGCCCTTTGTGCCGCAAGCTACCGAAGCAGTCCAGAGAAGTATTTCGAGAAGACGTCCAGAATTTTTCATCACAGCACTGACAGCATCGCTAACATGAGTGGCGCGTGCTGAAAACACTTGTCAATCAGAAAATGCTTTCTGTAAGAAAAACTTATCACGTACGGGTTCAGAACATAGTAGCAGCTCTCACCAGACATGTGGAGACATCGCCTAGATGTGGAAAACCACGAAGAAAAATTTTTATGGCAGCAATGTTGTGCAACGGCACACACTAGTAAGTGCAGCGTATGCCCTACTTTTGGGACAAGCCGCTGCACGACACTGCATTTCCGCTGGCTTCATCTACCCCTGGCTCTGTGGGCAGCGAAGCGGCATCCAGCAATACATAGTAGAGATCAGTGGTGCACATAGTATTTTATGTCCCCTTTCTCGATGCCAGCTGAACACACGGTAACTGTTTCCAAAGCAGAAAAACTAAGCGCAAGGGCTCTATACACATTGCATCGTAAAGTGGCTGATGCTTGGGCAAAGCAAATACTGTGCATGGTAGATTTGTGTGAGGCAAGCTAGGAGTCAAAAAGCCTGCTGCATACTAGCAAATGACCAACATATTGTTGCATGTTGAAATTCTTTTTTTATTCCTCATCACTCATTTGTGTAGGGGAGACGGCTCTCACAACTGGAGAAGCCTGGGAAGCATGCAGTACTCCACAAAACCAGTTTCAACGTAAAATGTGTCTGCATCTCATAATTTCATGGCTGCGAGAGTGAGCCCAATGGTAAACACATCTGAGTGTTCATGATGTCATGCATTTCCCACTTTATCTGCACGTCATACCTATCTTGACAAAGCTGATATTGCCTTTAGAGAAATTGTAGATATTGTGAGCTTGCATTTCAGAACACACAACAAGCTTAACACGTACAACACCAGAACAATTTGTTGAGAATTTCGGATCAGGAATCTTTGAAGCACAATTTGTTTAGTGGTGTTAAGATTTTGCTTAAGGTTGTTGATTATTACATTCATATAGTGTTCAAGCATTGCTGTAACAACATTCTTCGCTTGGAGTACATAGTAAGGGTGTACTCCACATGAGCTGGTGGCATTTTGCTCCATATTCAAAAACTGGTTTCTTCTTCAGTTGAGATTTTCAAGCTTGCATTCTTTATTAGCTGTTGTATGTAACCTATCCTAAATGTTTCAATAGTGAACACAATGTGACCTTTTTGATTGATTTTGTGGATTGTACACCCTTGCTGCAAACAATTCCAGATGATAACTGTTTCCGCCTTAATGAAAAATAATTGCTTGAAGCAGCCATAGCCACCAATAATACTAGCATGACACGATTATGAAAATTGTGATATTGTACTTTGATTTATAATGTTTTTAAACATATGGAGCTCTGCCTGTGGTGTAAATGGGTTCCTGATATCCATTCGTGATGCAAGAATTTGAAGAATAAACTGAAGCAAGGATGTTTACTTACTTTTCAAGAGAAGCTCATGGCAATTTCCTCATGAAAAGTAAAATAACTAGAAATAACTTTACTGAGCTGAGAAGAGTGCTACAATTGTCTCATTCGAATAGTGCAATATACAGAAGCTACAACAAATGTTTACTATTTTGGTTGCATTTGTATATATGGTCTTGTCACGTGTTGCAAGCTGTATTCAGAATGGCCACAGCTCAGTCATGATTGTGGCATTGTGCAATGAAGTACCGCTGGCATCACCCGGAAAGTGTCGCAAAGTTACAAATACAACTTTAAATGGGTTCTTTTAGGAAAAAAGACTTAGCTCAGAAAATTATCCTTTTTTATGCAGCCTGTCGAGACAAGGTTTCTTTACATGGCCATGGCGCTCAAGGAAGAAACTGAGACTGTAGACTGCCAACGTTCATTCCTGTTCCGGCAAAGACGGGCCAGCAGTAACCAGCAGGATTTTACAAAGTGAACTCATCACAGCTTGAGCCACTCCATGCCACAAGCAGTTGCTCCTCGAGCCACCGTGCAAAGGTTCCTTGGGGCACAAGTCCAACTCAGCGCCACCTTTCTTCTGCAGTTTTTCTACCTACTTAGCTAACCAGGTGGGTCAAAGATGGCAGAGGGAAAGGGAATCACAGCTTTAAGCATAGAACCTGCTCAAGCTTAATGCAGTTTGAGAGTGAACAGTGAACGAGAAATAGGTAGAGAGAAATAAGACACCTCTTCTCCCTCAGAGAATTGGCAGTGAAAAAAAAACAGCTTATGAAGGCTTGAATATTGGTCGGAATAATTTGGCATAGGTAGGATAATGACTATGAATGTTTCTGGCAAAGGTAGTGGTAGTAGGCTGAATAATCAAGGAGTTTAGATATAGATTAGAAAACAAATTTCATTACACTACCAGAATTTTAAACCATCCCAATAATTCTTTTGACGGTTTATGCGTGTTGAGCGACAATGCTTCTTGATGCCTGCTTCTTACTGAGATCATTCTTATGCCGCATAATTCACCTGTTCAAGTTCCATGTTTCTCCCGTCCAAGCAAATTTACATACATCACAAGAAAACTTATAGATGATTTCCAGTAACTTACTGATTAAATGAGAGAGCAGCATGCACCCCAGGCTTTCTTAGATATGCGTTCAAGAGCCTCAGATCTCGTGAATGTTATACATACTCCTGCTGAGCAAGTTCTTGGTTTCATCTACAAGGTCATTTCAGAATATTAGTTTGCTTAAGTTGGAGAAACAGTTAATCGAAGACATGTCAAGCGATATCGCTGTCGATCTACATTCCAACTGAAATAAAAATAAATATAGCACCAAATGCAAGAATTATTATTCTTGCAGTGGAATGAAATCCTTCTTCTAATCTAAATATGCAATCCATAATAATTCAGACTACTAAATACTTGCAAAGGGGTTGCGTCGTGAATTATGCATGTTGTATTCCGTATTTTCTTACTATAAGACCCAACGATGCTTAAACAGCAGAGAAAACATTAAGAGCTGAGTACTTAATACTTTATATTGCTCCATAAATCAGTTTCCCTGCCAACATCAGCGTCCCGCGCTAATAATGTTTGGGAGAATGTGTGAAACAAGGCACCTGACCCATAGGGTAGTGCTGTTCACTTTGTTTGGGAATGAAGGTCATACTGTACATGTATGTGATAGCCATACGTGTCATTACCTTTAAAAAAAAGGAAGCAAAGCTGCGAGTCTGCCTAAGTGGAACAGATTCATTACAAAAAAATGTTTTTTGCATAAACAAACAAGGACGAAGAAAAGGAGCAACACAAGCACGATCGCGTTCTAACAACTGGTTTTATTTTCGAAGAACCATTTACTTAAGAACCCAGATCGGTGCTATCCAGTCAACACAACACATCAATAGCGTATATAACAACACTTGTGATAAAAATGTCACGGATAAGCGCCACCCGGTTAACATAAAAACAGCAATGCGCATTAAACAAGCACTTAAGATGAAAAGACAGGAGCGAATATAGCAGTGAAACAGAAGGATGACTGATGCATTTTTCCTTTAGTTTTGCAATCCAGTGCGCTTCCACAATTTCTCTCGCGATTTGATTTCGATGCCTAAACAATATGCCGGTGCTTCTAAGTCAAGGTGAGCACGCATGTTCTTGACAAAGCATAGCCGAATGCTTACTAGGGCCAGCTTTCAGACAGGACAAGTGTTCCCTTAGTCTCGTGTTAACGCATTTTGCAGTCTGCACTACGTACACATGACCTCATGTCATAGGAACCTGATACACAACTTTCTTCGCGCAGTGAACAAATTGGTTCTCACGCGGATTTTTAATACTGCATTCTTTCTTTGCATCACCCTTACTTTCGAACTTACTTTTTAACCTAGAACACGCACTTCCTCTTGTTTTTAGCCGAAAGCACCACTTTTACTTCGTAACTCCCAGCCACCTTTTTAAGTCTGTGTGAAAGGCCATGCACATACGGAATCACTGAAACCCTGGAAGCTAATTCTTTCTGGCTTTGTTTTTTTGTGCATAGTTCTTTATCCTGTTTAAGTTTCTCATAAGTCTAGCACATGACGCCAGCATCACAGCGAGCAGGCACCTACCCGGCCTCTCTCAACCGATCAACTTGCTCAAGAAAGGCAATGTTTACTGTGCGGTAACACGACTTCAACAATGCTGACCGGCAACATGAAATGACTATGCCATTCTTCACAAGCCTGGAATGGTTTGAGGGATTTGAGGCATAGTTCATTAGCGGTTTTCCAGCTCGGGGCGTGAATGACCAACACACATGTTCTGGTAGAATTTCTAACTTGACATAAAGGAACTGTAGCTTGTTATCTACCGGTACTTCCGAAGTAAAAGTCAAGCCTTCAATAGTAGTAGAAGCCTTTGACTCTAGGCAAGGGCTTAAATTTTACTTTGCAAGTACTGGTAGATAAGAAGCTACAGTTTCTTGTTAACAAGCTACATGAACTATGCCTCAAGCAATTCCAGGCTTTTAAAGAATGGCATAGTCATTTCATGTTGCCACTCAGCATTGTTGAAGTCGTGTTCGTCAACATTGCCTTTCTTGAGCAAGTTGATCAGTTGAGAGAGGCCAGGTACCTGCTCGCTGTGATGCTGGTGTCATGCGCTAGACTAATGAAAAAACTTGAACAGGATAAGGAACTATGCACAAAAAATTTAAGGCAGAAAGAATTAGCTTTCAAGGTTTCAGTGATTCCATATGTGCGTGGCCTTTCACACAGACTTAAAAAGGTGGCTGGGAGTTATGAAGTAAAAGTGGTGTTTTCGGCTAAAAACAAAAGAGGTAATGTGTGTTCTAGAGTAAAAAGTAAGTTCGAAAGTACGGGTGATGCAAAGAAATAATGCAGTATTAAACATCCGCATAAGAACCAATTTCTTGATTGTGCGAAGAATGTTGAGTATCAGGTTTCTATGACATGTGGTCATGTGTACGTAGGGCAGACTGCAAGATGCATTAACACAAGACAAAGGGAATACTTGTCCAGTCTGAAAGGTGGCCCTAGTAAGCATTTGGCCATGCATTGTCAGGAACATGCGTGCTCACCTTGTCTTAGAAGCACCTGCACATTGTTTAGGCAACGAAGTCAAACCGCGAGGGAAATTGTGGAAGTGCACTGGATTGCAAAACGAAAGTAAAAATGCATCAGTCATCCTTCTGTTTCATTGCCAGATAAAGAGAATTCGCTCCTGTCATCTTATCTTTAACATAGTTTCATCTTAAGTGCTCGTTTTATGTGCATTGCTGTTTTTATGTTGACGGGGTCGTGCTGATCCGTGGCATTTTTATCACACGTGTTGTTATATGCGCTTTTGATGTGTCCTGTTGATTGGATTGAGCAGATCTCTGGGTTCTTAAGCAAATGGTTCTTCGTCCTTGTTTGTTTGCGCGCAGAAAATTTTTAAAATAAAAAGAGTTTTTCAAAACTGTAAGGAGGTTTTTACTGTGTGCAGTTTAAAAAGAGAAAAAAGCTTCACAGCTGTTACTAAATGCACTCTCCAGAGCTTTACACTATGCAACTGTACTAGTTTACACACAATACACTTCACCTCTCGTCACGGCCCAGGTGGCGATTCAGGTTTTTCAAAGGTGTTTCATTGTATGAGACGGCACATACAGCATCACCTATTTGCAAGATATTGCATTCCAATTCTGTCATATGAGATAAATTCGTTAGAGAGTTTTAAATTGCCCTAAATGTATTACAGCTGTGGACCAGTACATTGGCAGTAGCTTGCAGTAACTATAGCTTGTGGAAATATAATTGCAACTGCCATGTTATGTGTACCTGCTAGTGCACAGGCATCGGCCACAGAAATCTTTAGGGTACACTAGTTTCTTCTATTTTGGAGTACGCATCCTCCACCAGATTAAAATGTGAAGTGGATTGTCATTTGCGGCGTATACTCCTGCGTAAACTTTATAACCATTTCTCCTCATCTGCTCTACAGATCATTGTTGCTACAACTGCAAAAGCAGGGTGCCTGTTTACAGCACCTGTAGAGAGCAAAGTCAGCGAATCGTGAATGAATAATCATTTAATTTTAGTATTTTCCAGTAAAGTTAACACTTTGTGTCTTCCACTGTGGTGTTTTTCAAATTCTAAGGTTGGCACATGTGCACAAGGTTTCACTACAGTATCTCATTTTGCAGGAAAAAGTGTATTTGCGCGTGATGTTCTGCTGCACAGAATGTCATGAGTTTTCTTATGTGTCGGTCACCATCTCGCAAACTGCTCCTTTAGGAGTTGGAAGGCAACATTAATGCGAAGTACATTTAATGTTCGAAAAAAAAGGATGTGCCCTCTGATCCCCTTATTTTCGATGGGGGCGAAATGTGAAAACACCCGTCTACTTAGATTTAGGTGCACGTTAAAGAATCCCAGGTGGTCCAAATTTCCGGAATCCCCCACTATGGCGTGCCTCATAATCAGATCGTGGTTTTGGTACATAAAACCACATAATTTAATTTTTTTGATCTCCTTGTTCTCCTCACTTGATCCCTAGTGTTCTAATAGCATGATTGACACAATGAGCATAAATGTGATGTGCAATTATTGTGTATTGGGGGCCAGGGTACATTCATTTTATCAGCTTTTTCGGTTGACTTGAATTAGTATTGTAGAATGATGTTTGCTTCTTTTACTCATTGTTACCAAATATCACTTTTGACTGCGGCAACAAGTATAATGTTGTTTGCTGGCACTCCTGCCAACCGATATAACTTGAAGGCATCTGTGATAAAAAAAAACAGCTAATGATTTCCAAAGAGCTAAGGTCCAGTGAGACCAATAAATTTTAAGCTAATACCTGTGGATGGTACTGCTGAATAAATGCCCATCCAGTAGGACTGTCCATACCATTTTCTTCCATTAGATTACATTGAAGATTTGAACAGAATCTGAATGTAGACTTGTCTGCAAAGTAATCCATTTCCTTATCCAAGTAATATAGCTTCAGCAGGAAGACTGAAACTTCAAGTCGTCAGTAGTGGCATGAACATACAGTAAACAGTGCTAAACTTTTCCCTATCTTGCACCTTTTATCATTTCCCGTCCCATTTTTTTTCACAGGCTGTTCTTTACTATTTATGGTCATACCCAGTTTAATTTGGTGTCCTTACTTATTTAATATTTGACCAATATCTTTTTTTCTTTATCGGATCTTAATGAAATGTTTATTGATAACGTACCTTCATTTGCCATTTCCACTGATCTTAACCAGACACATCATGTTACAAAGTTTATTTTGCCTAATTCTTCATTGCTTTTTTTTTGCCAAATTTCCAAGCAGTTTATTTTAATTCCTATGTTGATTTCTGGCAATAGGTCTACTAGGTCTACAGATCATTTTCTGTTTTCTGGGAAGAATAGGTCTACTAGGTCTACAGATCATTTTCTGTTTAGGTCATCCCTACTTATTGTAACAACTTACAGCAGTGCCCCTACACACTCCATCACAATCACTGCGAAACACACCCTTCCTACCTTTATTTTAACACTTTGGTTTCTCTTGACCTACTATATGCACCAGATGAGGGTAGGGGCGAGTGAGCTATGCACATCCAAAACCGCTGCCAAGGAAAACAGTTGCTGCCCTGATGACACGTATCTGTCGAAATGTTGGCTACAGCAACATCCCTTGTTTTGAAAATGTTGAACCACGTTCATGGTTTTTTAATACTTCAGTTACCGCTTTGTTGTGTTCTGTGATTGTCTTTTGTTGCCACTTCCTTTAGGATGGAAATTCACCAGTAATATTTGTTTCTCCTAACAGCAGCAAGTTTATCCTTGCAAGGCATGTGGGAACAGCTTTCACCAGGAAACAGTGCAAGACGAGTGGTCGAAGAAAATAAAATTGCTTCTGTGATCTAAAGTACTTGACGAATAAAATTTTGCACTTATTTGTATATATGTCGTGCAATTCATTCATATCACAAAAAGCAAAGTGTTTGATCTTTTGAGCTATTTCAATGTGTTGGCCAGACAGTTTTCTCCATAGCGACCTGCTGCTTCAGCAATGAGCTGCATTCATGACATTTGCATTAAAGGATATGTACTATCGGGGACAAAAGTGCCCAGGACGTGCGAGTGTCGACCAAATTGCATCTCTGCACTATCAGCCGCTATCATCTGCGTTGCAGATCACTTTCCGAATGCAAATGTTAGCGTGGCTGATCCCAGCAGAAAGTGCACCAATAAAATTCGGTCGTCATTCGCACATTTTGGGCACTTCTGTCCCCGATTGTACATTCTTGAAATAATCAATATGCTCTGTAAAACATAATGCATGAAACACCTCTATTTTAACGATTGGACCGTATAGTACAGATTTAGCATACGGAGCCTTTTTATTTCTGAGTACGGAAACACCTGTATGTTGACGGTTGGACCGTATAGTAGAGATTCAGCATACAGTCTTTTGTTTTCTGGATACAGAAACACCTGTATTTTAACGGTTGAACCGTATAGTACAAATTCAGCATACGGAGCCTTTCGTTTCCTGGATATGAAAACACCTGTATTTTAACGGTTGGACCGTATACTACAGATTCAATATACAGCGCCTTCCGTTTTCTGAATACTGAAAGCACCTGTACATTAACGGTCGAACCATACGATTCAATATACAGCGCCTTCCGTTTTCTGAATACGGAAGCACCTGTACATTAACGGTCGAACCATATGATTCAGCATACAGAGTCTTCCGTTTTCTGAATACATAAGCACTCGTATTTTGTAATACGGTCTCTATTTTTACGGTTGTCCGTTCTACGGAAATGACCGTTCTTTACTTACGGAAAGTGTTCGGTCACAAATTACCAGCAGATTTGCCGTAAAACCAAAGCAATTTTTTTACAGTGTATAGCAAACGCCTAGCAGAAGTGAATGAGGTGTGGCATGACATTTAAGCCATAGGATTTCAAGATCGGACACAATGTTTACAGATGTACAAGGTATATTTTGGCTCACGGCGACAAGTACCCCTCCTCCCCTCGTGCGCCTGCGATCGTTTCGAAACAGTTGAAAATTTGGTAGGTCAGCGAGCACTTCGCTGTCCGTTACGTCTTCTGTAAGCCATGTTTCCGTTAATATTAGAATGTTACTGCAAGATGACGAGACCAGATTAGAAATAATGTCCCGTTTTGGGATGAAGCTGCGTATGTTAGTAAAGATAGCGGAAAGAAACAAGTTTGATCGCGGGGCGGGCCGAGGGCGGGAAGGCACATGTTGATGACTGGGCAATTGCTACGATATTTCTTTAACAGATTCGGTGGAATGGTCAAACACGTATCGTCTGGTACCAATGTGCAATGTGTTGAAGCGCAGAGAAAAGGGTGCGGATTTCGATCTGGCGAAAGCGATAAGGCGTTTGCGAGCAAATCTGATGGGCTGAGAGAAATCTTCACCGACGCTGAAATTGCTTCCCTTAAGTTTTGGGCCATTAGAAAGGAGAGATTCTTTAGTTGTGAATTGATTAAATTTTACGATGAGTGGCCGAGCACGGCCTTCTGTATGGCGTCCAAGGCGATGCGCACGCTCAATGTGATTGGGATCAACGACGAAGTTCAAGTGTTCATTGCAGTGGCGGATAATGATTTTTTCAGATTCTGCAAATGTTTCTTTCGAGTTAGGATCGGGGATATTATAAAATATTAGATTATTACGGCGTGACCTGTTCTCGGCATCATCCATCTGTGTAGCAAGGCGAGCGATCTGGCCTGCCATTTGAGAGGCATCTGTTCTTATGGTATCTAGGTCGGTTCGTAGAGATGAAATTGCTTTATAATGTCCTTCTAAATCAGTCATGCGTTTACTTAGGTCCGATAAGATTTTGTCTGTTGTCAATAGCTTGCTTTTTAGGTCTAGTACTTCGGTAATTAGTTTTGACTGGCCAGCAGCTAGCTTTCCCAACTCAGTCATTACGTCATCAATATCGGGAGGGCCAGGGTTCGTTTCAATATCACCCGACAAAAGCAACAATGAATACATTGCATGAACACATTCGACAACAATTGTAGCGCAGCACCGTGGGCTTGGTAGCTGTATTAGAAAATAGTTGCTGGATTTTTTCCCGAAAGAATGATACGTTGCACTAACCTGCATGGCGAAATGCAGCGGATTAGTGGTCTGCGGTGAAGCACAGCCACCAAGCCCACAGGGCGCGGGGGAAGACAGGGGCGGTTTTATAGCTGACTTGGGAGACGATGTTGCTGACGATGGCGCTTTCCATGGTGAATTAGGATCCAAAGAGGGTGGCGGCGGCGCTATTGAACACGACGAATCAGTCGTGGCAGGAGCAGGCAAAGGGCTCGCACCAGGCGTGCTTGGACAGGTTGCTGGGATGGCTGTGGCTTGTGGGAAGGCCAGAATTGCCGGCAAAAGAAGTCCGGTGATGAAACCGTGTACCTGCATGGCGAAATGCAGCGGATTAGTGGTCTGCGGTGAAGCACAGCCACCAAGCCCACAGGGCGCGGGGGAAGACAGGGGCGGTTTTATAGCTGACTTGGGAGACGATGTTGCTGACGATGGCGCTTTCCATGGTGAATTAGGATCCAAAGAGGGTGGCGGCGGCGCTATTGGACACGACGAATCAGTCGTGGCAGGAGCAGGCAAAGGGCTCGCACCAGGCGTGCTTGGACAGGTTGCTGGGATGGCTGTGGCTTGTGGGAAGGCCAGAATTGCCGGCAAAAGGAGTCCGGTGATGAAACCGTGTACCTGCATGGCGAAATGCAGCGGATTAGTGGTCTGCGGTGAAGCACAGCCACCAAGCCCACAGGGCGCGGGGGAAGACAGGGGCGGTTTTATAGCTGACTTGGGAGACGATGTTGCTGACGATGGCGCTTTCCATGGTGAATTAGGATCCAAAGAGGGTGGCGGCGGCGCTATTGGACACGACGAATCAGTCGTGGCAGGAGCAGGCAAAGGGCTCGCACCAGGCGTGCTTGGACAGGTTGCTGGGATGGCTGTGGCTTGTGGGAAGGCCAGAATTGCGGGCAAAAGAAGTCCGGTGATGAAACCGTGTACCTGCATGGCGAAATGCAGCGGATTAGTGGTCTGCGGTGAAGCACAGCCACCAAGCCCACAGGGCGCGGGGGAAGACAGGGGCGGTTTTATAGCTGACTTGGGAGACGATGTTGCTGACGATGGCGCTTTCCATGGTGAATTAGGATCCAAAGAGGGTGGCGGCGGCGCTATTGGACACGACGAATCAGTCGTGGCAGGAGCAGGCAAAGGGCTCGCACCAGGCGTGCTTGGACAGGTTGCTGGGATGGCTGTGGCTTGTGGGAAGGCCAGAATTGCGGGCAAAAGAAGTCCGGTGATGAAACTGTGTACCTGCATGGCGAAATGCAGCGGATTAGTGGTCTGCGGTGAAGCACAGCCACCAAGCCCACCGAACTGTTGTATTAAAAGTGGATATTGGTTTTGTGCAAATGACCGGCATTCCAACACATGAAAGCATCTGGTGTGAAATTAGCTAGATAAAACAATGATAATCATTGTTGTTTATAGACCGCCTAAGTCACCCATTTCCTGTCTTGAAAATATGCACCTTTACTTAGAAAGCTTTAAAAAGCGCAGCTGTCGCATAATTATTCCTGGGGATTTCAGTTTGCCAGGAATTGATTGATCCAAGCTTAGCGCTCAGCCTCGCGAAGATGTCCATTGTGAACTACTTCTGAAATATCTTTCAGTAAGGATTTACAACAGGTAGTTCACGAGTGCACACGCGTAGTTGGGAAATCCAGATCTATTAGATTTAGCGTTCCTAGACGGGCGAATTGAAGACTTAGACATATTGGTTGAAACCGGTCTCTCGGATCATAAGCTAGATTATGTGGAGATAAAGCGCGCTGTATACCCGAAAGCTGGTAGCACTACGCATGTTCTTTGTTTTGTTAGAGCCGATGACATGAGCATTGTTGATCATATCGACTCGTACTCTATGGAGACGTTCAAAGGCCATGACAATATGTGCTTTAACTGACTCCGAGTGGTAGGACAGGGTAATTCGAAGACGAAGATGTCTTTATTCTGGTAATTCTTAAGCTGTTCCGCCGTCTTGTTCCACGTGTTTCCGCTTGTTCGCGTTGACTCGTGACACTGGTGGAAGTGCTGGGTACACAACCCCGCCTGATGATCCGGACTCCTCCTGGAAGCCGTTCGTCCAGCCCATATCCAATAACTCCTGTGCATCGCGTCAGTCGGCGGTTGCTACGCCTTGCTCCAGAGCTGAACCCCCTGCAAGAACGCTCGTCCGAGCCCTGTCTTCCTCTGTCAATGGCGACCACCAGCCCTCAACAGGTTCCACGAGTTCCACGAGACAGCTCTACTCACAGTCCGTCCCAGGTAACCCTTCTGCAGCCACTGGTTCCCGATCGATCGCGTTCAGGGTGGTGCACATGAAGACGTTGAAGACTGGCTTGACCAGTACGAACGTGTTGCCAAGGTCAATGGTTGGACTGCTCAACAAAAGCTCTCCCACGTCTATTTCTCCCTTGACGGCAGTGCTCGCACGTGGTTTGAGAACCGCGAAGCCAACATTGCCACATGGAATGATTTCCAACATCAGCTCACTGAAACATTTGTGAGTGTTGATCGACGGGACCGTGCCCAGTAACTAATTGAGCTGAGCTTTCAGAAAGCGAACGAAACTGTAGCAATGTTTGCAGAGGATATGGCCCACCTGTGTCGTAGAGGTGTCCCTCACGTGCCCGAGGAAAAGAAATTACGCTACCTTATGCGTGGCGTAAAAGAAGATCTGTTTGCCGGACTTGTGCGTAATCCACCGAGTACCGTGGCTGATTTTATAAAGGAAGCCACTGGTATTGAACGCGCACTCCATCTAAGATGCAGGCAGTACGATCGTTTGCCAACCAGCACTCCTATCAACGCCGCCGCAATGACCGTTAGCAATCAGAACTCCCTTCGTGATCTAATTAGGGAGATTCTTCGCGAAAAACTTCAGACGCTCTGGATATCGGCAATGGGCACACCCGTGGCGTCAGTCGCTGAAGTCGTACGTGATGAAATTAGGCAAGCGTTCTCCGCAGGCGATCCTGGTTACGAGCAGCGCCCCCTAAGTTACGCCGACGCTGTCCGACATCAACCAGCTGTTATGCTCATGCGGTCGCAACATCAGCCGCCGAGAGCCACGCCTTGGTCATCACCACCAGAAGAACCTTTCAGACCCCCACCTGTTGTGCCGATACCGTCCTACCGCCAGCCGCCGTCAGCTGCATTTTGGTCGCCGCCACAAGACGAGCCTTCGAGACGGCCACAAATTCGAAGAACGGACGTTTGGCGCACTGTCACTAGGCGCCCCCTCTGTTATCACTGCGGAGGCATCGGCCATGTTTCCCGCCATTGCTGGTACCGCGACGCCTCATTTCGACCTTATCGATTCTGGTCTGACGGTTGACGCACCAGTGACGACTACATGCTACGCCGCGACGACGCTGCTTTTCAAGGTGCTCTCGCAACGCGCACTCTGAACGATGACTATCGGTCCAACCACCAGACCGATTTTTGCCGGCGGTCACGCTCTCCGTCCCCTGCTCATTCATCTGCACCGAGTGGACGTACTTTTGCTGACCTCCTGGGAAGAAGGTCGCCTAGTCCACGCCGGGGAAACTAACGGCGGCGACCTTTGGGGGTATGGTTGCGGGCCGAGAAGACGATGAAAAACACCCCATAATCCCGCCGCTGGACGCCATTAACCGACAAACTCTAACACCGACGAGATTGTGAGCGCCGATATTATTGTTTCAGTTGACGGACAGCAAGTGACAGCGCTAGTCGACACTGTTGCCGATTATTCGATAATGAGTCAAGCTCTAGCCGTTCGCCTTAAGAAAGTAAAAACGCCCTGGACCGGCCCTCATATAATAACTGCGGGTGGCCAACTGCTCACGCCTGCTGGAAGCTGTACGGTGAGAGTCACCATAGGAGATTCGTCCTTCGTGGCAACTTTCGTCGTTCTTGCAACATGCTGTAAAGATTTATTCATAGGCATGGATTTTCTACGGGAATACGACGCCATGATCAACATCCCGGACCGCTTGGT
The DNA here is from genome assembly GCF_013339745.2 of Dermacentor silvarum. Classification (NCBI taxonomy): domain Eukaryota; kingdom Metazoa; phylum Arthropoda; class Arachnida; order Ixodida; family Ixodidae; genus Dermacentor; species Dermacentor silvarum. Next base: position 135,270,662 of record NC_051163.1, read on the forward strand.
TACATTTCACAGGACTCCGGATTTAATTCCCTGCTTATCGCCGAAACGCAACCCTGTCGTCTAATCAAAACGACGTGGTCCCAGCTCGGTCAAGTATGCTTGTGTCGGTCGCATGTGACGCACCGTTTGATTGTGAAGGAGTTGCAGACCAAGTAACCGCCTTGTTATTTACTCACGGTATCGTCGTTGCACGAGGCATCGCAAATATCACCGATGGGCACACGAACCTGTTGTTGACCAATTTTAGCACAGAGCGACGGCACCTACCAAAGGGCACTGCTGTGGCCTATTTTGAAAATGTCGCTGATGTTCGTGGGTGCTTTTCAGTACTAGAAAAAGCGCATGCGCAAGACCCAGTACCTGTGCTTGACGTAAACACTACTTTACCGCAACACGAGCGAGAACCACTTCTTGCGCTACTGGCCGAGTTCCACGACTGCTTTGCGACGACGTCAAGAGACGGTCGGACGCCTTTAACTCAGCACCGCATAACCACAGAGGACGAAGCGAGACCGATTCACCAAAACCCTTATCGTGTGGCCCCAAAAGAATGTGAAGCGATACAGCAGCAGGTAAACCAAATGCTTGAAGACGATGTGATTCAGCCTTCCAAGAGCCCCTGGGCCTCACCTGTAGTTTTGATAAAGAAGAAGGATGGCAGCCGGCGTTTTTGTGTGGATTATCGAAAGCTAAATCAGGCGACAAAAAAGACGTGTATCCGCTTCCCCGCATAGACGATTCACTTGATAGGCTTCGAAACGCTGGTTATTTCACTTCAATGGACTTAAAACGCGGGTATTGGCAAATTGAAGTAGTCCCGAGAGACCATGGAAAACCGCTTTTGTCACGCCATATGGACTATACGAATTTAAGGTCTTGCCTTTCTGCTTGTGCTCTGCACCTGCTACTTTTCAACAACTTATGGATACCGTGCTTTCGGGGATGAAGTGGAAAACCTGCTTTGTCTATCTCGACGACGTCATAGTGTTTTCCGCAACGTTTAAAGAGCACCTTGAACGGCTTGAAGCAGTGTTGCAGTCTATACGGTCTGCCGGCCTCACCCTAAAGCAGGAGAAATGCCACTTTTGCTTTGAGGAGCTAGAGTTCCTTGGCCATGTCCTCCGCCACGCGGGAGTCCGCCTGGATCCTAAAAAAATTTCCGCTGCCGCGTAGTTCCTTGTTCCTTCAGATAAAAAGGCTGTCAGGCGCTTTCTCGGCCTCTGCGCATTTTATCGTCGGTTTATTACAGACTTTGCTCGCATTGCGTCGCGGTTAACTCGCCTCACGAGAGATGACGTTGCATTTGTATAGGGCGACGAACAGCCAGCTGCATTTGGTGATTTGCTGAACCGTTTACAAACGCCCCCTGTGCTTGCCCACTTTGACGAAACAGCTCCGACAATGCTTCACAATGATGTCAGCGATGTTGGTCTCGGAGCTGTGCTTGTGCAGTTGCAGGAGGACACAGAAAGGGTGATCACCTATGCAAGCAGAACGCTCTCACGCGCAGAAGCAAATTACTCTACAAGCGAGAAAGAATGCCTCGCTGTGGTATGGGCGCTTACACAATTCCGCCCTTATTTGTACGGTCGCTACTTCAAAGTTATCAGCGACCAGCATTCGCTTTGCTGGCTCACAAATCTGAAAGATCCTTCCGGGCGATCAGCACGTTGGAACCTGAGACTGCAAGAGTTTGATATTGTTACGCGAACGAAGGATTGAGTACTGGAGACTATTTACAAAATATATTTACACAGGATAGCTGCAGCGCTGGCCAGTTCAGCCGACAGCTCGAGAGCAAAGCGCAATTCGTCCTCTTCGTCTGGGCGCACGCGCGCATCGTCCATAAGAAACACGCAATATGCATGTATCATTATCCCCGGCGGCAGAAGCACCGTCCCGGTGCATCTAAATGTCAGTGGGTACAGGAGGGTAATATGGTTTTAGGCGTGCGACATGCACAACGTCAGTGGAAGTCGGGGCAGATGGGGCACTGGTACTGACTGGGGCGATTTCATACGTAACTGATTTCATACGTCGGCACCAGTCGGGCGTCAGGTCGCGAGACGGAGCAGGCAGCAGGAAAACCGAGGTTGGCAAATTCTTGCCGCACAACTTCCTGAATGAGGGAGATCGCCGGGGCTGGTTGGTCAATGGTGGGGTCAACTGGGCGTGGATGGAACGGGGCAGGACTTACAGCCTCGAGCTCGCGGCGAACAATACGTGTGACGGTCTCATTGGGCGGGGGTGAAGCGGTAATGGCGACGCAGGAGGACGTCGCAGCCGTGTTAGGGAGCCGGGAGAACTGCGGAATGACGCGGCGGCTTTTGGCGAGCTCAAAGCGGCGGCATTCCTTGATAATGACGTCGATGGTGGACACATTGTTGAATATCAACAAGTTGAACGCATCGTCCGCGATCCCTTTGAGAACGTGGCCTACCTTGTCAACTTCGACCATGTTCGCGTCGACTTTTCGGCAAAGAGCGAGCACGTCCTGTATGTACGAGACATACGATTCAGTAGAAGACTGCACTCGAGTAGCAAGCTCTTTCTTTGCAGCCAGCTGCCGACCGGTCGGATTTCCAAAAAGGTCGCGGAGCTTCTCCTTGAAAGCATCCCAGCTAGAGATCTCCTCCTCGTGTGTCCGGAACCAGACACGAGGTGTTCCGTCCAAGTAGAAGAGGACGTTCGCGAGCATAATGGTAGGGTCCCAGTGGTTGTTGCGGCTAACAAGCTCATACATGCCGAGCCAGTCATCAACGTCGACATTATCTTGGCCGGAGAATATGCCAGGATCGCGGGGAGTGGCAACCGTGACGTACGTTGTGGTTGGAGGCGGAGTAGTAGGAGCAGACGAGGTCTCGTCAGCGGGAGCCATGGTGGAAAGCTGGACGGTGCGGCCGCTGCGGAGCTCCGTGGCGAGGACGGGGAACGGCACGCTCCACCAAAATGTTACGCGAACGAAGGATTGAGTACTGGAGACTATTTACAAAATATATTTACACAGGATAGCTGCAGTGCTGGCCAGTTCAGCCGACAGCTCGAGAGCAAAGCGCAATTCGTCCTCTTCGTCTGGGCGCCCGCGCGCATCGTCCATAAGAAACACGCAATATGCATGTATCAATATGATGGTCCTGCACAAGTCAGGGAAACGGCATACCGACGATGACTGCCTGTATCGGTCACCCATAGAGTCATCTCCTTCGACCGATGAAGAGGAAACAGAATTCCTTGGTCTTCTCGACACGTCTACCATTGCACAACAACAACGTGACGACCCTAAGTTGCTTGGCCTTCCTTGGATGGACGAACTCAGACAGCACCTAAACCTTTCGCAAGAGGATTATCATCGTTTTGCTTAAGGAACAAAGCTCTATACAAAATGAACTTCTCATCGAGCGGATCAAGCTATTTGCTCATCGTTCCTACTGCTCTTCGTAATGAAGTACTGGAAGCATGCCACAACGACGTCACTTCTGGGCTTCTAGGGTATACGCTAAAACTGAACAGAGTGAGACAAAGATACTATTGGCCAGGACAGCCCGTTGCCGTGAAACATCACGTTCGCACCTGCCTAGATTATCAGCGGCGCAAGTGACCTCCAACGAAACCAGCCAGTTTGCTACAATCCGTTCAAGTACCGCAAACGCCATTTGACCAGATCGCAATGGACCTCTTGGGTCCGCTTCCTACCTCTACTAGTGGTAACCGCTGGGTTATTGTAGCAACTGACTATCTTACTAGCTTCTCCGAAACAAAAGCTATCCAGAGAGGCGCAGCAGCAGAGGTGGCCCGATTTTTAATAGAGAATGTTGTGCTGAGACTTTGCGCACCAACCATCGTCATAAGAGACCGAGGCACCGCATTCACAGCCACGCATTTAGATAACGTCCTGATGCTCAGTGGCACGTACAACTGACCGAAAGACAACAGCCTACCATCCACAAACAAACGGACTAACAGAGCGCCTGAAAAAAACACTCGAAGACATGCTTTCCATGTACGTGAATATAGAGCACAACGATTGGGACGAGATTCTGCCTTACATCACGTTTGCTTATAACACGGCTAAACAAGAAACTACGCGGATGACTGCATTAACTGAAGCCTTGTCCACGGACTTGAAGTAAGGACGATGCTCGACGCCATGCTACAACACGAACCTGACGACATTGACATGTATGCCGATGCTTTTACGCAACGTGCAGATGAAGCCAGGCAGCTCGCACGCGTGCGAATACACCAGTAGCAAGCATACGATGCAGGTCGGTATAATGCCCATGATAGGCCTGTAACTTACGATCCGGTGACAGAGTATGGGTCTGGACGCCTATACAAAAACGGGGACTATCCGAGAAGCTGCTGAGGCGATATTTCGGGCCCTATGAAGTGCTGCGTCGGCTAAGTGACGTCACATACGAGGTCGTTACAGATAGCTCTTACTGCACAAGGCGCCGCCAACACCGTTCTGAACTTGTGCACGTAGTGCGCATGTAGCCCTACGTCATCGAGTGACTGTACGAGCAACTTTCATTTTCACCAAGCGAACTTTATTGTCTAGCATCGGAGCGATCCTCTTTTAGAGAGAGAGCAAATGACGTGTACTCTATGTAGACGTTTAAACGACCATGACAATGTGCTTTAATTGACTCCGAGTTACCGGTAGGACAGGGTAATTCGAAGAACAAGAAGATGTCTTTGTTCTGCTGATTCTTAAGCTGTTCCGCCATCTTGTTCCACGTGTTGTCGCTTGTTCGCATTGACTCGTGACAATATTTCGCTGTGTTTTGATGAATTCAATAAGACGTATGGCGTCAATGCGATGTGGATTGCATTTAAAGATATTGGTTTTCACTGCGTAAGCAGATTTGTGCCAGCTCGGAAGAAGAAAATAATTGCACAACCCGTGAATAACCCGCCAAATTGTTAATTTAAAGCGGAAAATTAACCGTGAGAGACAGAAGCAAAAAAAATATCGTAATAAAATTTTGGCGCTAAGCTCTATATTGCGCACAAATATGGCTGCTGCTAAAGCAAATTACTATAACGTGACAGTAACTAATTTTATGAAGCACGATCCGCACCATTTTTGGCGCCATTTGTCGCATAATAACAAAGGCCCAAGTGACATTGTCGTCAGTGGTGAACTTGTGTCGGACAACTCGCGTATGGCAATGTGTTTTCAGTAGAATCCCCGTACACATCACTAAAGCCTAATATTCAAGTTTCCCATGAAGGCATTGTAGCTCTTTTGCTTAAAATTAACGATAAGAAATCTGTTGTTCCAGACGGCATACCAAATGCCTCTCTGCGCAGATATGCATAGTGGGTAAGCTCACTATCTAGAGATCATATTTAATGCCTCGCTAACACAAAAACGGGTCCCTGATGACAGGCTAGTAGCAAAAGGGGTTCTGATTCGCAAGTCCGGTGAAAGGCAAAATATTGGAAGCCATCGGCCAATTTCATTCACCTGTGTATGCAGCAAACTATTTGAACACATAGTTTCAAAGTCAATCTACACCTACCTTGAAGACTAGAAAGCTTTTTTACCAATCAGCATGGATTTAGACAGCACCTTTCGACTGTCACAAAGTTGATAAAAACAATTGGCGATTTTTCAGCTTCCTTGAACAATAGAAAACAGGTCGTCGCTATATTTTTAGATTTCTCGAAGGCTTTCGATCTGGTCGTACATAACAAATTAATTAATAAACTAATGGAAATGAATACAAATTATGAAGTTTTTATGTGGATCCGCTCATACCTTACAGATCGAACACAATACGTTTAAGTAGATGGAAACAAACCAAACTAATGAAAAATAACCTCAAGCGTTCCACAGGGATCCGCTCATCAAATAAGTAACGACATAACCATCCGGTTATTTGCAGACGACTCTTTATTATATCTCGAAATCAATACCCAAAACGATCAGGCATCACTTTGTCAATCCCTTAAAGTTGTAGAAGTCTCGGCCGCAAAATGTAAAAAGAAAATTAACGAATCTAAAGCAGCCATGCTCAGAGTTACAAACAGAACAAAGTATGTTATTGAGTGTAACTATAAGATGAATTCAACAATTCTAACTGCAGCTGAAACGATACAATACCTAGGTCTAACAATTTCGAAATACTTAAGTTGGAAACCACACGTAGACAGAATTTGCGGAGCTGAAGAAAAAAGTTTGTGGTTACTACGCCTCAGATTAAAGCTAACAACCACACCCGTCAAGCTACTTGCATATTTAACTTACATTAGACCGACTTTAGAGTATGCCAGTGCCATATGCGATCCATTTCAATCAGGATTAATAATCCCCATTGAGAAAATCCGCAAGGTTCATTCTTTCCTGATATTATCGTACTGACTCCGTTTCTGAAATGCTTCGTTTGCTTGATTCGCCTCCACTGGCTCAACGGCGGATGTTGGCTAGACTTAAATTACTTTTTTTTATCAAAAGGCCACTTCAATATTGAAACCAGACCCTATCTTGCGTTCAGGTAGGCTAGAAACGTCAGGTCAAGCAATCATTGCATCTTCTCAATTCCAAAAGCATATCTGGACATGCACGCTTATAAATTGTTTTTCCGCGAACGATTAAGGAATGGAACAGTTTGCCGGTGCATGTTTTGCAGTCGAGTAGCACTGAAGGCTTCGAGGAACGCGTTAAAAACTTTTTTTTATAAAATTGAATCATAGTGGTGTCGTGCAAACGTTGTCACAGTGTTCTAAAAAACATACTATAGCCTTTCTTTTTACTGCTTGCGGTATCACTGTCACAACTTTACAAACATGTACTTCTTAGCCAAAGTATTCAACTATTGTAAGTATTGTAATTGTATTCGTTTATCTGTTTTGGTGGTTCTTGCATTGTATTTCCAACATTCATTCATTCATGTCCTAGATACGTTTGTAAGGCGTTTACATCTTTTACGTTTTGGGCAAACTTTCTGTACCCACCATGTTACGGCCAAGACGGCCAACAGCATTTCAATATAAATTAAAAAATCAATATCATTTATATATGCTAAATATTGTCAGTACTTATGTGCACCCTTGGGGGATTTTACTTGGCTTGATGAATACTGATTTGTTATTTCTGTAGCCTCTCTTCTGCGCTTTAAGCATGATTGTAGAAGAGAAAGAGGTAGACCGGAAACCCATTATATCCTAATTTACCAAGTGATGTTCGATGATTTAGTCTATTGAAAGCAATGTAGAAGTTCACAAAGACACCTAGCGGTAATTGTTTCGTAAAATTCACCTAATACTCGTATTATTACTTTCTCCGTTAGCAACGCGAGCTCTGTGGACATGCGCTGGCGAAAGCCGAGCCGTTGCAGTGATATGAGTGTTTTTCGCCGAACAAGGTGTCTGTTTTACTGATTACTTTTTCCAGATCCCAGGTATAGACAGGGAGTGCAGCAACAAGTTGATAAATGGTTAATCATTTTTGTCTCCGATCTTGTAAAAAACGGCAGAACTGGCGCTGGTTTCAGATCCACGGATCCACGGCAATTTTGCATGTATTCGCTCCACCGAGCGGCATATTCTGGCTGTTCCGCTTGTCGACGACGCTTGGCAGCAGCCTCTTCAGCTCGACGGGCAGGATCGGCTCGACGTCTTCGAGCATATTTGAGCTTGGCAGCACGCTGCCGCTCTTTATACACAGCCTCTTCTTCCGGAGTTCGTTTAGATGTACCCATGGCGAATCAAAGGCACAACATACGCTCCCGACATGACAACCGCCGGTATTGACCCTTTTCGCGGAGTAGTTTGTTTTAGAGAAACGAGATGGCGCTCACGGCGGCGCGCCATACCTCTCCTCAGCGACCGCGCACGAATACGAAACCATTACCGATTCTACCTTGCTTCTGTGCGATCAGCTGTCGGAAATGCAACTGAGTTTTCGCTAACACACTGTGCTCCAATCATGCTAGATTGAATCATGTGGATTGAAGACGTGTGCAGTAGCTGGCTGCAAGAATAGTGACTGTCATGTTAAGGAATGGAATGAATCTGTGTGGCCAAGTTCGCGGACCGCTGCTGCAACTGTCCGAATGTGTTACCGGCACTTCGTGATGTACGGCTTTCCTCGAGGATACAGAAATTTGCTCATCCGCCAGCCTTGTATCGCTAACCTTTGAAGAAAGGGCTTCATTGCCAGAACGTCGGCAAGAGTGAGTACCACTAGTTAAACAATGACAAAGGGAGTAGCGCCGCTTCCTGTTATAGTAAGTTTCGCGCACGTTATCTATACACATTTATCCCAAATGACAGGAAAGCTTACGCCCACTCTATCGGCGACGTATCAAGAATAAGTTAATGGGCGCACACTTGAATATATGCGCACTGTATACGCACAATAAATGACGGACTACACCGATGGTGCACGAATATTCGAAGATGAATGTGACAGTCCACAAGAGAAAGCGAGTTACTAGCTGTAATATGAATTTACTACAAGGTATTACAATTTACAAAACAGCTACGTTTCAAGCCTTGTGCGCAGCAAGAACAAATCTATCGGAACTGAGCACACCCGCGAGTGATTAGGCAGAAAATAATCAGCTAGTGGCCGCACCGGGCAACTTCACTGAGTCAGAAACTGAGAAGCCACCGCTTCAAAATATTTGCCGAATAAAGAACAAAGAGCAAAACACACTAATCCTGACTCAATTCATGAGCGGAATGTTTGGATAGCTTGGAAGACATATTTAGCCCCGCTTTTACAATAAGCGCCATATACGCTGCTTGCGCCGTTTGGACATAGCTTAATCAGCTCCGAAAGCGCTTTTGCATGTTCTCTGAAGCTGTGATCAAAGCTTCGTGTCGTCCACCTAGTCACCGTCTACGATATCTCCGAAAACAGAGGTTTTTTAAGCCGCGCCGGCGTCATACTTCCATTGTAAACAACGAGGTAACGGAGACGGTTGAGGCAAGCAATGGACGCGTCACCACATGATCAAACATGGCAGCGCCCACGGGATCGCCGCGAAAAGGGTCAATAGCGCGGTGACACCGAGCTTTATACTATTGCTGACGTCACGACCAAGCTCCGCCTCCACATCTGTTACCACATGACATCCCGGAAGACGTTGCGAAGCGCACGCAAGCCGCGTACTTTGGTTGCTACCAGGCTCGGCTCCCGCCAAACGGGCCTCCGGCGAGGTGAGTGGAGTGTCTGGCAAGTGGGAAGATTGTAGCGGAGTGGAGAGCAGGTGGCACGCAGTGACGTTGTTGCCCACGTCACAATCCTGCCGCGGGCGCAGTTGCACGCAGTGTCTAGGCAGGTGGGCGGAGGTTGGCTGAGCAGGAGCAGGAGGGTCTTTTTCGATCGGCGAGCATGGATTTACGGATAGCTTCAACAGCTTCGCTGTTTAAAACTGTAATTTTCGCGTGTTGCCTTTTCTGGTGAAAGATGTCTTTAACAAGAGCAATATTATAAACGTGATTAAACACATGGACAAGAAGGTCAAGTAAATAATTTATTGACCATACTTGAGAAGTCAGTCAATATATCCAGCTTTCATATTATTTAGGCTCTAGAATATGCAATAAATTTTCTCGGGTGTTGTCGGAGAAAAAATACCCGTAGTGAATTTTAGGTTTACATGAAATGCTCATAGCTGCATTGTTGTGCACGTTTCACAATAAATTAGTAAAGTAAGTATTAAATTGGTTTTCTAGTTCCAGCAAGTTCGCAAGCCTAATAGAAGCTGTAGTTCATCGAGCTTATTACTGCGATTCAAGAGCTTGTTAATTTCGCGCCATAACACTTCCCCTCGACGAAAATATTGTAGGAACCAGTTCTCGTAAATAAAATTTCTATTTTATTTACTGAGGCAAAATCAGTGAGATCCCGTGTATGCACAAAGTCTGAATACATTGAATCTTTTTTTTGTATTAGGTCCAATCCGTCACATTGTAGGCCATGAGTTCCTAAATTTCTTTGGTTACTTATCCTTCTAGGTCTAAAACAGTCGTCCCACACTTCTCTGAAAACTCCCATAAAAATTAATAATGCCTCGTCAGCATCTGTGCACTGCAATACTGGTGTTCAATCTGTTTTCTATTTTATAACGAAAGATATCCAGTGTTGCTGTGGTAATATCTTGAATAATAAATGTGTCGGAATAATCTCTTCCGTTTCATTGGAATTCGTTTTGCTTACAAAACAAATATAGACTCGTAGTCACTCATGTCCACGGCAATGGCGCCCGATGCAATGCTGCTGCCTGTGTAATTGGTGATACGCAAGTCCAACAGGGTTTCAGAAACGCAACTAATGCGGGTAAGCTCTGTTATTACATTCATGCCGTCAAACGAGGTATGTAACCATTGTAAATCACGGGAATGAGGCGTAGGTTGCAAAATAGTGAGAATACCGGCGTCACCTTTTACTAAGTCTAACTTATTAGAAGAGAAGAAGTCGAGCAGTTTTCTATAAAGCAATGAAACTATTCAACATCCACCAACCTATCCCCTACCCCTACGGCTGCTTGGTTGACTCTCGCAGCATCATTGCTGGCTCAGCGGTACTTGGCAACCTTCATCGCGGCAGCAATGAAAGGTGTGCCCGGCGGGACCCTAGACTGAGGGACCCTCTCCACAACTGCCACTCTTACTTTTTATTTTAATAAAGTGTATCATCATCCCAACATTTCCATTAGACGGGTGATAGACGAGCGGAAAAAGATGTTTCGCGCAGAGTTTAGTGGACCCAAGATGCGCTATGTGCCCCCACCTCGACGGCGTTTTCTATTTATAAAAAACGTGTTCAATTCAGGCAAAGGGAGTACGTCCGTCTCAAAAACTTACCAAGTTTCTGTTATAATCACATGACTGTCGACGTGAAACGAAGGTAGAAGCGCGGTTAGCAGGCTATGTTTGTTTGCTGCGTATTACGCATTCCAGTACGGAAAATCTAGATAACGACGTTTAAATGGGCATACTACATTTTTTTATTCAATCATTGTAAGCCATCAGACGGCGATGAAGTGCGCTCAGGCTTAACTGTCTACTCTTGTTCAAGTCCTTTGCACAGCTAATAGAAATCACGCGAAACGTTTTTGTGTTTATAATGAAGTCTTTCTCTCCTTTCGGTGAAGGGAATTTCTAGCTGAGTGTTTTATTTTTTTTTTTGCAATTGTCACACAACGCGCTTTAACTCAAACCAGTTATCCATGAGGCGTCAATTGCAGCGGGACACCTTTTTCGCGCTTCCCTATAGACACTCGGTGCCAACTAGTATCGCCAAAGCGAAGCCTGTGCGTGGCCTCCGAAATGCAAGGCGCCCAGTGATTGCGAGCCCGATCGCGGTCCTGTATTGCTCTCCTATGTGGGCACGCTGCGCCATCCAGTGGCACAGCTGACAAGATTGCGCGTGGCCTCTGAGACAAGAAACATGGCGCGCCGGTGCCTGGAAAAGCTGAGAATTGTTCCCTCGCTTGTACACTCATTGACCATTAAAGAGGGCCACATACCCAGCGCTTTCATGGCGCAGCTCGCTAAAGCGTTGGAACGAACGGCGTTCAGTGCATTTGTGGGGCAGCCTGCTAATGCGTGGGGTTGCTGTCCATGAGGAATCCTGATGACGTGAGTTCGATTCCGCTCAACATCGGAGAAATTTAAGTAATCTTTTTCGTCATTCTAGAGCGGCACATTCCTAGTGGCGCATACCCAGCAACAGAAGTTGGTATCAATGACGTCCAATGAAGACTAGCACAGACCGAGTGCCGCTTACCTACTGTTCCAAATCGATGTCAAAGAGTTTCTTCGAAATAGTGGTGCCTACACAAGTCCGCATCTACAATGACCGGTAGCGGCGTGAAAGAGGTTAGTTGAAGAGTGGCACATATGTACGCATTGCCACATGCTACGAGCTGAGGGAACCGGTCAGATACAAATATACATATACACGTATCCGATGGAAAGTGCGTGAAATACCCTAATGCTAACGAATCATTATAACATTGGCCAATATTAATGTTGCGTCTAACTGTGATAGTTTACGAGCTCGTATCATGCAATCCAGTCTTCCGTGGTACTACATTTATCCAGTTATCAGTGCCACAGAATGTTTCCGTTCCTCGCGGCTAGGACAAGACGATTGAGGTCACAGTCAGCTACGCCGTTGGCAGAAAGTATGAGGGTGCACCATCGACCATTGTTGTAGGGCGCACATGTCGTACCCTGCTGAACGCCGAAACTTTACCAAGAAAATGGTGCGAGGCAGAAGCAGGCACTATAGTCTTTGGCACTGACGAAAGCAACACGACCAGTACAGAAGGCTTACCCCTTCCTTAATATATCACACTGGCAGGCGCTAACCGATGACAAGGAACTTCATCCTCCACGTTTCAGTTGAATAGTCGGCTTTTTTACCCCGACATTATTTAGGGTAAAAAAGGTAAACATTTGAGATGATGCAGCACGAAATGGTAACCATGTTTAGAAAATTGAACCATGACTTTTGTCGATTACGACAAATTAGCACAATTACTTACTACTGAGTTTCCAAAAGAAAGATCCGGAAATAAAGTCAAAGGGTCCATTGGAAAATGTGGAACTTGAACTAGGCAGTTGGGATCTTCGCCGTCAAGTTTTCGTTGGTAAGCGTATGCAGCTATTACATCAGGTAGATATATTGTCCTGTTGATAAAAAAAGTCACGCATATACTCAACTCCCGTTGACATCTACGTATGTAATGGGGATCATTCTAGTTTACGCACACATTAGTTGTTGTTATATAGATGTTTCATTATAGCGAACGGATAATGCTTTTGCGACATGTTGTCAACTGATGCAAAATGCAGCACCTCGTATGTACAGTACGTACATAAGTATATGGGTCATTCTATGCCAAGTGTCCCAGACGTGGCGCTCGACCATCGCAGATTTGGCTGATAAAATCCGTGGCTGTTTGCTGTACCAGATGGAGCAATGAGGCGAAAAATGTTTGAAGAAAAACGTTTTTCCATGCCGTGGTGTTTTCTCATATATTTCGTTCACTTTTATTGCGATAGCAATTATATGGACACTCCAAGCGGATTTGTGCCGTCGGCGTCGCCGTCGTCGTTGCCGTGATGTTTCGTATAAAGTACAAAGGCGATAATCGCCGCGCACCGTAGGCTGTATGTGCGAGTGAAAGCGTGTGACGGTGAGCCGGCTATAGGCCGTTTCACATAGCGCGAATGGGGCGAAAAAAATGGTTCTGTCGCCCACGTCGCAAAGCGATTTTCGCTGGCAGCTTTCACATTCGTCTTTGACCGTGCTATTTCCGTCGCAGCGACGCCCAAGGTTGCTCCCTGCTCACAAAGTAACCATGCCTGCACCGTTAAATAAAAACAACATGGAAACTAGTCAAAGATTACAATTTCATATTATTTTTTTTTGAAAATAGAATAGTACACAATTTTTCAGCCTTTAAACGCGTTGAGACTGCGATCGCTTAGTCCGCAGTTGCAGCTAGTGAAAATGCTGCACAAACCGCATAAGCGTGTGGTGTGGTGGTGTCTGTGGTGGGGTGGTTTTGTTTTGTACACTCTAGTTGTGTTGTTGCTGTACGATGGAAGCCACAACTTTTGTCCTGGAGGAGTATTTGCCTCTCCAAAAGAAGACGCTACTATTAAGTGTGCAAGTTCCTGGCACAATTTGTAGCAATGAAGATGTTGACAATGGCGACAATCGTGAGGGTACGTTGTGCAGGCACAATTAGCCCCTTTAAATGTTCGCATTAGGGAAATCATTCCGTTTGATAGGTCCACATTGTCCTTTAAAATAGAATTTGCGGATATTTCCCCCAATAACGCAAAACTGCTGCCACCAACATATTTGAATGCCCTTTTGCAAGATTATTTGGCCCATTTCCCAATAAATGTAATAGCGACTGATGCTTCCTCGTGTGAAGAGAAGGCAGGCGTGGGAATTTACTCACCATCCCTCGATTGGTCTTTTTCACTTCGCCTGCCAGATTACACATCAGTTTTTCAGGCCGAACTTCAGGCAATAGTTCTTGCATTGCGAAAGTTACCGCTAAATTTCAGAAAAGTTGTTATCGTCACAGATTGCCTTTCTGTATGCAGCGCGCTTAACGCGTCTACAAATTCGACAGCTTTGAACACGTTTTACACATTAGCTCCACCCCACTTAAGGTTAGTTCATTTAGTATGGGTACCAGGCCACCGAGGCATCCAAATTAATGAAATAGCTGCTTCTTTAGGACGAGCTTCTTTAAAAGGTCCGGCAATATCTGTGCTGCCGGCAACTGCGCATATCACTGCCGCCAGATATAGACAGTTTTCTTTGAGCGAAGACAAGAAAACCCTCGCGTTAGTAAAATCTACAGATTTTATACATTTAAATTATTCTTGGAACCGACAGTGGTGTTCTAACCGGCAATTCGAAGTAACATTTACAAGGCTGCGTTGCCGTATTCCACAACTAACTGATTTTTACTTGCACAGATGTGGTCTGGCGGCATCCCCATTAGGCTACCTCTGCAATGAACCAGAATCCATCGATCACTTTTTATTATCGTGTCGGCGCTTTTCTAATCATCGACGACGATGTTTGGAAATCCTACTTCGCAATCTAGGACTGCCTTTAAGCAGTCCAGTTATACTCTCACTTGGAGCCCCGGTGTTAGGATATGGCCACGGGAATGTTTGCCGAGCAATTTATAATTTTCTTTTGACACAAAAAGATTGCCTTATTAATATTTTCCTATCTTTCCATGATTGATTTATTTATTGTTCAATAAATTATAGATTTAGCAAATCCAAAAAGTAATGTCAGAAAATCACAATTGTATTAGTGTTAATACTTTTATTCAAAATTTACGTATATCCTTTACTGTATTTAATTAATTATTAAATTCATATTAATACTCCTATCGGCGTAAGGAGACCGACATGAAGAGAGACTCGATGACCACGAGGAGGCGCGTGTGAAATGGTGGTGTTGATGAGAAGCGCTTCCCGTGGGCAGCGCGTTCGAAGGGACACACCTGTAGTGCTGCACTGCCGATCCGGGCAGCATTGCATGTGTAGCGTGCGTTGGAAAATGTGGCCCGACTATCGCTAACTGAATGAACAAGCGTGGTGTGAGTGCGCACAAACAAACATGAATAGATCACACTGAATGACTGCAGACAACGACTGTCAAAACGGTGGCAGCAAGCGCATCCGCCGCAGCGGGCGAAGGTACGTGCGGTCTATCGCTTCAACGGAAACTGAGCGGCGAATGCACAGCGCATAAAGGTCAGAGCCGTGTGCAGATAAGAGACGGTGCGGGCGAGCGACGAGCGCGGTTGTTGGCAGAGTAGAAGTGCGCCCCCCCCCCCCCCCCCGCGCTCCCTCCGGCGCTGGCTTCCCGCTTCCTTGCTTGCGCCTGGGTGATTGAGTGCGTTCGCTCTCCGTGATAGCTCGCGTCCCCGCACGCTTCCGCTCGGGCATGCGGCGCGCGGCGACGATTTTATCTATAGGGAACCTCATGGCGACGGCGACGGCAGAAATCCGGTTGAAGTGTCCATATAATTGCTATCGCAAGAAAATTGTTGATGAAGCTCCTGAGCCACATTCGCTGGTGGGTACGGTCTGTTAAAACATCATTGAAACTGGTGCGCGACATTGCTCCGCTGAGCTTCCAACACGCGGTAAAACAGGAAAGTGCCTATTTCGGCGGCGCTTGCTGTTACGTCACGTTGCTCCGCCCACATCGCGCCGATCGCTGCGGCTCAGCGACGGAAATTCCAACATGTTGAAATCCCGTCGCGGAGAGCCTGCGACGTCGCGGCGGTCGCTGAGCGACTGACTCCGCTGTGTCGCTGTGTGAAAATCGCGTCATGTAAAACGGCCTTATCTCGGCTCCCGCACGCAAGGGCGGGAAGCGGAAAAGAAGCGCGCTGTAATTCCAGTCCCGCACAATGCTCCGGAGGGAGCAGGTGGAGGGGCCGCGCTTTAATGCGGCCGCGTGCTCTTGCCGCGCCGGAAGGCTGCGGGAGAGGGGAGGGGGGGGGGGCGCTTTCTGCGCCGCCAGCGCCCGGCTGCGCGACTGTATTTTGAAAGCCATCTGCGGCGGGGGCGGACTCCGCCGTCCCTGTGATTTCGCAGCGAAGATCGCGTTGATGCGAAGGCAGGCCCAAAGCTCAATTCACTCGCTGCTGCCGCCGCGCTGACTCACTTCAGCGTTTTGACAGCCACTTTCCGCGGTCATCGAGTGAGATGCGTTCATGTTTGCTTGTGTGCGCGTGGCACCATGACACACATTTATACGGTCGATACAACTACTATCCTTACTATGCATAGCTGTCCACTAATTTGCTATTGCAATCAATGCTTCGCCTTCGGGCGAAACTGCGCGTTTTCTTTATTAAACTGCACATAGTACATAAATTTATTTTAAATCTATCTTTGAATAGATTTCCCACCTGTATTTAGCGGCACCGACGACCAGGACGTCGAGGATTGGATCGCCGAGTACGAACGAGTGAGCTCTAGTAACAAATGGGATGACCGCGCCAAGCTCACGAACGTTCACTTTTACATCACTAATGTAGCCGGCCTCTGGTTCAAAAACCATGAAACCGAAATCACGAGCTGGTCGACCTTTACGGCAGCCGTCGCGGAGGTCTTCGGTCGTCCCGCCGTGCGCCGGCTTCGCGCGGAACAGCGCTTGCGCAGTCGAATCCAACGCAGGGAGGAGACGTTTACGAGCTATATCGAAGATGTTCTCTCCCTGTGCAAGCGCGTCGACCCATCTCTCACTGAAGGAGAAAAAATAAAGCAAATCATGAAAGGAGTCGACGACGACGCATTTCAGATGCTTGTCGCTAGGAACCCCCAGACGGTAGCCGACGTGATACAACTCTGCCAGACTTACGACGAGCTGCGAAAGCAGCGTGCGTCGACGCGCCGTGCTGCTCAAGATACAGCAGACATTTCCACCCTTGCCTGCTGAGCACGAGGTCGCGGGATCGAATCCCGGCCACGGCGGCCGCATTTCGATGGGGGCGAAATGCGAAAACACCCGTGTACTTAGATTTAGGTGCACGTTAAAGAACCCCAGGTGGTCCAAATTTCCGGAGTCCCCCACTACGGCGTGCCTCATAATCAGAACTGGTTTTGGCACGTAAAACCCCACAATTTAATTTTAATTTCCACCCTTGCCAGCGACGCCACTGCCGATCACACCGTTTTGCTGCCACACATAAAGCAGTTCATCCGGGAGGAAGTTGCACGTCAACTTTCCCTTGTCGCCCACACACCTGAGCCAGCGCCGTCATCTTTAGATCCACCTCTTCGTCATTTCATTGAGACGCAAGTCGCCCAGGCACTACCAACTGCCCCGCCGGCGTTGCCTGTCCCTACGCCATTAACTTACGCTGCCGCTCTTGCCAGACCACAGGCCCCATCTCTTTCTGGCGCCTACCGTGCCACCGGGTCCTTCTACACGTCGCCGCCACCCTCACGCCCGGTGCCCCATCCTTCTGCGCCCACCGGACCATCTGTTGTGAATCCGTGGCGTACCATTGATAACCGGCCCATATGCTTCGCATGTGGTCTTGCGGGCCATATAGCCCCTCACTGTCACCGTCGCAGCTTCCGCTCTCAACATGGTGTGGCTTCGCCAACCTATCAAGGTGCTCAGCACTCACCACGAGTTCCTTCTCCCGTCGCCGACCCGTTTTCTACACGCCGCCCGTATGACTCACGCCGGTCATCTTCTCCCCGTCGCCGATACATCTCCCCGATGCTTCGCCGACCTAGCCCCGCACGAGAGGAAAACTAACAGCCGCAGTTCCCGAGGCAAGAACTGCGCCGTCATCGAACTCTCCAAGACCTCATTTTTACCCGCCTAACGAAATTGATTTATTGGTAGAAGGTATCGCCGTACGTGCACTTGTCGACACAGGAGCTGTTGTTTCTGTAATTAGCGAAAAATTGTGCCGCGATCTGAGAAAAGTGACCACCCCGCTTACCGATGTTTCCCTGCGTATGGTGACCTCGCATCACGTCAAGCCTACCGCTCAGTGCACAGCCCGTGTAATTATTCAAAATGTTATGTATGCCGTTAAGTTTGTCGTACTGCCCCGATCATCCTACGACGTAATCCTAGGATGGGATTTTCTGTCTACTCATCAAGCCCTCGTGGACTGCGCGCGTGCCGAACTCACATTGTCGACGCCGTGCCCTGACCTCGATGACCACGCTCCCCCTAAAGTGTTTGCCGCGGCTGACGTCCACATCGCCCCTTTGTCCGTCGTTCTGGTACCGGTGTTTTCGCCTGCCGCCGCCAACTCACCTGTTTTGTTTTCGCCATCTGCAGCTCCTGCTCGGCGCCGAAACTTCCTCCTCCCGTGGGCTGTCATCAACTTCTGCAATGGTTCTGCGGCTATCTACGTGTGCAATGTATCTGAATGTCCGTCACTTCTACTACGCGGCGAGTGTCTGGGAAGCTTCGAGACTTTTGACTGCCTTTTCGAGGATGCAATGCTTGGCGATAAGGCATCACTACCGATTTGTGCCATCGCTCCTGCCGCTGACACCGACGATCCTGACGACATATTCTTAAATGCCGTCGATTCCGCCCTCACACCTGCGCAGCACAACTTGATTGTGCAACTCCTGCAGCGTTTTCGAGCCTCCTTCGACCACAACCAGTCTTCCTTAGGTCGAACATCAGCAGTTGTTCATCGGATCGATACCGGTCAACAAGCACCATTGCGCCAGCGCCCATATCGTGTGTCGACTGCAGAACGCCGTGTCATCGATGAGCAGGTAGACGATATGCTGAAACTTGGAATAATCCAGCCCTCCAGCAGTCCCTGGGCCTCTCCAGTTGTGCTGGTAAAGAAAAAGGACGGATCCATCCGGTTCTGCGTGGATTACCGCCGTCTTAATCGAATAACCCGCAAGGATGTGTACCCTCTACCACGCATCGACGATGCCCTGGACTGCCTACAGGGAGCAGAATTCTCGTCCTTAGATCTGCGCTCGGGATACTGGCAGGTGCCGATGGCAGAGGCCGATCGCGAAAAAACGGCTTTTGTGACGCCCGATGGCCTGTATGAGTTCACAGTCATGCCCTTCGGCCTCTGCAACGCGCCTGCTACTTTCGAGCGCATGATGGACACGATCCTTCGAGGCCTCAAGTGGCATATTTGCCTTTGTTATTTAGACGACATTGTGGTCTTTTCCTCCGATTTTGCTTCCCATCTAACTCGCCTCGAACAAGTTCTCGCTTGCCTCTCAGCTGCAGGACTGCAACTGAACTTGAAGAAATGCCACTTCGCCGCTCGAAAGCTTACGATTCTAGGTCATGTTGTTTCGAAGGACGGTATTCTCCCCGACCCTGCCAAACTTACAGCCGTTTCCGCGTTTCCCAAACCAAGTACCATGAAAGATCTCCGCAGCTTTATCGGCCTATGTTCTTATTTCCGACGCTTTATCCGCAATTTCGCTATGATCATCAACCCTTTGACCAAGCTCCTCGCTGGCAGTCATAACCTTCGGCTTGGTCTCCTGCTTGCGACGACGCTTTCAACGAATTGCGCCGTCTCCTTACGTCGCCTCCTATACTGCGACACTTCGACCCCTCTGCACCCACTGAGATCCACACGGACGCCAGCGGTGTCGGGTTAGGCGCTATTCTTGCTCAACGGAAAGATGGGTTTGAAGAGTACGTCGTTGCCTATGCAAGCCAAACTCTCAACAAAGCCGAAGGCAACTATTCGGTGACTGAAAAAGAATGTCTTGCCATAATTTGGGCCATAGAGAAATTTCGTCCTTACGTGTACGGGCGCCCATTTGACGTAGTGACCGACCACCACTCCCTGTGCTGGTTGTCGTCACTGAAAGATCCAAGTGGTCGCCTCGCTCGATGGGCATTGCGCCTCCAGGAATACGACATCCGCGTCGTGTATCGCTCTGGTCGGAAACATTCGGATGCAGACGCCCTCTCCCGTTCTCCCTTGCCTCCCGACCCTGTCTGCTTCACAAATACTACCTACGATACCAGCGCTCTTGCCATCTCTGACATGCCATCTGAGCAGCGCAAGGACCCGTGGGTGGCTTCCATTCTAGACTTTCAGTCTGGCCGGACTTCTGCTCCCACTTCTCGGACATTGCGTCGGCAGGCTGAACACTTCACCACTCGGGAAAACGTGCTGTACCGCCGGAATTACACCCCCGGCGGCCGTAAGTGGCTCCTCGTCATTCCCCGCCACCTGCGCTCCGAAATCTGCTCCACTTTCCACGACGACCCACAATGTGGCCACGCAGGTTGCCTGAAGACGTATTCACGTATTAGGCTTCGGTACTACTGGCGTGGCATGTACCGTTATGTTCGCCAGTATGTTCGGTCATGTTCCACGTGCCAGCGACGCAAGACTCCTCCTCAACACGCCGCTGGCCCCTTATTACCTCTGCCATGCCCCGCCCGACCATTTGACCGCGTCGGCATTGACATCTACGGTCCCCTTCCCAGTACACCAGACGGTAACCGTTGGATAATCGTTGCCGTCGATCACCTCACACGGTATGCCGAAACTTCACCTCTTCCGTCGTCCACAGCAAAAGACGTTGCCACTTTCATTCTTCACAATCTCGTCCTTCGTCATGGAGCTCCTCGAGAGTTGCTGAGTGACCGTGGTCGTGTGTTCCTCTCCGACGTTATCGCAGCATTGCTTCGTGAATGCCGTGTCGTTCACCGCACCACCAGTGCCTATCACCCACAGACCAACGGGATGACAGAACGTTTTAACCGCACCCTGGGCGACATGCTTGCTATGTACGTCTCGTCAGATCACTACAATTGGGACCGAGTGCTACCTTTTGTTGCGTACGCTTATAACACCGCCATTCAAAGCACAACTGGATTCTCCCCTTTCTTTCTCGTTCACGGACGCGAACCTTCTTGTACCATGGACACTCTTCTTTTATACCGACCCGACGCCTCCGAGTCCACGACTCTATCTCAAGCAGCTACATACGCTGAAGAATGCCGCCAACTTGCACGTTCATTCACATCACAAGACCAGTGACGCCAGAAGGAACACCACGATGCCTCCGCTACTCCTACGTGCTATGCTCCTGGCTCGCTAGTCTGGCTGCGTGTCCCGTCCACTACACCTGGCCTTTCAACGAAGCTGGTCTCCAAGTACCAGGGACCATATCGTGTACTTCAACAAACATCTCCGGTGAACTATCTCATCGAGCCGTTAGAACCGTCTTCTGACCATCGTCGTCGTGGCCAAGAAATTGTCCACGTGTCCAGACTCAAGCAGTGCTACGATCCCCCTGTGTTTTCTTGCCCCTAGGTCGCCAGGATGGCTCCTTATTCCGCGGGGGGTAATTCTACTGAAGGCGATTGACCGCGCTTCGATGTCTGGGGAAAGAAGACGACGATGAGTGTGGTTGTTGTTGACGCTCTAGCTCGCACTCGCCGGTAACCAGACCTGCCTTTCGGATAGCCTTCTGTAACGCCACATCGAGGCCTGCTTGAAGACCAACACCCCCACTTTAAGATATATATATATATATATATATATATATATATATATATATATATTCTGAACCATGACAGATTTTGTCGTTGCAGTTAGTTTCGCCATTTTGACATTTCGGAAAATTTGCCACCGATTGCTTCAAGCACAGTCAGACCATGGCAGTAACCTCAAGCAATTACTTATTATTCATTGAAATAAGGTAATGGTTATATAAGATGCATTAAATACATCAATTGTACTACGGGTCGATTCACAGCCTGGATGTAAGTATACATATATACAGGGTGCCACACTACGCCGTCGCCATCCATGCGATCACCGAAAGTATGGTCGCTTTTGGTGCCGGCCCCCAGGCGGAGGCACCGGTAGCACCACTAATATTACAGATGATACTATTTTTCCGTCTTCAGCTGTCGCCCTGTCGCTACATGTGCGTGCGCGCTGCATTGGCGCCGGCCGATGTCGTAGTTTATTGAAGGTCAATCTTCATAGGTCGCGAAGCTTCGGCCGAAAAGCGGTTCAGAACTAAATGTCACCGACAATCAGTAAGGCTGGTTATGGGAGCAGCGATTGAAGCGCGACTATGTTTGGAGGGAATAAACAATGGGAAGGAAAGAGCGTTTTTTAATTAAAGCAAGACGCAGTCAGATTCTTTCAACGAAAATAAAATTTCACTCCCTCAACAGGCTTCAGCACCAGCCACAACTCTTCAAAATGCGTTCTGTATCACTCTCGTCACTTTGCCCTTGCTTCTGAGCAGGATTTCTGCACTGTCAAAAAATGGCGCGCAACCGCATTTCGTGCAGTGCGCAGCCAAGTTGCCTGTGCATTTACTAGGCTGAGAGCATATCTGCGATCCCTGAGCTTCTGATTCCAGCACCGGCACGTAACGTAAGCGCAGTTACATGTGAGCTGTACCCTGTAAATGACTCCCTCTTCGCACGCGACATGTGCACAAAATAAAAAAAAATTATGGGGTTTTACGTGCCAAAACCAGTTCTGATTATGAGGCACGCCGTAGGGGGGGACTCCGGAAATTTGGACCACCTGGGGTTCTTTAACGTGCACCTAAATCTAAGTACACGGGTGTTTTCGCATTTCGCCCCCATCGAAATGCGGCCGCCGTGGTCGGAATTTGATCCCGCGACCTCGTGCTCAGCAGCCCAACACCGTAGCCACTGAGCAGCCACGGCGGGTGTGCACAAAATAGTCATGTGCGAAGAGGCAGTCACTTATAAGATACCGCTCACATGCAACCATGCTTACGTGCGGATAAACGGGCTGGTGCTTGAATCAGAGGCTCGGGGAGCACAGATATACTCAGCCTAGTAAGTGCACCGGGCTACTTGGCTGCGCAATGCACGAGGTGCGGTTGCACACTGTCTTTTGACGGTATGAAAATCTTGCTCAGACGCAAGCGCAAAATGATGAGAGAGATATGGGAACCAGTTTGCATGGTTGCAGCTGCTGCTGAAGCCTGCGTGATCGATCCTGTGTCACTGTCTCATCATCAAACTCGGTTTCTAACATAATGACGCCTCGATATGATTCAAGTGGGTGACCTTGTCAGTTCTGATTCAATATGATTATATTTCTCTGCCTTTTTAGTGCATGTAGCATCCACCTGAAACTAGTGCCTATGTCTAAAAATCCTTATTCATTGAACTCGACTGACAGTTGGCGCTTCACGTGTGTTTTAGCTTGCACTAACTTCGTGTGTCCCAGCACAGCAAACCATGAAGCTACGCTAACTAGAGCCTTTTTAAGCTTCCTTACTCAGTATTTCATTCCTTGGAAGATATATTTTTGTTTCGAACCAGGCAGCCACGAAGAAATTAGAGACAAATAAAGAGAGCAAGGATTATATATTGCATCTGTTACTTCATTGCATGCGTACATGCGTGCCAGTTCCCGATACGTGGGCTACACAGATTCTCTCGAATATCTTATTTCCTGCACCCTGTGACCACAGTCTCGACACACTTTCTGCAGACATGCTGTATCCTGCGGCTACACAGGCTGAGCAGAATTTCTGCAGAATGGGTGTACCAATTTCCCGCTGGGAGGTGACAGGGAGTGACCGAAAGTCTGTCACCTGTCTGCACGAATTCTGCATCCCGGGTGACTCATGGTCTGTAAGATTTCTGCAGAAAGACTGCAATTTTTTAGGAAGGGCTGTAGGGTGATGTACCAGCATTACCAAAGCTGTTCTCCGACATCTACATATATTTCTCGTTGTAGCCGCGCCAACCACGCTCACGTTCTAACGCAAATTCAGCACTTGTAATCCTGACATCAAGGCGACAAGACATTCGTGCCCTCACTAGTCGCTGACAAAGATCTCGCAAGTTGTCGCTGTCTGCCCCGAGTCAGTTGCAAGCGCGACCCCGTGCTGGGCGGCAAAGTAGCAACAAGAAGCATTGCCGCGTACCTTCGGAAGGGCAGCTTGAAAAATGTTTTCTTTCCGAAAATGAAACTGATTTGATGTGACTATCCTCAGTAGTTACTATTGCAGCGTTCTATCAAATGAAGCATGCACAATATTTTTACGTGGACTGCATCAGTACATAACATGCTTAAAAAAAGGCAATTAATCGTACATTTTCTCTGTTTTCACAATTTTTTCAAGAACATATTTCGCCCACAACCATTTTTATACCAAGATATATTTTCTTGAAAATCACACAAATACTTAGATTGGTCAGGGAGGGTACGAGTTTGTTGAGTAAGAAATCGTGAACATTGAAGATATTTACTGCTTTTGAGAATATGTAACAGGCGGTGGAGCACAAAGATTTTCGGAATTTTTGTAGTAGGACGCTTAACAGAACGTCTATAAAGGTGCAGGTAAAGTTTCGAGGTTTAACATACAAAGATGAATTTTCCACCAATTTATGTATAGGCACAGTTTGATAAAATCGAGCAAAATTTGAGAGGACATCACGGCACGGAAAAAAAAGAATTTTTTCGCCTCAATGCTTCATGTGGTACTGCGAACAGCCACAAATTTTATCAGCCAAATCTTCGATAGTCGAGCGCCAGGTCTGGGACAATTGGTATGGAATCACCCACACGTATGTATGTACACGCCTCCCCAAAAGTAATACTTTTGCACTAGCTTCACCCACCCGGCGTGTCAGAGTCCTTGCCGTGACGAAGGGCGCTGGGATAGGCGGCAGTATGGGCGCGCGTACAAGGCAATTTGCAGTTCGAGTGCATCAGCTGCTCTATTCCCTTCATGAGGGTCCCTTGCCGCTACAAGGCCGCTGACTCACCATGCCATCTGTGGTGTCCGGCCTATCGCCGCAGTCCTTAATGCGCAGGCGCGCAAAACGAATAAAAGGCGTGCGCCGCAACCTGCGGGCGGGCTTATCTCGACCAGCCACCCACCGATGAACATGTGGCAACAAACGTCGCTTCGCCCCTGGAAACTTGTCTGCTCCTTCGCATGAACCACGCAACACAACAACTGGCGACGAGGATGGGATTTGAAGGCGTCGTTCTTAAGTGGGGAAGGCAAGTGTTTCCGAAATTCACTCGATGAAGAAGACTGTCTTTTTGCAGTTTACAGAGCCTGTGACTGTCGTCATGACTGGGGCCGAGGCAGCAGTGACGCACTTCGCTGGGCGACCGGGCCAGCTGGAACCCTTTGACGAGTCCGACAGCGATTGGGCTTCGTACGAAGAGCGGCTTACGTCGTTCCTGATTGTAAACCGAGTACCCGACAGCGACAAGGTATACGCCTTTTTGAGCATTATCGGTCCGAAGACCTACGGGTTGTTGAAGTTATTAACAGCTCCAGAACTGCCTTCTACGAAGAGTTTCGAAGACCCCAAGGAAGTTTTGAGCGACCACCTGTCACCGAAGCCGTCCGTCATTGGAGAACGGGCCAAGTTTCACCGGAGGTGTCAACGAGAAGGCGAGTCCTTATCTAGTTATGTTGCCGAGCTTCGTAAACTGTCGCAGACGTGCGAGTTTGGAAGCGCCCTTGACGAGTCTCTTCGGGACCGCTTTGTGTGCGGCCTGCTACGAGAAGACATTCAGCGAGTGCTTTTCACGGAATATAGCAAGCTTACGTTCCAGAAAGCGGTGGAGCAGGCAATGGAAGCGGCTAAGAAGAGTGCTGCTGAGGCACGCGGCACCGAGGCCGCAGTCGGCGATGTGCAAAACGTGCAAGCAGAGACGCACAAAACATGCAAAAGCGGCTTTCACTGTGGTTCGCCAAAACACACGAGTGAAGCATGCCCTCACTTGGACGCAACTTGTTTCAGTTGCAACAAAAAAAAGGGCATATCCAGAGAGCCTGCCGAAGCAGTGGTAAGACTTTTTCTAAGAAAAAAATCACAGCATATCCACGGGGTGAATGATGATGAGTGGGCGAAGCTCCGGAGGGAATCATCGGATCTCCCGCTTAAGGGGACGCTAGCACAAACGCGTTAGAGACGTGCAGTACTCTCTAGTAAGGGGGAGCGGCCACAGCGTCTTACGCAGCCATTTACACATGCCGGAACGTGCACCGCGTTTGCCGACGCCATCACATGACTGCTGAGAGAGTATACCCCCCGTATTCATAAACGCTCCTCGACTTGAACTTGACTTGCCACCGCCTTGGGCAGCGCGTTCGAAACGCGTTGAAGGTAAGGCGGAGAGGCCACAGCGTCTTACACCAGCTTCTTACACGGGCCGTAACGCGCTAGCACAAACGCGTTAGAAACGCGCTAGAAACGCGGCCTTTCGTTAATGTTGCGTATTTATTGCCATCGTGGTGCTTGTGTCTATGTGTGCTTCGTGGCGTAGTGGGCTAACGCCGCGCGCTCGGAAGCGAGGGGTCCCTGGTTCGATTCCGCGCTACGGACACAACTTCGGAATTTTTTTTCTCATTTTTCTCAGACTGGTTACACACTACTACTACGACGAGGGACGAACGGGTGCCGCCTTAAGGAGCTTCGCCCCTAAAAGAATGTGAAGATGCTGACGGTTGTGTCGCGGAAAGCTTCGACCCTCAGTCTAAACGGCGTGTCGGCAGCTCAGAGCGACCCTGTCGCCTAGCAGATGACCATCGACAGCGTTTTGGTGAACATGGAGCTAGACACGGGAGCGGCTGTTTCCGTCATGTCAAAGACGCAGTTCCGTCCGCTCTTTCCTTCGGCTGTACTGGAGCCTACGACAGTTAAACTTTGCACCTACACAGGAGCACTGGTACGACCCCAGGGAGTCTCGTCGGTCAACGTGCAGCACGGCGACCATTCTGCAATTCTTCCACTCTACGTCGTAGACCACAAGGGACCACCTCTACTGGGCCGGGAGTGGCTGCACACAGTCCAGCTGGAGTGGGTGAAAATCTGGAACCTGAACAACATTACAAGGTCAGACACTCCTACTCATATCAGCGTAAGAAAGAGGCTATACGCATTGCTGGCGAAGTACCAACCCCTTTTCAAAGACGAATTAGGCACGATAACGGAAGAGCGCGCCGAACTTTTTCTTAAACCTGATACGAAGCCGAGATTCCTAAAAGCCAGGAATGTTCCGCTCGCGTTGCAAAAAGTTTTCGACGCTGAATTGGCTAAAATGGAACAACTGGGAATTCTATCGCCGGTTTCGATGTCAGAATACGCTACGCCTGCGGTACCGTAATCAAGCAAGATGGTAGCATACCGATTTGCGGCGACTACAAGACGACCGTTAACCCGTGCCTTGATGTCGACCGCTACCCATTACCGAAGGTAGACGACCTGTTCACAGCCTTGTCGGGAGGTAAGCACTTCTCGAAGATTGATCTCAACCGGGCCTATCAGCAAGTGGTGATGTCAGAGTCGTCAAAACAATACCTAACGTTGAATACACAGAAAAGATTGTGTGCTGTTAATCGACTCGCGTTTGGAATTTCGTCCGCTCCTGGGATTTCCCAAAGAATAATTGACACCATGCTGAAGGGCTTACAAGGGGTTTGCTGCTACCTAGACGACATTCTGGTGACTGGTAAAAATGATGAAGAGCATTTCATCAATCTGGAGGCTGTGTTAAAACGACTTCTTGAAAGAGGCGTTCGTGTCAAGAAAGAAAAGTGTTCGTTTTTCCAACAGGACCTTCGCTATCTCGGACATAGAATCAGCGCACAAGGCATCTCGGCAACGACGGAGCACTCCTCAAGGCTCCAGCCCCTAAAGACAGGCAGCAGCTGTAGTCGTTCTTGGGAGTCGTCAATTTCTACGGCAAGTTCCTTCCTAACCTAGCAACGGTGGCGCAACCATTTTATTGCGATAGCAATTATATGGACACTTCAACCGGATTTCTGCCGTCGCCGTCGTCGTCGACGTCGCCGTGAGGTTCCCTATAGATAAAATCTACACCGCGTGCCGTATGCCCGAGCGGAAGCGTGCGGGGACGTGCGCTATCACGGAGAGCGAACGCACTCAAGCAAGGAAGCGGGAAGCCAGCGCCGGAGGGAGCGGGGGAGGGGGGGGGGGAGGGCGCACTGTCACTCTGCCAACAACCGCGCTCGTCGCTCGCTCGCACCGTCTCTTATCTCCACACGGCTCTGACCTTTATGCGCCGTGCATTCGCCGCTCAGTTTCCGTTGAAGCGATAGACCGCACGTACCTTCGCCGCTGCGGAGTATCCGCTTGCTGCCAGAGTTTTGACGGTCGTTGTCTGCAGTCATTCAGTGTGATCTATTCATGTTTGTTTGTGCACGCTCACACCACGCTTGTTCATTCAGTTAGTAATAGTCGGGACACATTTTCCAACGCACGCTACACATGCAATGCTGCCCGGATCGGCAGTGCAGCGCTACAGGTGTGTCCCTTCGCACGCGCTGCCCACGGGCAGCGCTTCTCATCAACACCACCGTTTCACACGCGCCTTCTCGTGGTCATCGATTCTGTCTTCATGTCGGTCTACTTACGCCGCACCACACCTGCTTACTTAATCAGCTCATGTTTACTACAATTCTTATTGCTACCAAAGCCGCTCACCTTACTTCGTATGACATTGCTGTGTTGCTATCGCATTCATTGCTTCGCCCTTGGGGCGAAACTGTGACAATTTTCAAGAACTTGCGGTGGCGATGGAAATTGTGTAAGGTGTAAAAAATTCTCTTTGGAGCACTAAAGAAACATAAAATGTAGTGTTTTAAATACCTTCTTGGGGTAAAATCCCAAGCGTGAATGCTATCTTCGCTCGAAAATATTCTCGGGGCGCACACAAATGCTGAACTAGACGAAAGGTGCAAGCCGCCTGGTTCTGTTATATAGCCTCCTTCCTTCAACAGACATAATTATAGAATGAAAAGTACTCGCAAACTCTAAGACATCGTGAGAAGTATAGAAGATTTATTTATTCCACATCTGTAATTTTTTAGACATCCATATACGCGCTATTTTGACACAAGAACACAAGGGAGCTCACATTTTCCAGTAGAAGGCAGCTTTTTTTGGCAGTGATTATATTTCTGGCAGTTGAAAATACCTGCTCCGAACTTGCGGATGAGGCTGGGATGCACATGTATTTTTTGCAAGTTCCGCCACAAGGGGAAATTTGGACTCATTGTCTTTCCACCATTTAAGTGCATCCAAGTTGTGTCCCAGCTGGGGCTCGGAGAGGTATGCGTCAAATTGAGCTCACAGGTCACTGACGCGCGGCTGTTCATTAAACAGTATGTCTAGTGCAGTTGCTTCGGTTTGGGTAGTGCCCATCCCACTTTCATCAACCGAAGATGTGAAGTCGTTCAACATTTTTCTAACATTAGTACGGATTGCCTCCCTGGCATCCGGTTCCTCATACTGGAGCCATTTGTACTTCGGATCGAGAAAAGATGCCCTCTGGCGTGCAGACACCGACCTCTGCTGGGCGTCCCTGTCCAAGGAGAATCGCCGAGATATCTCCATCCGAACCACTTCTTTGAAATCATTGACTTGAAAGTCATCGGTGCTGTGATGCTCTAGGTTCTTCATTACTGCTTTCATTACTGGCCGAACCATGGAGACAGGGGACATCGTGTCGCTGCAGAGAATGGTAGTTGCAAGTTGAAGAGGCTCAAGTACTTCGCAAAGTTCACTGATTACGTTCCATTCTTGCTGACTGATCTCGAGGTTCTGCGCAGTTATTGCTGTGACAATTGTTCGGTCAGCAATAACACTTTGTATGGCAGACCGATGCTTGATGAGCTTTGTGAGGATCTGGTAAGTCGAGCTCCATCTTGTCGGGCAGCTTTGCGTGAGGCGCTCTGTGGGTAAGCCGAGTAGCTCCTGTCGCCTACTCAACTCGTCACTGGCGATGGTCGAGTGCCGGAAATGTGCAACCAATCTTCCGCTCTTCTGGCAGAGTTCCTCGATCTCTTTGTTAGACAGGGCTTTTTTTATGCTCAGATGTACACTGTGCGCAGAACAGCTAGGTGACATCATTTGTCTCTAAAATACCTTCCAGCGCATTCACAGCGTTAATGCCATTAGGTGCATTATCAGTGACTACAGCCGTGACCTTGCCGTCCAACTTCCATCCCGAGATTACGTCCTGCATTCGCTGCTTGATGTTTTCTTCTGTGTGGCGCTCTGGCATCTCCTCCGTTTTAGTAATTTTCCAAATTAACTCGGAATCGATTATGTAAAATATTTGTACTCAATATAATTTCTGCTGCATGCAAATAGAATGGAAGTGGTTCAAACAATTTCTTTTTGTCAGCATTAGCAAAAATTTACATCAATTTGGTCTACACCATTGTATCGTCACTGCGGTTAAGTGTGTTTTGAACACTGAAAGTTGTCAGAAAAATCTAGCATGAAGCTTCAACACGCGAGCCTATGACGACATTTTACACGTTCAGCTATGTGGTTCAGTCAATAAAAACAGTTCTTACATCAACGAATCTGAGGAGACGGCTACTTTCTACACGTACAGGGACGTCCTGCCTTTAGCATCTAACTGTGATATGAAAACTAAAAATCGGTTTTTCATACTTAACGTGCTATTTCGTAATTAGAACTGACTTGAAGCGTAGATATATCGTGGAAGGTCGTCGAGTTTCACGAGGTTAAAGCACGCTCGTAAGGCGCGCGATATTTGGCAGATAAGAACTATTGCGGAAGTTCGATCTAATTAATTGCTTGTAATCAATTATATTTTGCGCAGTTCTGTAAGCGATTGATGAATTTTTACTATTTAATGCTCGCTGTAATTCAATTAAACAGTCACATTTCTGAAGAAGAGTTATAACAGGCTCGCGGAGCACATAACTTGAACTATAGTAGAAGGCCCGCGGTTGTGCCACCAGCAGCCTTGTGGTTGCACATTTTTGGAAAGGCAAACCAGGGCGCTCTGTATTCGTTCCCTCATCCTAACGCTCATCCACCACATGTTGGACGACCAACTGAACCGGCGCTGTGATGATTTGATAGCAGTGACTACGTCACCTTTTCATTAGCCCTACCGAGAGCACCTACTCCAAAGGAGTCCGAGTTCTAATACCTATAAACACGGCGCTTCATAGAGGATGCAGACACAAACACCGCGGCTCTGCAACCAGCGTCTCGTGCCCAAGGTGTTTCGTATACGTTACAAAGGGCCCTTCCCTCTTGCGTGCACATGGAGAGAGTTTTCAGTATTCGTGCTGATGATTTTAAAAATGGAGTGAGAATGACAGACAGTAATGTTCAAGTGCACTTGCAGAGTGACGATAAACAAGGTGGGCAGGGACGCAGAGGACGCAGTGAAATTGCTAGGTGAGCTTCGTGTATTTACTATATGCGTGCAATGTTAATAAAAATTGGGGCGAACGTAACGTGGAAATAAAATACTATCTTTCAATAACGTGTCAAAAACATTGACGGGGGTGCAATTGGCGACTGCAATCCGTTACATTTTTGAAGGAAGTAGTTGCACTTGTAACCGGCAACTTTTATTTTTTGTGACGTGTAAAAATCTGGCACAGTGCCACTACTAGTGACAGTGTGCTAGTGCAGTTTTACAGAGTGCAGCAATTCTGAAAGATAAAATTCAGAAAGGAAAGGTAAGGAGATTAACCAGAGCAGATATCGGGCTCGCACGAGCAGTTACAAAAAAAAGAAAGCCGGCAGATCCCATGCCCGGTGGGGAATCGGTGTTATGCGACACAGTGTGGCAGCGAAGCAGTGCCTACCAGGTTAATGAAACGACCATGAAAGCACCAAGACATAGGCGGCTGTTTCATGTCCTACATGACAGGATGGCATGACATTCGACCTATCATTTGTGTCCGAACCCATTCCAGTAGCTTTAGAGTGTTAATCTTTTTTCGCTGAGTCATTGTCATTTTTTGATGAGTCATGCTAATGACTATGACTTCTACCATCATCCTTTAGTGTTTCCTTCACTTAGTACCCGTGTCCGAATCCATGTCAGAGGTTTTTGAGTGTTAATCTTTTCCCCTAAGTCATTGGCATTTTTTTCTGACTCAAGCTCATTATTGAGTTATTATTTTATTCTACTATCATTATCGCTACAATCATAACCGTACTTTCACCCATTACCATCATTAATTCTCGATTCGTAGCCACTTCGGGTATTTTTCTTTAACAATGAGAGCACCAACACGTAGACAGCTGTTTTAGGAACTACATGACACGCATGTCCCGATATTCATGTCATGACCTATCATTTATGTTCGTCATACACTCTTGTCATATTATGTCAATGTTGTCACCTTGCCAAGTTAACGAAACGAACATGAGAGCACCAAGACGTGGGCGGCTATACAGATGCTCTCAAAGTTGCAAATGTTTACCAAAAAATGTTTCGCATTTAATAGCTACAAATATAAGAATACTAGAGAGAAAGAAACGTAATTTTGGCACAAGTACACAAGAACAAATATCCGGCTATCCGAATACCCGATACGATACGATTCGGATACTATTACCAAAATAACCAACCGAATAACCGATCACTCCGGTTATCCGGTTATCCGGTTTTCAAATTCGAATAACCGGTGAATCGAACAACCGGATAACCGGTTTTTCCGCAAAACCGGTTTGATGTCGCGGCACTAGTACTTAGGTATGCTGAATCAAGACTTATTTCAGCCAACCTAGACAATCTATTCGTTCAAATTTTCAAATGTGAATTCAAATTCAATTTCGTTTAATTTATATTTTGGAAACATACACATCAGAGCATAGATATCCGGGAAGTTGAAGTCAAGCACTTGTGAGAGAGACCAGATACCAGAGAAATTATAAGCCGCAAACTGGGTTGAACTTCTCACGAATATGCTTCGCAATAAAAAGAAGTCGCGCCCATATTCACGGCCAAACTGGCTCTCGCGGCTTCAATAAAAGTGGTGGTTCATCGCCAGTCTGCTGCTAGATGTATACAGTCATTCGTTTCACGTTCTTTTCATAAACATTCCGGCAGAAATCATCTATGATTTCAAGTATGCGATTAGCCAAACAAAAATCACGCAAGTTTGCACTCGGTCGCGCAAAGCTTAGACGCAGCGAAGCTTACTGGCTGCTACTGCTAGGTATGAACTTGGTTGCTGCTAGGTCTTAACTTGGCTTGACTCAACTAAGCATGTAGGAAGGCATTCTCGAACGATCATTTTCGTAGGTACCTTCTCTTTCGCGACGTTTCGCGTGACTAGCGCTGGATGCATGAGCGCCTACGAGCGACAGCGCTCCTGGCATGCCACAAACGCAGGCAGGCTAACCAAGTTTGGTACAGTGCCAAGAACGCTGTCGCTTGCCGACGCCGAACACGTTGGCGACATTGCGCGTGACTTGCGTTGGACGCATTGGCGCCTACGAGCGACAGCGTTCTTGGCATGCCACAAAAGCAGGCAGGCTAATGAAGGTTGGCACAGTGCCAAGAACGCTGCTCCTTGCCGACGCTGAACGCGTTGGAGGCTAGCCGCTCGATATCAATCGGCCAGCTTCGCTGTCTTGAGCTTTGCGCAGCCTAGTGCAAGCTTTCGCTTTTTTTAAAGACGATAGTCTTTCTTGGGGAACTTAAACACTGAAAATTTGGTCTGTCTGTCTGTCTGTCTGTCTGTTTGTCTGTCTGTCACCTGATTCAGCCACCCGGCCAAAATTGGACCACTTGCTTACCGCCCACACTACTTAAACTGGTACGGCTGTTCATACTTGTGAACGTAATCGATCACAAAGTAAATACTACGCATATCTGAGGCGCAACATCACTAGGTAAGTATTAGGAGGTGTGTTCCTTTAATAGAAAATACATAGATACGTAACTCTAAAGGCCCTAGTTTCTTAAGCTGCGCTGAAAATGCCATGCTATGCGCGTTTTATTTGCAGCCCGTCGCTGCAGCCTCACGTGCAAGCTCGCGCGAGCAAACGCCGCTGGCGCGCAGCGAAGCATAGACCGCTGCATAGACGGAACGCGCGGAGTAATACATTTTAATGGCCGTACTTTTTGCGCAGCTTTTACAGCGTTGCGCCTGGCTGATGTATGAAACGGAGTATAGGATGGCTAATTTAGCAGTACAGAGTTTTGAGGCACATAACCGTAATCCGTAGCGTTCATTTAAATAGGAATACATATTGTACTGGTTTTTGCGTTAGTAAATGAAAAATCAATGCGTTAGAAATGGCGTCGAATGCGTTAGAAATGGTGTAGGAAACGCTACGCGTTAAAAGAAGCCGACTGAAGCCGCGGCTCTGCAGCTGGCTTTAAGTCAACGGTAATAAAAGGTCCCAACAGATGGCGCGAGAGCAGGGCGAACGCGGTAAATTTGAATTGAATTCAGCAAAATCTCCATTGCATCCATCATGGGAGAAGTGAGAGGGGAGGGGAAGAGCGTGAGGGGAGGGAGGGTGGACAAGAGAGGGTGTTACTTATCAGGGGTGGCAGAACACAGTCTTTCGATGTCATTTGCAGCGAAGCAAGCAGATATGCGGCCAACTTTTTTTTCTCCTGGCTGAGCGCGCCGCGGAGAGAAGAGAGGCAGGGGTCGGGAAGGCAGGGAGCTGGCGAGGAGGAGACCGCGGGCATGCGCACGCGGTCTTCTCTTTCTCCTCCTCCGGGTTGCCATGTATACCACGACTACGCACCACAAGTTTCGGCTGGCTTAAACAGCTTAGCTGTTAAAAAATTTGTCGCAGTTTCACCCGAAAGGCGAAGCACCTATTGCAATAGCAAATTAGTACACTCGCGGACAACTTTCTATGGCAATGAAGCGAGAGCTACGGGCGCGTGGTTGGTGCACATGTGTTACCACGCCAAGTAGTCCGGCAGCGTTTGACAGTGCTTTTGGTTGCTCGGAGCAAACGCTGAATCGACGCAGCTTCCACGTGCGACGGTTTCGCGTTTGCCCAGATGCGGAAGGGAAAAGCCGCAAAATAAGTAAACCTTTACACACGGTGGTGTGTTCTGTCTTATTTACCTGTTGCTAATAAGCTGTTGATGTTTTCTCTTCCCCCGCCTAAACCGATGTGGAATAAAACACGGGACTATTTTCAGAAGCGCTCTCACTTGTGCGCGCTTTGCCTCCATAGCTTTCCCTTCGTTGCCACAGAAAGCTGTCCGCGAGTATAGTGAGCTATACGGAGCAAGGATGTAGTTTTATCAGCTGTATAAACTTGAACATGCAGCAGCACCAGCAACGCGCAGAACTGCTGTCGACGACGTCGGCGTTTTGCCCGCGTTCGCACCGAACGCGCGCGGCATTGGTGACTGTTGCCGGTGCCTCTGGGGGCGGCTCGGAGGTTTTCGACGAGATCAGAATGGGGCACTCGTCGAGCAGCGTTGGAAATCTTACCTACCTTCTCGCCTCGCAACGTTTTTATATAAATACGCAGGTGCGGCAGCTAAACGTCGCCTCCCCTCCCTCCCTCCCGTCCCTACACGGCCTTTCGCGCGACGGGAAAAGTCGCGTTTGCTCTCTATATGTGGTGATTGTAAAAGAGGAAAGAGACGCTTAATTCTGCAGCCCTTCAGGGAGCACGGCGCAGAACGCGCGTTTGCTCTCCGACGTGCGTTCGCTCCCTGTGAAAGCGCGCGTCCCTCGCGCCCCTTTCACTCGCACATACAGCGTCCGGAGCGCGGCGCTGAGCCGTGCTCCCTCAAGGGCTGCAGAAGATAGCGCCAACCTTTCCCTTTCCCTCAAGAACCACTTACCACCGGCGACGATTGCATCGCCGTTGACGTCATACGGAACCTCACGGGTGACGGCGATGGCAGAAATCCGCTTTGGAGTGTCCATATAATTGCTATCGCAATAAAACGCGTCACGTATGAGCCGTGTACCGCAGCGGGGCTCCAGTTCTTGCGCTTCATTGATAATGGTGATAATTATTTTGGCATCCCCTTCTAAACGAGACTCACAAATTCGTTTGGTATGCGCGGCGCCTCCGCGAAGCCCACGCATACTCAGTTGCATATGCTTAATTATTCAAGCTGGCGTCAAAGATATGCGGAGGATGATTACATGGTCACATTGAACTGTTGAACTGTTATTATAGATATGCATGACTACGTGGCAGAAGCCCCGCGACCGCGTCTGTTCCCCTCAGCAGCGTCTGGTCTGCTCTCCGCGTCCACCGTAACATCATCCAATGTTTATTTTGCCCGCGCCATCCGGCGGCATAAGGGGGCCGCTCATGGTTGCCAGACATTGAAGGCGAAACCGAAACTCACTAATCCGAAACTGTATGCTCCCACAGATACTTATTGAAGAATGGCACATACCCAGTTTCCCCTGGTGCACATAATCAGTGGTCCATACACAGTGGCATATTACTATAGTGGTCCCGGGCCACGTATTTCCATTTGCGCCCAAGCTAGTGCTCGACCGCTGGCGCCGCCATGCGCCGCTCGCGCGTACCATGTTTCAAGGTGGTTTCTTTCGCCGAGGGCGCTCGAACGCGATGATATGGTTCGCATGAATGCCTTCTCGGGAAGCGTGGCTGTGTGGCGTAGTTCTTTGCAAAATGAACTACGCCACACAGCCACGCTTCCCGAGAAGGCATTCATGCGAACTATATCAAAAAATAATTTCCTCTCACACCTTACGGTATCCGCTTCCTTCCTTTCAAAAAGACAATCAGTAATGCACCATACGATTTGTTTATGTTATTAGGACTGTATTCACTATGGAGAAGCCGAATGATCGACAGACATACCGAGCCACCCCGCTCGACAAGGTCTGTCTTTCGAGAAGAGGCTGCTCAAGTGAGGAGTGTGGTTGGAAGCTTTGACCCCGTTCCTGAATGTATTTCGTGTCTGGACGCTTGGGTTTGCTTACCCGATTTTTGAACTTTCATTGGACTGCCTAGCGTGTGTGAATTTGTTTTTCATGTGTGTATATATATGTAACGCAACTAATTTTCGTGTATAATTGCTAATATTTCCATGCAATAAAGAAAACAAATTACACCATCTTCCCGAGGGGAACCATGGGCTGATGCGGAGCATCGCGGTCGTTATAATGGCGGTAATTACGTTGTTATTACGGTGTTATTAACGTTGTTAACTTGGTGTTATTACGTTTTTATTACGTGTTAACTTGCGTTGGTCACCATCACATCGCGTGAACGCCGTGCTGCTGCTCGACGTTCTCGAACCGACGCTGCTTCACGTTGCCGAAGCTCAGGATCCGCTGCTCGACGTTCACGAACCAACGCGGCTTCGCGTTCTCGAAGGTCGGGTTTCGCCGCTCGCTTCGTACGTTTACGTGGAACTTCACGGTCCCGAACCTCAGGTTCTGCTGCTCGACGTTCACGAACCAACGCGGCTTCCCGTTCTCGAAGCTCAGGACCCGCTACTCGACGTTGACGTTTCGAAGCGGCTTCGCGTTCTCGAAGTATGGAATCCGCAGCTCGACGCTGACGTTTCGAAGCGGCTTCGCGTTGGCGAACTGAATCTGGATCCGCTGCGCGTCGCCGACGTTTACGTTCTGCGTCGCGAGCTCTTCTCTGCGCAGCCTTGTCTTCAGAGCTGCTCGCGGTTCTGTTAATGAACGGGCTGCTGCTGTTTGAAGATGTGCCAGACAGTTCGTTGACAGATTCGTTGGCGTCCATTCAGCGCATCGGACGGCGCAGCGTGACTAAACCGAAGCAGCAACTGAGGGAGCGGCGCATGCACCGGGTTTATATAAGCAGCTGGTGCGGAGAGGAGGAGAGAGAGAGGCGCGCATGCGCGCGCTATCGCACAGGTGGCGGATGAAGACACAGAGGGAGAAGCGCGTTATCGAACAGATGGCGTGGAGAGGGGGAAAGGAGAGAGGCGTTATCACACAACTGGCGTGGAGAGAATGAGGAGAGGTGCGGACGGACGCCGACGCCGACGCCAACGACACCACGGGACAGGCCGCCGCTATAGACCGTTTTTTCATTGGCGCCGCCATTGCGTAGGCAGTGGCGGCATCTATGGGCAGTTGGCATGCTGGCTTGGGCGAACGCCCGTGTTGTATGCTGTGGTATACGCTCGGCGGCAGTTTCTGGTGGATTTTTTCGCACTCGCGCGGTCTATTTAGCATGAAATGGCGTCTTCTACGTGGGGAACGGTCCTGTGAGGCGTAGTGAAGGAATTTAAGTGTGAAGTAATTAAGCGGCTGGAGTAACTGCTGGTGTTAGGGCGGGTGGAGCACCCAGCGCGAGGTGCGCGCGATTGTTTGAGCTTACAATCAGCCGCGAATATCACTTAGATATTTCTGAAAATTTGTTTCACGAATGTTACCTTACTGCAGCATTCTCAGCACTATAATTCTAAGCTCTGGTTTAGATGCAACGAGTAGTTACGAAACATTTGACGATCCTAACAGCGTGCATG
Source organism: Dermacentor silvarum (assembly GCF_013339745.2). Classification (NCBI taxonomy): domain Eukaryota; kingdom Metazoa; phylum Arthropoda; class Arachnida; order Ixodida; family Ixodidae; genus Dermacentor; species Dermacentor silvarum. The sequence goes on from NC_051163.1 coordinate 135,308,941, forward strand.
GGTTCTGCTGGAGAATAAGTCGTGTTGTTTACTTTGACAAGCGTTCAAGATGTTATGTGTAGATACACTGGGCGACTGCCTTGTTTGCTGGGCAAGGTTCCCGCCTACAAATAAAAGTTTGGTTAATAATAACCGCATACCGTACAGTGTGAATCGCACTTTTCGAGTGGTCGAACGACAGCTGCAGACTGTGCGAGCGCCCGAGGCAGTACTAAATGCTGTGTTATAGATCTGTTTGTTCTATATAGCGTATGGTCGAAGTGGACCAAGCATGCGGCACGACCATGCGGAGTCTTATTGCGTCGTTATCCGGTGTTCTGTTTTATTTTAAAGCAAACGGAAGACATATGAACTCCTTTTTTGTTTTTGTTTTTTTCAGTCTCCTAAGTTCACTCATTTACGACGCATTCACCCACGTGGCGGAAATTGTGTACTTACAAATAGCTGTTGGATTCTCTTTATGCGATCCGCTTTGTATATTGTGCCTTAAAGGGCAAAAAAGGCAATGCCGATCTAAGCACGAAGCAATTGTGTGTATCATGTTGGTTTGCGAACCGCAGTGCTCGCTGTGTTGAGCAAAGCCTTCGGCCCCTTGTAGGACGTAAACATAGTGATTTGAAGTCTACTAGACTTAAAATGCGTGAGAACGATGCCGGTGGCTGATGGAAATGTTTCACAACAACTCTTCGTCGAGTGAAAACCGAAACATCCAACATAGTTAATTCACTTCACATACACACACCGCGGCTGATCATGCGCGTCGCATTTTTGCACATCCAAGAGAAATTTCCAGATACGTAGCTACTGCTGCGCCTAAAGGCTACACAGTGGTTGTCCAACGACTTCGTAAGAACTGACATCCCGTAAATTGCACTCAGAACTAGCTAAAACACCTCCAAATCGTTCCGCAGCGCGCGACGGGCAACACATTCAAGCCGCGCCGCGCCGGCTCGCACAAGCCAGAGAGGAGGAAAGGCTCGTCGCGCGCCCTTTCCTCCTCGCCCGATGAAAAGGTCTATAAGATGCTCCGCATCTAAAAAAACGTGGTTGTGTGGCGTAGTAGTTACGACGCTCACTTAGGAACCGGGGGTACGCGGGTTCTAGTCCCGCCTTAGCTTGAAACTTTTTTAAGTGCGAATGCACTTCTTAAGCGACCCCGAAAACTCCGCCGGCATCCGCGCTCCTCCTCCTCTCCCCTAGCAACGGTGCGAGGAGCGGAGAGGAGCGTCTGTAGCAACGGCGCAGCGACGTCACGCCCCACGTGACTGCGCGCGCTCCGCCCTCCGCTCCGTGGCTGCGCCCCCGCGCCGGCTCCGCACCGCTCTCCGCGCCGTGATGTCACGGCGCGTTGTGCAGCTGGCGCATCCGCGCCGTGGCTGCGCGCGCCGCGGCCAGACCTCCGTGGGTCGGCTGGCGCGTGCTCTCTCGCTGCCGTCTCCTTCGCTCGGCTCTGCAGTTTAGTCACGCGCGCCCCCTCATAGCATCACCCCGTGCTTCGCACTTCCTCATACTCCCCTTCGGGGAAATGCGGTTTTTTTTTGTATCACCATTTTCTTTTATTGCGATAGCAATTATATGGACACTCAAAAGCAGATTTCTGCCGTCGCCGTCGCCGTCGCCGTCGCCGTGAGGTTCCGTATGACGTCATTTGGAGATGAAATCGTCGCCGCGCGCCGAACGCTGTATGTACGAGTGAAAGGGCGCGAGGGGCGCGTCTTTCACGGGGAGTGAACGCACGGCGGAGAACAAACGCGCGTTCTGCGCCGTGCTCGCTTAAGGGCTGCAGAAGTAGGCGTCTCTTTTCTCCTTTACAATCACCATATATGTAGAGCAAACGCGCCTTCTTCGGACGCGCGAGAGGCCGTGGGGGAGGGGGAGGGAAGGGAGGCGACGTTTAGCTGCGGCACCAGGTGCCTATTTATATCAGAGGCTCCAGCAACAGTCACCAACGCCGCACGCATTTTGAGCTAACGCGGGCAAAACGCCGATGGCGTCGACAACAGTTCTGCGTGTTGTTGCTACCAAAGCCGCTCACCTTACTTCGTATGACATTGCTGTGTTGCTATCGCATTCATTGCTTCGCCCTTAGGGCGAACCTGTGACATTTTTTTCTTTTTCCCCTCTGTTTGGCGGTGCGGTCGGTTCAACCCCGGTGCCACGGGTGTAGTGGTTACGACGCTCACTTAGGAACCGGCGGCACGCGGGTTTGAGTCCCGCCTTAGCTTGAAACTTTTAGGGGCGAAGCTCCTTAGGGTGTGGGTCGTTCCCTGCTCTGTAGTAGTAGTACGTAGCCACCTCTAGTTTATGAATTGCTCAATAGATGGTGTTGTGTGTCCGTATATGTATGTATACGCAGATATACATATATATGTATATGTATAGTATAACCGGAAGCCGACTTCCGCTTCCGTTTCCACTTCCGGTTCCGCTTCAGGTTCCGGAAGCCAGCTTCCGGCTTCCGGAGAACGCTTCCGGCGTTTTTTCTCTCTCGTCCGTAGCTAGGTGCACTGCGGTGCACAAGGGCGTTCGTTCCCGACGCGCGTTCTCTTTCTCTCATTCCCGACGCGCGCTCTCTTTCGTTCTTGTCCGTAGCTAGGGGCGCTGCGGTGCACAAGGGCGTTCGTTCCCGACGCACGCTCTCTTTCTCCTTCGTAGCTAGGGGCGCTGCATTGCACAAGGGCGTTCGTTCCCGACGCGCGCTCTCTTTATCTCTCGTTTGTAGCTGTGGTTTACCCGAATGATCCCCCGGAGCTTCGCCCACTCATCATCATTCACCCCGTGGATATACTGTGATTTTTTTTCTTTGTATCACCATTTTCTTTTTTCCCCTCTCTGTTTGGCGGTGCGGTCGGTTGAACCCCGGTGCCACGGCGGCAGCCGTGGTGCCGGGCGCCGACGCGAAGCGGCGGTCGTTGGGGTGTTGCGGAGCGCAGCGTAGCAACACCCCAAATAAAAAAATACTGCTCCAGTTAGGTAGACTGCTCCCTCCCTGATAGTGAGATTACATTTGGATCATCAAAACAGTGATGCGTTTATTTAGGAATAGCATCGAGCCCTTAACAAGCCACCGTTGTGCCTAGTCACCCCCAGCACAGCGTGTTCTCCGTTACAACGGCAGCGGCTAGCACGGCCGCCTGAATCGGCGCCGCGCGCACGCCGATCCAGGCGGCCGTGCGGCTAGAAACATGGTACGCGCGAGCGGCGCATGGCGGCGCCAGTGGTCGAGCACTGGGCTTGGGCGCAAATAGAATTAAAACTTTTAGGAGGCGTTGGCTCGGCTGCCTGTGCCGCCTGCTCTCTCTCTCAGGGCAGCCGCGTGTCTACAGAAAAAAATTCACAGCATATCCACGGGGTGAATGATGATGAGTGGGCGAAGCTGCGGAGGGAATCATCCGATCTCCCGCTTAAGGGGACGCTAGCACAAACGCGTTAGAAACGTGCAGTACTATCTAGTAATGGGGAGCGGCCACAGCGTCTTACGCAGCCATTTACACATGCCGGAACGTGCACCGCGTTTGCCGACGCCCTCACATGACTGCCGAGAGAGTATACCCCCCGTATTCATAAACGCTCCTCGACTTGAACTTGACTTGCCACCGCTTTGGGCAGCGCGTTCGAAACGCATTGAAGGTAAGGCGGAGAGGCCACAGCGTCTTACACCAGCTTCTTACACGGGCCGTAACGCGCTAGCACAAACGCGTTAGAAACGCGCTAGAAACGCGGCCTTTCGTTAATGTTGGGTATTTATTGCCATCGTGGTGCGTGTGTCCATGTCCGCTTCGTGGCGTAGTGGGCTAACGCCGCGCGCTCGGAAGCGAGGGGTCCCTGGTTCGATTACGCGCTACGGACACAACTTAGGAATTTTTTTTCTCATTTTTCTCAGACTGGTTACACACTACTACTACTACGACGACGACGGGGATGAACGGGCGCCGCTATAAGGAGCTTCGCCCCTAAAAGTAGGTCAACGGAGGAGTGGGGTGTGATAGGAGTTCGCGTCAGCGTTGGTAATATATGGCTTTGGTCAAGCACTCTTGTATGGGAACCTGGTACAAAACACATTTAGTTCCATCGCACGTTGTGCGGTCCTTAACTTGTTCTCAAGCTTCTTAGTTAACCTCCAAGTTTATGCCCCATATTTTACAACTTATCATAAGAATCCAACAAACAATGACACCAAGGACAACATAGGGGAAATTACTTGTACTTACTAATTGAATTAAAGAAATGATAAATTAATGGAAATGAAAAGGTATGAAAAAATGCCAGGCCTGCGCGGCACACGCAGCACAGTTACAGCGTGAGCTAGACGAGCGTTTCAACAGTACTAGCTAGTAATTTGAGTGAATGAGTCAGGAACGCGCTTGGGACGCCGTCGCGCGTGCAAGCCGACGCGTTCCATCGCCGAAGGCTAGCGCCGTACGGCCCAGCCAAGCAGCCGACAATGCAACTAAGGCTGTCACATTCGCTACCATTGCAACGCGCCCAATCTAGCGCAATCAACGTGATCCCGAGCGTCCGTCTAGGGAGCCTACATGCCAGCGCTTGCATGTAGGCTCCCTACGTCCGTCTAGGGAGCCTACATGCAAGCGCTGTTTTAGGGTGGTGACAACCTTTGTAAAGGTACTTACCACGGCCAGCTAAATTGGCGGGTAAAATTTGCTGCCAAATATAGCATGTGGGAATCAAAATGGCGAAAAGACCAGCTGACAGACCACACTCTTAAAAAAAAGGTCGTCATATTCACTAAGTAAATACTAACACGTTACTAGTCCCAAAAAGCACTACCTTCTTAGTAAGTGCAGGTAGTAAAATGATGGTTAGTACTTTTCACTACCTGCTGAAGCTAGCAAAAAGCACTAACTTAGTAGTAACTAAATACTACCTCGGTAGTGCAGTTACTAACACAACTGAAATATAATTACCAACAATACAATGGGACCTATTCGATTTATAAGTGCCGCTTGCATTGTCCTATGAAGTCGATGGTATTGTAAAAGCATAAAAAAGTAAAATAAATATACATGAAAGGAACCGCATCCTATTGCTATATATTAGGGCATTAATTGGTGGCATTAACATATACGTAATGTAAATTTGCCAAGGACATGAAGCCGCACTGACTCCGGGTAAGAATGTACTACAGATGTCCAACAAGCAACGACAAGCAAGAACACATATACAGAACGACTAAGATGCTACGCAACACTTACTAAAGGAGCAACTACACCAGTATTTATAGGCCTAGTTTGAGGGAGCACATGTGACACCGGTGATCACCAATATATTTGGTTAAATAATCAAAGCTATATGTGCTCAAATGTCTAAAGACTACTGTCTGTACATATGTGTGATACGACGTCGCATATAACTGTTAATCCAACATAATGAACAACACTACAGTTAATCTCAATTTCGCATAAGACTGTTACAATCACAGCAAAATAGGCCAAGGCCAGACAAGTTAGTAGTTGCTTAGTAGTTACTTAGTAAAAACTACTAAGAAGCATTTCTGGTTAGTAAAGGCAGCACTTACTAGCTTTACTAACCACTGGCTAGTACAGAACTAGTCAGAAGGTAGTAAAATACACATTAACCTAGTAAAAACGTGCATATACTAGCTATTTACTAACTTTATTTTTAAGAGTGCACGTTTCCCGCAACCGTTGGTGAAGTGAAACTAATCCAATTTTTAAAATAAACTTTGGCCTCAGCGCCAGAGACCCAAAGCGTGTCTGAGAGCAGTACATGGCAAGTCTACGTTTTAGTTAAACAGACTTGTAAGCACAGTTTTTATTACACCACACATCGAAAAACACCCTTTATATAGTGTGTACAAGTGGAAGGAAACGACAATGCTTAATGCAGTTCACATTCTTGGTGTGAGAAAACACTACCACAAGCACGCCACCGTGCCTTATAACTTGTTGCTTTGTATGCTATGGGAAAAAATGAGTTTTATGTGTTAAAATAAAAGGAAAAGGCAACTAGCATATTAAAGATGAATGCAGGTTTCGTGTGCGCATTGGTGCAAAACTAAATAAAGAAATTTAATAGATCGCGTGCCAAAATGGGTTCATCAGTGCGTGACAAAAAGAAAGTAGGAATGCGCCGGGACTTCTAGCGAAATTGGGAATCAAATTGGCTAGTCACCAAATTTGGTGGTAAATAGCGCTCAAAATTTTGGAGTTGTCACCACCCTAAAACAGCGCTTGCATGTAGGCTGAAGGAGGAAATAAACTTTATTGAAGCAAGGGGAGGGGGAGGGGGGAGCCGAGGTCAGGCAGAGGGGGCTAGAGTGGCGTCCAGCTGGCCGCGACCTTCGCCACCCCGACCGCCAGCTCGGCTTGGGTTTGAGGGTTAGTAGATTTTAGTACGGAGTCCCACGCCTCCTGTGAGGGAGCTTGCCGCAGCAGATTTCTTGGGGAAAGATTATTCCTGCAACCCCATAGAATATGATTCTGATCAGCTGGATCTGTGTCGCAATATTTACATTTTGAATTATAGTCGCCTTTGGATAGATACGATAGAATTTTGGGGGACATAACAGTACATGTTTCCGCCCTGCGGAGATTGGTGGCTTGCTTTCTACTAAGGGAAGAATCCGGTGGTGGATATATCCGCCGGTCCTCCCTGTACGTGGAGACAATTTCATTGTACCTGTGACTGGGTGTCGTTCCACCTGGTAGCGGTCCCGGACATGCCTCCACCGCCCGGTTAATTAATTCTCGGGCAGCACGGTGGGTCATTTCGTTCCCGCCATTCCCAGAGTGGGCCGGCATCCAGATAAGCGTAACCTTGCCAGCTGGTTCGCTCAGTATTTCGGAGGCTCGTGGGCCTACTGACCCTCGCATGTAACTTCTAATAGCTGACGTGGAGTCCGATATTATGAAGCTGTGTCGCGATGCTGCTATACCAAGCGCAATTGCGGCTTCCTCGGCTTCGTGAATGGAGCCTGCGCTTATTTTACGTGAGCTCACTGTCTGGCCTTCGTTGTTGACTGCTGCAATTGTGAACGTGTGAGCGCTCTCCTGTGCAGCGTCCACGTATATAGCTGGCACGTATATATAAGGTGGCGGCCGAGTGCCTCGGCCCGAGCCTTCCTCCTGCCTACATTGTTTTCTCCCATGTCTGTGGGAAAGGGGGGAGGGGGATGATAAGTTTATTCCTAATGCTGTTTGGAATACGAATTCGATCCGTTATGCCGGAAACGGGGCGGAGAATTATGGCTTCTAGAATTTTGTGTCCTTGAGCAGAACTCGAGAGGCGCCACAGTTGAGCAGCCCTATGTGCTTCAATTATTTCTTCTATAGTGTAATGCACTCCGAGGCCTAGGAGACGCAGGCTACTGGTGCCTTTAGGGATTCCCAATGCAGTTTTGTAGACGGTCCTGATCATGGGATTGAGTATTTTCAAGTCAGATTTTCGGAGGTAGAGATATGGGCACGTGTAGGCCAGCCTTCCAATGAAGAAGGCTTGGACTAGTCTGCATGCCTCATTTCCTTTCACTCCCTGATTCCGATTTTTCACCCTTTTGAGCATATTACTGATCTGTTGGACTGTAGTTCGTAGCTTGCTTAAGGTCACTGAATTCTGGGCCTTTTCTTGGATGTACAAACCGAGCACTCGAATGGTTGGTACGATTGGTACCTGCGCGCCGTTGATTAGAATTTTATACTTGTCTATGGCGTTAGGGAGCTTCCTGCACATTAAGAAGACTTCCGACTTTGCCGGAGAGCACTCGAGCCCGTTCTTACGAGCATGTCGTTGGACTTCATCTGCAGCCCTCTGCAGCGCTTCCACCACCTCATCTGAAGATCCAGTACGCGTCCATATAGTCACGTCATCCGCATAGATAGCGTGTCTTATGTGCGGGATTGCCGATAATTTTCTTGCAAGTGGGTACATTGCAACGTTAAATAGAAAGGGAGAAAAGACAGCCCCTTCAGGGGTACCGCGAGTCCCTAGGGAGATCTTGTCGCTGCAGGCAGTGCCAAAATGAAGTGTTGCGGTTCGGTCGCGCAGGAATGCCTTGATATAGGTGTGGGTTCTGTCGCCAACCCCTAGAGCTGAAAGACCCTCGAGAATAGCTCGATGCGCCACATTATCAAAGGCCTTCTTAATGTTGAGTCCCAGAATTGTTCTGGTTACTCCAGGGATCCCAGGTACCCTACGTCCGTCTAGGGTGCCTCGATGCCAGCGCCGCCGTTCAGGGTGGTGCCATCCTTTGACCGCCCCCGCGCCGCCGCTTTCTCGCTGCGACGCCATATTGAATCACAGCGAGCGCTTGCGATTGCTTGGTGCCGGTGCTTAGTTCGAGACACAGTGCGTGCGGATGCTTCGCTGACGCTTCTACTTGCTGGACAGTGTTCAGCCGCATGAATGACAAGCTTGTCAAGTGCATCGAGTCGACATGACGGGCTGTTGTGTTCCCAAGTGCACCGGATCGACGCGTAAAGGGCTTCGTTGTTTACGCTTCCCCCGGGACCCAGAGCGAAGGAAGAGATGGGAAGCCCAAGTAAAGTGGTATCACTGGAAGGCAACGGATAACTACTACATTTGCGAGGTAAGTGTCAAGAAAGTTTAGAGTATCGCACCGCGTTTTTCATTTAAATAAGAAAGTATTCTCTGATCCTCGCTCACGTACCTACGTTCGCTCACGAACTAAGCACTGCACCGATGCTGTCGGAGTAGCCTATGGTTTGCGAGCGCGCGTCCCATAGGCTGTTGCCGTTTTGATCGGCGCAGTCTATGCGAGTAGTACCCTTATTTTAAGGACTGACGAAAATGCTTCGCCGCGAAATAGTCTTCCATTAGCTACAAATCGTCATGTAAACCACCTATTTTACTTTTTCACGGGAAGCACACATCGTGTGTCTCTTGTTTCTTTTTTCTTTTTTTTTTTCCTGAGTTTCTTTTTTCGCTACTGGTTATTTGGGACTAAAGAACGCAGTGCTTCTTCTGGGGAGAGCGGCTGTTGTGTACGTGTTGTGGACGTGGCAAGCGAAGCATTGTGATTTTATCTGCAGATATCTTGCGGATCTCAGGTTACGTTATATAGCTGATTTTTAGACGAATACATTTGTAGCGTGGTGCTCGTAAGCCGGTGGTCATTCGTGCTCATTCCCGATCGTAGTGGGTACTGTGACGGTCTTTAAATGCATGTGCACGGTATGCCCAGGTGTATTAGAGTTAAGGGGCATCATGGGACCAAAATGATTCGGCGCTTTCTGGCAGGGTGTCTGTTGTAGCCTGTGCATTTCTTCGAAACGTGTGAAGCAAGGTAATACAGCATTACTTCTGCGAAAATTTATTTTTAAGCACTGTAATGGGTTCTCTATATTTACAAGGCAACTTTTCATATCAATAATCACTTTTGTTGTTTTACGTGTACTTAGAGACACTTTGAAGAGGACCAGTACGAGGGAAATCGACAGGATGGGCGCTGTCTGTTAAAGTCAACAGCCTTACATCATCATGGACTATACTTTCGAAGTGAAAACATTGCTAATGTGTATTTGACTGTCTTAGTTTCATTTACGATTTTTGTACGCGATATGTATGCAGTGTTGTTTATTTTTTCAATGTAGTTATCAGTGTTCTAATGGTTATCTATAAAATGTTCTGTACGCGCCATCGATGTGTTTGGCTAATGAGACGTATTCGATGGTAGCTGATGTATTCTGGCTGGATATCTTGATTAATATTACCCGTGGTTGCGTTTTCTTGTTTCTATTCTTGTTTTCGATTTATATTGTGTGTCATAAGGTAGCTGTACTCACTTGAACCCCCCCCCCCCTGTAATGAATAAATAAAAAAAAACTCTCCCTATCCTACCTTGCGAATTTTTTTTATCTCGTCTTTCAACATAACCTTCAGGCGCCACACAGTACATATATTTTTCATGTACATATCTCTTTCATGATTGACTGTACTAGACATTACTAAGTAAATGTATTTTGTGCATCGTTTGGTTTCTTGTGTGTACTACGCAAGATTGACACAGACAAGTTACGTTACATTTTTCTTTACAGCAGTAACTAAACCTTATTTTCACATCGCAGTTATTTTTACACCAGCTTAATCCTGTCAGCACACAGTTTTGTGGACAAAAAAAGCAAAATTGCGCGTAGATATTGCCACGAGACAGTGAAGGGGCTGCTACTGTCGGTCGGATGAAGACGACGGCGATGAAGTGGCCAGAGGCGCGCGACAGCCTTACATCCGTCGCTGCTGCTTGTCCAAACCTTGTATATAGCCATACTCACTCCCTAATAAACGTTATCCCCGTAACATATTTGGTGGAGGCGCGGGGTAAACCTGTCAACGTGCCGGCTCCGTCAACCAAGCACGGAACTTCGAAGCGGTCGCCGTCTTGGTTGCTCCGCGATGACCAGTGAAGTGTCGACGGTGCAGCAGCCACCGGCTCCTGTGATTCTTTTGCACCCACAAGACCCGGGAACCTTTTATGGCACAGATGGCTTGGATGTCGAAGACTGGATCGACATGTACGAACGCGTCAGCAACCGCAACAGGTGGGACCCCACGGTTATGTTAGCCAACGCGATATTCTATCTGAAAGGGACGGCACGCTTGTGGTACCGGACGCATGAAGATCTTACAAGTTGGGACGCTTGCAAGGCGAAGCTGCGTGAGTTGTTCGGCAGATCATTTGACCGACAGCAGGCCCCTAAAAAGGAGTTGAGCTCTCGTATCCAGACGACCACTGAATCGTACATTTCGTACATACAGGACGTCCTGGGCCTTTGTCGAAAAGTTGACGCACAAATGGCCGAAGATGACAAGATATCGCATATTTTGAAAGGAATAGCCGACGACGCGTTTAATCTACTGGTGTGTAAGGACTGTACGATGGTCGACGCCATAGTTAAGGAAGGCCAGCGCTTTGAACAAGCGAAGAATCGCCGCATCACCCGCCAGTTCCTTCGGCTACCTAACACTGCCGCCACATCATCATGCGAAGACCCACCGACGAATGTACCGGCTACAGCGTCAGAAGATGTAACGCGTATTGTCCGCCGCGAACTTGAAGCTCTAGCTCCTACGGCCGTTCTTCCAGACGTTCAGTCAGCCAACCTGCCCACCGTGTCACTCATAAAAGCAGTCGTCCGCCAGGAGTTCGCGAACATGGGATTATCATCGGCCGTCTGTTCCATTCGTATATCCGAACGTACCCCTGCAAATGTCACCCAGAACCAGGTCTACCCTTCGCGCTACAGAAACCCGGCTGACTGGAGGACGGCCGACGACCGACCCATATGTTTCAACTGCTCTCGCGTTGGACACATTGCCCGTCACTGCCGCAGTAGCTGGTCGTCGCCTTCAAACTGGAGCACTGGATCTTGGCGTTATCCAGGAGGCAATATTCGACGGTTTTCCCCTCGCTCTGATCCACATGCTTCCGATGCTTCCGATGCCGCCGCTCCACACTCCAGGTTTAGCCGCTCACCGTCCCCACAAGGCCGTCGATCTCGATCGCCGCGAGCATACCGGTCATCGTCCCCTGCACGGCCTGGCACCTACGCTCCGGAAAACTAAGCCGTACGGCTCCCTGAGGTGACGCTGCATCAGTGACTCGATATACAAATCCTCTGTTGACTGTACCTACGCGCCGAAACCTTCTGGACATTCAAGTGGACGACGTCACCGTTACGGCCCTCAAAGACACCGGAGGGCAGATTCCAATAATGAGCGCTGCTCTCCGGACTCAGCTCCGCAAAGTGATTACGCCCGAAATTCCGAACACAGTACGGGTCGCTGATGGCAGCTCGTCTGCCGTTCTTGGTATGTGCACCGCCCGAGTGTGCATTGCTGGCCATCAGACCATTGGTTTGTTTGCCGTGCTTGCGCAGTGTCCCCACGACGTGATCCTCGGCCTAGACTTTCTCTCGACGCACTCAGCCCTTATCGACTGCTCCACAGGTGTCCTTCAACTGGAGCTCCCTTTTGACGCCCACGTACTATCGGACACTCCCAGCCGCTTATGTTCTGTTGAGTTCCTCCACCTGCCACCGCAAGCCTCCACGTACGTCCCATTAAGTCCCTCTCCTCCTGTGTGCGATGGTGAATACGTTGTTTCCCCGATTCTCGACGTGGTCCTGATGCACTCTGTCGTTCTCCCGCACACTGTGGTTACCGTACGCGACAACAAAACCTGCCTGCCGCTTTTGAACTTTGGTCTTTCTACCCACGTGCTACCTGCTGGCATCGCGCTTGCCACCATGTCGTCGTTGCAAGAATACGCGATTTCTGTGTTAGCCGTCGACGGCCCTCGAACCGTTTCCGGCTCTCTCACAGCCACCTCGTCGCTATGTGCCAATTTCGAGAAAATGATATCAGCCGACCTCCCGCATACGCAAGCAGAAGATCTTCGCCGGGTCTTGGTGTCGTATTCCGATATCTTTGATCTCGTAAATCGCCCTTTAGGCCAGACAACAGTTGCTCAGCACTCCATCCACAGCGGTGATGCTCAACCGGTTCACCGGCGCCCTTATCGCGTTGCCGCTGCGGAACGCGCCATAATCCAAAAGGAAGTCGATAAAATGCTGGCCAAGAACATCATCGAACCGTCCTCGAGTCCTTGGGCCGCTCCTGATGTGCTGGTCAAGAAAAAGGACAACACCTCGCGATTTTGTATTGATTATCGACACCTCAACAAGATCACGAAAAAGGACGTCTATCCCTTGCCCCGTATCGACGACGCACTCGACTGTCTTCACGGCGCCCAATATTTCTCATCTATTGACCTTCGCTCAGGTTATTGGCAGATTGCTGTTGACCCACTGGACCGCGAAAAAACCGCATTCGTATCCCGATGGCCTCTATCACTTTAAAGTGATGCCTTTCGTCCTTTGCAATGCGCCGGTCACATTCGAGCGCATGATGGATTCGCTTCTTCTTGGCTTGAAATGGTCAACCTGCTTGTGCTACCTTGACGATGTAATTGTTTTTTCACCAAGATTTGACAGCCATCTTTAGCGCCTCTCCACCATTCTCGAGGTATTCCGCAATGTCGGTCTCCAACTCAACGCCTCAAAATGCCGTTTCGGACGCCGTGAAATAACCGTACCTGGCCATCTCGTCAACGTGACAGGTGTCCAGCCCGATCCTGAAAAAGTTCGCGCCGTGAAGCATTTTCCTGTACCTTGTTCGGCCAAAGACGTACGCAGTTTTATAGGATTGTGCTCCTATTCCCGACGTTTTATTCGTAATTTCGCCGACATTGCGCGTCCCCTTACTGCGCTCCTCAAAAAAGACGTTGCTTTTACATGGGGCTCACCCCAAGCTGCTGCCTTTTCGGCGCTTATAGATGCCCGGACGACTTCCCCTATTTTAGCGCATTTTGATACGACTGCACCGACGGAACTTCGCACAGATGCCAGCGGCCATGGAATCGGTGCCGTCCTCGCTCAGCGTCAGAGCGGCCACGACTGTGTTATTTCGTACGCTAGCCGCCTCCTGTCCGCACCGGAGAAGAATTACTCCATCACGAAACGAGAGTGTCTTGCTCTTGTCTGGGCTGTCGCCAAATTTCGTCCCTACCTGTTTGGCCGCACCTTTACCGTCGTAACTGATCATCACGCCCTCTGTTGGCTTTCTTCGCTCAAAGACCCTACAGGACGCCTTGGTCGTTGGGCTCTGCGCCTCAAAGAATACTCGTTTTCAGTGGTGCACAAGTCCGGTCAGCTTCATCAAGATGCCTACTGTCTCTCACGGCATCCCGTGGATTCCCCTGACGTCACCGAGCAAGACACAGACGCCTGCGTCTTGTCTATCTCGGACCTCGTTAATATACGGGACGAACAACGCCGCGACTCGGCTTTACGGTCTATCATCGACAGTCTCAACTCCGCCACACCCGACCCTTCCCTCCACTTGTTCTTCCTTCAGGACGGCACCTTATACCACCATAATATGCATCCTGAGGGCCCTGAACGCCTCCTTGTCGTGCCTGCCCATCTGCAGTCAGATGTCCTTCGCCAACTTCCCGATGAACCCACTGCTGGTCACCTTGGTGTCACCCGCACTTATGATCGCGTCAGGCGCCGTTTCTTCTGGCCTGGTCTCTATCGCTCCGTCCAATGCTATGTCGCTAGCTGCGACAAATGCCAGCGCCACAAGAGGCCAGCTATGTTACCTGCCGGTCTGCTTCATCCTGTAGACATTCCCGCCGAACCATTCTTTCGTGTTGGGCGCGACCTTCTTGGTCCCTTTCCAACCTCGACATCAGGCAACAAGTGGGTCGCCGTCGCGACCGACTACGCGACGCGATACGCCATTACCCGTGCCCTCCCAACCAGTTGCGCTACGGATATCGCCGACTTTCTCCTTCATGACATCATCCTGCATCAGGGTGCTCCTCGACAGTTTCTGACCGATCAAGGCCGATACTTTTTGTCTCGCGTCATCGATGACATCCTTCGTTCCTGCTCTATCCATCACAAGCCCACAACTGCTTATCACTCGCAAACGAATGGACTCACAGAGCGCCTGAACCGAACTCTGACCGATATGCTTTCAATGTACGTCTCCGCCGATCACCGCGATTGGGACGCTACTTTGCCGTACGTTACTTTCTCCTACAACTCGTCCCGACATGACCCTACTGGCTACTCCCCGTTTTATCTCCTGTATGGACGCGAACCTTCTCTGCCTCTCGATACTTTACTTCCTGTCAGCTCCACCACCACGTACGTTCGCGACGCCCTAGCGCGCGCCGACACAGCTCGCCAGATCGCACGTGAACGGCTCACAGTGTCTCAGGCCTCCCAGAAAGCCCTGTATGATAGTCGCCACAGTGACGTTTCTTACTCCCCAGGCGCTCTCGTGCTACTGTGGTCTCCGTCCCGCCGCATCGGTCTCTCCGACGAAAAGCTGTTGTCCCGCTACGATGGTCCTTACAGGGTGCTACGTCAAGTCACCGACGTTACGTATGAGATCGAGCCAGTCACCGCACCAGCGCCGTCTACGCCCCCACCCTCTGCTATCGTGCACGTTGCGAGACTTAAGCCGTACGTAACTGGACCCTCTGGTCCGTCGTAGCAAGCACCGGGTCGGCGCTCTCGCCCCGGGGGGGGGGGGGGGGGGTAGTTCCACGAGCATGGAGGAAGGAAAAAAACTAGGAGGGAGCGTCACGTGACAATCTTGAAGCCTAGTCATAAAAAATTTAAAGGAATGGGATCATGGGAAATAGGCCCTCACGTGATAGGCAAGCGGTAGATTTTACTCGGCTCGCTTCGGTGGCTTCGGTTTCGTCTGCTGCGGGGGTTTCGGAATATGCGCACGTGCGCCGAGGTTAGTGAAGGAATTCGAGTGTGTGAAGCAGTTGAGTCTCGCCGCTTAATTAGCAGACAGGCGCCAAGGCTGTTGCGAACGAAGGCGTCGGTTAACCGGCATTGCGCCGAACAACCCGGGAGGACCACCTCAAGGACGACTGGTTGCGTTTCGGTGTGGTTTCAGTGAAACGAGGGAACCTTTCGCCCTGCAAACGTGTGAAGGCAACCAAGCCGCCCTTCCGTCGACGATTCGTTGCGTTTGACGACGTCTTCTGGGAAACAATGATGCCTTTCGCCCCTGCAAAATGTGCACGCGATTAAGCGAGCGTACAGGGTCCGAAGCGACTGTCCCTACGGGAAAAAAAATGCGTCCCGTCTTATACGTGCCCAAGGATGGACTGGCGAGCCGGAGACTCCGAACATATTTAGGGCCGTGCCGGCCCGTAGCGCAGTCGACACTGTTGCTCGAGGTCTGCTCAAAGTCTTCGGCCTCTTAGCAGACGTACCGGCGAGAACTCCCGTCAGCAGTAGGCGCACCTGCGTGATGAAGTGTTTTGTGCCAAGATGCCCTAATCGAACAGAAAATCAGCACGATGGCCTGTCCTTCCATAGGTAAGCACAATGAACGTTTCTTTTATTTATGAAAATGGAACAGCAATATTCGCGATCGTTAGTGACTACGTGCTCGTGTGAATTATAACTGACGAAATAGTGGTGCAATACTATTCAAGCCATTTTTTTCCAACTTTGTCAGAATTCCCACTAAGTGTTAAACATTTATTTCTCTTTAAAGTACTTTTATCAGCTAGCGTACACTCCTAAAAAGTTACGATGTGAAACTATTTATTGTCGAAGAATTACATTTCCAGCTATAAAATTATTATTGACTGAATTTTGTATGTATTTCTTGTGGCTGAAAACAATCAAAATTGCAATAGTACTAATTAATTGAAGAAACCATGAAAGATTAGTCTTCACATAACATACCAAGTTTTGCAATAGTCGCCAAGAACAATAATTTTGTAGAGAATATTCTGCTCGTAGTAATTTGGCTTGTGAGTGCAAAGTTAAAACATCATGTTGCAAAGTTCAATCACTCCCCATGTTGAGGCTAAATATCATTTTCTTTTTTTTTCAGAAGATATGATGTTGGTTGACATATTTTAAACAACAGGTAAATGACAGTTGAGATGAAATAACAGTTTTACTTTAAATTACAGGAGTGAACATTTTCATTCATTTATTAGTAGTACCCTGAAGGCCTGGAGGCATTACAGAGGGGGCATTACATTACATTATGTATGTGTTACAGCTATATCTTTGATATTTTTGTGTGAAACATGCACTGCAAAGTTACTACAGCTCCATTTCCCCCGAGATTCAATTAGCTGTATGTGTATTTTAAAAGCACACTTAGATCAAAGATAGTTTTCTACACAAGGGGATGCGGTGTGTAGGGAAAGTATGCACAGATCATGCGAGGTCTTTTGCATGACTCTGCAAAGGTTGTGTAAATGCATTCTACAGCAAATTTTATTGTTGGGCCTTAAAAATATCTGGTGGGTTATTCTTTAACTGCAGACGCTTGCAAAGGACGATGCCACAGCAATGAGTCAACCTTAAAGTGAAGCAGCTACATCTACGGGAACATAACAGCATCAAGTTGAGCCAGTAAGTTGATGCACAGCTGTATGCAGCCATAATGCATGTTTCTAGTTTGATCATACCTTTTTCATGACTGTGGTAGATGTCCCTCACCATTCCTGAAGTGAAATATGCTTTTCTTATATTCAGGCAGGTAAGTCACATGCAGTTCCCTTTGAACTCGCAGACAAAACAGTGGTTCGGAAAGGCCCATATATGTCAAGAGAGAAAAAGGCTTGATTGAAAAAGGAGCTGCAAGCAATGTCAGACGCCGACTTTATCCGACCATCAGTTTCACCGTTTGCTTCGCCTATAACAATCGCTCCTAAAGACGATGACACTTTTCGTCTTTGTACGGATTATAGAATTCTAAATCGCCAAACAGAATTAATACCTTTCCCGATGCCAAAAATTGCTGCTATTATCGATGAAACTGGTGGTTGCCACTGGTTTTCACGGATCTATCTCTGCAAAGGCTTTTGGCAGATTCCCTTGACCGAGGAGACCAAAAAGTACACCGCATTTGTTACGCGACTTGTTCGAATATAACCGATTGCCTTTCGGATGGAAGAATTCCCCAGCGTGGTTTCAAAAGATCATGAATGACATCCTGAAACCATACTTGGGCACCTTTTTCAATGTTTATATAGACGACATAATCGACAATGGACATGGACATCTCTGAGGGCTTGTCTGATTGATGTGCTAGCTGAGGGTACTGCTACATCTGCTAGCACGTCCTTGACTGATTCAGATATCGCTGGTGAGCCTTCCGAAATCCAACATGTCCTGGCATGTTTGATTGTCGTAATGATCACAGAGCTTGCTTAAGACATTTTCTCACATGTGTGCCTTGGTTCATTCATGTTCTGATCTGCTATGCAAAAATCTGGTGTTTCCCTTTAATATATATTTTGGATTTCACCTTTAAAGTAATTATTTACGTTTCAAAAATGCATATGAGACTGTCATACAGCCTTTTGTAAGATGTTTTCGACAGATTTAAAAGATCTATTAGTAATGCTCAGAATGAAGAGAAAGATAGAACTGTTCAACCTATCATTGGCTACATTACAGCCCTTTTTTGACACAGGTGACAAGCATACTGCGTTCAAATTTCATTATTAACACTGGGAAAAGCAATTGCTAATGAATGAAAGTCATATATGCTACATCATAATCTCATTTTAGTCAATCTAGGATAAGTACAAGATAAGGAAATAAAACCAACTGCAGCAAAGCAGTGTTATGTAAGATGAAAAACCACTTTTTTTTCAGTAAAGTTGGAATAAGGAAAACACACTCCTTCACTGAATTATACTTCAGCCATGTCCTCTCATTACACACATAATTAACACCCTTGCTAGGCTCCAACATTTACAACAAATAAAATTTAAAACATGCCAACTGTGCTGGTAAGCTTTATCAACATTTTTTGGGACAGTAGATAAAAAATACAGTTTATAGCCACAGCCACTGATCTCCCTAACAATGTCCTGCTTGCTGGTCATTATTGTGCTTAAATTTTAAATGAAGCCAATGGTGTCGCTATTAGTACCGGGTTTTAGCTTCAACTGTGCATCTGGTGTTTCGTTTGCACGGTCAGCAATTTCAAGTTATGTTGCAGTAAGCAGTCCGTCCTAATTGCACTTGGTGTATTTTGTCCAGTCTCCCAGTCCAAGGCCCTCCAGGACGCTCAAGGGTGAAGCTTCTGCAGCACTGCCTACACACAACACAGCGACACCTCGAACAGCAAGGCATACTATGTTGAGGATAATACTCGACCACTACAATTTTTACATACTTGTTTCCTTAGGTAGCTGCAAGTGAAGTGGCATATATTTTCATGGCAACTGTTTAATAGCTCAAGCATAATAAATGTCACTCAGTGAACTGCACTTGGACACTAACATTTATGATCATGGCAACCATCTAATTAAATACTGAAACATTCATATTTGTTCGCAGCGGTACGAGTTTCCTCAGGGTTTGCATTAAACACCAATTATCGGCCAATAATCCTTTTTCAATTTTTCTTTTCCATTCAAATGACACAATAACTAGAAGACCAACAGGTTTTTCACAATTTTCTATGCTCTTTATATGTTCGATCGGTCACAATGAGCCGCGATATATAAGCTCAGTATATTTTGCCCACTCAAACTAAAAGGCTTCTGTAAAACATCTCTCATTGAACTATGCTACATTGGCCTCTTCTGTGTTAGTTGTTTTGTACTTCTACCTTTCCTGCCTGGGCCCAGATGGGCCTGCAGTATTTAGCAAATAAATAAACAAACAAAATAGAGTGGCACTAGCAAGCTCGTATGGATGGTAGTTTTATGCCCCCACAGTTTTTAAGTTCGCAAAAGTGTAAACGGAAACCGTCGTGAGCAATGTAATGACCTAAAATTAAGCATTATATTCTTCATAGCTTGCACAAGAGTGTATGCCACAACAATTAATTTGTTCTGCGTATGTGCTTTGTGTCATGTTGGTCACTCATGCACCTGTTACAGCGCGTGATATTTTGCAGCCACAGCCAGCAGAAGACGCACCTGAAAAGGCCTTTCTGAGGCATGAAGTATGGCGTTACACAATTACAAACTGCGACCAAGAAGAAGATGAAGACTCTACGGCAATTCCATCAACAGCTTTTTCAAAAGGTTGCTCATCTCGAAAATGTCATAGAAGATTTATCTGACAATCACATTCTAGGAAATGAGAGTCTTGGTGGGGCAAAAAAAGACTTGCTCATGCGTCAACTGCCACATAAGTCTGGTGCCAGCGATGTCACCCGCTTACTCGCCAGAGCTCAGGCCATATGCACTGACTTTGCATCTTTATTCCCCTAGAGCATACAGATACGAGCTGTTTTCAACACATGCCTCCCGCATCCAAAGACACTGTGTAAATGATATCAATCCATTGATAGGGCTGCTGACTTTTCAAAAGAGGCAATGACTGCATTGGCTATCAAGGTAAAGCACGGCTCTCCACATTATGCAATCTGGTTGTGGATGAGATGGCCATTCAAAGAAGTAGTGTGGGATGGGAAAAGCTTCCATGGATATGTTGACATGGGCATTGATGTCAATGATGACAGCTTTCCAGTTGCCTAAGATGCATTTGTTTTAAGGCTTGTTGCAATCAATGGCAGATGGAAGCTGCCGATTGGCTACTTTCTAGTGCATGGCCTTGGTGGTGAGCAGAGGCGCAATTTGGTGCTGCAAGCTGCTAGCTTCACTCACGAAAAAGGTGCACACATTGTGAGTTTGACCTGCGATGGCGCTGCAGCGAATTTGTCATTGCTGCACAGCCTTGGCTGCAAGATGGACCTGACTGAGCTGGATGCTTCTTTTCCACATCCAGTGATAAAAAAAGCTTTTCTTTGCCATGTTGGATCCCTGTCACATGTTGAAGCTACTGCGGCACACCCTGTTTGATAAAAAGGCTATTGTGATACGAACAAACAGTTCATATTGTTGAAACACATTGATGAGCTGCATGAAATCCAGTACATAGAGGGCCTACATTTGGCAAACAAACTTAGACAAGCACATATTACCTGGAAAAGCCAGCCCATGAAAGTCTCATTGTTGGCTCAAACGTTTAGTCAATCGGTAGCAGATGCTCTTGGTGACCGCAGAGCTAAAAAAAATTCGAAATTTTCAAATTCCTTGCCAACAGAAGAGTTTATCAGACATGTCAACAATGCATTTGACATTTTAAATTCAAGACATCCAAGGCAAGAAGAATAGAAAGGACCGCTGTGTCCTGAAAATGTGGCTCCTGTCACTGCGTATGTCAAAGAACTTATGGCCTACTTTTGCTCGCTTAGGGAGTCTGCAGCTGGTAAACTAATGACAGGGACCCACCAAAAGACAGGCTTCATTTGCTTTGTGGTGTGCTCAGATAACCGTCCATACAACCACTTGGTTACAGAAAATGGCCTATTGGCATATCTTCCGACTTCCAAGCTCAGTCAGGACCACCTTGAGTTACTTTTTTGCTGCAATAAAATCATTTGGGGGCTGCAATGACAAGCCAACAGCAAAGCAGTTTGCAGCAGCATTGAAGCGTCTGATAGTTCGTAATGAGGTCAAGGACATTGATGTCGGAAATTGCTTTCTATTGGAACACATCGAAATTCTCTTTGTACGCTCCTCTGAAAAAACCATACTCCATCGATGTAATTAACCTCACTGCCCCTCGGAGAAGCCCTGCAGCCAGTGAACCACTCACAGAAGCAATTTTACAGGATCATGGTTACTCTGCTGACCCAGGCAATGTGTCTGAGCTTGGGTGCCTGCGGCTCGCAGTACTGGAAGAATTGCTACACAAGTTTTCTCGCGGGTGAATTATGTTCATGATGGCCCACACAATTAATTCCTTTATCCATCAACTTCAGCTGTCCCACCAGGTTTTATGTTAAGGCATTTATTTGTTTCTTGAGTGACTTTGTAAAGTGCATATATTGTTCAAGAGCATTGTATGCAGATGTCAAACTTTTATAGAGGGAAAATGTGATACCTTATTGTAAATTCTGCAAGTACATGTTTGTTGTCTTGCTGAATGCTGTAGCTTGAATCGCCTGCATGCAAATTATGCTTAAACAATTGCTCTGTTCAGCTCAAGCTAAACAGTGTGGACAATGACGGTAGGTTAGCTGGCCTACCTTTCACTAGAGCAAACTGTGTGATGACACGGACATGCTGTGAATGCTCTCAATGGATTATGTGTGAGCTAGGTATACGCTTGAGGATGACAATGTTTTTTTTTAATGTTTATCCTGTATGTCGTTTACCTCACTTTTGTGGAAACTTGCCACTGCCACCTGGAATACCATTGGTGGTACTATTTAAATAATTTAATGTGCTCACTCTGTTCACTTGCTTTACAATAGCCTTTTATGATGCCAGATTCACTGTAACCACAAACATTTGGTGTAAACCACTCAATGAGTGTTTTAAATACCATGAAATATTCATTCATTTGAAGTTCACAACGTAATAGAGCCATCGCGTCCTAATTGCGGTGTGTTGGCTCAGCTTCGACGGTGCTAACTTTTTTGTAGGTATGTGATACAACATAAGCTTTGTTGTACATTTTACTTGCAGCAAAATGCATTGTATTTTAATGTTGACATACTTACTTTGTGGGTCTGACCTCACATCAATTGTTTCAACTTTGACTTTGTGAACTACCACTCTTTTTTAAATTTCTGCATATGTATTGCTTACTTTTCTGACAAGCACAATCACCGAAGCCTTTCGATATTTGTGAGGACAGCGCAGATATAAATATTATACAATTATAGCACTGTATTGAAGGCGTTGCATACAAGGCATTGTAAGCAAAACTGCAGCTACATTCAAGGACAGATGATCCCATTGTCCAGTTTTATTAAAGGTATCAATACTACTTGTGATATAGCTTACTTTGTATAACATTATTATACAAATGCCCTGTGGCATACAAGTATGCTAATACTGATACCGAAGAGCAGTGGCACAATAAGTTTTCCTACTTGCTCTTTATAATTTTCTTTTGTGTATTACCTTTGCAATGTACTTCATTTAAATTATAAATGTGGCTTCCTTCTGTATTTGTGTGAAATCTTCTGGCTTCTATAGGTGCAATAAGCACTGAATAAAGAATGAAACAATTACTGTTGTCATAAAAATGTGCTTTCCATAGTACAAGTACACGAGCAACACAATGAATTCACAAGTGCAAATGAATGCTGCCATTTTCCCCTTGCCGCTATGTATTCAGTTTTCATGCCGTTTAATTCACACTAGCAGAGGAAGAAGGGTCCCCCTGGCTGTGTTTGATTCTAGGACATACTTATGCTGTGGGGCTATACTCGCATTCGGAAACAGCTGAATAAACTCTAGATAATGCACAAATCCCGTCCATTTGCTTTATTATATAACGAAAATTGATCCTCGAGGCGCGTCTCAACAGCGTCGTCGCACCACAGAATCTTGCAAAATAGTACACGTAAATCTGAATAAACGGCGATTACTTCGGCGTTTAGAATGCAGGCTAATGCTATTTATTTCTCTCAAAATGAAACACGCCCACCAGAGCCTTTTATTAAGCGAAAATGCGACAAAAAAGTGTCCTTCAAAACATCTCGTTTCTTCCTAGGTGCAAGACAGCGTGACAAGAATTATTTCTCTCAAAATAAAACACGCACACCAGCCTTTTATTAAGCGAAAATGCGACAAAGAAATTGTCCCTCAAGACATCTCGTTTCTTTCTAGGTGCAAGACAGCGGGACGAAAAATTAGCAAGATAATACGCACCACAGCTTAAGGTGCACAACGGCTGATTTGACGAAACTTGAGTACGTAGGAAAAACAGACCACACTTGGGCGTCTGGACGGGTTTCGAGCCACGAGCGCTGGCAACTCAACTAACCGCGGTGGTAAGCGCGAGTGACGCCGTGAAAATTTTCTGTCTTCATGAGTCAGACGCCCCAGTCTTGCTCCACGTTTCAAGGCATCGCATTTGAAGCGAAGAACGACGCGCGCAGTAGCAGAAAACCATCACCCGCATACGGGACTCCAAGCCAGTGACGGCAGGCGCCACTAAAAGTTACCACGTACCAAACAATCACGAATGTTCCGGCAACCTTGTGGGCCTTTTCCGCCCCATAAGGCACCGCGCACGGGGCCCCTGAGAGAGGCAGTGGTGACTTCAGAGGAGGTTGGCTTGCCGAGGCTAGCGGAATCACGTGACGCTCCTCCTAGTATTTTTTACCTCCATGACCACGAGACAGTGAAGGGGCTGCTACTGTCGGTCAGATGAAGACGACGGCGATGAAGTGGCCAGAGGCGCGCGACAGCCTTGCATACGTCGCTGCTGCTTGTCCCAAACCTTCTATATAGCCATACTCACTCCCTAAATAAACGTTATCCCCGTAACAATATCGTCAAATAATTGCAACGAACGCGAAGAGCACGCGCAACGCAAGGGAAACTAACCGGCGTGCGCGAGTCGCTGGCTACGGTTAGAGTGTCTAGTACACTCTAGCTACGGTAAAGGAGGCGTGACGTGTAAACCAAAATACAACAGCGAAAAAGAAAAACTTCCACACACAGGGGGTCGCAAACCTTATATACCAAGCATCGAAGCGCAAAAAAAGTTGTGCGTATTTCAAACATACACACGGCATACTAAATGTGATTGAATTAGGCAACTTGGGGCATGTTCCCGGCGCCATATATTTACGCCTTCGACCTTCGACGAGTTAACCCTTTCGGCCCTGGCGTCCTATAAAAAGGACACGAAGAGAAATTGTTCTAAATCGTCACGCAAATGGTTAGCAAACTTAAAAAAGCACTTGAACTATTTTCCTACCCCTCCGCCAGCGCAGGCGACAGTTTCTTCATCCTTGTCTTCCTCAGAAAGCGCTAGAGGGGAAATCAAAATGGCGGAAGACAAGAAACACGACTGCAGCAGTTTCCACGTCTTTTGATAATATTTTACTCAATACCTGTTGTTTCGGTAGCGATCATAATTTTGTGTTTAGTTTCTGATGTGCTTAGGGGTGTAAATATATCGGTAAGGTTTGCCTCTTATTTGCGCATAGCCCGCAACATGCCATGATCTGCGTGTCCTAAATAAAGGACACCAGGGCTTAGTGGTTGTCAAGGGACTGCATGAGCTGAATGTACAATGAGGACGCTGTTGTTTGTAGCAGCTGCTGATTTCTTGTGTTATTATTCCAGAGGTGGTAAGTCAGCCTGAACTGCTGTATTCAGTAGTAAGAGGACTTCTGTAGCGAAAAGTCTGTGTATCAAGACCCAAATATGTTTGCTCCACTATAGGAAGTGTGTGTGTTGGAGGTACAGGACGATGACGATGAAGAGCAGGATATATAGTTTGGTTTTGCTTTTTAGGGGAGCAGTAATTCTTGAACATTAGACGAATAATTCGCCGTCTGTGGCAATAATACATCCGACAAAGTGGCTATCAAGTAGATGGAGGCCATTCAAGTGCAATTGTGAAGGACGTGGGCGTGTTGGATGTAGAAGACGATGATGATGAAAACCAGAATACACACGTCGGGAACCGAGAGGTCGCAGCGGAGCACCAGAGCACGAGGACCAGCGCACCAGGCTTTTAGAACAGACTAGTGCGTGCCGTGCTTACGCATCGAGCACGCGCCGCCCAACTTTATTTTCGTCGTCTTTCGCAGCCGGCACCAAGGCGCCGGCCGAGAGCGCCGACCTTAGCGTCCCCGCGCAGCGGCGTCGGTGGGCTATACACACAGTTTGCTTTTGCAGCCTTGGGGAGCACTAAACTCTGCACAATAGATGAAGAAATGGTCATCTATGACGAAAATACATCCGAAAAAGCGACTATCGAGTAGATGGAGCCCATCCAAGTGCAATGCTGAAGGAAATCTGCTTGTTGGAGGTAGAAGACGATGAAAACAGGATTTACAGTTTGCTTTTTCAGGCATGGGGAGCAGTAATTGCTGTACAGTAGACGAAGCAGTGGCCATCTATGGCGAAAATATGTCTGACAAAGCGACTATCAAGTAGAGGCCATTCAAATGCAATGATGAGCCGTGTATAATGAGCACGAAGAATATTTTTCAGGCCTTTGATGCACAAGAACCACCGTGAAATTGCCATCATGCAAGATTTTCCACATTTAAATGTGTGATACAGCTCAGAATAATATGCAACTTCGAAATACCTTGTATTGCTCTCTAAAACCACTAAGCCCTGGTGTCCTATATAAAGGACATGACGCCATATCTTTTACTGATGTGGCACTCCGAATATAATAAACATTTTTGTGTTTCTTAGGGAGTAGTAAATCAATGCCAAACGATGAAAAAAAGTTCTGTACATTAAAAAAAATTCAGGGCCGAAAGGGTTAACGTCTATTGGTTATAAAGATGTGCAGATGCGATACCGATAAAAAAATCCTCATCAAGGCAAAGCACTTGGAAGTGCGCCGCGAGTAACACTATTTATGAACGCAAGCGTAGCTGGGTCTGAGCTCGTGTGATTCAATATGGCGGCGCCAGCGGGGTTGTCTCCACCCTGAACGGCGGCGCTGGTTTCGAGGCACCCTACGACCATTGGTATGTTAGCGCCATCTAGTTAAGGCGGCACAAAATTTACAGTGTCTGAAAGGTTGCGTTTGCCGGTGCCTCAAATAGATGGAGCCACCATACCGGCGGAGGCTTGGGACCGCGTTGTTTGCGTTTAGTGTCTGAATCGCATCTCGTCGTCTGCGCTCGCGCGCCTGCATAGGGCGCGTTTATAGGCGCGTTTCCCGCTCTCGGATAGCAAGCGCTTGCATTGCTCAGTCATTCTGCTCCCGGTCACCGACGCGTGCGGACGCACGGTGGTTGACTCCGAGCGAGCTGCGACTGTGGTCGTCAACGGCCGCGGTAGCCCGTCGTTTTCCGTGCCCAAGAACTACAGGATTATTCTGCCCAACGTTTCATCAGGTGAAGCTATGAAGCGTACAGTCATGCTGCACTGCGACATCTCAGGTCGTCCATATCGCATCAAAGACTTTTGAAAGCCCTTGCATGACGCCAGCGTCATCAAGGGCGTTGCTGTAATAGGTGCCTACCAGATGTCCCACGTCTGGCTCGTTAACCTGCGGACGGATGAAGCTAAAAAGAAGCTTATAGAAGCGGGAAGGTTGGTCGTCAAGGATCGTCTTTGCATCGTCATCGACCCCAACAGGCAAGAGGTGCGTCTGAAGTTGCATTGGGTGGCTTTGGATGTCACGAACGATAACATTCGGAGGGCATTCAGTGAATACGGCGAAGTGAAGGAAGTGACCAATGACAGGTGGAAAGCGGAGGGCTTCGAATGTGTTGATGGATGGATGGAGAACTTTATTTGGTCCTGTGTTGACTCTCTGACAAAGTTTGTGCGATTGTTTTTGAAAGAGGGTATCGCACTCGACAACTACCGCACCAGATGGCGCCAGGACGAGCCCCTTTTTGGCTTCGTTGCAAGCACACCGGTCATATACGGCGTGATTGCAGGATACCGAAGTGCGCCGAATGTCATGCGTTTGGCCATGGACAGGAGGCATGTACTCGCAGCTACGCTAAAGCCGTGGGCAGATCTACGGTAGTAGACCAAAGCGAGCTTGTCGTGGACGAGGAAGAGGCAGAGCAAGCTGCGGCACCCGTGACAGTTGAGAAGAGCAGAACCGATCAGGGAGCTGACAAGGAAGACCGCGTGTCGGGGCTGCAGACGCCGGCCATCACGGTGTCCAGCGTCGGTAAGCACCAAGAGACTGCTACAACGAACGCGGTTGGCGTTGGTTCGGT
The DNA here is from genome assembly GCF_013339745.2 of Dermacentor silvarum. NCBI lineage: Eukaryota > Metazoa > Arthropoda > Arachnida > Ixodida > Ixodidae > Dermacentor > Dermacentor silvarum. The sequence continues at coordinate 135,336,205 of NC_051163.1, forward strand.
GCTCCAGGATGAGGGCCCCGCGGGAGGACGTGTCCAGCGTCTCTCAAACGCAGAAGGCAGCAAGCATCAAGCCAGCGGTCGACGAAAGTGCTGTGGGAAAGATGGACGCGGAGACAACCCCGGCAAAGCGTCGCCATGACGACGTGGTTGCGATGTCGCAGGAGCAGAGTCTGAGGCAGGTAGTAGTAGTAGTGATTTTATTGAAGAAGAAAATTACGAAGCTTCGCTGAAAGCGAATGGGGTGAAGAAGAAACCTCGCAGCGCCGTTCGGACGCGCGCGTCGTCCCTGACAAGGTGCGGCAAAGAGGTGAACTCTTTTAGACGCCACTATGGCGACTGCACAAAGCGTCGATACGGTAGCGTCGAGATGGGAAATGAGGGCGTCTTGCCGGCGGTCTCGTCCGGCAGGAAAATTGTGTCGTTGGTAAGGTCCCTGCGCTTACGAACAATTAATGTACGAGGATTAGCGACTAAAAGAAGGCAAAATCAGTTGTATCGTACTGCTATGGAACAAGAATTGGATATAATCGCAGTGCAGGAAACTCAAGTTCAAGGCGACGACCAGATCGACAGCATGTTACGCCCTTTCTCGGCGCATTATAGTGTGTGCGTCAGTCATGCGGTGGGGACGTCAGGAGGGTGTGTATTATTTGTGCGTAGTTGCTTAGGGACTGTTATACAGTGTGTTATAAGCTGTCCATCGGGCCGCTTTGTAGTTTGTGACTTTGTTTTTGCCGGCAATGAATGGCGCGTGGTTTGTTTGTATGCTCCAACTGACGTTCCACAGCGTCTAGATTTTTTTTTGCCGCATTAATGAGTATTGTAAAACTGATCGTATACTGATCCTTCTCGGTTATTTTAATTGTGTATGCTCAGCACGAGACAAAACGAGTACTACGCCGCACCGTGAGACTAGCACGATAAAGTTAATGGATATCATCAACGACTTCGTTCTTGAATATGTGGCAGAATGTATTACCAGTGGTCATAATATCCAATTCACGCATTTTCAAGGTTCTGGTCACGCACGCTTAGATCGTGCATATGTGTCGCTGGATATTGTGCCTCTCTGTAAGGATTATTGCGTAACACCTCTCTCCTTCACTGACCATTGCCTCGTGATGTTTAGCATTTGTAGTAAAAAAGAAAGAAAAGGAAAATTTAACTGCGATTCATGGAAAATTAATAATAAACTACTTCCTGACGATGTTTTCAAAACATTAGTACATGAGGGCCGACAAGAACTGTACCGTGACAATAACTCAGAAGTTGGGCCGAAATGGGAAACATTTAAGGAAAAAATTAAAATGAAAGCTGTAGAAAGAAGCAGCATACGTAAGCATGATGAAGGAATTCACGAGAGACTGTTACGTTCGAACTTGCAAACTCTTGTCAAAGTAGAGTGTCGAATGCCTGGCACCTTTAAGGGAGATATCCGTGTGGGGAAAGGAAAATTGGAGTTGTTAGACATGGGAAGATTTCGGGGTGCAATTATATGAGCGAGAGCAGAGAAAACGGTAATGGCCGAAAGGCCTACAAAGCGCGCTCTAGGGACGGGAAAAAGTTACGCGCAACGTAATATAATTGCAGAAATAACATACAATGGTGCCTTGACAAGTGCTAAAGACGAGATTGAGAAAGCCTTTTACGAGTATTACAGTGCTCTGTTTTCTTTAGGTACGGTAGATAGCGACCACTTCAAAAGTGAATTTTTGGCCTTCACGCCAGAATTACATGACGAAACAAAGGATAGATTGCAACTTTCAATCTCGGTTGGAGAGGTAGAGAAAGCAATCGAAGACATAAATCCCGGGAAGTCCTCTGGCCCTGACGGGCTAAGTGCGGCTCTGTATAAGACCTTCAAGCGATAAATATCTCCGATATGGGGGCGCTTATTCAATGAAGCATTTGAGTTTAAATCTCTGGCTCCATGAAGTCTCACTTCCCATACCATTTTATTCCTAAAACGAATGATTCTGTTAAACTTCGGCAGGTATCAGCCTATCGTACTATCCGTCTGACAAATGTTGATTACAAAAATTTTTATGAAAATAGTGGCTAGAAGGTTGCAAAGCGTAATAAAAGAAACAGTGGGCCCGCATCAAACATGTGGAATAAAGGGCAGAAGCATCTTTACCAACATTCACAATCCGAGGTGTGTATTAGAGTGTTGTGACGTCATGAAGGCTGCAGTTGCGATGCTCCAGATTTATTTTGAGAATGCCTTTGACCGCGTGCCACATGACTTACTTATAACTGTCTTAGAAGATGCAAATGTTGGCACAGTAAGAACTGAAGCTGTTCGTAGGCCGTAAAGTGGTTGCAGTACTAGGCGCAGAAGTTGGAAATAACAAAGAAGTTGGCAATCTCATCCAAGTGCGGCGCTCAGTTCGCCAAGGTTGTCCTATTTCCCCTCTCCTTTCTTGCATGTTTATTGAAAGCTTTTGCCTAAGTATTATAAACCGCAGTACAATTAGTGGCTTCAGGCTACATGCATCTGAAGTATGCGTTCTGACCTACGCAGAGGATATAGGTGTTTTTTGTTCAAATCTCGAAAGTATAGCGCAGGTTATTACTGTATCGGACTGATTGCACACGTGCGTCAGTGTCTCGGCAGCCAGTGACGGTTATTATCAGCAGCATGCTTTTATACAGTTGTGGCATGTACAGCGTTGCCAGCTTGCTACACGTTACACGCTCTTTTTTTTTTGAAAGACAAAACATTGTTATTGACAAATTAACAAATAATGAAACATTTAACAAGTCAACAGGTTTGGCGAAATTGTTCATCGTAGTTCAGTCGGCAGGGTGGTCGTCTCTCCCTCCTCGACCTGCGCACCACGGGGCTGGGGCTAGTAGAGGTGGTGGCTGGTAGAGGCGGTAGGCTAGTAGAGGCAGCCTCCTCATCTGGAAACTGTGGCTGCTCCTGTAGAGTTGCTGGCGTCGCTTCCTCCTGTGCTGTGCCGTTGGATTCGGGAGGCGAGCCCCCAGCAAATACATTTCTTTCCGATGACGTGCCCACAAATGTTTCACTGCTTTCCGATGGCGTTGCACTGAAGGTGAACCCTCAGACGTTGCACTGTTTTCCGATGGCGAACCCACCGGGCACGTGTTCTGCTCGTTGAAAGGTTCCGCTGTTCGCCTAAGGTCTCGACGGTTTCTTCGAAGCAATCTTCCCTCTTCCGTGAGAACCAAGTACGAGCGCGGAAACACTAGTTTAAGCACCTTGGCTTTGACGCGCCAACTTCTATTGACCATTACTCGAACAGTATCACCCTTTTCAAGTGGTGGCAGCAGCTGGCCTCTTTGCATGTTCTGCTTATGTTTGGCGGGCTGCGACTCGGGACAGAGTCGAAATTCAGGGAGTGGTGTACGAAGGTTTCGGTGCATCAACAGCTCTGCTGGTGACCTGCCGTCTTCGAGCGGCGAGGTTCTGTAGTTTAATAGTCCCAGCCAGAGGTCGCTCGCTGATCCTGCTTTCTTTAGCAATCTTTTGATGATCTGGACTCCTTTCTCAGCAAGGCCACTTGATCTAGGAAAGTGGGAGCTGGAAATAACATGTTCAAAGTCAAACATCCGTGAAAAATCTTTGAACTCTTTCGCAGTGAACTGCGGTCCTCCGTCCGTACAGAGCTGTTTGGGTATGCCGTATCGAGCAAAAATGCAGGATAGCTTGCTAACTACTGCTCTTGCAGTCGTTTCTTGAAGTTCCTCGAAGTCCGGAAAATTTGAGTACGAATCATATACAGCAATATCATGTCTTCCGGCATATTCAAACAAGTCTGCTCCTACTCGGTCCCATGGATTATCAGGCGTATCCCGTAGAAGCAATGGTTCGTCGGCTTGTCTGTAAGCATGCACTTGACAGGAAGGGCACCGCTCAATCAAAGCAGTTATATCGTCATTCATTCGTGGCCAGTACATGAGCTGTCGCGCTCGTGCTTTGCACTTTCCAATTCCTAAGTGACCATGGTGCAGGCGCTGCAACATTTCCTTACGCATTGAAGTGGGAATGACAACTTTTGTTCCTTTAAGCAGTATGCCCCTGACAACAGATAGCTCGTTTGCGCATCTTTTAAGCTCACCGTCGATGGGCTGAGACGCTTCTAGCCTTCTTATCACCATCTGTAGTTCACGGTCTGTTGCGGTGGCATCAGTTAATTCTGCCATAGTCTTCGGACTTACTAGATCAGACAAAGTGCTTGTAGCATGAATTTCAACGTCTTCAGAAAATTCTTCAGGCGAATATTGCCCCTGAATGCGAGAAAGCATGTCTGCTATTATCAACTTCTTCCCGGATACGTGCTGCAATTGATAATCGTACTTTAACATGCGCAAGAAAAGCCTTTGCAGTCTTGGCGGTATATCACCGAGCCCTTTTTTAGAAATTGCTATCAAGGGACTGTGATCGGTTTCGATGATTACCTGTCTGCCCACAACGAATTCGCTGAACTTTTCGCAACCAAACACAATACTCAGGGCCTCCTTCTCTATCTGCGCGTACCTGCGCTCCGTGTCTGTTAACATTTTGGACGCATAGCCTACCGGACGCCATTCATCGCCGTGTCTTTGAAAAAGGGCAGCTCCTATAGCGAAGGCCGATGCATCGGCGGATAGCTTTGTTGGTAGTGAAGCATCATATATTGCAAGGACAGGGGCTTGCGTAAGCATTTCGCGCAAAGTTGCCCATTCTCTGTCGTGTGCTGCTGTCCATTCGAAGATGGCATCTTCTCGCAGCAAGGCGCGAAGTGCGTTGGTTCGCTTGGCCAGGTTTGGCAGGTACTTGGAAAAATAGTTCACAGCACCCAAGAGTCTCTGCAGGTCTTTTGTTTGACGGCGTGGGGCACGTCGCTATGCATTTCACTAGGTTATCGTTTGGTTCAATTCCAGCAGCGCTGATTTTGTCACCCATGAAGTCGATCTGTGACGTTGCAAACATGCACTTATCCCGGTTAAGCGTTAAACCAGCGGCGCGAGCAGCATTCAAGGTGTTATACAGCCTTTTGTTATGCTCTTCCAACGTGGCTCCCCAGATAATGATATCATCCACGTAAACACGTACGCCAGGCAAGCTGTCGAATATTTCCGTCATCGTCCTCTGAAAGACTTCCGGAGCCGAAACTATCCCAAATGGTAGCCGTAGAAACCGGTAACGCCCGAAAGGGCTACTGAACGTGCAGATTCTCGAAGTTTTTGCGTCTAGCGGGATTTGATAAAAGCCGCTGTTTGCATCCAGTTTGCTGAAATACTTCGCGCCCGCAAGCTCGCTCTCAATCTCTTCCCTGCGTGGCAGTTGGAAATGCTCCCGCTTTATCGCTTCATTCAAGTTTCTGGGATCCATGCAAATGCGCAACTTTCCGTTCTTTTTGCGGACAACTACCAGTGGGCTCACCCAGTCAGATGGTTCTCGAGCTTTCGTGATGATGTCAGCTGCTTCCAAGCGGTACAGTTCTTCCTTGAGCTGGGGCCGCAGTGCGAGGGGAACACGCCTTGCCGGTTCTGCTACTGCACGGGCGTCGTCCTTCAAGGTCACTGTATTCCCGTTGCAGCTTGCCAATACCTGTGAACAGGTCCTTAAGCTCGAGTTGTATGCGCTTAGACAGTTCGCTTTCACCTTTAACGTCATGAACTTGGTTAACGTTCACCAAGCCAAACTGCTTACTCGCTTCAAGCCCCAGTATAGCCTGTCTTCCTTTTTTCACGACGAAGAAATCGACAGGGTGACTCTGGGATCCTAGCTGAACAAGGAGGCGGACCTTTCCAACGTGCTTAATTTCGTTTCCTTCGTAACTGTGAAGAATGGCCTTTGTTTGTTGTGGACGCTGACGGGCATTCAATGTTTCGAATATGCAGAGCGGAATCAAGTTCGCCTGAGCACCCGTATCAACTTTCAGCTTTACGTCATGGCCAAGGATGCGAGTAATGACAAGCCAGTCCCGCTTTGACTTATCGATGCTGCTGCTGCCAGCCGCGAAAATTTCGAGCACGTCGAAATCACTATCACTGTCCTGCGTTACGTCGCTTTGCTGTGCTACGTTGTCGGTTTCATTCTGCAACACACAGCGAAATGGTTTAGCTTGTTGCATTTGGCACACGTTTTACCAAAAGCTGGGCATTGTCTAACCTTGTGCACTTTGTCGCAAAAGCTGCATCTGCTTTTTCCTTGGTAGCTGTCTCGGTGTTTGTCCTTGACGTTCTTTACTGCAGCAACACTCTTTTCCTCGCCCCATATTCTACTACGTGCCAGTGCAACTTCCTCTGCTTTTGCTCCCTCTACGGCCGCCTCAAGGGTTAAGTCTTTCTTGGCTAACAGCTTTTCTCGCAGGTTTTTGCTTGCAGTTCCGAAAACTATCTGGTCCCGCAACATTGGCGGTTTCATTCTGCAACACACAGCGAAATGGTTTAGCTTGTTGCATTTGGCACACGTTTTACCAAAAGCTGGGCATTGTCTAACCTTGTGCACTTTGTCGCAAAAGCTGCATCTGCTTTTTCCTTGGTAGCTGTCTCGGTGTTTGTCCTTGACGTTCTTTACTGCAGCAACACTCTTTTCCTCGCCCCATATTCTACTACGTGCCAGTGCAACTTCCTCTGCTTTTGCTCCCTCTACGGCCGCCTCAAGGGTTAAGTCTTTCTTGGCTAACAGCTTTTCTCGCAGGTTTTTGCTTGCAGTTCCGAAAACTATCTGGTCCCGCAACATTGAGTCTTGTAGTGTGCCAAAATTGCAGCTCCTAACCTTCAACCGTAGGTCCCTGTAGAATTGCTCGAATGGCTCGCCATCCGCTTGCACTCTGCTGCGAAACACGTACCTCTCATACGTCTCGTTGCTTTGCGGCAGGCAGTAGGCTTCGAAAGCTTCTACCAGCTTGTCGTAGTCGACTTTGTCCTGTTCGCTGATGTTCAAGGTGTTGAATACATCGATGGCCTCCTGCCCGGCGAGATGAAGAAAAATAGCTGCTTTCTGCGCCTTGCTGCGTGGCTTCTGCGGTTCCTGTGGCTCGGTGGCGGAAAAGTAAAGCTGTATGCGCTGCTTGAACTTCAGCCAGTTGTCGGGAACATTGTCGCCCAGTCGCAGTGGCTCCGGTGGCGGAAGCTCTGTCATGGCTCTCGTAGTGGGCGTCGACGCGGGCCGGCCACTTCTGACACCATGTATCGGACTGATTGCACACGTGCGTCAGTGTCTCGGCAGCCAGTGACGTTTATTATCAGCAGCATGCTTTTATACAGTTGTGGCATGTACAGCGTTGCCAGCTTGCTACACGTTACAATTGCCATTGTGAAACTAGGGCTCCGTGTTTTCGGAGTTTATTTTTCTTGAAATTCGCAGAGTGTTTTTCGGAGTTTATTTCCTGGCCGAAATTCGGAGTTTATCGGAGTTTATTTCTGGTAAATTCCCAATTCTCCGAAACTCGGAGTTCAATTTTGCATTATTCTCAATACTCCAAAATCTTAGATGAAATGATATCTTAACACGAAAACATCAGAACACACGTAGCGTATTTTTGTTGTCTGGAAGGTTTGAACGCACAAACACAAACACACAAGCACAAATACTTGAATACAAAACACCTACGTTTATGCGCATCAAAACCTTAAGGCTTGTTGTAATTGATGTAATCATACTTTACAAGGTTGCTGTCACTCATGGAAGCACGCTGTTTTCGATTGATGATTCTCAGCTTTGAAAATGCCCTTTCAACGCTTGCGCTATAAAAGACTCAGCGCGCAGCGCGTAAGCACCAGCCACTGGACAGTGTGAAGTCTCCAAGCGACAGGGGTTCAACAATGTTACTGATTAATTAGCTCTGATAGTTCGCAAAATCACTCATGAGTTGGCTCATGTTGTCAGTTTCAAGAAACACTGACCTAAAAATCGGCGCATAGGTTTCGAACGCGCCGGGGTAACTCATGCTTCACAATTAGATTCACAATTTGAACACTATACCAAAACGATTCACTGGTGTACTCCGCGGAGTGCATCGAAAAGGTTCCTCTCAACTGTCTGTCTCCACTTTTCAGCGACAGCAGCGTAGTATCCAGGATGGTCTGCGACAGTCGTTGAGCGGTCATACGTCTCTCACTCCGTGCGCGACAAGTCCTTTGTTAAATGTGCGATGGTGTGGTCTACGAGATACTGTCGCCGTGAGGTAAAGTTTATATCGGCCAAACCGGCAAACCGGCCGATGTATCAATGACTGCTTAGAACATGACCTTTCGATATAGAACGGAACAGGGTCATATTGGCCGTTAAAATTGAAGTTTATCGCATAAATCCGAATTGTAAAAAAAATTTACCGGCGAGTGTTTAACGGAGTTTTTCGGATTTATCCGAAAATACGGAGCCCTATGTAAAACGTTTTTGTCAGGTAAGCGGTAGTACAGTCAATTGGGGAAAATGGCATGGCGATTGGGATCTCACGCCACAGTTTTTCCTAAATGTGCAGTGGGTAACAACCCCGGTGAAGTATTTAGGCGTACCCTTAGAACATTACACCGTCAGTGATCCCTATTGGATCCGAGAAAAAGCCGAGAAATGGAAGGGCAGAGATTTATCAATCTTTGCTCGTGCTACGGTTTGCAATTTGTTTTTCATTAGTAAAATGTGGTATGGGTTGCAAGTGCTCTACTGTTCTCGAAATGTACAAAGACTTCAGCGAGTTTTTGCCGCGTTTATATGGGGATCGACATGGGAATGAATAAGTCGGACGAACCTTTGTTGGCGTGTTCGTGATGGGGGCTTAAGCTTGTTGCATTTATTTCTGAGAGAGCTTGTAAATCATTTTTCGTACCTTCGAGATGCCCAGGATCCTTTCCTGCGCACAATTTGTCAAGTACGACTGGTCAGTGCTTTGCCCAACTTTGTCATCTCTTCCAGTAATATGGAAGGTCGACTACAGGGTTACCTTAAAGAGGTTGTTGAGTCGTGCCGCTTCCTGGAGGCCCGTTTCTCGATTGAATATTTAGGCGCAGTGTCTCGTAAAAAATTGTATAATGATTTATGTGATACTGTTCTCCCAATTCCATTGTACCGGACTCATTTCTCTGGAGGAAGATGGCGGAAAGTGCTGAAACATGTAAAAAGCATGCCTGTGTGTCCTGGGGTGAAAACTTTCTTCTTTAAATTACATGCAGACGTTTTGCAAGTTAAGACATGGCTTTCGGATAAGGGATTATTCGTTCCGTGGGGTGACCACTGTTTCTTGTGCCGCTTACCTGAAACGATTGAACTCGTGTTCCTGGAATGCTGGGATGGCGTGTTCTTCTGGGATGTCCTCCAAAGAACCTTAAAGAAGGATTTCCCTTTGGATGCACAGGGCATAAGGTACCTAATGGTTGATAACGAGGATGGTTTTTCATATGTGATTACTATGTTAATGGCTCTGCATAGTATTTGGACGTGATGCATGGCTGTTCGCCATGCAGACGTTGATGCTCGCCCTGCAGTAGAGTACTTCGCGAGTCTCTCATTTAATTTCTCGAAATGGAAAAAGCGAAAAAGTGTGTACCCGATTGGGTGCCCCGTATGGAATGCTTGTTACACATGAAACAGTTCTAAAATTATGAATTTGTCCCTACGTGCTTGACTGTTATAACAATGCAATAAAGAAAAAAGCAAAGCTTGCGTGGCTCAGTGGTAGAGTAACCGCCTCCCACGCAGCGGGCATGGGTTCGATCCCGGCGGAGAGCGGGTACTTTTTTTTTGCATGCGATAGCGGCTACGGGGCGGCGGCGGCGGCATCATCGCGACCCGAAATGGCTATTGGAATGAGCCCATAACAGCATACGCTGTAAAAACAACTGGCTGCAGGTGGGGAACGATCCCACGTCTTCGCATTACGCGTGCCGTGGGATCGAAGACATGGGATCGTTCCCCACCTGCGGCCAGTTGTTTTTTCATACCTTTTCATTTCTATTAATTGATCATTTCTTTAATTCAATTAGTAAGTACAAGTAATTTCCCCTACGCTGTCCTTGGTGTCATTGTTTGTTGGCTGCTTATGATATGAATAATAAAAGTTGGGTCCCTCGGTTCCCTTTCTCCTCGTTCATGTGTTAAACTTGTAGAATACGATTGTACACTTTTCTTTTCGACGATAGAATATTCAACTACTTACAGGGACTCTTACAAGCTCTCGGTCATGATTTGGTAATGCCAGTCGCATGCGTTGCAACGCATTCTTGTAAAGCGGAACTTTCCATGCCTCTTCCTTCGACTTTGTCCCTACTGCTGCTGATGGCTGCTGTGAAGAGTGCCACACTCGAAGCATTGTTGTCATCATGCCTTCATCGTGCCATTGTCGTCCCCATCTTGCTCCTTCCAACAGTCTTTTGTCGATTGGCTGGTACCGGACAGTGCAAACACCTGATTTAGAGCAAATCAAGTTGACCAAGAGCAGCGGGTGATTCACGTATGCGCGGACGTCAGCTCCAACATGAACACACCATCACTGTCATACCATAGTCGTCATTCCATCGCCATCAGTCCACCGTAGTCATGCCATCGTCGTCATTTCGTCATCATGACCGAGTCAGCATCATGCCATGGTGGTCGTTCCACCTTCATCATCACGCCGTCATGGTCTTACCTTAGCCATCCGTGCTAGCTCTTGCGCTAGTCTTCGACGAGTGACCGGTACCGGACAAAATGCGGTACCGGACAAGTGCGAATCGAAGCTGCCCTTGCCGAATGCGTGATACATACTAAATGCATTGTCCTGGCTAGTATTGACCACTTGGCTGATGCAGTTAATAGTGAAAACAAACAACGGATATAGTGAAAATAGAAGCGGCCCATGTCGAAACTGTGAATCATACAATATGTGCGGGTCCGATAGGCTAGTACAGGACTTAGCGCGAACTCTACGGTGCTAGACATAGTGTAAACAAGACCTAATACAGTGTAGTGTGAATTAAGGTGAACCGTTAGGCCGGCACCGGACACTGTGCAAACAAACACTGGATATACTGCGAATTAAGGCAGCCCACGGTTCCGGAGATAGTGTAAACGAACAACGGACATAGTGTGAAATAAAGCAGCCTGATTGACTGGCACCAGACATAGTTAAAACAAACACTGGGTACAGTGCGAATTAAGGCGGCCAGATTGGCTAGTACCGCACAGTGTGCAAGCAAACACTAGATATAGAGTAATTAAGGCAGCTCACGGTACAGGACATAGTGACAAGAAACACCGAATATAGTGTGAAATGGGCCGGCCCTATTGGCCGGTACCGGACATAATGCAAAAGAATACCGGATGTCGTGCGAATCAAGACGGCCCACGTTGCTGGACATGGAGTCAACATGCACTGGTTATAGTGCATGAAGGCTGCCCGATTGACCGGTAACAGAGTGCACACGTTTACCGGATATAGCGTGAATTAGGGCAGCCGGCAGCGGAAAGTGATGCACGTGACCGCGAGCGTCAGCCCCAACACGGACGACGACGACGACTGCGTGATGATAACATTACTTTCAATAGGACGCACGTGTTCAGCTAGAGCTAACTGGCAGCACAGCAGCCAGCAGCAGCAGTAGCGGGGAAGTAAAAGGAAAGGGCAAAGAACAGTTCGCTAAACTAAACTTCATTCTGTCTAGCAAATATATGTCTACGCCGCTGCGCATTTCTTTCTCTTTGTATTCTGTATGGCGCCCATGACGCCATATTCAATCTGTCTAATTCATCTTTCGCAATATTAGAGGGTCGATATACAAAAACATATGTGCACTAAGATTTAGCTCGACAATGTCGTTCTGTTCCTCACAGACACTGCGCTAGTGTGGTTCGAGAATCATGAAGATACCTTCAGAACCAGGGACAGCTTCGTTACTGACCTCACAGAGTCATTTGGCGATTCCATTACAAAAAGGAAGCGGGCGGAGCAGACTTGCTTCAGCGCGTTGAAGTCTCAGGTGAGATTTGTATTACCTACATGGAGGTGATCCTGAAGCTTTGCAAAACGGTCAATCCTCGAATCTCCTAAGAGGACAAAGTTGGACACCTTCTCAAAGGCATAGCGGAGGATGTTTAAATTACTTAGTCGGAAAGGACAGTCTTGCCTCGGTCGCCGACCTCATCAAGCATTGCCGCACATTTGAGGCCTTGAAGCTGCGCCGTGTCACGCCAAAGTTCGGGGGTTTAGCGAATGTCACAACGGTGGCAAGTGTTGACGACAGCGAGAACTACAGTTTGAATTTCACCTTGCGGCAACTATAAGGCAAATTGTCCGCGAATAACTTGAACGACACACCAAAGGGGCGGATGTCGAACAGCTTGATTGTGCTTCCAACCAACCTTAAGAACATGCATCTGCTGTATCCGCATTGTCTCCCATGCCAGGCGTTGCAGTCTGTTGAGTCGATCAGCTGCGACGGCGCCGACGTTCCTTTCCCGACGACATGACGCACCATCAACGCGCTCGTAGAGCTACCACGACGAATCGGAATTCGGCGTTTATTATTCGCAGCGTCCCAGGGTTGACTCCGAGGCTTACAACGTCGGTCGCGCATCGCCTGTTTGTTACAGCTGTGGCGCCTCAGGACACATTGCGCGTTTCTGTCGCCGCCGCCGACAGACAACAACATAAGGCCCACCACCAGCTTGGCCTAATTTTGAACGTGACAGTTATGACGACTACTAGCCGACAGACCCTGGTACTGCAAACACCACAAGCGCGCCACTCCGGAATACCTTCCGTCAATACAGCAGAAGGAGTGGCTCGCCAGCTTCAGACCGCAGCCTGACGGCCCCAACCAGTCGCGAATGCCGTTCACCATCACCGCGGCGACGTTCTACGTCACCACCGCCATCGGGAAACTAGCCGGCGTGGCCGATGGAGGTAATGTTGCCGGACAGTCTGCGTCTCTGCGAAATACTCCTCTGCCTATTATGATGGTGAAGAACAAAGTGTGTGTGTTAAATGATGGTACACCTGCAACAACTTTAGTGCATACTGGTGCTACCGTTTTGGTCATGAGTGTGACTTTCAAAGAAAGGCTGGGTCGGCAAGTTATGTTCCAGTGTGGAATGATGGTGTGACGTTTCATGGTGTCAGTGGAGAGTGCGTTATTCTCCTTGGGATTTGTGTTGCAGGTGTTATATTCGGAGGAGAAGATCTTAAGACAACTTCTCGTATTACCGCGGTGCACTCATGATGCGATTCTCGGTATTGACTTGGTTCAGGATTGTGGTGCTTCCGTTAATTGTGGCACAGGCAAAATTACTAGCGCGCTTCTCGCCACCCTTGCCGACACATCTTTACCAGAGAAGAACTATAGTGTAGTTTCTAACGATTTGCTGCTACCGCCTTGGTCGCTGTCACGTGTCCCTGCCAATGTCGCTGCTGCCGACCTTTCATCGTTTTACGCTCAAGTTCAGCCACTTACGCCGACCTTCGCAAAGAAAGGTGTACAGGTGCCCACAAAATAAATTGGAACGCCGCACCGGTGGCCTTTCGCTGGCGGAGCGCGCCGGTGAAAAAGTAGTGCCAGGGTCTGCTCATGCGCGGTCTCCCTAGCAAGCTCGCCTCGCTCCCTAGTGCATCTAAATAGGTGTCGCCTTGCTTCAAAAGAATAGCGTTGGGTGCCTTTTAGCGTTGTCACAGGTGCGGATGCGGTCTCAAACGCTGTGCGCGCGCGTGTGCGCGCGATGGAGCATAAGTATCGCGCGTGCGCGCTAATGGGCATCGGCGCCTTTTAAATTGAATTAAAATTTGATGTTTGCGCCAACCAAGGCTGACACGCGATCAAATGTTAGAGTACTCCCTGCTAAACCTCTAGCGAAGCGGCCAGATTGCGTAAATAAATCGCACACTGTGCGATGTTCATTGTGACTGCGAAGCATTGACGATACCTTTGTTATAGTGCCGCATGCATAAAATTAATCCCTGTGCTTGAAACTGGCGTGTTGGAATACGCCGTCTGATGTCATATTGAAAACCGTTTTTTACTCCACGCAGTCATCCTTGTTAAAGGAGCCATCGTGGTACAGTCAAAGTTCTGATCCTATTCCCAAGTAGAAAATGTGGCTCGGAATATAATTGCACAAGGACTAAAATACATCGCGCAACACGATAATCCGGTTGGACAGTGCACCACTGTGGTATTATAGGCGAGCCGTGGCGCTCGCCCACCTCAAAGATAAGCTAAGAATTCATAGTTTCTTTAGGCAAAAAAAAAATGCCTCAGATATGCAAGACAAGAGGTATAATAAAAAGTAGAGCATGGTGAACTCACTGGTCACCACTTACTAATAAACGCTCATGGATTCCATCCACGCAATCTATCAAGAAAGCAGGACTATTTCTTAAAATGAATGCAGATTCCGACGAGAATACGCCACAACGATTACGTGCGTTTAGAGATTACGCTGCATAGCGCGCGAGCACGCTGTACCCTACAGGCCCCGTTTGGAACGCGCCAGCTAACGCCTTCCTCCTCTTCTCCTTGCCCGGCTCATGCCGTAGCAATCACCGGTTCCTAGACGAAGCCCGCTGGGCAAATACAAATCACTTCACGAGTTATTTGGACTTGCCCAGAGGGGCTTCGTCTGGGAACCAGGGATTGCTACCGCATGAGCAGCGCAAGGAGAAGAGGAGGAAGGCGTTAGCTGGCCAGCCATGGACACCATCTTGACTTCACCATCACCCTCGTTTTTTAAGTAAAGCCAGTTCAGCCTTAACCGTAACAATATGTCTAACGCCGCTATCCATTTCTTTCTCCTTGTATTCTGTATGGTGCCCATGACGCCATAATAAATCTGTCCAATTCATTTTCCGCATTATTGGAGAGCCGATGTACAAAAACACTTGTGCACTAAGATTTACGGGCGTGGTAAAATCCCACAGGTGGTCAAAAGTAATCTGGTGTCCCCCACGACGGCGTGTCTCTGAATCCGGTTGTTGTCCGGAGCACTGTCACTCTTCTCGCCGCACTAGAACGTCGGGTCTTCCGTCTCTCATCTGAGCATGAAATCATGGAATCCGGGGAGCCTACACGGTGTCCAAGTGCCACGAACAGCGAAAAAGTGGGGCATACTTAGACACGAGTGGCCACTTGTGCCTCTTTGTGACAAAGTCTGAGGGGCGAAACTGACGTACACAACAGAGAGGTCAGGTCTACCGCTGTTGCCTCATGACCTGCCCGCTTATGCTTTCCAGAGGAAAACACATGTGACTCACCCGAAATTCTGTAGAGGCGGCAATTTTTACAGTCGACATTCCTGCGAACTTATTAATGCCTTAATATAACGTACTACGGGCCCGTGTGTAGCACGAGCCGGGCTCGAGCACGAAGCTGCTGGGCCTGCGCCCGGCTCGGGGCCGCGTCAAAACTTGCTCATCCGACCCGAACCATTGCTGTGCTCTATGCATGGTGCATACCCAGCGGCACGCACACCCTTACGAACGGCCCACATTAAAAAAAAACGCAGACATATAGGGTGTATAAATGATAGTTTGTAAATATATTTACAAGGTATCATAAAACACCCCAATGTAAAATACAAAATGTTCTAACAAAGAATTGCAACACTTGCACTTGTCGGTACATGAGTGTTCGCTCAACTGAATTGCAAATATGTACCTCAGCAAGAAACCAAATAGAATGCAATGAGTAATCCCAGGCTTAATAAGTTTTGTCCCTAAAAAAGAAAAAAAGTAAGCGACGCACAGAGCTAGCTACGCACGCGTGTAGGCGTTCGCAAGACGGGAAGACCTGCAACCCCAGTGATAGCTGCATTAAATAGTCGATATCATATTTATAACACACATGATTCTAGCGAGGCGTAGCAGCTGATAATTTTCTCCCCCCCCCCCCCCTAAATCAGCCTGTGGACAATCGTTGGAGGAATGAGCCCTCACTAAACACAACAGACTCCGGGTTCCATTAATCTGGCAACACAAATTCTAGGACCAGCAGCAACCGGTGAATAACTCTCTGTGGCCGACCCCTTAGGAGGGCCATGCCGTGTCACTTTCAGAGCACGCATTCTCCAACACATAGGAGGGACACGAAAGTATCACGAGAACGCCTGTTCGCTCAGAACGAGACAGTACATTCAAACGGCGCATGTTTGATTGTTTGTCAGTAACCACAGTGTGCGCATTAAGGAGAAAGTATCACGCGCAAACTCTGTAGTCGTTCTTTAGTTGGCAGTGCCTACCAGCCATAAAGCTACCTGAGGGCTGCGAAACTCCTGTGACATGTTCGACCACGTGAACGCGCTCTACTGACTTTCTCTAGCTCGATCTCTAGCGAAGGCTTCAAGCTGATCTACCGTCAGCATTTCTCAGAGCCAAGACACATGTGTTTCTTGGACAAGGACACTGGGGAAAGCTCCGGTGATCCACTCCAAATACCTGAAATGTCCAGATAGAGTGTATAACAAGTTTCGGCCATTGAACCAACGTAGTGTTCGCTTAGAAAGTGACGAGATATTCCCAGGAAGTAGGACAAGACGCTCCTACAGGGATACTCTGCTTTGACGCAAGTCAATGAAACCACCCAAACCTAGCATTTGGCACATAGTCGCAAGCACTGGTAGGCTCAAACCACCCATACATGCAAGCTGGCTAGCGAAGAAACTTCCTTGCTACTAATTCTGTTTTGCCAGTCCAGAAAAAAAAAAAACGTCGCAGTTTCGCCCGAAATGCGCAGCATCTATGCAATAGAAAATCTGTAGACAGCTGTGCGAAGTAAGGATAGTAGCTTTATAGGTGGTGTAAAGTAGTAAACTAAATTAACAAGCATGGTGTCACGCACGCACAAGCAAATATAAACACATCTCACTCAATGACCACGAAAACTTGCTGTCAAAACGCTGCACTGAGGAGAAAGCGCGGCAGGAGCCGCGAGCGAAGATTGATCTTCATGCTGCCTCTTGCTTCAACGCCAGCTAAGCTGCGAAGGCAGCGCAGATGAAGCTACGAGCACTCGGCAATTGCCCTCTGGCCCCATCGAGAATTGCTTTCGAGATAGGGCCCGCGGCCGCGCCATACGCAGCAGTCGCCGAAGAAACCCCCCCCCCCTCTCCCGTCGCGTGCCGCGGAAGACTGCGCGCTTCCTTCCCGCTTTCCCACTTGCGCGCGCGAGATTAAGCCGCCATCGTGGGCTCACCCTCGCAAGCTTTAACCCGCACATACAGAATACGGCATGCAGGGACGATGTTATCGCCCTTAGACTCTATAAGGAACGTCACGGTGACGCCGAAGGCTACGGCCGAAATGCGCCTGTAGTGTGCGTATAGTTGCTATCGCAATGAAAAGCTCAGCAGGCTGTCTCCAAGCTGCGGAAAAACCGTCTAGAAAGGCGCTCAACTCGAGCTGTGTAATCATTAGCTGCTGAAGTATTATAGCAGATAATAGAGCTTATCTTAGGGAGCCGAACTTCGCGGCAGTATCAAATCGTTGCTCTGATGTCTTATTGCGTAGATAAGAGCGAGTTCTCTTCAACTTCCCCATGGAGACGTGAGGTATAAGAGCCTCATCCCATAGCTTTGGTATTTACTGTTTTGGAATAGCGCTAGAAAATTTATTGTGCTCGGAGAAAAAGAAGTACAGAAACGCAACATAGTTGGCTCAGTTTTTAAAGAAGAGGGACACGTCATCACTGTAACTAGATACATGAAATTGCGCTTGCGCTAGCAGGAGAAAACCTCTGATGGACAGTGACCGATCTATGCGGCGCAAAACCAGGCGCACCCACAGTGTAAACAGGAAAATGCGAGACAGAATACTCTTGCCTCATTCGACGTGACACAAGGAACGAGGTGCTTACTGGGCGCTTGAAACTGCTGCGCTTTGTCCTTGTACATGACAAACATTATTGACACTAACTCGGTAGGGAAACCAAAGCCACGAAAGCACCATAACACAGCGAAAAACTTGTCTTTCTCAACTCTGTCACATTCCTTCAACTGATCAACCGATAAAAAGCTGCTGGTGATAACGCATTACTTTGCGTATGTCAACACACATCGCATTATGGATAGCGCTAATAAGATCAGTCGGCCGGGTATCTGCAGGTTTCCGAGACACTCATGATCGTCGGCCGAAGAATCCTAAGGGCATAAGGCACCTCGTCAACGAAGTGGCTGCCCTCTTATTATTCCCGTTTAAATATGTAATTGGCGTGTAACCACTTGTTTGGGACGTGTTCGAGCTCGGGTTTGAGCACTTGAATCACCGGACACTCTTCAAATTGCGTCGGTGTCCGACCATCTTTGCTTAGATCATTGACCACTGCTCCCAAGCTCGCACATACCTGCGGATAGAAGGTCTCATAATATAACTTTGGGGTGCCGTCTGCGCCGGGAGCTGAGGCAAAATCTGCATATATCTCAGCTCCTCAGTGGTAGCTGGGCAGCACAGCTGCTCATGCAGGTAAATGAGGACTTCCGGTAGCCCTTCACAAAAGTGTGCGACTCTGGCGTCTAAAAACACATCGCTCTGAAAAATAAAACAGTTTTGCTAAGTTGTCAAGAAATTTGTCTATTTCAAATACCGGATCTAAGATCTGTGTTCCATCTGTTTCACTCGCTACACGTACCAATAGAATAAGTCATGTTCAAGTCAGCTGACCTTGTCCTGCCGCAGCACCGATGGCTTTGATATTGGTTCTCCGATGTCGCGAGACTACCTGCACGAGAATATTGGTGCAGAAATACCCAATATCGCCCGTTCTGGAGCTGAAGGTAGACGCGAAATTCGAACCGTTATGTTGCTACCTGGCTGCACGAGGCGTATGTGCCGCAAAATGTCATTAAGCTAAGCCATTACACGCTTACGGCTGTCTTAGCCAGTCTGTTGTAAGTATGCGCGCCAGAGTGTCTTCGTTACATTCCACGTGGCGGCGGATGCTTCCGGAAACACATTGCCGTCAATGTACGAATGCAAATTAGAGCACCCGCCTGATCACGAAGTACTGCGGATTCCATGTGCTGTGAAAAGTCTGTCTCCTTGCACATCCACAGCTTCGCGGTTTCGAACAGAGACAAAGTAATGGTCTGATGTTCCAGCTACACCCGGAGAAAAGATCAAAAGCTAACAAGAAACAAAATGCACTAGTAGTTCCGCGGAAAATTAGAACCTATCTAGGAAGCTTGCTCTCTGCCCCTGTGACCTTGCAGTACTGAAAGGGTCCCAGTGCAACTGCACGCATATGACGTTTAGTATAAATTGGTCTACAAGTGCTCGCAGAGCCTCCGCGCCACTGCAACGCGATATCAACGTTCTTAGACGACGTGTCTCTGTGTATCTGTCGCCACCGAACTTAAACCATGCGACTTTTTGTTTAAATTGCTCTACAAGTTCTTGCAGAGTCCCCACGCCCTCGTAATGCGATCTCGTCAGTCTCAGACGACGGGTTTAAGTTAAGTACAATTGAAATCGCCGACGAAGAAAGTTCGATATGCCTCTACCATGAAAGTGTCCATTGACTCGGAAAGTGTGCGAACT
Source organism: Dermacentor silvarum (assembly GCF_013339745.2). Classification (NCBI taxonomy): domain Eukaryota; kingdom Metazoa; phylum Arthropoda; class Arachnida; order Ixodida; family Ixodidae; genus Dermacentor; species Dermacentor silvarum. The sequence continues at coordinate 135,355,656 of NC_051163.1, forward strand.
CATTCAGTAGCGCCGCGCCGTAAAATGCTATGGCCAGAGCACTCGACGCGAACCTAGACCCTAAAATCTGCACCCAGACCTCTCAAGTTAGACCTAAAATTAACCAGATGTGTGTTACCGTATATTGCAAATGTGTAGTGTGTTTTCGGACGTGGAACTGTGCGCGCAAGTACAACACCGATCCTGCATGTAGCTGACTGCGATAAGAAAAATAAATCAGCCACTGAAAACAGCTTCGTAAACATTGAGACATCAAAAGGGGTGCGCGAAACGAACATTCTAGCAAGAAAAGTATGTCGACGTCCTGTACGTCGACATACTTGTCTGTCGATAATAAAACGCGGCGACACGATCGAACTACGCAGCGCCTCTACTTTGAGGATGGCCTATTTATTTAATTATTTTCATGCAACTTATTGCTGCTTTGTCAGTTTAGTTTTCCTGGTTGACGTTTAATATAAATTAAGCATTGGAAGCCTAAACTTCAAGTTCTTTCGGCCGCCAGCGGCGCCCTTTCAGCGGAGAGAGTGCAGGCCCCGGTTACTAGGGCGACTTGCGTGTCCTCGCCAATGATGGCGCCGTAGTCGTAAATTGCGTTTCATGCCAAGCACCGAGAGCACTGCTTTCGTTAAGGTATACGCTGCTACTTGAAACATATTTAGCGCATACATTTATCGTATATGAAAAGAAGAAAACAACAACTTTGGTAATATCAGTCAATCACTCAATCAAAGATTATTGTCTTTCTAAGAAAGGAGGGACCAGGACTAACAGCAGTGCTTCGGCTTGACTGAGGACCCTACTCCATGTTAGATGAAGCTACACACAAAGCGGCGATCGTTAGCAGAAACAAGCCCAGTACATAGTCGAGCCAGTTCAGGCTGCGTTCTCGACGTGTGCGACTTCACGCCCACGTTCGTCATCGGCGTTTGAACCAGAAGAATGGTGGGCGTCATTTACTTGCGCTTGCAGTGCTTCGTGAGAAAGCATGCAAAACTAAAGCTGTGGCATCGCTGCAGAAGCGACTAAATACCTTGATCTCGGGGCAAGATCAGACGTTGCCCGTCTGAAGCTTGACTTGCTTTTTTTGCAGGGGGGTCCAGTGTACCATTTCGATTGATTCACTAGCTGGGGGGGGGGGGGGGGGGGCGCCGATGGAGCGCCTGACATAAATTGTACTGACCTCTAATCAGGAATTTGGATATGCTAACGATTCTGAACATGTTCCACTATTGACTCAAACTATGTCTTTTTGTTGTGTACGGAAACGTAAAAACGGTTCCCTATTACAAGGTGGTCGCATGGCGAGATCGCCTCGGATCGCGGAGGAACAGAGCGATGGACTTGCACGAACCACTGATTTTAGATAGAGCCTGCGCAGGTGCACGCTGAGGGATATAAATGAATAATAAATAAATAAATAAATAAATAAATAAATAAATAAATAAATAAATAAATAAATAAATAAATAAATAAATTCCATTCTAGCAATAAATTTACTGGTGCTGCCGAATGTTGGTTGCATTTATGGCTCTTGGTGCGTCTCATAAACGACACACGACACAATGTACGTGCACTTTCGTCCGTTTCCTACCCTTCGGCCATTTTATCCTCCGAGGGTAAGTCACACATTCGTCTTTTCTAATTGTCCTCTGCCTCGGCGTTTGACGAACCGCCTACTCCATTTGATTCGGAGAATGGAGGAGACTAGTGCAAATACCAATTTTGCGGAACTATCGTCTAATGATGTTATTACGACATTGTCAAGGCGCCTACAGATTTAACGGAGAATTATTTTTGTTTAGGAAGAGTCGACGATAAACTAGCACAGGCGCTCTAAATGTGGATTGCATGGTGGCTCATCAGCATTGTTTGCATTGACTGTCTCTCGCGCAGTGATGTTCGAAATTGTCAATGAATTGTTTATATTCACGGCTTAAATGGAAACCCAAAGGAAAGAAAACATCAATATATTTAACAGTTTTCTTACAATGAAGCAGCCTTCATTCAGTTCTTTCGAAGATAACTGGTGCCAATCTCATTATACGCAAAGAACATGCGTCGCGAGCACCCGCCCGCACTACTGTATCTTGAAAGCAATCTGCGGTGGGGCAGAGTCCGCCCTCCCTGAGTTTTCGCGGATAAGATCGCGTTGATACGAGCGCCGGCACAAAGCTCAATTCGCTCCCTGCTGCTGCTGCTGCGCTGACTCACTCCAGCATTTTGACAGGGAGTTTCCGCGGTCATCTAGTGAGATGCGTTGATGTTTGTGCGCGCGTGACACCAGGCTTGTTATTTATTGAGTATGCCTATGTTTACAAGCTTATACGGCCGATATAACTACTATCCTTACTTTGAACAGCTGTCCTCTAATTTGCTATCGCAATCGATGCCTAGCCTTTCGGGCGAAACTGTTACTTTTATTACGTCACTTCCCAGCTGTATTTTAGGATTCGATGGGACAAGACTAAGTGATTTGGTAGTGCTGCTCCTATAGCAGATGCGAGGTACCAATAAATCAATGTTCGCACAGTGAATTCTTCGCGGAGTTAACTACTCGTGATTGGTGGGTGATTTTTTGGCAAACATGATGGAAAACATGCATCGCATCTTCCCAAAGAAACTTATTTGTGTGCTCTATTCCTGCGAAATGGAAAAAAACGATTGAATCCGATAATACATGCTACCAATGATAAGTATGTGCAATTGAAATTGATACGAAATATTACTGGTACTATGTGGCTCTATTGCACGTGTACATGCAATTAAGCGCGCGAATACACCATATGGCAGACGTGTTATCTGCTGGGCCGTAGAATGCGGCTGCACATCGCAAGGGGTCGCCGGCTCGGCAATGCTACGGCGCAAACCGGTGGTGGGCGCACGCTCTATTTAACGAAAACAACGAGAAACCTTGAATAAAGATAAATTTTTGCATATAACCGAACAGTAGCCCTCATTGAAAACAGCGTGGTCACGACAAGCAATAATGAAAAAAACGTCACTGCACGAACCCCCAACTAAATGAATATACAGAAGCGGTTCCCGTTGGCCAATAATTATTCACGCAGATATTTTCGTCTGAAGAACAGAAATCATGATTAAGCACGCTTGATCGCAGTCTTAGCGAAATCGAGCCACCACTTCTGCACAGCCGACTCGATAAGTGCGTAGGAGATGCCACTTATAAATAGCGCTCACGGTAGCCTGGTGACGTCCAATATAACGGTTTGAGCCAACGCTTCCCTTGAAAGTCTCGGTCCCGTAGAGTTGCTGGACCCAGAGGAGATCCTCGCTCTGATCCACATGCTTCCGATGCCGCCTCTCCACACTCCAGGTTTAGCCACTCACCGTCCCCACAAGGCTGTCGATCTCGATCGCCGCGACCATACCGGTCATCGTCCCCTGCACGGCCTGGCACCTACGCTCCGGAAAACTAAGCCGTGCAGCTCCCGGAGGTGACGCTGTATCAGTGACTCGATATACAAATCCTCTGTTGACTGTACCTACGCGCCGAAACCTTCTGGACATTCAAGTGGACGACGTCACCGTTACGGCCCTCATAGACACTGGAGCGCAGATTTCAATAATGAGCGCTGCTCTCCGGACTCAGCTCCGCAAAGTGATTACGCCCGAAATTCAGAGCACAGTACGGGTCGCTGATGGCAGCTCGTCTGCCGTTCTTGGTATGTACACCGCCCGAGTGTGCATTGCTGGCCATCAGACCATTGCTTTGTTTGCCGTGCTTGCGCAGTGTCCCCACGACGTGATCCTCGGCCTAGACATTCTCTCGACGCACTCAGCCCTTATCGACTGCTCCACAGGTGTCCTTCAACTGGAGCTCCCTTTTGACGCCCACGTACTATCGGACACTCCCAGCCGCTTATGTTCTGTTGAGTTCCTCCACCTGCCACCGCAAGCCTCCACGTACGTCCCATTAAGTCCCTCTCCTCCTGTGTGCGATGGTGAATACGTTGTTTCCCCGATTCTCGACGTGGTCCTGATGCACTCTGTCTGCCATGGTATTGGAGGTATCCTGGCCCAGAAACAACAAGGACAAGAACGTGTTATTGCTTACGCCAGCCGCCTTCTTTCCCCTGCTGAGCGCAATTATTCTATCACTGAGCGCGAGTGTCTTGCTCTCGTTTGGGCAGTGGGAAAATTCCGCCCCTATTTGTACGGCCGCAATTCACAGTCATCACTGACCACCATGCTCTGTGTTGGCTTTCTTCTCTGAAAGATCCTTCTGGGCGCCTTGGCAGATGGGCTCTGCGCCTTCAAGAATACAACTACTCAGTTGTATACAAGACAGCCCGGTTACACCAAGATGCGGACTCCTTGTCGCGCCATCCTGTCGACCCACCTGACGTTTCTATGGCCGGTATTCCTGTCACCCCTCTCTCTTTGAGTGCTTTTGACGATATCGGACGGATATCGGACGATATGACTTTTTAAAAGACCTTATTCAACGGCTGACTTCAACGACGCCCGACCCTTCTCTTCGAATGTTTGAACTCCACGATGACATCTTGTACCGCTGTAGCATGCGCCCTGACGGCCCTGACCGACTCTAAGTTGTCCCTGCGCATCTGCGCCGAACTGTTCTCGCCCAGCTTTATGATGTACCGACTGCCGGTCACCTTGGCGTGTCATGGACTTACGACCGCGTTCGTCGGCGCTTTTTTGGCCTGACCTTTACCGTGACGTCTGCCGTTATATCACTGCGTGTTACCTTTGTCAACGACGTAAAAAGCCGACCACACTCCCTGCTGGCCGCCTTCAACCACTTGACGTGCCATCAGAACCATTCTTTCGTGTAGGCGTTGATCTTTTAGGCCCCTTGCCTACGTCTGTTTCGGGAAATGAGTGGATTGCTGTAGCAACAGATTACGCCACCCGATACGCAATCACACGGGCTCTTCCGACAAGCTGTGCAACCGATGTCGCCGATTTCCTACTAGAAAACGTCACCCTTCACCACGGCGCCCCTCGACAGCTCCTCACCGACCGAGGCCGCTACTTTCTTTCTAAAGTTGTTAATGACATTCTACACTGGTGCGCGACTAAACCCAAACTTGCTACTGCTTACCATCCACAAACGAATGGTCTAACCGAGCGTCTCAACCGGACCCTCACTGAGATGCTATCCATGTATGTCTCCGCTGACCATCGCGACTGGGACGTTGCATTACCATTCGTTACCTTTGCCTACAATTCTTCTCGCCACGATACCGCAGGCTTCTCTCCATTCTTCCTCTTGTTTGGCCACGACCCTACGCTACCTTTCGACACCCTTCTGCCTGATAGCCTGCATTTCACATCAGAGTACGCCCGGGACGCCATACTCCAGGCACAAGAGGCACGCCATATTGCCTGACGTCGACTTGTGGACTCGCAGGAAAAGCAGCGGCGCTTATATGACACCCGCCATCGTGATGCCCACTACACACCGGGCGCCCTGGTTCTCCTTTGGTCTCCGTCGCGACGCGTTGGCCTCTCGGAGAAGTTGCTTTCACGATACTCTGGCCTTTAACGCGTCTTGCGTCAAGTAACCGAAGTCAACTACGAAATCGCCCCTCTTGACCCCACCGTGCCTCAGCCTCGTTCCGACGTAGTCCACGTCGCGCGTCTTAAGCCGTATCATTCGACCGCCTCCTAACCAGCACCGGGTCGGTGCTTGTGCTTCAGCCGCCGGGGGTCATGTGACAGAGCGATGAAGAAGACGTTTTGAGAGGACTTGAAGAAGACGAAGCTCGGGAATTCGCGTGCTTACTATCATCTTGTCAGCCGCTGCCAGTCTTGTAAATACACTGTAAATATATTTCTTACTTCTTTTCCTCGTAACAATATTTACAGTGGCTCCAAATATGGAAGCCCACTCCATGCGAGGGCACTTAGAAAGTGTCAGCTCACTACATGTCTGAGCACATCAGAACACGTCAGGACACACCACTGCACTCAAGGTGTGTCCTTATAAAACATTTGTCTTCCCTAGTTGACCCGACTAGGGAATCAGATGACCTTGATGCGGCCAATCAGAGGGGTCGTATTGTTCACTGAACTCCGCCTCTAATGTTGCACGTTCGAAGCAAGGACGAGACAATCCGGAAACCGGGGGTTCACACTCCTTCCACGAAAGTCAGTGACTTGGTCTCTTGCCCTCCGACGGTCATCTTGCCAGGGTCGGGAAAATGGCCTTCACGCTAATCCCCGCTTCTAACGAAGGGTGGTGGTTGTGGTCGGTCGCTTCTAAGTGAGCTTCTTTGTCCGAATGTCAGTGCCAGTGTCGGGTCGCGTTGCCAGGTAGGCGGCCGCTGATGAAGGGGGGTGGAATCGGGGTAAGCACCCAAAGAATGCGCACTGCCGAGTTGGAGCGCTTGTTTGCCCGTCTCGTCAGTGTCGGGGACTGTCGCCGTCTGGGCGACGCTGATGAAAGGGCCTGCATCGATGGGAGACAATCAAAGAATGCGTCCAGCCGATTCGGGACGCAACAGCACCCATACAGCGCGGGTGCGACTGTTTTGAATAAATGTTGCAGAGGCTTAGCTCGGCTATGCCAGGATATACGTAGCGTTAGCAAAGGTTCAGATGATTATTCTTAGCTTTCCTGGTTGTCTAGATTGTCAAGGGTTAGCTTGATTGTCATGCTTACTGCTGCTCCAATGACACACACAAACGCCAGTCAGAAGCGCAGCGGCTCCAGCGCAGTGTCAGACGGCGACTGCACAGCGAGCGCGCGCCGGCGCCAGTGCGTCTACCACGGCTACGACGTCACTCCTCTGGAATGCGCAGACCGGCGGCGGTGAGTCGCGCGCGGCGGCGGCGGAGTGCGCGAGAGGTGCCGGCTCCGGTGGCTCCGGTGCGCAAGCCGTGTGACATCACTGATCCTTGCGCATGCGCAGCACGGCTCTTGATGTGCCCCGCGAAACGGGCTTGGCTAGGCCAGTGTAGCTAACGCTACAAAAACGTTGAAGTATGAGTTCCCCTGGCTTTTGGAACATTTTTTTCGCGACTGTTTTCACAAATCCGTGCAGGGGCGGGGCCTCACCTCGATGACGTATCACCATTTTCAGTTATTGCGATAGCAATTGTATGGACACTTCAACCAGATTCCTGCCGTCGTCGTCGTCGCCGCCGTGAGGTTCCGCATGAAGTCCAAAGGCGATAAAATAGTCGCCGCGCGCCGTATGCGCGAGTGAAAGCGCGCGGGGGACGCGCGCTATCACGGAGAGCGAACGCACGGCGGAAAGCAAACGCGACCGTCGCGCGAAAAGCCGTGGGGGTATGGGAGGGAGGGAGGAAGGGGGCGGCGACGCTGTGCTGGGGCACCAAATGCGTATCTTACAACCGGGCTCAAGGGAAACTGGCGACCCAATCTCGCACGCGAAAGAAGGAAAGCGGAAAGGCAGCGCGGGAGGGAGGGAGGGGGGGGGCAGCTTCTACTCTGCCAACAACTACGCTTGTACTCGCTGTGGTGGCGGTAGCCCGCACCGTCTCTTATCTCCACACGGCTCTGACTTCTGTATGCGCTGTGCATTCGCCACTCAGTTTCCGTTGAAGCGATAGACCGCACGAACCTTCGCCCGCTGCTGCGGCTGCTCTTGCTGCCAGCGTTTTGACAGTCGTTGTCTGCGGTCATTCAGTGTGATCTACTGATGTTTGCTTGTGCACACTGACACCACGCTTGTAAATGCAGTTAGTAAGCGAACGTGTCCAAGTTTATGCAGCCGATAAAACTACTATCCCTACTCCGAATAGCTCTCTACTAATTTGCTATCGCAATTGATGCTACGCCTTTCGGACGAAATAGCGACAATTTTTTTCCCTCATTGTTTGGCGGCGCGGTCGGTGTGCGGCGCCTCAGTTCGGATCAGCTCATTCCACGTGAGCGAGAAGTTGGCGCGCGTATCATATTCGTGGCGTGCATTGTTTTGTTTCGCTTGTGAAAGCGCGGAATAAAACGATGAGCGAGCCTCCTGACCGACAGAAGGTGATTAAAGGATGCATATTATTACAAAACAATTTTTATTTCTTTTCAGCGGTGGCACCCTGTGGTCGGTACACGGTGTGCTGCATGTGGACGGCTGTGCAGAAGCCAATGGCGAAGAGTAAAAATAATAAAAAGGCATAGAAAAGATGCCGCATTTAGAACATGGACACTTTTTCCTTGTTACCAGTACATACTCTCTGTTGTCAGAGATGCCGCATTTAGAACAAGGACTCTTTTTCCTTGTAACCAGTTTTACTCTCTGTTGTCAGAGATTCGCCCGCCACTCAAAGCCTCGTTTTAGGCACCATAGACAAGCCTAAAATCGGCGTCATTTCTCTGGTGCATGTTTACAGAGCTGTAATTGCTGAGCGCTTCAGTCTACAAACATTTCTTTCGTGTGGCATATTTTAAATTCTGAAGAGCATGTGTATTTTCTAGTAGTGAGTTACACCTTCGCGATGTCTGATTAGAAACAGCTTGTTTCTCATCTACTGAACTCCAGACACGCTGCTCTTCTATTTATTTCAAGCAACTGCGCACTGTGGTTTAAAAGAATGCAGTAAGAAAAACCAATCTTACTTGAAAGCATCTGCTGCATAGAGACAAAGATCCTTTGCGTTTCCCGCAAGCGCTACGACTGTAATGCCCATCGGAACCTTGTTTTGCTCATTTACTATTTTCTTCAATTCCTGAAAGTAAGAACATGAGAAAATATGTGAGTATGCAAGGTACCTCTGCTTACATTTATTTGACGTTACTTCATATCAAATATTTCACGTTTTTTGAACCCTCAGGGCCGAAACATTACAGAGGGGATTGGTAACAAAGAACGCACCATAAAGGAACAACACATGAGAACAATGCATCAAATGATGAAAAGCACAACCACTAAAACATTATTATAAATTCTAAAAGTGTACAACATCTCACAACAAATACAAGATGGAACAACAGAGATCCCATCAAGTAAAGATTATTTGTTACTATTAGTTATTGCTAGCCTAGGTGCTTTTGAAAAGTTAGGGGTATATTATATCTGCAGTGAACGCAGAAAGGTGGTTCCACTCTTCAGACATCCTTGGAAAGAAGGGGTTGCGCAAAGTGTAAGTATTACAAAAAGGGACCGCCTTCTTATGTACCTAGTCAATGCGTGATGAGACATACTGGCGACGGGATATTAATTAGTGGTGTAGTGAACGAGGAGAAAATATGCAGTGAAAATGACTAACGGAAAGTCTTGCGGCGACATGCGATTAATGGTAGTTGAAGGCTGAATTGGATATAAGTGACACTTAGAACTTGAGCACAGTTCATCATTATCATCATCATCCTATATTTATGTCCACTGCAGGACGAAGGCCTCTCCCTGCGATCTCCAATTACCCCTGTCTTGAGCTAGCGTATTCCAACTTGCGCCTGCGAATTTCCTAACTTCATCATCCCACCTGGTTCTCTGCCGTCCTCGATTGCGCTTCCCTTCTTTTGGTATCCATTCTGTAACCCTAATGGTCCACCGGTTATCCATCCTACGCATTACATGGCCTTCCCAGCTCCATTTCTTTCGTTTAATGTAAACTAGAATAACGTCTATCCCCGTTTGTTCTCTGATCCACACCGCTCTCTTCCTGTCTCTTAACACTAGGCCTAACATTTTATTGCGATAGCAATTATATGGACACTTCAACCGGATTTCCGCCGTCGGCGTCGCCGTCGCCGTGAGGTTCCGTATAAATTCCAAGCGCGATAAAATCATCGCCGCGCGCTGTATGCGCGAGCGAAAGCGCGCGGGGGACGCGCGATATCACAGAGGGCGAACGCACGGCGGAAAGCAAACGCGACCGTCCCGCGAAAGCCCGTTGGGGTATGGGAGGGAGGGAGGCGGGGTGGCGCTGTGCTCCGGCGCCAAAGGCGTATCTTACCACTCAATCTCCCACACGAAAGCAAGAAACGGGAAGAGGGAGGAAGGGGGGGGGGGGCAGCTTCTCCTCTGCCAACAACTTCTCTGCCCGGCGGTCGCCCGCACCGTATCTTATCTCCACACAGCTCTGACCTTTGTATGGGCTGTGCATTTGCCGCTCAGTTTCTGTTGAAGCGATAGACCGCGCGCACTTGCACTTCCTGCCAGCGTTTTGACAGTCGTTGGCTGCGGTCATTCAGTGTGATCTATTAATGTTTGCTTGTGCGCGCTGACATCACGATTGTTAATTCAGTTAGTAAGCCAATGTGTCCAAGTTTATGCAGCCGATAAAACTACTATCCCTACTCCGAAGAGCGCTCTACTAATTTGCTATCGCAATCGATGCTTCGCCTTTCGGGCGAAACTGCGACATTTTCCGCTCCATCGCTCTTTGTGTGGTCCTTAACTTGTTCTCGAGCTTCTTCGTTAACCTCCAAGTTTCTGCCTCATATGTTAGAACCGGTAGAATGCAATGATTGTACACGTTTTTTTTTCAACGACAGTGGTAAGCTCCCTTTCAGGATTTGGCAATGCCTGTCGTATGCACTCCAACCCAATTTTATTCTTCTGTAAATTTCTTTCTCATGATCAGGGTCCCCTGTGAGTAATTGACGTAGATAAACGTACTCCTTTACAGACTGTAGAGGCGGACTGGCGATCCTGAATTCTTGTTCCCTTGCCAGGCTATCGAACATTATCTTTGTCTTCTGCATATTCATCTTCAACCCAATTCTTACGCTTTCTCGATTAATGTCCTCAATCATTTGTTGTAATTCGTCTCCATTGTTGCTGAATAGGACAATGTCATCTGCAAACCGAAGGTTGCTGAGATATTCGCCGTCGATCCTCACTCCTAAGCCTTCCCAGTCCAAGAGCTTGAATACTTCTTCTAAGCATGCAGTGAATAGCATTGGAGAGATTGTGTCTCCTTGCCTGACCTCTTTCTTGATAGGTAACTTTCAACGTTTCTTCTGGAGAACGAAGGTAGCTGTGGAATCCTTGTAGATATTTGCTAAGATATTCACGTATGCCTCCTGTACTCTTTGATTACGCAATGCCTCTGACTGCTGGTATCTCTACTGAATCAAATGCCTTTTCATAATCTATGAAAGCCATATAGAGAGGTTGATTGTACTCCGCAGATTACTCGATTACCTGATTGATGACATGGATATGATCCATCGTAGAATATCCCTTCCTGAAGCCAGCCTGTTCTCTTGGTTGGCTGAAGTCAAGTGTTGCGCTGATTCTATTGGAAATTATCTTGGTGAATATTTTATATAATACTGAAAGCAAGCTAAAGGGCCTGTAATTCTTGAATTATTTAACGTCTCCCTTCTTATGGATTAGTATAATGTTGGCGTTCTTCCAGCTCTCTGGTACACTTGAAGTTGTGAGGCATTGCGTATACAGGGCCGCAAGCTTTTCAAGCACGATATCTCCTCCATCTTTGATTAAATCTACTGTTATTCCATCTTCTCCAGCCGCTTTTCCCCTGGTCATGTCTTTCAAGGCCCTTCTGACTTCATCGCTAGTTATAGAAGGAGCTTCTGTATCCGGTTCATCACTATTTCGAATGAAAGTAGCTTGGCTGTTTTGGGAACAGTACAGGTCAGTATAGAATTTTTCCGCTGCTTTTAATATGTCATCTAAATTGCTGATGATATTATCATGTTTATCTTTCAGTGCGTATATCTTGCCTTGTGCTATGCCAAGATTTCTTCTTACTGATTTAATGCTGCGTCCATATTTTACGGCTTCCTCGATATTTCCCACGTTATAATTTCGAATATCCCTTAATTTCTTCATGTTGATCAGTTTTGACAGTTCCGCGAATTCGATCTGATCTCTTGAGTTGCACACTTTCATGTTTTGTCGTTTCTTTATTAGGTCCTTTGTTTCTTGGGAGAGCTTCCCTACTGGTTGCCTTGGTGCTTACCTCCCACTTCAATTGCTGCTTCTGAGATCAGCCTAGTTACGGTTTCATTCATCACCTCTATGCTGTCTTTATCTTCCTGTTCTAAAGCTGCATATTTGTTTGCGAGCATCAGCCTGAATTGGCCTGCTTTTACCCTTACTGCCTCTAGGTTGGCCTGCTTCCTCTTGACTACCTTTCACTCTTTCTCTCTTCAAATTGAGAGAAATCCTAGGCCTCACTAACCTAGGGTCACGGCACTTTACCTTACCTAACACTTCTACATCCTGCACTGTGCTTGAATCGGCAGAGAGTATGAAATCTATTTGATTCCTTGCTCTCCATTATGGCTTTTCCAGGTCCACTTCCTGTTGCTGCGTTTCCTGAAGAATGTATTCAATATTCGGAGCCTATTCGTTTCCGCGAATTCTACCAACATCTCTCCTCTTGCATAAGCATAGTTAGACATGATCAAATGCGCTGCGTTATTCTGACCATTTTGAGTCTGAGAATTTGATTGTCACTATCAGGCTCACAAACTGAGGCAGTTTATTCCATCTTCGACGGGGTTTGTGTTTTATAAAGCAAAATTTTAAGAGCCTGAGGAGCGTGCGACAAGTAGCGCCGATGATATCCGAAGGTTTTGTTGGCGCTGCTGACTATGGATTGAATGTGACCATTCGACGTAGGTTGCGACGATGTAGTGACGCCGACATACCTAAGTGAGGATTCTATTTCCAAAAGAAATTTGTCGAGTAAGTACGCAGCTGAAGTATTATCTCAATGAGTTACGCGAACCAATTTGCATTTATTAGTGTTCAGTTGCACACACCAAGTTTTACACCAAAGGGACTCAGCATCAACATCGAATTGCAGTATAGTATTGCCGTTGGGACCAGTTATCTCTCTAAATATTACGCAGTCGTCTGCGAAAAAGCGAAAATGAGAACAAACACAGGAAGGTAAGTCATTGATGTAGATTAGGTAGAGGAACGGGCCAATTCAGATCCCAGTGCTACACCTGAGAAAACAGGACTCGGAGGAGAGTCACTATTATTAGCAGAGACAAACTGGCAACAACAAAGCCCGCTTGCTTTTTCTTCTCTCCCAAAAAGTCTTCATACGTCGTCTGGAGCGTGTATACCTGGAGCCAGGGTTCTATACTGGGACCTATCGTATTTTTTATGTACAACAGCTACATACATCTAGGTTTTACGTCATCCTTACGGTTATTTACAGACTGCTGTGTGGTTTACAGGAAAATCTCTTGTGAAAAAGACGCGGTAGTGCTTCAGAATGACTTGGCGAGAGTATATGACTGATGTAACCAATGGTACATTTGTCTGACTACAACATGCATTCGTAAGTGTGTCTCTAGAAAAAAGCCGACAGATCCCACGCCCTGTGGGAATCGATGTTATGCGACGCAGTGTGCGGGCAGCCTACCAAGGTAACGAAACGTCCATGAGAGCACCAAGACGTAGGCTGCTCTTTCGTGACCTACATGACACGCATGCCATGACATTCATGTCATGAATGCTCAGGAGTCCGTTTGCTACACCTAAGAAACCTTAAAGGAGTACTGACACAAAAATTTGAAGTCGAGATCACTCGTGAGATCGATTTAGGTGGACACACACACATCGTCTACAAAATATCAGCGGCGAATATAGCTTAGAACATATTGAAAATCAATTTTAAAAGTACGTGCGCGCAGCACAGGCCTCGCGACATTGACATCAAGGAAGGATTGTAACTAACAAAGGAAAGGCTACGTCACCGTAACTACGTCACGAGTTTGCGCTGCCGTCGGGGCGGGGCCGGCGAGCAAGTTTCTCGCCGCCCCGATCGTCCCGGTGCTTTTTTTTTTATTGCGATAGCAATTATATGGACACTTCAACCGGATTTCTGCCGTCGCCGTCGCCGTGAGGTTCCCTATAGATAAAATCGTCGCCGCGCGCCGTATGCCCGAGCGGAAGCGTGCGGGGACGCGCGCTATCACGGAGAGCGAACGCACTCAATCTCCCACGCGCAAGCAAGGAAGCGGGAAGCCAGCGCCGGAGGGAGCGGGGGGGGGGGGGGCACTTCTACCCTGCCAACAACCGCGCTCGTCGCTCGCCCGCATCGTCTCTTATCTCCCCATGGCTCTGACCTTTATGCGCCGTGCATTCGCCGCTCAGTTTCCGTTGAAGCGATAGACCCCACGTACCTTCGCCGCTGCGGCTTATGCGCTTGCTGCCAGCGTTTTGGCAGTCGTTGTCTGCAGTCATTCAGTGTGATCTATTCATGTTTGTTTGTGCGCGCTCACACCACGCTTGTTCATTCAGTTAGTAATAGTCGGGTCACATTTTCCAACGCACGCTACACATGCAATGCTGCCCGGATTGGCAGTGCAGAGTTACAGGTGTGTCCCTTCGCACGCGCTGCCCACGGGAAGCGCTTCTCATCAATACCACCGTTTCACACGCGCCTTCTCGTGGTCATCGAGTCTCTCTTCATGTCGGTCTACTTACGCCGCAGCACACCTGCTTACTTAATCAGCTCATGTTTACTACAATTCATATTGCTACCAAGCCGCTTACCTGACACTGCTGTGTCGCTATCGCATTCATTGCTTCGCCCTTAGGGCGAAACTGTGACATTTTTTTTCCTGGTCTAGACGCTGGTCTCGTTCGACGGCGACACAAAAATCGCCTCAAACGTTTCTGACACGAGATAACTCTTAGAGTAAAGTGACCTCAAAAGTGTGCATGTTATGAAGCGTTGTGCGATATGGTTAATCGTTGGCGTGATTTTGGCTCGCAAGCGGTCAGCGCAGCCGCCGCAGCAGTCGTCTCTACGAAGTGGCTGGCCTTGCTAACGCGTTTTCTCATCGCTACCAACGACGTTGGCAAAACTAATTGTACTGTCAGTTATGAGCGTCATAAATGTGCAGACAGACGTTGATTGTGTTGACGAATATAGGTGCTTTGTTACGAGCTGCGGACGGATCGCAAGGGCCGTCGGCCCCTGATCAGAAGGCCAGAAAGCTAGGCCTACACCGTTTCCCAGCGATCGCCAGCTCGCCTCTGGTGGATCGAATCAAAAGTGGTTGGCCACGTCTAATACGGTGGCGACTCCCGCCTGGAGGAAATATTCGCCGCTGGATGACGAAAACGAGGACGGCGACCACACGTAGGACGGCGGCTACATCGCAAAGCTCGTGCAGGCGTAGCAGACGAACTAGCAACACGAAGCTCGCTCGCCTGCGACCGCGCTGGCTTGAACATGTCACAGTTTTGTGCGATCACGTGCTCACTGTGTTTACAATCCCTCTTCGTCCATCTCGTTGCTCTCTGAAACCGAAACATCGATTGGCCGCTGCAAAGAAGACTCCAAATGATTACCTGTAGCGTTCTAAAGCAAATGAGGTTTCTCGCCGTGATTACTGGGTCATTAGCTACTTATTACAGCAGAAAAAACAAGCTCGAAAATTTTTGTGTCAGTACTCCTTTAAAGGCGCAGCCGCATGCACGCGATTTTCGAGCGACAGCGACAAGCGATGGCGACGAGCGACAGGTTTTGCCGTCGCGGAGCGC
The DNA here is from genome assembly GCF_013339745.2 of Dermacentor silvarum. NCBI lineage: Eukaryota > Metazoa > Arthropoda > Arachnida > Ixodida > Ixodidae > Dermacentor > Dermacentor silvarum. Next base: position 135,371,096 of record NC_051163.1, read on the forward strand.
TATCGGTTGCTGTCGCTGGTCGTGTCGCCGGTTTCTGGCCAGTCAGAAAATATCGCTTGTCGCCCGGAAGTCAGCTCGACGACATCCGCTGGGGACAGCGACTGCACAACAACATGGCAGCAATCAGTCTGCCCGCTTCGATCTGAATTCTCTCTTACAACTTGCTCTCCGCTGTGACAGCATAAAATAAATACTAAAAGCTCGATGATACGATCACGGCTAATACGAATTTCCGGATGATGCGAATTTTTCTGTGGTTCCGGCCGAGCCCCATTACTTTGCAACGTGCTAGAGAACGGTTGTTACGAATCGATTTTCAGGCTGCGTCGGTTGATACGAATAAACGCCGCCCCACCGACGGCCGCGAAAGAGAACAGCGCGCAGTCACGCGCTTTCTCTCCTTCTCTTTTGGTGCGGAGGCGAGGCGCCGGACAGCGCGGACTCCGCGACTGGGCCCGAAGAGTTTGAAGCGGTGGCGCTTTTGGTGCTTTTGCACTTTTCCTCCTTTTCTGCGAGCCGTCAGATGGAGTGGCTGCTGCGCTTCGGGCCGCGTTCTTCGTGTTTGCGCCATTTTGCCTAGTCGCAGCGAGCTATGTCTCGCAAGCGGAAAGCACTCTCCTTTAAAGAGAAATTAGACATTCTTCGAAAGGTCGATGAGGATCCCAAGAGGAACCGGACGGAGTTGGCTAAGGAGCTAGGCCTCGCAACGTTAACACTGAGCACAATTGTTGCACAGCGAGACTATCATGAAAAACGTGCTTTCGTTCAACGTCAACGCGAAACAAGCGAATTCGAACACGCTTATTTCGAACATACTGCGCACCGACAATGTTCTTAGCAGCGCGCCAAATCACGCAGCGGCGCCTCCGACCGGCATTGCTTCGACACCGCCATAGAGCAAAAGCTCAGGAGAGACCCCTCAATTAGTGCCGCGCGCGAAGGAACGGGGAAAAAAAAAACCCGCGGCGGAAATTTCCTTCTCTCTCAAATTGCAAGGTCACCGTTTCTGCATCGCGCCGGAACAAGCGTGTACGTGCCGACTAGAGTGTTCTAGACAACCGTATTCTAGCACACACTAGTGCCGACGTCTCAGCCACGCGGATAAAATGGCAGTGAACCCTTCTCCTCAATTTTCAAGTCACATGTTGACCTTGCACGCTGCGGCAGCAGCGCAGAGGGAAGCAGCGGCGGAGGCACAGTCGGGCCAACGAAACTGCCACGCCCGCAAACGCTCGCTTCCCGATAACGGCAGAAAACGAAACTTCAGGGGGCGGCTAAAATAAGCTGGCGCCAGCACGGCGGCGGGCGCCCACGGAGATGTGCGCACGGAGTCGAAGGTGAGAGAGCTACGAGGGAGTTGAGAGGGAGGGCGAGGAGAGCCACCGAAGCGGCGGAGTTGAGACGGCCAAATCCGCTTCCCTGCCGCCCTCCTCCCTCACCTTCGACGGTCTCCGCGCGCACCCGTGTGCCGGCGCCGCCCGCTCGCTCCCTGAAGCTTCGTTTTCTGTCGTTATCGGGATGCGACCGTTAGCCGGCGTGGGCAGTTTCGTGGCCCGTGCTTGCTATGCGCTTGCGCGCCGCGATATTTCACGACTCGCACCGTTCGTGCATCGTGCTATGGTGCACGAATACTTCAAAAATACGTCCTTTTAATTCGAACAAATTTTCGGGCCCCTTCGAGTTCGAATTATCGAGATTCGACAGTAGTTTTAATTCTGTTTCGATGATACGAATTTCGGCTAATGCGAATATTTTTCGTGATCCCGTGAGATTCGTATCATCGAGCTTGTACTGTAGTACAATCAGTCATCGCTTCACCTCATCGCTAGCTGAAGACTAAGTATCGGCGCTCTCTTGTCGTTATTATTGAGATCGGTTGTTTTGTTTGACGCTGTTAGGCCTGAGACGCCACCGAGAACCGAGAAAGTGTTTGAAGTTTTACTCAACAGATGGCGCCACGGCACCTTACGCTGGCGGCATGGGACGGAGTTCCACTGGGGATGCATGGGACTCACTGGGGATAGTAGCATATTTTAGCTAGGTCTAGATAAAACATTGACATTTTCATAAAATTGAGATTTCTTTACGCGCGCAAGATAACATTCATTCGCACAACAATGTAAATCCGTCGCTACTCTTTTTCGCGATGTCGCGTTCATGTGGTTGCTCCACGCCGCGACACGACAGCGCGACAGGGTGTGCCTGTCGCGTCGCTTGTCGCTGTCGCTTGAATATCGCGTGCATGCGGTTGGGCCTTTAAGGCGCAAGCCTTAGTAATGTTCATGACCATGACTTCGACCATCAACCTTTAGCCTTTTCTTTCACTTAGTACCACATCCGAACCCATTCCATTGGTTTTTGAGTGTTAATTGTTTCGCTGAGTCATTCTTATTTTTGCTTAATCATGGTCATGACTATGACTTCTACCAGAATCCTTTAGTGTTTCCTTCACTTAGTGCCAACGTCCGAACCCATTTCAGTGGTTTTTGAGTATTAATCTTTAATCTTTTTTTTCGCTGAGTCATCGTCATTTTTGCTTAGTCATGTGCATGATTATTACTTCTTGCACCATCCTTTAGTGTTTCCTTCAATTAGTACCGACGTCCGAACCCATTTCAATGGTTTTTGAGTGTTAATCTCATTTCGCTGAGTCATTGTCATATTTGTTAAGTCACGGTCATGATTATGATTTCGACCAACAACCTTAGCCTTTTCCTTCACCTAGTACCCCATCCAAACCCATTGCAGTGGTTTTTGAGTGTTATATTTTCGCTGAGTCGTTGTCATTTTTGCTGAGTCATTCTCATTAGTCATTACTACGAGTTCTGCCATCATTATTTAGTGTTTCATTCACTTAGTGCCACGTCCGAACCCATTCCAGTGGTTTTTCAGGGTTAATGTTTTTTCGCCGAGTCGTTCTCATTTTTGCTCAGTCACGGTCATGAATATGGCTTCGACCAACAACCTTAGCCTTTTCCTTCACCTAGTACCCCATTCAAACCCATTCCAGTGGTTTTTGAGTGTCAATATTTTTTCGCTGAGTCATTGTCATTTTTGCTGAGTCATGCTCATGACTATCACTTCTACCAGTATCCTTTAGTGTTTCCTTCCCGTAGTACCCACGTCCAAACCCATTTCAGTGGTTTGTTAGTGCTAAACATTTTTTCGCTGATTCATTGTCATTTTTGCTGAGTCATGCTCATGACTATGATTTCTACCATCATGATGGAGTGTTTCCTTCCCTTAGTGTCCACGTCCGAACCCATTCCAGTGGTTTCTGAGGGTTAATCTTTTTTCGCTGAGTCATTGTAATCTTTGCTGAGTCATTGTCACGCAGCGGCATATTTTCGAGAGTTTTCGAGTGGTTTTGACGCTAATTAACGGCCGTCAAAAACGTCGTGTCCTCACGGGGCAGCATAGTCTCTCGAGACATCGACACGCCGATTAGTGGCCGCCAAAAACGTCCTGTCCTCACTGTGTGGCATACAATTTCGAGAAGGCGACACGCCGATTAACGGGCGTCAAAAACGTCATGGCCCCACTGGGTGGCATCTCGTTTTGAGGACGCGACACGCCGATTAACAGTCCCCGAGGTGTGCGTGTGCGTCCGTATGGTGCAGTGCCGGGGCTCGACCTTAGGGAGAGGGGAATCTACTGTCCTTCGTCCATGGTGAAAGGGGTGCGGACAAGACTTTTGGGAGGAGTCATGAAATAATTAGGTGAACTCTTCATACCGGCAGTTCCCCTACATAAGGAACTAGGGAAAGCAGAGGCTATTTAAGCGCAGGTTTTGGGCCCTGCTAATTAGTCTAGAAGCTGAACCTATGCGCTGCTGAGAAAAGCCGTCGGGGACTAGTGCCGTCCAGTATCGCCTGGGCCGCCTGGGCACGTCGGAACTCCGAGGAACTAGCTGACGTACGAGACGACAAACCAACGTCTGCAACGAAGCGCACGGTAGTTCGCCTCAAGTTAGCTCAACCTGCTTGAGAGATGACGTCAAATCGAGACTCACGGGAAACCCAGCCCAGCAGTCGCATCCGCCTCAACAAGATCGGCCCGCCAGCATTCTTCGGGAAAGCTCTGCGCGCCGAGTTCATGGTTTATGGACTTGCTGCTGCTGCCTGGGCACGCGTATGACATCGTTTGTTTCTTTTTGAACTTTTTTTTTTCATTTGAACTTTCTTTTAGTCAATTACTGTTAAGTGTATTCTTGTATATTTGATACGCGCCCTGTTTAACCCTTTAGGCCCTGGCGTCCTATAAAAAGGACACGAAAAGAAATTGTTCTTAATCGTTACGCAAATGGTTAGCAAACTAAAAAAAGAATTTGAGCTTTTCTCCATTCACCTCCGCCAGCATAGGCGACAGTTTATTCATCCTTGTCTTCCTCAGAAAGCCCTAGAGGTGAAATCAAAATGGCGGAAGGCAAGAAACACGACTGATAATATTTTACTCAATACCTATTGTCTGAGTAGCGATCATAATTTTTTGTGTTGTTTCTGATATGGTTAGGAGTGTATTTATATCGGGAAGTTTTGCTTCTTATCTGCGCAAAGCCTGCAGCACGCCATGATCTGCGTGTCCTAAATATATGACACCAGGGCTCAATGGTTTTCAAGGGCCCTGAATAAGTTGAATGTACAGTGAGGACGCTCTTGCTTGTAACAGCTTCCGATTTCTTGTGTTATTATTCCCAAGGCGGTAAGTCAGCCTGAACTTCTGTATTCAGTGGAATGGGGACTCCTATAGTAATAAGTATGTGTATCAAGGACCCAAATATGTTTGCTGCACTATAGGAAGTGTGCGTGTTGGAGGTAGAAGACTCTGACGATGAAAAGCAGGATATAGAGTTTGTCTTTGCAGGCTAGGGGAGCAGTAATTGCTGCACAGTAGACGAAGAATTTGCAATATATGGCGAAAACACATCTGACAAAGTGACTATAAAGTAAATGGAAGCCATTGAAGTGCAATAATGATGGAAGTGGGCGTGTTGGAGGTATATTGACACGTATAGATGTTTATTATTCACCGGTGGCCGCTTTCCACCGGCTAACAAATGTTAAACGTTATCGCTCGGCACAGGACGCGCCTGAATCGGAAGTTTCTAGAACGTTATCGATGCTTCTTTCCATTGCCTGTTTTCACGGACGCTTATGTTATCTGATTGCATGACTGACGCGAATTCTCTAGAACTTTCTGGAAGACACGCGGGCCTCAGGGATTAATCTAGAACCTTCGATGACTCAGGTATAAAAGCCGACGCGTTTCGCCGCTGATCAGATTTTCGACGATCGCCGACTGTGTTCGCCGTTATCGTTGTGCTTTGAGTGTACCTAGCTTTTGTGGGCACAGGTTCGCCCAATAAACAACCAGTTTCATTGTACACAGTTTTACGACTGTTTTCTTCAGCGTCACTACTACGTGACAATATGACGATGAAAACCAGGATACACATGTCCGGAACCGAGGGGTCGCATTGGAGCGCCAGAACAAGAGGACCAGCGCCGCATGCTTTTAGAACAGACTAGCGCGTGCCATGCTTGCGCATCGAGCACGCGCCGCTCAACTTTATTTTCGTCGTCTTTTGCAGCCGGCACCAAGGCGCCGGCCGAGAGCGCCGACCTTAGCATCGCCGCATTGCGGCGTCGGTGGGCGCTACACACAGTTTGCTTTTGCAGGCTTGAGGAGCAGTAATTGCTTCACAATAGACAAAAATTTGGCCATCTATGACGAAAATACATCCGATAAAGCGACTATTAAGTAGATGGAGGCATTTCAAGGGCAATTATGAAGGACATCTGCGTGTTGGGGGTAGAAGACGATGACGATGAAATGCGGGATATAGTTTGCTTTTGCAGGCTTGCGGAGAAATAATTTCTGTACAGTAGAAGAATTGACTATCTATGACGAAAACACATCCGACAAAGCGACTATCAAAGATAGAGGCCATTCAAGTGCAATGATGAATCATGTATAACCAGCACGAAGAATATTTTTGATGCCTCTGATGCAAAAGAACCACTGTCAAAACACCATCATGCAAGTTTTTATACCCCCTAATGTGTGATACAGCCGAGAATAATATGCAACTTCGAAATACTTCATATTGCTCTTTACAACCACTAAGCTCTGGTGTCCTATATATAGGACATGACGCCATATCTTATGCTGATGTGGTCCTGCGAATAAACTAAATATTTTCGTGCTTCTTAGGCCGTAATAAATCAATACAAAACAAAGAAAAAAATTTCTGCACGTTAAAAAAAATTCAGGGCTGAAAGGGCTCATTTGTATATCTACTGTTAATTGCTCGTACTTATTTGTCTTCATCATTGGGTAATATTAAGTTCAGGTGTGTTAGTCTGTCTTGTGTTTTTTTATTATTTTATTTTATTAATTTGTGTATGTTTATCAGCCGATAAATATCTTGTTTTCTTGTTTATTCCCGACTCTGAATCTTTCCACTGTGTTCGCTTGAGTACGGAACGACCAACCGGCTTGTATAACCCGTCGATTGACTTCGCGCCGACGACGAACGGGTGAGAGCCGTGACATAAACTGGCGTCCGCGAACAGGACGTTCGGTACAAAAGCAGCACGGGGAACGGAGAACGATAATCGTGGAGATTGATTGATTAGTGCTACTGACATATTCTTGTGCAGTGTCGAACGCACGTGCATGCGAATTGTGAGCGCACGGTTTTTGGTGTTGTAGCAGTAGCGGCATTTTGGAGGGAATGGAGTTCGAAAAGTGGATAGAACTAGGTAAACAGTTAGGCCTAAAGGGTGCTGATTTGGGAACATAGATTACGGAACAGCAGAGGCAGGCCCTAAAGGAGTGGGCGTTGGCCCGAAAGGAAAAGAGGGAGAAAGAGCGAGAGGAAAAGGAGAAAGAGCGAGTGGCGGCGAAGGAAGCTGGAGAGCGCGAAATACGGTTGGTACAATTAAGGATTCAGCTTATTCAAAGCGGCAACGACAGCAGGGCTAACAACGAGCACCTAGAAGTACAGGAGGAGCAGCAGAAATGTCAGGCGCTCGTAGAAGTCGCGCACGGAAAGTGCGAAGAAATCGCAGGCACGGTTCTGCCGATAGTAGGAAGAGAGGCTAATCTTTGTGAGCCTAAAGGTACAGCCACAGTTTGTCAGATCCGTAGATCGTGGCGTAGTTGTTGAGGAACCCCAGATAGCACACAAAGTCTTCTAAACGTCGTATTAATGGATTCAATGTCTAAAACAGATTTTTGACCAAACTGGACGCATTAAAAACGTCGCAGGCACGACAGCTTAAAGACGAGGGGTGAATACGTCTTGAAAATGTTTTCATAAGACCAGCCGTATCTGTTTAATTACCTAGCGTACCGGGATTTCGACAGCGCCGTTTTTGGTGGGAGAATTCGTCATTTATCCAACCTTACGCAAGGTGGCGATACCGTCGTCACATCTGTCACATAACCACGGACGACGGTGTACATTTCCAAGCTTGGGGCCGCGGCAGCCGGTTTCCGCGTGAAAGCGGCGTGTGCATAGTTCCGTAATTGCGTTTGGTTTGGGCTGTCGTGTGGTTCTGCCTGTTTTTGGTTGTGCTGTCCTTTGTCATTGTGATGAGTGAAAGAAAGGGATGACCACGAAGTGCTAGCGGGTGTTTTCGCGATTTCACCACGCATGTGAGTGATCTCGCCAAATCAGCGATGGCCCAGTGGCGAGCACGTGGCGAAATGCCTCGTGGCGAGACACGCGGCTGGTCAGCGGGAGACGGAAGACAACAGGCTGACGTGTCGGACGCCGACAATTAAGGCTCTAAGGAACGCGGCCGTCCATGGAGCTGCCGCCCGACCGTCGCCCTTCGCTAAGGCGTTCGCCAGCGCGAGTACTGCAGCTCGGAGCGTGGCTTGGCCTGCTGTGCTACCACTTTCCGCGAGCATTGTGGATCGCAGGCAAGGAGTCTCCTTGGTCATTTGTTCGGCGCTGCACCGTTCGTGGCCTAGCTAATGGCCGCATATGTACCGAGCACTGCGGCTCGCTCGCAAGCTGTCCGCTGGGCAGGCTGACCATTCCTGCAACGTGCACTGCGGCTCGGATGCAGGCTGACCAATGAGCGCCAGTGAGCGGTCGTCTCCAGTTCGGTCCGGTTTGGTCGCTCCACATCGCCTCCAACATCGAGGCATGCCCGACGTCGTCACGTCATCGCCCCTCACTTCGACAAGCCCTCGTCTCATGTTCACCGTACCGTGAGCTCTCTTGACAGTTTCTTTCTCGGACTTCTATCAACCCTAGCTGTTCTAGCCTTGTATGTATGTCGTCTCATGTGGCGTAAGGTTCTGTGTGGTTGTAGTTTGATTTTATAGTTTTCGTAAATGTAGTTTGGTTTAAGTTTTCATGAAGGTAGCTTGGATTTTCCCATTACGAGTTCAACTGCTTTTCTTGCGTCCTTTTCCTTATCGTGCGGCACGATAAACAAGTGTGACAAATGTCCTCGTGATTTCCTTTACACTCATGCAAGTATTGCAGTGTTGTGCTGTCTTATTCGACACTGCGTGTGCAGTGATTTGTTTGTATGGTTTTAATTTGGGTTGAGCAGCTTAGTTTTGCATTAAAGAGCGCTGAGTGGAGGGCACTCATTCGCTCTTCAATCTGATTCTCATGTCGCTATGTGAGGAGCCCTTTCAGTGATGTTGTATTTAAGGCGTTAAGCTCAGTATGAGGATGAAGGTCAGAAGAAATGTTGCTTTTGTGTGCCTGACATCGGGATCCGCCGTCAGGAGTGAATCTATCAAGTTTGGCAGGATGCGAAGAAAGGCGGGAATTGCTGTCTCTGCGCACTTTGCCTATATACTTTAGACAGCTGTGCTCGCGGTATATCAGTTTCCCGTTTCGCAAGAACGTTGCAGACAAGAGAACTGACATACAGGCTCTTTGTTAATGATTCATTACGGGTATGGTAGCGCAAGAGATGAGGTCGACTGCCAGTCCTATTCCCGTCATGTGCTACAGCGCACCCATAGAATATTGCGTACCACATCGTGCTGTTATCGCTTGCGATTTAGGTTCTCTTAGTTGTGTTTTAGCCCGTTTTATCTTACGTTATTGGTATTTCATGGTCTTTAGAGTAACTTCGTTTCCAATGTGACATGGGCAAATTCGATTTTCTTTGACACCTCGGCATGCTTGCGATATATTGCGCTGCATTTTGGAGCTTTCTTCTTATAGTTTTTCTAGTTCGCGAATGGATACCGCATATACGTTGCATAACTCGCTAGTGGATACTGCATATGTGAATCGTGAATCCCCTTGTCCTGTTACTCCAGGTAGTCATGATCATTTGAAGTTTGTGATTGGTGTCGGACTCTACGTTGCGCGGCCTTCGTGGCATTTAGTCGGCCGTCTGCCGAGTTCGTGCGTGTGCCAGTGTACGCACGGTGCTTGAGAAGTGCTCGCGCGGTTCTTTCGATTTGTGCGCTTTCCGTGCACTTCGCGCAACAGGGAATGCCGCGAATTTTGGTCCTTGTGCAACAAACTTTCCTATCGTACATCAGACAGAGCAGAAGAGCCTCTATTTAGACATGTCAGCGCACTAAGTAAATTGAAGGGTAAAAGTACATAACATTTGCGGCTTAGAGTCCATGTGATGGGTTATTTACACAGCCATTTTAACCATGGCAGTGCGGAATGGATTCGTGCTTCGTGCATGATTAGTTGCATAAATTGGTCCCTGCGGGGAGTAAGTACAAAATACGGTTACAAGGCAACAGTGTACCAATAACCTCAGAAGTATCGGACGAATGCATTGTGACTGAATGTGGTGTCTTGAATGGTAGTGAGCAGTTGACAGATGACTTAAAACGTGATAATGCTTTAAGCACATAGCGGCTTTAATTATTCTTGCTCCCTTGGAATGGGCCAACTGATCGTTCTCATTCAGTCTACTGGCATCAACAAAGCGGCCACTGGTGAAAGTGCGGGAGAACACGTGAACATACATGGGGACATCTTCCTTCATCTGCTTTAAAGGGCGTTCTCCAAATCGCTTAAGAAGTGCTAGCAATCACACTGCTAGCACAGGAAGGGCGAGTGAACGCAATTTATTATGGTATTACATAAGCTGTCGCGAATTTCACTTGAAATGCTTGGTGAATTTAATGTAGAATCTACATATGTGATTTCATTGAGCAGCCTCTTCAAAACAATTCCTGCAATAATTTTTATAGTTCCCCTCATTATGCTTGTTTTTATGATCCGGATACAGTGTTGCAGTTACATATTTTGTGTACATATCACTTTCATAAGTCATATCAAAATTTAGTATGTCTTTAACATTGTAGCTTACTTGTGCTCTTAAGTTTCATTACAAGCTGCAAAAATTTGAAAGAATGTGTAGGCCTCCCCACTTATCTAGCAAGCACACCTAGAGGGAAGTCTTCAGTGCTACACCTCAGTGCTACCTGTGGTGGTCCCAAGTGAAGAGAAAATTCACATACAGAGTGTCCCAGCTAACCTTAGCCAGGATTTTAAAATATGTCGATGCATTCTAACACGACCAAACCCATGTTGCTTACCATTGTATGGCGTAAGTCACAATTTTTGTATTCTGCTTAATTGCATAATTAGTTAAGATTAATGAACCAACTTCTGAAGCAACGAAGTTAGGAAAGAATAGTGGTTTTCGAAACGTCCATTTAAATAGTTTCTAACTTTCTATTAAGTATTAGTATTTTCCCGCTTACTGCAGATGCCCTGAAAATACAAAAAATACCATCTGATATGCCTCCTTGTGCGTCGTGATTGCAGTGCCCCCAATGTTCCGCGTGCAAACGAACATAACATTTAGCAGGGTGTTGCCGCTTAAAAGGCGACAGGGCACCGACGCAGGCATTGGCTGTGTGATTTACGCCAGCAACCGTTATCGCTTGCGCTGCGATAATGCTTACCCTGTCGCGTTTTAAGCGGCAGCACACCGTGCTAAATGTTATGTTCGTTTGTAGGCGGAACGTTGGGTAACACTGCAATCACGGCGCACAAGCGAGCATGTCACGTGGTATTTTTTTTTTATTTCGCAGGCATCTGTAGTAATAGGAAAAAGCTAAGTCTTATAAATAGGAAGTTAGAAACTGTTTAATCGGACGGTTTTTAGGCCGCTCTACAACTTAATAATTTGAATTTTGCTTGCTGCGTTGGTTATTTAATATCAGCTAATTATGCAATTGATCCGAATACAAAAGATAGTGTGATTTACTGCAAACAATAGTCCGCAACATGCATTTGGTCGCGTCGTCTTAGTGTGCAGCGGCATATTTTGAACTCTGGCTAAAGTTAGCTGGGACACCCTGTATATGCCAGCGATAGTATGTGGGCAAGTCTTTCTGCTGAAGCCACTTCATTTGGATTCAAAACATTTCAACTACCAGCGTAGTGCAGGATACGTGTCCACTTCGACAAAATGAAGCACTAGTGCAAATATCTGGGCGTACTTGTCCAGGGCAACAAGTGTGTCTACATTAAAAACATTTCAAGTACCAGCATGTACGACAGTTCCATTGCAAGAGGCACTGAATAGTGTTAAGTGGTGCGCTCCCAAGCTGTTCATCAATGGAATTGTGCCTGGAATGTGTGCCAAATACATTTGGATGTGAAAGTTGGGATTCTATCGGCCATCGTCATCTTCCTCGGCCGCCTTTTATATATGGCGCGCTCCGGCGCGTGTGTCACGTGCCTCGTGCTGCGAGCTGCGAGGTTATAAAAAATGGAGGGAAATAAAAGCTTCTTCTGCTCCTGCCATCGGTCCGAATGGTTCTGAGATATTCCGCTCGCTGACCCACGTTGTTGTAGTGGACCTAACCTCGGTCGCTATAACGTGGTGACCCGGACGTGATCGTACGGCGAGCACCCTGTCATGGACGATGCCACCAACGAGAGATCAACGACCAGCGCAGAAGGTCTCGCCACCTTGGAGATTCACCTGCCGTCGTTTTGGCCACGAAATCCTGCAACCTGATTTACTCCGGTGAAGGCCATATTCGACCTTCAGCACATTACCTCGCCGCGCGCATGGTTTCTCCGTGCTGTCTCGGTACTCTCCACAGACAGAGGTGGTTGAGGAGTTTCACGAAGTTGTGGACTCGCCCCACGACACCACACCCTATTACCACTTCAAATCGACGATGCAGGATCGCAAGTCCGTGTCTGCACGCAGGCGGCTTCAGAAGCTTCTGAACCAACAGAAGCCCGTCGAGCGTCGGAACTTCTATGTCGTATGCGGCGGCTTCTGAGTGACTAGGCTGTACGCAAACAGGCCGCTGCTGCGTGAACTGTTCCTTGAGCGCCTGCCGCAGAATTGGGTGGTCGCCTTGGCTGCCACACAAGAAGACATGTCCCTCGACAATCATGCCGAGCTGGCCAACCGCATCGCTGACAATTCAGCAAGAGGTGCTGTAGCAACAACGACCGTTCCGCTGTAGCACCTAGAAGATCGGCAGTCTTGTCTTCAGTAAAAGACCGGAGTACCGTTGGGAATGATGGCAGAAGCAGAAGAAGCTCTATTGCTCTTCCTTTTTTTTTTACCTTGCATCATGAGACACGCGCCAGAGTTCGGCGTATACAGGCTCGACAGGTGAACAGCGCGAAAAGACTAAGGACGAGAAGGGAAACACACATTAGCTCTGGTGTGTGTTCCTGTTTTTGTCATTCGTCTTCTCGCTTTGTTTTTCTGTCCAGTATCTACCGACTAGCCCAAGCCTCTAGTTTCACTTAACTTGGGCCAAACTTCAAAAATGTGCAAAGGCCTCTAGCTGGACAGAAACAAGGTAATGTTTGCCGTCGCTTAGAGATACTCAGATTATATTTTGCATTCCGCCTAATTATATATTTGGTCTTCAACAATTAATCAAATTGTCAGTAATAGTTAAGTTTCAATGAGATAAGCGTCAAAATACACGTAAACTGGCTCGAGCGGCCAGTCGCGCGGCAGTTCTGAGTGTGTTCGGGGGGCTTCTATCACATTCGGAAAAACGCTTTTGAGTAGCACGTATTTAGCAACAGAAAGGTGTATCGGGATGTTTTAATGTTGGTTTACAATTTTCTCATTGACACTTATCTAATTATAATAATTGAGAAGTTGTAGTGTTAATGAAGACTAATTATCTAATTAGGTGGAATTCAAAAAATAATCTGAGTATCTCCAAGCGGCGACAAACATTGCCTTTGTTCTGTCCAGCTACGTGGCATTTGCATATTTAAAGTTTGGGCCAAGTTACGTGAAACACCCTGTATAAAAAGCGGCTGAGGAAGACGACGATGGTTGCTAGAGGGCGAAATGGTAAAGCGTTTTTTCGGGGTTACTTGTGCAAAAGCTTCTTGTCATTCAGAGCGCTTTTTTTTTACTTTAGGAAACACGAGATGTTTGTAAAGTGTAACATGGCAGTGTACAAACGTATTCACTGGTTTGAAGATGATTCATTGCGACCTTATGCTTGTTTTTTTTCAGAGTGGTACATATGTGCCTCTTGTACAATGCTTTTCATATAAACCAAGAATTACTTCCTTGGTTACTTGAATGAAGCTTTCAGTGCAATAGTTCTAATTTCCAGGTTGATATATGTTTGTAATATGAGGCTTATACATCCATGTCTCGTGTACTAGAATGCTAAGTTTATTTTTTTAAGTAGCATTGCTCAGTCTCATCGTACACTGCAATACAATGGTGCATACTTGTGACACTGATTTCCCCGTTTAAGTATCCTATACTATTTTTGCTTGATTGTTGCTTTTTGGTTTTATGGTTCTTTTAATTTACACCATTACATTATTTGACGTATCCCAAAGGCAGTATTGTTTAACATGTTCCCCGTGTTTGTTTTTAATACTATGCGGCGTTATTCCTTTTTGTGTTCTTTTCAGGCTTCTAGATTATTGGTAACGTTGCTTGTAGGCAGATACCATGCGATTACATGTCGGATTTCTCAGTCTGCTTCTTGCAGTTGCTGTGATATCCATCTCTACATAACTCTAGTCTGTTAATCTGACTGCATGGGCTGTTTACTTTGCTAAATAAGAAACTTTACGAATTTTGTTTGTATATTGTAGTCATTGGTTATCAGTTGCTAGTTCATTAAGAATTGTATCTGCGAACTTTAGTCATTGTTGGGGTACATTTAATTCAATTTACTTTGTATTTCTTGTACATTTTGCTGAAATCTTGCACTTTTTCAATAAACTTTTGCTTCGTCGTACTGTCCTTATTCCATGCGCACTTGGTGCAAAAGCCCTGGCCTGGACGATCGTCCAGACGCGCCCATGTTTTCTTAGCGGTATTTCATTCCCATTTTGGTTGTCAACATCGTTGCTACATACCAAAGACAGTATTCTAGATTCATTTTCGTGGACATGTTCATTTGCATGTTACTTGGTAGAGGATGCGTGGGCGTCGATAGGCAACAATGCTTGGCACTGCACCAGGAGCTCTTTTGCACTCTACACCGACGACGCCTCGACTCATCTGGAACCCCCGAAAATTAGCTTCAGATTATCGTAAACCTTTCAAGACCATTTATAAACCAGCTTTTTCATAACGTCTTAAAAACGTTTAGAAATTTGATATGAATAGATTTGGCAAAGGGCTTATTTGTCTCTTTCCCAATCCTATTTCTAGACGAGCTTTTCGAATTTTTTAAGACATGTTATAGATCGTCTCAAAAAAGTAATTAGGCCGGACGTTAGCCGATATTTACGACGTTTTGTTGACGAAGTTGTCTCACTGATGTCTTCTTTAAACCGCTTTTATCGTCTTGGATAAATGCTACAAAAACGTTATGTATCTATTTTGTGCTACCGGGTATATACCCGTTGATGGGGACCGGATTGAGCGCGACGAGATAATATGGCAAAGGAATACTTTAGAAGCAGCTAGGCCAGCTGTGGACGATTCGGCACAGTTATCCCGGGAGTACGTCGCGAAGGTAGCTCTTGCAGTAGTAGTCCGAGGTGACACAAACTTATTCCCTAATTATTTTAATTTTCTTAGTCCCTAATATCCCCTAATTTGTTTGTACCAAACAAATTAGGGGATATTTGCGAACGTGTGGGGAGACAGGCAGAGGCCAAAAAAGAAAAGAAAGAAGGTTGTGGTGTCAAGCACAAGAATCCGGCAATCAGTTGTGCCACGAATGTGGTTTACAGTCTGCCGTTGTCTTGCGGCTCTGCTTACATAGCCCAGACGGGCCGATGTGTTAACGTGCGATTAAGGGAACATGCGGCCAACCAACGTTGTGATGGCTTTTCGCACATTTCTCAGCACTGTCAGAAGTGCGGCTGCGCGCCTCAGTTTAACCTCACAAGCATTATTTCAAGGCATCATGATAAGACTACTCGGGAAGTAATCGAAGCATGGAATATTCAAAATAAAAAACAGTCTTGTATCAGCTGCCCCTCTATTGCGCTACAGGATAAAGAAATCCTGTACCTGAATGGTTAACGTGTTCTGGTTTTTTGGTTCTTTTTGCGTTGTGTGTGGCCACGTGTGTGTATAAATCTGCTCTGTGATGTGGCTAGATTCAATAAACCTTAGTTGTGAGTCGGCGCTTGTGTTCGTGTGTTCCTTCGTCTTTTGTCTTCCTTGTTGCGCCGTTCTGAAGCCATGCATCCGTAGCAACTCGCCCAATTGTCAGTGCTACTCAACGTGGCCGTATTTGGTCACGCCGAACGAAGACGTGACTGCAGTCATGCCATATCCTGGCTGACGAAGACATACTGGGGGTGTTGGTCGGCAGGAATTACAGGAGCAAGGTCGTGAAACGTGGTGCGCAGCTCTCGAATGTACGTGAAGGCATCATGAGTGGAAGGGGGCGACGACGGCTCAAAGAATTCCCCTGGAAGACGCAGGGACACGCCATAGAGCAGTTCGGCTGATGAGCAGCCGAGATCCGTCTTCAATGCTGATCGGATGCCCAGAAGTACGAAGGGGACGTGATCAAGCCAACGTTCTCTTGGCTGGTGAGCAGTGAGGGCAGCTTTCAGTTGTCGACGAAGCCGTTCGACCATGCCATTGGCTGAAGGATGGTAGGCAGTCGTGTGGATGTGTCGAATGCCCAAGATATTGACAAGTGCGGCGAGAAGGGCCGATTGAAATTGACGACCGCGATCGGTGGTGACGACAGAAGGGCATCCAAAGTGTGATACCCAGCCGTTTGTGAAAGCCTTAGCCACTGTCAGTGCTGTAATGTCGGAAATGGGAAACGCTTCCGGCCATCTGGTGAAGCGATCCACACATGTCAGTAGGTAACAGGTCCCTTGTGATGGTGGAAGAGGGCCGACGATGTCGAGATGGACGTGGGAAAACCTGGCATCGGGAGGCCGAAAGGGGGATGGTGCGGTGACCGTGTGACGGTGAATTTTAACACGCTGGCACTGAAGGCAGGTGCGCGCCCAGCGTCGGACGTCAGCATTGATGCTTGGCCAAAGGAAACGAGATGTGACTAGCTTCTGGGTCGCACGAATACCCGGATGGTTCATGTTGTGCAATTGATCAAAAATTGCACGACGAAAAGCTGTAGGCACGAAGGGCCGAGGAACACCAGTAGACGTTTCGCACGTAATTAATGAGGTAGAAAATGGAAGCAGGCACTCCGTGAAAGATAGAGACGTGGCTGAAGAGCGAAGGCTATGCAGTTCAGGATCGTTCCTCTGGGCAGCTGCTAGCTCTTCCATGTCTAGTGGTAGCTGGGTCGACAAGGCATCGATGCGTGAGAGTGCGTCAGCGGCGGAATTTTCCGGCCAGTGGACGTGTGTGAGATCCACGGTGAACTCGGAGATAAAGCATAGTTGACGGATCTCCCTTGCAGTGTAATTGCCGTGATTGGAATGGAAGGCAAACGTCAGGGGCTTGTGGTCTGTAACGACGTAAAAGTCCCGACCCTCTAGTAAATGGCGGAAATGTTTGATGGCGAGGTACACTGCAAGGAGTTCTCGGGCAAATGTACTGTATTTTTCTTCCGGTGGTTTGACTTTTTGCGAGAAAAACCAAGGGGCTGCCAACCTGATGCGTGCTGCTCGAGAACAGCACCAACTGCCACACTCGATGCATCGGTGATGAGACGAATTGGGGCATCAGGAACGGGATGTATGAGCATGGTGGCGTCTGCCAGAGCCTTTTTGGCAGTGGCGAAGGCAGATGCGGCATCGTCGGTCCATTCCAGTGGCGCAGCCGGGTCTTTTTTAATGGCTGATAGGTCGGTCAAGGGCTTTAGGAAAGTGGCACACTTAGGAAGAAAGCGGCGATGGAAGTTTAGTAGGCCCAGGAATTCTCGGAGTCGTTTCATTGATGTCGGGGGTGGAAAGTCTAGGATAGCCTTCACTTTGCTAGCGAGTGGTTGGATACCCTGTGGAATGATAAGGTGGCCTAAGAACTCGATTGTAGCGACACCAAAGACGCACTTATTGGGATTAATGAAGAAACTGTAATCATCCAGACGATGAAACATGGTGCGCAGGTGGTCTTCATGCTCAGGGCCCGATGAGCTTGCGACCAGGAGGTCATCAAGGTAGGCAAATACGAAATCGAGACCTCGCGTGACCTCGATGATAGTGCACTGAAAAGTCTGTGCTGCATTGCGCAGTCCGAAAGGCATCCTTACATATTCGAACAGACCAAATGGGGTGGTGATGGCCGTGTTTGGAATGTCCGCGGGTTCTACGGGAATCTGATGGTAAGTCTTCACTAAGTCAATCTTAGAGAAGATCGTGCACCCAGCCAAATTTGATGTGAAATCCTGTATGTGAGGAAGTGGGTAGCGGTCTGGTAAGGGGTGGGCATTGAGAGCGCGGTAATCCCCACATGGTCTCCATTCGCCAGGATCTTTCTTCGGCATCATGTGGAGTGGCGATGCCCAGTTGCTGGAGGGAGGCCGCACAATGCCAAGTTCAAGCATGTGCTCAAACTCACGGCGGGCGATGGTGAGGCGTTCTCCAGATAGTCGACGAGGCCGTGTAAAAACGGGAGGTCCAGTGGTCACAATGTGGTGAGTGACGGAATGCTTCACCGGTGACTCTCTGGTGTGCGGCTTCGTGATGTTGGGGAAGTCAGCGAGTATTTTTGCATACGGCGAAGCGGGTGTGAGAGCTCGAAGGCTCGTTGACGAGGAAGTGCAGAGTATACCGTTGATGGATAGGCGCGTGTTGAGATCGATGAGGCGATGAGCATGCATGTCCACAGGAAGGTTGAAAAAACTGAGGAAGTCAGCTCCAAGAACAGCTTGCGAGACGTCAGCGAGGAAGAAAAGCCAGCGGAACGTACGGCGTAGTCCAAGGTCAAGTGTAAGAGAGCGTTGGCCGTATGTGGGAATGGCGGAATTGTTGATCGCTTGGAGTGGGCAGGTCTGTTCGTTGCGACGGCGATCTGCACAGGAGGCCAGTATGACGCTAACCTGGGCTCCTGTGTTGACGAGGAAGCAAGCGCCAGTCATCTTATCGGAAACATTGAAAAGGCGGCATGACTATCGACCAATACCACTTGCCGCCGTCAGTGGCCGGTCGTCGCATTTCCCGACCAGGAGCACGGGCGAGTGCACTTGCGAGCAGAGGCCCCAAATGGTCGAGGACGAGCCGTCCTCCAGAACATGGTCCAGCACATGGTCGAGGACGCACATGGTCGAGGACGAGCCGTCCCGTGGCGCGTCGATTGTCTGAAGTCCCGGAGAGCGTGGAGACGTCGAGGAGCGACTGTGGAACTGGAACCTGGATGCCGATCGGCGATGCGCAGGTACGAAGTCATCGAGACGTCTGACAAGGGCGTCCAAACGGTTGTCGATGCTCGCGAGCACGGGGTCTGCAGCGGTGGCCGGTGGCGACGTGGTCACGGCGTTGAGGCTATGTGCCCGCGAGTAGTCTGCTACTCGATCAGCCATTTCAGCGAGCGTGTCTACTGGGACATCTCCTGCAGCGACGAGGACAGGGACCATGCTCTGCGGTAAGCGCTGGAGAAACAACTCTCGCAACAGCTTCTCCTCTTGAGGGGCGGAGGTCCCGCCAATGAGCTGGCGCATGCGTCGCAGGAGCTGGGATGGGCGACGGTCACCGAGCTCTGTGGCCGTGATGAGCTGTTGGAGTCTGCTGTGTTCAGACTCGGACTTGCGGGAAATGATAGCTTCCTTCAACGTCTCGTAGGGATGACTCGGGTGCGGTGAAGCTAAAATATCTGCGAAGTCTTCGGCTACGTCCGGAGGTAAGGAGGACACCAGATGCCAGTACCTGGTCTGTTGGCTGGTGATTTGCCGTAGACGGAAGTGCGCCTAGACCGGTAGTAACCATTTGCAGGGGCTGTTTGGCCAAAATGGTGGCAGGTTGACGTGTTGGATCGCAGCCACCGCAGCACTGCTAGGTCTGGCGTCTTCTTGGGCGTCAGGACCGGTAGGCTGGGTGGAAGAGCCGGCGGGATCCATGCGGGATGGTTGGGGTTGCGTGTTCTTTATCGGGTCACCATTAACTGTCGGAGCTAACACGAGAAAGATCCAGCCCTGACAGCGTTGAGTTTTCGAACTGATTTTTTATTCTCGCTCTGAACCTGCCGCGCGGTCGAATGCCAACTTCTTCCTTGACGGGCGCCGCATGCTGAGGCGCTACAGCTGCATTGCCCCAAGGTGTTTGAAGATCTCCGCCAGTCCATGTAGTAATGACGGGAATGATTGACCCAGTAATCATTCAGACTGTGCGTTGGAGACGGAAATCGGGACCGACGATATGCGTGCCGGTCGTCACAAGATGCGAGCGGAAGGCTCGGAAATTAGCACCAGCAAGCGTGCTAGGAGAAAGAAGCGGTGCCGCAGAGTTCGTAATGCGGCCGAGAAGCCAACGCAGCCGAGTAAAACAAAGGGCTCTAATTCCTGTGGGTAGCGCAGTCAGGGACTTCGAAAGGCGCGTGTGTCGCTTGTAACGTTTCCAGTACGAGCGCGTCCGAGCCGCCGGGTGAGGAGGAAAGCAAAGGGCCGTTCAGCGCGGGGGCGGACAAAAGCAAGGGGGCAATTATGCTCCTCCTCGTTCGGTTCTTTGAGAGGTGTGCTGGACATGGCACAGGAGAGAGAGCCGGTACGTCATCGCGAATTAGTCATACGCGTCAGTGAAGTCCAGCGCGATGTCTAAAACTCATGATGCCTGTTTGTGAAGTGTCGGGGGTGGGCGGCGAGGAGAATGAACTCTGTACGCTTTGTATTCCCTCGTTGACCAGACGAGCTGTCAGACGGCACCCGCCTCGAGTACGGCTTAAGGATTTAATACAGGTTTTGTAGAAACAGTTTTTTTTTTCCGTTAGGTTAAACGTTTGGATATCTCCGATAGATAGTTTCAATAAGCAAGTTTAGAGCTCTGTTTAAATAGTTTTAAAAGCTCACCGATATTCTAAAAGAGCTGGTTTGCACGCGCATAAATTTTTGAAACTTTGTTTTCTGCATATGTAGTTCTTTAGGTAGCAGGTAGACTTGTTTTTGGGTGAGATACGCGGTATGTGTTCACTTTACGGAAGTGCTCGTGAGATTTTTTTTTTTTTTCTTTGAGAGTGGGGCGCTTTATTTGAGGGGGCCGTTGTGTGGCCTTGCCTGTTGGGAATTGTGCAGACAAAGGGAAGCAAAGCACTGGCGCGTGTCTCGAGCGTGTATTTAGAACACGGCAGCATTTTGCGTTTCATTTGGTGCGTGGAAGTATACTTTGCAATATGCGCGAATGTTCTTGTAGTCTTGAGCGCGTATTTGGCGCAAGATTTTTTTTTGCAGTTTCACTAGTATGTGTATTAATCACGGATGTAGAGTGAGCAGAGAGTTCATGGCGTTTGTGCTACATATGATATTTCTAGTACCATTTATTTAGGGTCATTCTGCAGTTGAGTTGGAGAATTTTGGTGTTGTGTGCCTAGACGTGTAGTGTTCTGTTCATTTTTTTGTATAGCACACGTGGTGATTGGATGTTTAATGTTATGTATATATAGAACAGTGTTTTTTTCTTTTTTTTCTCGAAAATGCCACTCGTGTAAGTCAATATAGTGTGATAATATTCTGAAAGTGGGGGGCTGTGTCACGGAGTGGTATATTTTCGAGAATTTTCGAGTGGTTTTGACGCCAATTAACGGCCGCCAAAAACGTCGTGTCCTCACGGGGCAGCATAGTCTCTCGTCAAAAACGTCCTGTCCTCCCTGTGTGGCATACAATTTTGAGAAGGCCACACGCCGATTAACGGGCGTCAAAAACGTCGTGGCCCCACGGGGTGGCATCTCGTTTCGAGAACGCGACCCGCAGATTAACGGACGCCGAGGTGTGCGTGTGCGTCCGTATGGTGCAGTGCCGGGGCTCCACCTTGGGGAGAGGGGAATCTAGCGTTCTTCGTCCATGGAGAAAGGGGCGCGGACAAGACTTTCGGGAGGAGTCATGAAATAATTAGGTGAACTCTGCATACCGGCAGTTCCCCTACATTAGGAACTAGGGAAAGGGGAGGCTATTTAAGCGCAGGTTTTGGGCCCTGCTAATTAGTCTAGAAGCTGAACCTATGCGCTGCTGAGAAAAGCCGTCGGGGGGCTGTACCGTCCAGTATCGCCTGGGCCACCTGGGCACGTCGGAACTCCGAGGAACTAGTTGACGTACTAGACGACAAACCAACGTCTGCAACGAAGCTCACGGTAGTTCGCCTCAAGTTAGCTCAACCTGCTTGAGAGAAGACGTCAAATCGAGACTCCCGGGAAACCCAGCACAGCAGTCGCATCCGCCTCAACAAGATCGGCCAGCCAGCATTCTTCGGGAAAGCTCTGCGCGCCGACTTCATGGTTTATGGACTTGCTGCTGCTGCCCGGCCACGCCACGCGTAGGACATCGCTTGTTTCTTTTTGAACTTTGTTTTCATTTGAACTTTGTTTTAGTCAATTACTGTTAAGTGTATTCTTGTATATTTGATCCGCGCCCTGTTTCATTTGTATATCTACTGTTTGTTGCTCGTAGTTATTTGTCTTCATCATAGGGTTATATTAGGTTCAGGTGTGTTAGTATGTCGTGTTTTTTTTTTAATTTTATTTTACTAATTTGTGTATGTTTAGCAGCAGATAAATATCTTGTTTTTTTTGTTTACTTCCGACACTGACTCTTTCACTGTGTTCGCTCGAGTACGGAACGACCAAGCGGCTTGTATACCCCGTCGATCGACTTCGCGCCGACGACGAATCGGTGACAGCTGTGACAGTCATGCTCATGACTATGACTTCTACCAGCATCCTGTAGTGTTTCCTTCACTTAGTACAGGGGTCCGAACCAATTTAAGTGGTTATGAGTGTTCATCTTTTTCGCAGGGTCATTGTCATGACCTACATGACACGCTTGCCATGACCTATTTATGTCATTTATGTCATGACCTATTATGTTTGTCATACACTCCTGTGATACTATACCAATTTTGGTACCTAACAAATTAATGAAACGACCATGAGAGCACTAAGACGTAGGCGGCTGTTTCATGACCTACATGACACGCATGTCATGACATCCATATCATGACATATCATATATCTTCTTCATATACTCTTGTCATATTATGCCAATTTTGGTACATACCAAGTTAACGAAACGACCATGAGAGCACAAAGTCGTACCCGGCTACATAGATAGATAGATAGATAGATAGATAGATACTGTCAAAGTAGCAAATGTTCGACAGAAATGCTTCGCATTTAAAAGAAACCCACTCATAGATGCCTACAGCATTGCCGCGAACCATGTCTTCTGGGGGGGGGGGGGGGGTATTCTGTAAGAGTCCACCTAGTGGACTGTCCACTTCGGCTGTCGCCATTGTCTCCTGCCTCACGAGTGCGAAGGAGACTGGCTGGCACCTTCGCGCTCGTGAAGCGGAAGCCAATGGCGACAGCCGAAGTGGACAGTCCACTAGGTGGACTCTTACAGAATACCCCCCCCCCCTCTAGATTGTTTTCTTATCTGTTTTGTTGCCAGCGTCTGGCCGCACCCCTTTGTCTTGTCTATGTTCGAAGCGAGCTGCGTGTTTCCCTCTCTTTCTTTTGTATGCCGCACAGGCTATATGGTTTGGTAGCAGGAATGTTTCGCCCTGTCGTCACTGGCACGCAGCGCGGTGAGACGCTGACTCGTTTCTCGGCGAATGCTGGCGGCCTCTCGGACACTGAAACGAAGCGGAGAGTATGGGAGAGGGACGCGTCCGCTCGTGACGGCGGCCAGAAGAAGGAACCCGCCAATCGCTTGTGCATGTTGGCTGCTTCTTCGCCGCTCGTATAGTCGGGTACAACTTTAGAAGGCAGCGGCATTTGCCCCCTCAAAGGCGGATGCATACGAGCCTCCACCAATGGGCGCGCATATAGACTTGCGTCATGAGCCGGACGGTCGGTGTCTCCACCGACGGAGAACATGGCAGCCCGCGCTTCAAGCCGGTGCGAGTCGCGTCAGCGGGACTATTTCCTCAGTCGCGGAGGAAATCGGCTGCTGCGCTTCGGTCATCTGGGCGGGGCCTCTCCTGTCTTCTTAAGTTGTACCCGACTATAGTTTCCTTGAGTTTCTGTGGAGCACAAGTTCGCTCCGATAAACCTTTTTTACTGAAGGAACCCTGCATCGTCCTTGGCTCCGTGACATCTGGTGGAGGTACATGGACCCTAAACTGGACCACTGCACGGGCCGATTTTTTCAGCCCGGGCCCGGCCCGGGCCCGTTTTTACGTTGGGCTGCCCGCCCGAGCCCGATCAAAACTCTTATAGCGAGACCCTGGCCCGGCCCGGGCCCGGAAATAATCTACATTACCTGCCCGGCCCGGCCCGCCACCCCTTTACCTTAGGCCCGAGCCCGGCCCGACCCGGCTCGAAACCGGCCCGAACCCGGCCCGAGACCGAAAAATCCATGTTTTTCAGAGTTGAGACGCCCGAGAATAACTCGCTACACGTTACATGCACACCACGAGAAAGCCCGAGCCCGGCCCGGGCCCGGGTCCAAAAGCACACGCCGTGCCCGAGCCCTGCCCGAGCCCGTGAAAAAACTGCTCTACCCCGCCCGGCCCGGCCCGCGGGCCGGGCCGCGTCCGGGCTTTCGTGTAAGCCCGAGCCCGTGCAGTGCTCTACCCTAAACCCCCGGCAAGTCGCCAGGCGAGCACTCGTGCCAGCCGCCGACAGCAAGGTCTTCAGCCGGAGTTTGTACTGCTTCCGGAGAAATTGAAGCAAGAAGACGTCGTGGACACCGCTACGAACAACGCTGCCACCATGACCAACGCTACGAATCCTCCCGTAGTTCTTGAGCAACCCAGGGAGCCGCCAACATTTCATGGATCACCCTTGGAGGATCCCGAAAACTGGTTAGAGCAAGTCGAACGGGTCAGGCTGTTTGATCGCTGGGACGACGAGGAGACACTGAGGCAAGTATTGTTCTACCTTGCAGATTCCGCTTGAACCTGGTTAGAAAACTATCAGCGCTCCCTAGAGTCCTGGCAGGAATTGAGGACGCAACATTTCAAGGGCCCCTAAACCACCCAGAGGTCGAAATTTAGTTGTGGTGTTGCAGTTGTGTACGAGTCTACAACGAACACGTAGCCGCGATAATTTTTCGAAATAATGCCGTAATAGCGCAGTTACACGCGTTTGATGATCGAAAAACGGCCCTCGCTCGTTTCGCTCTTTCCTTCGCTACTCTCCTCATCGGCTGGTCTCCCCTCTCGCCGAGTGCTTCTCGAAAGGTCACGTGACAAACGCCATCGCCAACGCGCTTCTCAAAGCACTGCCTACGAACCGGCCGCCAGTGCCGTAGAACGTCTGCCGCGCGAGAGGTGTTCAAAGTAGACGCCAGTTGGGCGCGAAGCTGTGCGCCTCCGCCGCCGGCAGCGAAAACATCGGCTGCAGCTCAGCTGCAGTGCACGGCTACCGCCGGGGGACGACGGGCTCGGCTGTGTTCGCATCGCAGCCGACGGCGCCGCTAATATCAGCGTATTTTTATTCTTTGAATACAATTATTGCGAAGAGCGATAACAACGATAAGAAAATATTGCGGCTTGTGAGCGTCGGTATTTCATTTCGAAGCGCCGTCCGTTTTAGCTTTGAAGGGAACAAGAAAAAAATGTCACAGTTTCGCCCTAAGGGCGAAGCAATGAATGCGATAGCAACACAGCAATGTCATACGAAGTAAGGTGAGCGGCTTTGGTAGCAATATGAATTGTAGTGAACATGAGCTGATTAAGTAAGCAGGTGTGCTGCGGCGTAAGTAGACCGACATGAAGAGAGACTCGATGACCACGAGAAGGCGCGTGTGAAACTGTGGTGTTGATGCGAAGCGCTGCCCGTGGGCAGCGCGTGCGAAGGGACACACCTGTAGCGCTGCACTGCCGATCCGGGCAGCATTGCATGTGTAGCGTGCGTTGGAAAATGTTGCCCGACTATTACTAACTGTGGTGTGAGCGCGCACAAACAAACATGAATAGATCACACTGAATGACTGCAGATAACGACTGTCAAAACGCTGGCAGCAAGCGCATATACGCCGCAGCGGGCGAAGGTACGTGCGGTCTATCGCTTCAACGGAAACTGAGCGGCGAATGCACAGCGCATAAAGGTCAGAGCCGTGTGGAGATAAGAGACGGTGCGAGCGAGCGACGAGCGCGGTTGTTGGCAGAGTAGAAATGCGCCACGCCCCCCCCCCCCCCCCCCCGCTCCCTCCGGCGCTCGCTTCCCGCTTCCTTGCTTGCGCGTGGAAGATTGAGTGCGTTCGCTCTCCGTGACAGCGTGCGTCCCCGCACGCTTCCGCTCGGGCATACGGCGCATGGCGAAGATTTTATCTATACGAAACCTCACGGCGACGGCGACAGCGACGACGACGGCGACGCCGATGGCAGAAATCCGGTGGAAGTGTTCATATAATTGCTATCGCAATAAAAGGCCTAGCGACTCTATCGGCGCCGTCGAGCGATCAGCGGCGGTGAGGCTGCCGCACAAATGAGTCCCGATCTCATCCTCTCTACGTACGGCAAGGAAATCTCGCCGTTCGCGAGCAAAAACCGCTGTCGAACGGCGGTCCGCGAATGGCAAACGGCGTGCGACGAGTTTACCGTGCCGGTAACGTGGACGTGGACAGCGCTTCTCGGCTACCCGCCGTTGCTGCGGTGCCAGCCCGTGTTATACGAAGCGTACCGCTATAGACCCTGTGTTGCGCGCACGTCTGGAAAGGCCAACACTGTCGCACTCTGTTCGCGCAGCTAATCAGACCGCTAAGCACGACTGTGTTGGAACGCGAGCGATTTGGCACTTGTGTTGCGGGCTGTAATTACCGATTCGCAAGGGCGCACAAACGATTAACACGACGAGGAAGAGCAGAAAGCGCGCGTACCTGCTAGCAGACTAACCGGATGTCGTAGGTTCTTGTTCGACCAATGGACATCGTTTCCGCAGTTGACATCACCAGATTCCCCCTGCTGACATCGTGACGACCGCTGGGGATACCGGAAAGGCGAGGGGAGGTGGACGGCATTGTTTTTTCTTTTTTTTTTTTCGTGGCGCTCCCGCGGCGCGTAGCGCTGCAGCGTTTGGCATCGTTGATCGTGACGCCATTGTGAACTCGATGCGCGTGTTTACTTGAAATGTTCAAACAATGTCTGAGGTGGTTTAGGGGCCCTTTAACGACTTTCACCGCGGTTGTGGGAAAGGATCGGAACGATATCTTGTTGCAGACGCGCATGTAACACCCTAATGAAGGTGGTGTTGTGTTCGTCGAAAAGATGAAAATGCTCTTCAGGCGAGTTGACCCTGCAATGGCGGCAGAAAAGAAGTTACGCTTCTTAATGCGTAGCGTGAAGAAAGAACTGTTTTCTGGGATTGTCGGTGTTCCGCCAAAAACCATCGCCGAATTCCTGTCTGAGGCCAGCATAATTGAGAATGTTCTCGAAGTGCGTGCTAACCTATGTAACTGCCTCTCTGTTGGTACGGCCAATGAGAATTTCATTGACGGAATGCGGATTCCGACGGATACACTACACGAGACCATCCTCGCAATAGTAAGGCAGGAACTCCGGAAACTTTTCCCAACGGTGCCGCAACCCCATGCAAGTCGCTTCGCTACACGACGTGATCCGCGAGACGAGGCAACAAGCACTGGGGACTTCTACGCTGCCGGAACCACCCCGTGAGCCGCAGGCTATGGCCTACACTGCTGCTGTTCGCCCCCCTCGCCCGCCCGTACCTCGCCGTCAGGCGCCTTCGTTCTACCGTTCTTCGTCGATACTGTGCAACACCCAACGCCAAGGAAGACCGACGTGTGGCAAACCACCGACCGCCGTTCGCTGTGTTACCACTGCGGCGAAGCCAGCCACATATACCTTCGCTGCCCCTACAAGCAACTCGGCCTGCGAGGTTGCTCCGTCGACGCATCGCGGCCCTTGCCAGGCCAACGACCGACCGAGATTAACGAGTGCCTGTGTCACACCCGCCGCGGACCAGCGCGCTTC
Source organism: Dermacentor silvarum (assembly GCF_013339745.2). Lineage (NCBI taxonomy): Eukaryota > Metazoa > Arthropoda > Arachnida > Ixodida > Ixodidae > Dermacentor > Dermacentor silvarum. The sequence goes on from NC_051163.1 coordinate 135,398,541, forward strand.
AACCGCTCGCCGTCGCCCCTTCCATACGGATCAACGAGCCGCCACAACAACGCTGACTACGCACGGGGAAGGTCCCCCAACCCACAAAGGGGAAACTAAAAGCACCAGCTTCTGGAGGTGAAGTTGCACTACGGCGAAAAAATGAAAACCCTCCCACGACGCACCGGCACACCAAAGAGCAAGATTCACGACGTGCCCAGAGCCCGATGCTCCGATCTAACTCTGATATGACCCCCAAGATGACGACAGCCAGACGGCGCGGCGCCTACACGACAAAACCACTTCCGCAATTAACAATACGACGACAACGATGATGCGTGGCCACCGACCATCAGCAAGAACCAGCCGTGATACGACGCTACGACGTACCCGAAACTCGAAAACGACTACTTATGACATACAGCTATCCATCGACGGTTTTGACGTAGTCGCACTAATCGACACGTGAGCCGACTATTCAGTGATGAGCGGACCATTCGCGTCAAAACTGAAAAAAAGTTACCACTTGGGACACATACGTACAGCAGGAGGCACCACTACGCACGCCTAGTGGAACCTCTACGTCCGCATTATCATAAACGGTACCACGTACCCTGCTGCGTTCGTCATACTGCCCAACTGCTCCCGCTACGTAATCCTAGGCATGAACTTCTTGACTGACAACCGTGCTATTATTGATTTGCAGGCCAAGTCGATCAGTTTATCCGCCGATCGCGCCGTGCCGCCAAAACCAAGTGCCAAACAAGGTACTTCTCTAAGGATTGCCGATGACCACGTCACCCTGCCTCCCCGTGCAAGCCTGATGATCGCCGTCTACTCTCAAAACACTGCTCCTGACAGTGACGCTATCGTGGAGAACGACCGCAGCTTGCTTTTGGAGCGTGGCGTCGCCGCCGCAAGATGTATCGTGCGCTTGAGGCACGGTAAATCCCACGTTCTGATCACGAATTTCACCGGGGAATATCAGCTGATATTCCCTGGTGAAATTCGTGATCAGCTAACAGCTAAACAAGGGCGCTTCTATTGCGCTCCTCGAAGAAATTCAGGTCGAAAGTGACGTGATCGGCCATCGCCGGTTTCCAGCGTGAATTGGACGACCCCTCCAAGCCTGCTCACATATTTCGACGTGAACCCGGCGCTACCGCAAGAAAAACAGGAAAAGTTAAATACTTTACTAGGCCGCTACAGCGACTGCTTTTCGTCGTCTTCGAAGATACGTCAGACGCCCAATGCAAAGCACCGAATAAGCACCGAAGATGGTGCCCGACCAACGCGACAGTCACCTTACCGCGTGCCTGCCCACGAGTGCGAAGCGATCCGGACACAACTTAAGGACATGCTCGGCGACGACATCCTACAACCATCGAAAAGTCCCTGGGCTGCCCCAGTTGTGCTCGTGAAGAAAAAAGACGGCACTCTGGGGTTCTACGGCCACTACCGACGACTAAGCAAAATCACACACAAAGAAAAGACGTATACCAACTCCCACGAATCGACGACGCCCTCGACCACCTTTGCCACGCGAAGTACTTCTCTTCGATGGACCTGACAACCGGGTACTGGCAGACTGATGTGGAGGTGAGGGACCGTGAGAAGACAGCGTTTATAACGCCGGACGGACTGTATGAGTTCAAGGTGATTTCGTTTGGACTGTGCACGGCACCAGCAACATTCCAAAGAGTCATGGACACTGTGCTAGCCAGCTAGCACGTTGTAGTGTCACGCTAAAACCCTATCGAAATCCTCTCGCAAACTCGCGTCTCGCTCACTTGGTATACGAGCGTATACCGAAATTGGTATGGAAGGGTACAAATGTACGACTAACATGACTGATAGGTCATGACATCAATAACATCACGTGCTCGTCAACTACGTCACGATTAAAGATAAAAATGGCTGTGGCTTAGCTCACCTAACCCTGGATACGCAAAGCGAAAGCTTGGTTTAGCCTGGTTAAGTCTTGGTTTCACTTGGTTAACCTTTGATTTAGCTGTAATTATTATACTTATGTATACACTCATCGATAAATTATAAGCCGACAAGTCCAAGTGTTTAGCGAGCCGAACGGCTCGCTCTTCCCAAGGAGGATTTTAAAAAATGCATTTTTTTTAAAATCCTCCTTGGCTCTTCCTCAGTCTCCGACGTTAACTTCGCGCGATTGGCATTCCGGACCCTCTCCAGTGAAGCAGCTTGCCGGGCTATATCCGCGGGGTGGTCAGACGCCGCTTGCCGACGACGGCCCCTCCCGCGCAACGCTCAGAGAAAACCGCATGACCTCTCCCTCATCCATGGCCAAGCTCGCACACTATGCAAGCGTCAAGCAAGCGCGGCGCTTCCATTAGCCATAGCCCTAGGGACGCATAACACTCTCAGTGAGTTATTGGAAGCTCAGTGGGCCAGTCAAAGACAACGTCTTTTGCTCACACCCACTGGGCGGCACTTGCTCTCGAGATTGGGACATCCAGTTTTGCACAATTATGATGAAGACATCACCATCACTATTCCGACTTGGGTCCGTACAGCCTTAAAGGTGCACCCACTACCACGAAACATGCATCCTGAGCATGACGCGGGACGGCGGCGCGCCCGTGTACGGTACCTGGTGCGCATGCTCGGTGACATCCCTGAGACAAATACCCTATACACGGATGCTGCTCGGTGCCACAACGGGTATTCCGTGGTAGTGCTGGATGGCGCTGAAACGTTTATTACGGCCGCCTCCTTACGGAATTCTACACCTGGACACGGAGAAGTTCTTGGAGTAGCGCTTGCTGTGCGACACGCTCTCCAGATTCCTGAAGAGGTGTATATCCTAACCGATTCCCAGCAGGCATGCCGCGCCTTTTTGACGGGACGCGGCTTCTCCAAGGCGGCTCTCCACATCCTACACCAGTCCCCAAACACAGACACATCTGCCCCACAGGACTCCTGGCCATGCCTCACTGCCGTGTAATGACCGCGCACACGCGGTCGCTCGAGAAATTATCCTCCGAGCTGCCCGGCATGACGAGGATCGGAGTCCAGATCAGGCGGGCTCCCCACTCACATACAGAGACGTATTAAAATACTATACACGAGCTAGACACACCATGGGTCCGCCGCCGCTGTCGTTCTCGCGAGAGGAAGAGGCGGCGCTGCGCCAACTCCAAACAAACACGTTTCCCAATCTCCTCTCCCTACATAAATTTTACCCTGACCGCTACGCAGACTCTTGCCCGGGCTGTAGAAGCTCCCCCACGGCGTTCCATGTCACCGTGGAGTGCACCGCAAAATTATTCCCTCCCCTGCCAGTCATCTTGCACCCCTTCCACACCAAAGAGCTGTGGGAGGATGCCCTCCGCGACGGGCCTCCCGAGGTCCGCCGGGCCCTAGTTGAACGGGCCCGTGCTGTCGCTGAGATCGTTCTAGGGACCCCGGACTAGGGGTCCCTCCCACACTCTTACTACCTTTTATTTTTGCAATAAAATGTTTACTCTCTCTCTCCATTAGCCAGGCGCATGGCGAGTCACGTGGTCAGGCGGCGACCCAACTGCGGAGAGCACATGCGCCAAGCCGCCGCCGTCGGTGGTGGCGGAGCTCGGCGCGGCTAAATACGTGATGCATAGCCAAGGCTACGGCGCAGCTACGGTCAAATGAAAGTCAAATTGCTGGCGACGGCGAAACTCCGCTCGACTTAAAAAAAAAAATGTCGCAGTTTCACCCGAAAGGCGAAGCATCAATTGCAATAGCAAATTAGTAGAGATCAATACAGAGTAAGGATAGTAGTTTTATCAGCTGTATAACTTGGATATGTCGCAGCACCAGCAACGCGCAGAACTGTTGTCGACGCCGGCGGCGCCTTGCCCGCGTTCGCGCCGAACGCGCGCGGCGTTGGTGACTGTTGCCAGTGCCACTGGTGGTGGCTCGGAGGTTTTCGACGAGATCATAACGGGACACTCGTCGAGCAGCGTCGAAAGTCTTTACCACCTTCTCGCCTCGTAACTTTCTTTATATAAATACGTCTTTGGTGCCGCAGCTAAACGTCGCCTCCCCTCCCTCCCTCCCGTCCCCCACCTAGGTAGCACACAAAGTCTTCAAAACGTCGTATTAATGAATTTAACGTCTAACGACAGCTTAAAAACGAGGGGTGAATAGGTTTTGAAAACGTTTTCATAAGACTAGCCGTATTTGCTCAATTACCTAGCGTTCCGGGTTTTCGACAGGCACCGTTTTTGGCGGGAGAATTCATCATTTATCAAGCGGCACTCCGTTGTGTCAGTTGCTGCTCTATTTCACTCGCACATACAGCATACAGCGCGCGGCGACGATTTCATCACCGTTGGACTTCGTACGGAACCTCATGGCGACGGCGACGCCGACGGCAGAAATCCGCTTGGCGTGTCCATATAATTGCTATCGCAATAAAAAAATGCAGTAGCCAGGACGGAAATAGTTTGAAAATCAGGCACACATCTGCGCAGAACACAGCAGTATTATGCAGGGTACACGAAGATTTAAAAATATGCAAATGTCGCGTCGCTGGACAGAACTATAGTAATGTTGTTGCAGTCCCTAGGAGATACTCAGATTATTTTTGTACATTCCGCCTAATTACATAATTAGTCCTAATTAATAAATCAACTTCTCAAATATTAAAATTACATTAAAAATGTCAATAAGAAAATTGTAGAGCAACATGAAAGACTCCCGATACAGCTTTCTATTGCTCAATACGCGCTACGTAGTACAAGTGTTTTTCCGAGCGTGAAAGAAGCCCAGGAATACACGCAAAGTGCCTCGAGCGGCCAGTCGTGCGGCAATTTTGCGTCTATTCGCGGGTTTCTTTAACGCTCGCAAAACACTTTTATGTGTCACGTATTGAGCAACAAAAAGCTGTATCGGAAGTTTTCCACGTGGCTGTACAATTCTCTCGTTCACACTTTTTATCAAATCATATAGCATTAGAAAAGTTGGTTAATCAATTAGGAAAATAATTATTTAATTGGGCGGAATGCAAAAAAAAATAATCTGAGTATCTCCAAGCGACGGGAGACATTACCTCGGTTCTGTTCAGCTACGTGGCATTTGCATATTCTAAAATCTTGGTGCATGATAGTTAAGCCACCCAGTATATATCTTGTACATGCAGCAAAATTTTCACAAACTGCTGTGGCACACAGGAGGTTCTCTCTTCCGCAGCGGCTTTCGAGGTTTATTTAACCGTGTGAGGTTCTTTGGACAGTTCGCAAATAAGGTGCGAACCCTTTTATCGTGCTCCACGTAATATGCCGTCGATATCGTATCCTCTGAAAAATGGTTGGCGCAGGCATGGTCGGTAGGCATTAGCGTTCGATCTGCCCTCAGATTTGCACGGCGCCACTGCTCTAAGACGACCGCTGTCGGACGGCGCTTTGAATAAAGGCACACGCTCTGCACAAGTCCGGTATCCAGAACTGCAGTTCGGAACGAGGCAGTTCCTATCCATTTCAGACGCCCCTCAGAAGGCCGCTGACACATTTGTCGAGGGCCCGTGGCGACAATACCCATGCAGAAGCTCATGAAACGCGCGCGAACGAAAAGCGTTCCTTCGAAACAGCGCGGCCGCACATGCAAGCAGGAAGACGAAGCAGCGGCAGCACGCGCTTTGCCGCCGACGCTGGGACCGCATTCCGTAGCGCCCTCTACGACGGCGCCGACCGAGCTGTAACCGAGCCGAACGTAAACTGGACGTGAGCGCGCGGCGCTTTCGCGCGCGTTGTGGGGAGAGAGTGTCAGCACCTCTCTTGCTTATTCTTACACCGTGCCCCGTGGATATTGGCGCTGAGCCGTGCTCCCTCAAGGGCTGCAGAAGATAGCGCCAACCTTTCCCTTTCCCTCAAGAACCACTTACTACTACCCGTGGATATCGCCCGACGAACTGCTTCACTGGAGAGGGTCCGGAATGCCAAGCGGGCGAAGCCAGCGTCGGAGAGTGAGGAAGAGCGAGCCCTTCTGCTCGCAAAACGGTTGGACTTGTCGGCTTATAATTTATACCTGGCTTAACGATGAGTGCATACCTACGTATAATAATAACAGCGAAATCAAAGGTTAACCGAGTAAAACTGCGACTTAACCAGGCTAATCCAAGCTTTCGCTTTGCATAACCAGGGCTAGCGCTTTACTGCGGCCGCGGACTCCCGCCGGACCGGAAAGCTCTGGCGCACGCCTGCCTGCGTGGCTCTCCAGCGCTCCTCCCCTCTGCTTCTCACGCGCCTATCCTCCCTCCGGCGCCGAACTCATCCTCTACTATCACGTGGCCTGCGTTACACCTACGGCGAAGGGCGACTAAGAACAGCTCCGCTGTTAAAACAATGCCGTCTTCGCCGTGCGGGGCGACGACGATGTGTTGAGCTCACGTGGCGCGTGCCCGTGTTCCATGCTGCTCGGTGTTCAAGGCCAGGCGGTTTTAGCTGGACGCCCGGTCCCACGAAAAAAAAGTATTTTTGCTCTATTTCGGAACGTCGGGCGGCACGTCCTCCGACACCTCGTCGAGATACTAGATGTGGGGAGGGCTCCTATCCTGGTGAGGATTTCCCTACCCGCTGAGGTTTTACTGAGACGGTCCCTGTGAGAGATGAGTACCACTGTCCTGAGTTCTGCATAGGTGTTATGAATACCTAACGCCAGGAGCCTCTCCGTTGGTGTACAGAGCGGCTGCCCGAGGGCCGCTTTGTGGAAACGAATCTCGGTGGCACCGGTGCCCAAAGGCAAGTACCAAGACAACCACGAGGCCAGACGTACAGCGATGAGTCAAATGGCTTCGTAAACAATTTGGAACGGACTCCAGTGCCGTGTACGTCGACGCAGCCAGCTACGATAGGCACCGCCACGTAATCACAGCCGTAAACCAGGATTTGCAATTAATCACTAGCGCTTCCTTACGCACCACCTCGGCTACAGAGGTGTAGCCCACGGCTATAGCCCTAGGTGTACGGTTTCAGGAGCGTATGAAATTGTCATCCGTAATATTATTGAACTCGCAGGAAGCCTGCCGGCTCTTCATGACCGGTAGAATACCCACCGCAGCCTTAAAGCTGCTCGAACCCAGACCGACCCAACGCCTCAGGTTGATTTGGTGCCCGGGCCACGCCGGGCTCGAGGGTAACGGACATTTTAGCTCGTAAGTTGATTAGGGGAGTCGCGCTCTCTGACCCCGATCGTCACCCGTTCCAATTCTCGCCAGATATATTCCTGCTCACCAGCGTTTCACGCGCCATAAGTATGGAATGCCTCACAAGTCCCTAAGTGGAGAAGAGGTCACTGAGCTAAGAAAGATACAGAAGGACGTACATCCGCATCTCTTAAAATGACACGCTATACATCCAGCGCTTTACCCGGCTGAATGTCCGTGGTGCGGAGGTAGGCTGGCGCTCTACCACGTTTCGTGGGGATGTGCGCGGAAGCCCGGAGACCTGAACTAGTTAAGGGAATCATACAATACTTAGTACGGAGCAGTGGGAGGCACAGCTCGCCAGTATGGACCTGGGAGTGCAACTAGCACTTCTGGATTAATACCGGTGGGCGGCGGAGGCCAGTGGAGCCCTGGATTTAGGGTCTCACCCATGAACCGTTCCCTTTTCCTTTTGAATAAAGTCTTTCATTCATTCCTTGTTGCTCCATGCCTGGTCCAGAGAACCCCAGATCCACCACTACGCCATTCTCGGACACCTAGGGCCTGTGTTTCTGCTGGGCAACCGGTCCACGCACCAGCCTTGCTACTGGAGGCAAGCGCGATAGCTTGAGCTACTGCGCGGCTACCACGGCCATGTCAGCCACCGTGACTGTGATTAGAGTCGCTGATGCGGCTGCAAGTTCCGTGATGCCGAGGGGAGGCCCATGGTGTCGTCGTTCCAATGCCAGTCGACACTTCGAAACCGACATCGGACTCAACGTGCCAACTGGCCCCACACAAAGGAACGCACGGCGAGAGACTATATTTTAAGACAGACATTGTAGCTGGCAGACGCAGGACTGCATGTGTTAGTTATATTACCTTTTCAGTATGTGTCTGGAGTCCGGTTTCTGTTTTGTCCTGTTAATATAGATTCTGTGTTGTTTGTGCACTCGGGTGTCGCTTGGGTTCGTTGGTGAGTAGTCCTGGTCTCAAACCTGTCTCATTCCATCGCAATACCCCTCCAAGCGGTATTCTTTCTTGGCGGAGAACAATTTTTTGACATCGAAACAGGTTTAGGCTTTTTTGCAAGATATTGGATTACATGTTATCAGCTAAGATATTCGTAGCACATCCTCTCTCCAGAGGGTAGCATTTCGTAGATAGTAGCGTTTAGTTGAGCATGTCTCTAGGCCTTTGTCTACAAGGGATATAATGAGGCTATAGCATTACTCGCAACAACACATTTTAGTATATCATTACTACGCAACAATATTTTATATGGTCATAGTGCACTTCACTAGCCATTGTGTTTATTTTAATGCTTTCATATTACCCTTGACATTAAACATGCCATTAGCTACGTCATACTACCTAATATTGGCGCTCGTTGGACATCTCTGGTCCTTCCAGGTTTCTCGAGTAAGAGCCAGTACGATAGCAGTCGTTGAAGGCTGTGACTAGCTCACTGGTTCTTGCGACGTTGAAATTGTCTTTACGGTTTGGGCTTTTCTTAGGCCTCTCAGAGTGTCCGGAACACAACGAGACACCTCCTCCAGGTGTTAAAAGTAGTTACGGTGAAGAAACAGGTCCTGCCAAACTGCGAGTCATGAATCTTAACTCTTTATTGGGCGAACTTGTGCTGTAGGATTCTGAAGTCGTGGTCTCGGAGTGTCGCGTCAACTGCGGGTCGCCCTCTAGCCTGCGCCACCGGTGCATCTCGTAAGGGGTAGCTGGCCTACGCTACCGGGGTGTCACATGGAGGCTTAGCTGGCCCACGCCGCGTCCGAGCTGACTTCGACAAAAGTTTCTTCTTTCGTGAAGAGTACGATGTCGAGAGGTAGGGTTCACGCAACAGAGGGTTTATTTACATAGGATAGGTAAACTTATGTACAGAACAAGGGGATCATCGTAGTGGCCAGAGTGCGGAGCGCAGTACATCGTAACATGTCAGCACTACTACATCTCAACAGACTAGGTCGTTCTGGCAGAGCACCAGCTACATGTCACAGCAGATGGGAAAGCACTCCGCTACATCTCAGAGCAGAAGGGAGAGCACACTAGATCAGCCGCATAAGGTGCTCTTAAACGCCGGCTGACCTCCCTAGATCCCTTAGCCAGGGAAACCTGAGGTCACACCTTCCTCCAGCCGGAGCGTCCTGGGTCGCCGAAGGTTCCACCTTGAGGACGAGGGTGCGCATAAACATTCCGGTACCTTTGTTGACGAAACACGATCTGAGAGGTGCCCTCGGGCGTACACAGCTCACTGCCCTAGAGAAAGGAGTGGACGCTGGTAGACGGGGGTTGTCGCGCTGCACTCAATTGACCCGCCTTGGCTTTTGGGATGGCCCAGCAATTAGCTGGTTCGTCTGTCGTCAAACGGCCTTGGCGGCTAGCAGCGGCCGCAACAAAACAGCGTCGAGCGCACTTTCCCAGGCATTTTTTGGTCCCAGTGTCCTGGTCGGCGGCCGGGTGACATCCATCAGCCCCGTAGCCGCAAAACGTGTCTCGCCTTGATGTCGTCGCTGGTCTGTCCGATGCGACGTACTGTAGGCCTCACAAAGCTGATTTGTCTCAGGCAATCAGAAGTGGCTCGAAGGTAGCTACCCCCGCTGGCCGACCGTAACAGCGCCCAGCAAAGCAAGTAACACTCGGAGCATAAAGAGAAGCCGCAAGCACAATCATCGGTCGTCACACTCTGATCTGCTGATCAAGTCACCGGCTATCTTTATGTGAAACATCGCACATTCCAGCGTAATTTCTGGTAGTCGCGCACGCTCCAGAAAGTACACAATTCGTGTCACGCGCACACTCTGATTAGAGAAGATTCTGTCGCTACAGGATTGGGAGATTCCAATATAAGTTCCAAAAGCATTCCAAAAGCGTTCGAAATATCTATTCATTTTATTGGGAGTGCAATTATATAAATGCTTCCGGCAAATTTCGCTGTCCCCTTGATGTTCCTTTGTCACACACCCCGTGAACGAGGTGCCGACTCCGGGCCAAATTCCAAAGCCAACTTATCAGCTCCCGAAAACAACCCCACGAAAGCAAGAACAATTAGTAAGGTGCCCTCTGGTGCGACAGTGAACTCTGGTTGCAGTTCAAAGACCGAGTCAGAGCCCAGAGTTGTCAAAACACAACAAAATATTTTCTTCAAACAAGGCAGTTACATATACACGTGCACACTTCGGCTAGACAGATCACCATACTATTCAGATGGGTTTTAACAAAACCCTGGAAAATAATTAACGACGAGCACTAAGAGTCCAACACATAAAGTACAGAATGAATAGGGACAAGTGTCTAATCGTATTCACCCGTGCCGGTCGTGAGCCGGACGATCTCGGCGTAGCTCGAGGAAAATCTCGAAGGAACTTTCCGAAAAGGAGACGCTCGATCAACTCGTCGGCTAGCTTGCCCGGGAATCCCCTTCTTCCGCAGACGGTTGTTCTTCACGTCACATGTCTTCCCAGGTGCGGTCTGATCCCCCTTCTGACTCCCGCACAGTGCTTTTATTGCCTTCGCCGGTGCTTCTGGAACCTTCGGGCGGAGTTATGATCCCGTAGCATGAACAAAGTCTGGGAATCGTCTAGACGTTTCTTGCGTTTTCGACCGCGGCCGTCGGAGCGTCATCGAGGAGGGTGGTGACTCATCCGTAGGCGCAAGCCTGGTTGCCGTCGTCCATCTCTCGCTCTCTCTCTGCTTGTCGGGTGAGAGGGTGTTTCGACGCGAGCGCTCTCTCTCTCTCTCGTTACCATCGCCTTCGCGTATCTTGTTTTTGTTTATAGACTCCGTTGATCGCGTCGGCTGTCTGTGGTGTATGCGCTCGCTCCCTTTGTCGAAGCTGCCGCGGGGCAGGCTTGTTCCTTGCTGGCTTGACTGGCACAGTGGAGCTGATCGGTTCCCAGCTGGTCCTGGCTATACGAAGTGATGCTAAGTTATACGAACTAATGCCAAGTGATGCTAGTATATAGGAAGTGTATAAGCATTTTCTCGTGGTCCGTGACATCGGGGAACGCTTCGCGAAGCACTTGCAGTCCGAGCACACGTACGGGAAGTGGGCCGAAAGCGCTCTCTCTCTCGCGCGCGCGCTCATTTTCTCTTTCTCGCTCCCGAGCATAGCGCGCGAAGCTCCGCGCGGTGGTTGCTAGGGAACGCAGTGGCATGCGACACACATTACGGCCGGCTTAAACAGCTCCGCTGTTAAAAGATGCCGGTCAATGTGATTCATCCTCTCATTCCATTAAGTCCTGTTGCCGGTCTTTCTTACTTTTCACCTCAAATATATAATAAAACCACCCCGGTCGTCCCATAATTTCTGATATATGTACATCCACATGAAATTTGTCCAGAGGTGCTATGCAGGAGGCGCCGAGTTTCTCTTTCGCACGAGTTTTACCCGAGTTTTTTCGATGGCAGTCAGTAAACGGAGATAGCAAGGAATGCGCAAAAACAGCAGGCAAAAAAATTTCGAGACAACGCTTTGTATGAAAACATGAGCGCACCCTGCGCGACCCACTGCTTCCGCGTTTCAAGCGCAGAACACTGCGCAACGAAACGCGCCAGCGCCACGTATTGTTATCAACGTATTACCGCAATTTAACAACACCATGACTGTACCACTGTCTATCTGCACACTTGTCATGACCCGCTCGACACACCTTTCTCGAGCGCGTCAAGGGCGTGCCTCCTCTTTCGGGCATTATCTTGCTATCCCCCGTCGAATGCGAACACGGCACATGTGAGGCATTCTCGCACCTATACTCTCCCTCAATCGAATACGTTAAAAAACAAGATATAAAATAACAAACATTTAATTTCTTAAAGTATCTCTTTTTCGTTTTGAATGCTATAAATTTCTGATGGGAAATTCAGATCCAGCGAATTATTAAATTTCGCACTTTTTGCCGCGAGTGGTGACAGTAAGGCGAAAGCTTACAAGCGGATACATTGGAGTTCATACGGTGAGCAGTCGCTATAGTGGAGCTACATTGCCATTCTCAATAAAGTCAGTCATGACAATGATCTGTCCATTCCCTATCTATTAGGGGAATGGTAACGCGCCTGCGACGCAGTGAAGCGTCGTAGGCGCTTCACTGAGGCTATTAAGGCGGCCGCTTTACCAACAGAAAAACGTGACCCTAGCCATAGATACGGGAGCAAACGCTGTCGCTGCAAAATGGCTGTACTGTATTCTAGGCTCCGTAGTGACGCAGCACAGGGAAAACTTACCAGTTTATCTGCATGCGCGAAGCCTTAGCTATGCGTTGCGAAGAAGAGCGTGCTGCCCAGCGACACTATTCATCTCTTGTCATGACTTGCCCCAGTGAAGGTGCCTCCGTGCCCATGTACGCAGTATTTGAGTGCGTTGTGCATTTCAATGTGCTTGCCGATTTCCTCTGCTGCTGAGCTAACAGCGATCGCAGATGGATATCGTAACGACACCGCAGCAATCGGATTTTTGCGGGGGAGGGCTCTTGTGTGCAGTTATGAAATTAGACTTCGAACGGAGGATGGTGTTGCAACTGTTTAGTGTGCAGTGCTTGTGATGAAGAAATGCCATGGCACTGGGTCTATAAAACCGAGAGATCTCAGCGCTGACCATGCTTGCCACACTGCTGCTCCGATACATCACCAATGACAGAGCACCCATCTCAATGGGCAGCTGCGATACGTTGTCGTTGGAGAACACTACGCACTCCGCGGCATTGTTGCCCACCACGGCGCATCGACGCCTTGCAAGCAGCTACAGTGACGTGCCGATAATTATTTGCTGTGCGCTTTGTCGCCATGATGCAGGCAATGAACCGTGTTGTGGGGCCATCACAGCCCAAGAAGACATATGTGTAAGCCAGTGAAAGTCGACGCCTTGTTTTTTTATAGTGGTGCTCAATCCATCACCGATGACAGTTCGTTGTGCGTGTTTTATTTCGGCGGTCAAGATTGGTGGTGCCTTACACCTCAGCACCGCGTCGCTGTTGCGGAAAAATAAGTTGGGCGTGGCCCAACCGTGGTGGGCGCGCGCACAAGAGTTACATGTCCCGCGCGGGGCGTGATCTATGGTTCTGACTGACAGGTGAACTCGTGCCAAACTCGTACATCGCGAAACTCCCCTGGAGTTGAACTCGGAAACATGGCGGTGAGAGCAGCAGTCTGTGTCATCGCATCCAGCGGCAGCAAGCGTCAATATGACCGTCTGGACACGTTCACTTACATGACCGCCGTAGTGTGTCAGCGTCATTTCATCGCGTTTTAAGATATTAATGGTTTTATTGCATAAATTTGTTTCATGTAGGTACAAAGCTACAGGGGAGAAGTTGCTCAGTATCTCTCTTATGTCACCTAAGTTGCGTAAAAGTTCTCTGCAATTCTAGTGGACAATAAAAGTCATTTTACTAAAATGTAAAAAATGGCATTACGATTGAATAAAATATAAGATGTTAGGCGACATAGCTGTTGAGAAGCCTAATATAAAGGAGCGATAATTTTTAGGTCTCATAATCGGAATAGGTTTTGGCACGTAAAACCCCAGAAAGAAGAAGAAGAAGAATTTTTAGGTAATCACTTTCTTAATTAGCGTGGTTATTGGGACTTTGTCCCTCTTTGCGCGCTAGAGAGAGCGCTTGCCCTTCGGCGTCAACGACACCGGAATTTTTGCGTCGACCTCCATCGCTCTCCATGAGGCGCTGGAGGGCCGAGAGTTGGGCGCCGAGACACGTGGTCTCGGGCCTTGGGGTCCGATTGATTTGAGGGCCCAGTGGGACTGGTGTCCGCGGGCCCTACGAAGAGGATGAAGGAGCACTGGCTGCTTCCACCACGGGGGCGGGAGGGGTCATTGCGGGACCACTGTGCGTGGGTTCGAAGGACTCCCGAGGCCTCTCTGACCCTGCCCGCACCTGCGTCACATCGGAATAACTTCTTCTAGAAAGGTAAGACAATCGCTTTCTTGCTTGATATAGAACGAGATTTTTTTCTTTAACAGTTCGTGCAATTACTTCCTTTTCTTTTTCCAGCAAGGGCAAGACCGCGAGTAGGCTGGATGATCCCTTTGCAGTTAACACACTGTAGAGAAGTGCAGTTGTCAGAATGGTGATCATTGGAACTGCATTTAGCACAGGTTGTTTGTCTTCGGCATGCGTGTGAAGCATGTCCAAACCTTTGACACTTGAAACTTTGTCTGGGGTTCGGAATATATGGTCTGACATTTACTTTTACGTAGCCTGCATTCAGAGAGGGAGGCATTTAGATTGTTCCAAAGGTGAGTATAACATGTTTTGTCGGAATTTCTTGGTCATTTCTGCGGATGACAATTCTTTTTACTTTGGTCACGTTTTGTTCCTGGAAACCCTCCAGCAGTTCCTCATCGCTCAAGCCAAGAAAGTCTTCCTCGGAAATCACACCCCTGCTTGTATTTAGTGTTCTGTGGGGTGAAATTCTTACTGTCGCATCGCCAATACTGTTAAGTTCCGAGAGCTTTTGCACTTGATCTTTGTCATTTATTTCTTGAAGGATGTCCCCGCTAGACATTTTTGAGGCTTTGCATGATGGTCTAGTTTTGTCTTTCAGGCACTTGGCCACCAGGAGGGGAGAAGGCTTTCTTACGAGTATGCTGTTTTCGCTATTCACTACATAGTATTTGGGGAATGCTCGGGCGTTGCTGCGAAAGGAGAACTGGAACGTTGCTTCGGTGCGGTCTCTTTTCAGAGGCCGATCATATGCAACAGAGGTTTGCGCTGCCATAAGAAGATATGTATGTTCGGCAACAGCGCCGACCGCCCACCACGGAGCCCAACGGAGGGATGCAGCAGAACTTGTACACAAGTCTGCACGACGCCAGTCGTACGCGCTACTATAACCAAATATGGCGTACCCAAGGTAGGATAGCCACACACGGTTAACCCTTGCCGCCAGGGAGAATGGAAGTAAATGGAAGAAAGTAGAAAGACCAAAAAATTGGCTGTGGCATAACTCAGTTATGCCTGGGTGTACGTAGCGAGAGGTACGGTTAATCTGGTTGTTTAGCTTGGTTCTCTCTACGGTTACATTTTTATCGTTTAGCTTCGTACGTCTGAGTGTTTAGGTTTGGTTGTTACCTCTCGTTAAGTTATGGTTACATTAAAGACTAGACATTTTTAAAGTGTAATGCATTTATTTTGAAAGTCTTCATCTTGTTGTTTCTCAACTACCACAAAGACGGCCCGATGATCGGTGAGGAGGGACGATAAGGGGTTGTCGCCCAGTGACTTGAACACGTTTCGGGTGCTATCCTCATCTGAATCCACTTGCCTGGCCGCTTTGTACTTACGACGCTTCTCGAGGTGTGCGGCTCGTGCTTCCTCCGTCTCCTCGGCTTGCTGCCTCCTCTTGGTTTCGTCCCGAAGACGAAGCCTGGTTTCTTTCAGTCTCTCCGACTCACTTTCCACATCCGCCGATGAATCCCACCGAGCTGCCCCTTCTATACATACGATGCAACGCCGGCTCCTCCTCTGTTGCAATGTGGTTTCACCGGCTCTTCCTCTGACGTCATGCCAGATGCAAGCGGCGAACGCTTGCAACACAACTGCCGCGCGTGGTAACTCGAGTAGACAATGCCAGAAGGCGCGGCGAGCGGCGCTGCCAGTTGCGGCGGTTGCTAGTCAACGGCTCAGCTCGCGGTGCGGCCACCGGCCACAGCGAAACGGCGAGAATGCGGCCAATGTAGCTCTCGCTACAAAAGTGTGTGAGAGAGACGCAAATTTGAGGAGAGAGACAGGAAAAGGCGATTACCGATCTCCTCCAGGTGGGTCAGTCTGGAGGTGCCCTCTATGTGAAGCAGAGGCCGAAGAGGTGTGTTGCCTCGGCCGGGAAGCCTCGAAGGTCTGCACACCAGGCATCGGCTCAACTCCCAGGATCCCCCTTTCCCCAGACACGGCTAAGCCGCGCACAGATACCTGTGGGAGGGTCCAACTCTCATGTGCTCGGGCACGTGGTGTCGCAACACACCAGACGCCTGCTGACGCAGACGCCCCTGCGGGGACATCCTATGTTTAGTTTCCCGACAATGGCCACAACCACGCACGTCTTTCTGCGACGCAACTCTATGAAGCCACCATTGACTCCTTCTTTCGTGCAGTTTCACGTTCAGAGAAAATTTTGAAGATTGACGTTCGCGCCAAAGAAGAGACAGTGTCGTGCGACCACGTGAAACCAGCCTATCTCGAACATTAACTCTTCATACTTTCCTCCATTTATTCCTAAGACACCGGTATTCTAGGAGAGGGGGGGGGGGAGACCTTGTAGCGACTGTCCCTACCTTCTTTCTGCCCGCTTCTCGGAAAGCAGGGGTCCTTCTCTTTGGGGGGTCATTACCCCGTGCTCTTTCTTGGTATCGAGGCAGCTCCCCCTCCTCCCCCCTCCCGACTAAGACGACTCCACAGCCAGTCGGCGAACCTGTTTGTGCTTCTGAATAAAAGTCAGTCGACTCTCCGTTTTCAAGCTGTCAAAACGTGTATTACTTGCCTCTGCTAAACTGAGGTCCCCGCAAACTCATACATTATATAAAGCATGCTTATACCTGCATTATAGCCGGAAGGACATTCTGCGCCAATAAAACCTACATTTATGTATAAACTTAAACGTTTCTCAGGCCAGGTTTTTTGGTCTGGATTGAGTTCATCCTCACTATTTTGGCCCCAAGAAACACCCTTAAAGCGTTTCATTCAAGCGTATGGTGTTTTTCTTGTATATTCTTGGACAATAAACATTGCAAATCTATGTTAGCGCTCACAGTTTGAAAGGCATGAGAGTCCACAGGCACTGCAGCCAGTGCTTATTAAAGGAAACTCTGTGACACCGGCGTAACACTGCAAAAAGCCCTACAAGTCATGTAGAACTCTTTATGGGGGCCGAAAGCATACCGCATTCACGTATAATTAGATCACTGTCCGCGGAGCTCTAGCGCATTGCTAATTCTACCTATGGTTGTCAATGCTTCGCCCTTCGGGTGAAACTGCGACTTTTTTATCCGCATGCCTGTCTTACAAGATACCACCCTCACAAATTAGTTTGCTGATTTAACACATGGACTAATACCGAGTTAATGGATTGAGGACTTCACTTCTCGAAGTAATGCCTGGTCCGAAAATATTTCAAGTTATTGTAAAAGCGGCATGTAAAATGAATGTTGACGCCAAGAGGATGTACACTTGTACTATTCCGAGTAATATTTCTCCAGGTTTTATGTTAAGAAATGGAGTAGGTGAACATTCAGTGTGCGTGCATATGATAAACGCAATAAGCACAAAAAACAAGGCTTTATTCCAAGTACCACCCAACGGATTGTTAGTGTCGAAAAGTTTCTATTTTCATCGGATAGCTTGATAAAGACGTTAAAGAATGCATTCACTCACCTTCAAATCGGCAAGTAACTTTCTGAATATCGTTTCGTTCAGATCTATCTGCTCAAAGTTGATAGTCCCAAAGTTCGTATTGTGAGGCGACATGTAGTCCCAAAATGAGCTGTCTGGATCTTCAACATCATCTAGGACGTACTCAAGGCTTCTGAAAAAAAAAAGCCACAGTATTCATGTGCCATTTAGGAGAACCACACATCAGTTTTGAATCAACTTCTCTGAAGACGTAATAACAATTTCACCAATGCCTGCAATTAAATAACTCATTTCGTAATATTTGCACTTGATTGAACACAAGATGCGAATTGCCTGCTAATTTAAGCTCGTTGTTACTTATTGTACAATAACGCATGAAAAACTGCAGGCAAACTTTCCTTGACACTTTTGAGCAGCGCGCTAAGTACATGGCAGCAGAGCCCCTAAATAGCGTACTAAACTTCAACATTGACCACACATATTCCTAATGTGCTTCCAATTGCACAATATGAGAACTCTTTACCATACTTGACAATTACTGACACTTGGGAAAACATTTTACGCGATTCTTATGAGGCTTTAAAAGTGGAGGAAAATAGTTTGGTGTAATTATACGCAAGGTCCATATTAAACTAGCCAATGAAAACGTTTTTTCCAGACATCCCTCTTAATTTGCCGTACGCCAATTTCCAGTAAGTGTGGACTTACTGTCCTATTTAATATTCTCACAGCATTGGGAAACATTGAGACGAACAGCTGTTCTACACCGTATACGCTTTGACGCGTTTGAATAAGTAGTTTTCTGCACACGCCATAGTAATTATCCTACATACATTAAAATTTATGCGAGCATCATTCGCAATGTGGTCCTCAATTTCATCAAGTTTCAACTTGATTGAAGTATACTTTAAGCAGAGTAGCGAAACCTTTCAAGCGGGGTTTAACCAACAATGAAAGTGCTCTGGAGAGGTAAAGCTACAAATTCGCCACAAAGACAATATTTATTCCACATCTATTAAACTTCATAACCAGGCCGCCCATGCTCTCAGTTTCCTTCGAATATAAGCAAATTCTGCTAAAACACTGCTAGGACACCGGGAAAGCATTTTAGACACTAGTATAACATCTCAAAATGCGTCGCAAACGAGTATTCAGCCTTCTCTTCTGAGAATTCACTCCCACTCTTTAAACTTAGTGGGCACATCGCCCACAAGATGGCGCCCATTTCTTCAATATATGGGTTCGCAAATGCCATTCTATGCTTAAAATCGGATTTCTTGCCGCAGTTGGAAGGTAACTAAAGATCAGTAGGCCGTTTGGTTTTGAGAGCCCACGGTAAAATCACAAATGAGGCAGTGCAAGGTGACATGGGTTGGGCCTCTTTTGAAGTCAGAGAAGTACAGAGAAAATTAGTTTTGACGAAAGACTCAGGAACATGGATGAAGATAACTTAGCGCCTATAGTGCACAGGTATCTGTACCTGAAAAGCGTGGACACAGAATGGAGGAAGAGATCAAGAAAGTTGGCAATCAAGTACAGTATAATTGAAACTGTAAACAGACAACCACGAGCCATCTGAATGAAAGTGAGAGAAGTTGAACTGTGAATTTGGTGCAACAAATTGAAAGAAAAAGGACCATGGAAATTTACAAGAATAAACAGGAAGAAATTAGAAGGCAAAATCTGTACTATAACACAAAAGGACAATGTGTTGCCTAGCCGGTTGCCTAAGGACCAAACATACCGGAGCAAATACTCGGAACTAGATGAGATATGTGCATGCTGCAGCAAATATCCGGAGACCACTCAGCACATCCTAATGGAATGCGAATGGTCTCTGCGAAGGAATGCGAAGCAACCCAGTGAGAACCATAGGTAACATACACCTTCAGAAGCGCTTGGGTTTAAGGTGGACGGAACCACCAACCGGTCAGCAGTCGAGATAAGCAAGAGGACGTTTCGAGTATTGGCGAAAAAAAAGCAGGGAAGAGATTGATACTACCTGATCTCTTACAGTCATAGGTAGCGGTACAAGGTACATTTTGAGGGGGAGAAAAAGAATAATGAGATGTATACAAAAATGCTTGATAAAAAATGTGTAGCTTGCACTGGAGGCGCACTTCCAAAGAGACAGCGGAGCTGATGGGCACTGTTGTGTCTCGCCGTCCTTCGGGACAAAGGAAGCCTGATCGACATACGTGAAGCTATGAAGTGCTCTTCACGCTTGTCGTTTCTCGCGGCCGGGGAACGTCAACCTCACCTGGGACTGGTGGATGAGCAATTAGTCCCCAGGCTGAACTGGATCATCGGTATCGTGCGTCGCTAAAACGGCAACGTCGCTCATGGTGTGTTTCCGTGAAGCACCAGCGCCCGCCCGAAGTACGATGAGACCCACTGCTGACTGTGACGCGCCAACCAGGAGCCCCTTTCGAGACAACAGCCACCGCCCTCCCTAGAAATGGTGGCTTCCGCGAAATGATCGTGACGGAGAGGCGACTAATTCTTGCAATGGGCCAGCGTCGAGCATTCCCGTGGGAAACACATCAACGTTTGGTTCCCAAGGTGTCGCGCGTTACCTCGTGTGCGGGGGCGATCAGGAGACATTGGAGGCGGAGCCCGGCGGGACGAGCACATCATGGCGAAGTGGTCGAAGATGGTCATTGGCTAAGAAGGACTAAAGTGCATTCCCTCGTTGAGTGGAAGAGGAAAACGAAAGGGATAAAAAACGGGACTTGAGCGTTGTGGGGACGCTCGGAGATGTAAACGCTAGAACATGCAAAGATGCTAGCATGTTGGCGGCTCCAATATCACGGAGCCCTTCTTGTAAAATACCACATTTAAATTTGTATATAAAGCCGTTTTCTGATCTCACTGGACCTCTCCTTCTCCCGGTATCTGGCACGTCACCATCCATGGAACCTTCGTGACCGCTCGGACTTCGCAACAGCACCTAGCTAGTCCTGGCTTTTGGACTAGGCTAAGGCACTACCAAGTCAACCCCAGCATTTTCCGGAGTTTGTTAGTTAATGATCCATTATCGATTAGCTATTGATTGCCTATCGATTGGCCAGCGCAAGGTATTGGCCACGTATTTGGGCTAGGCTAATCACTACCAAGTCTTCCCCAGCATTTTCCAGAATTTATTGAATATTGATCGATTAAAGATTAGCCATTGATTGGCTATCGATGACCGACTAAGCTTAAGTAGACCCAACCAGACTTATCCAGGCTCAGCTTCGCTAGTTCACATGGGTATGTACCATTGCGCTTGGACCCTTTCTGCACTACCGCCAGAATCTGGCCACAATTTCTGTTCGGGCGTTACAGACTTACGATCGGCTGAAACAGCTCTACTGTTGAAGATACGTGTAGCATGCATGAATAAATCAAGTAAGCTAGGTGATGATTTGTCACCGCCCCGTTTCAAAGGGGACGCCATTAAACCATCATCATCATCGCTATGTACAGGCTGCTGCATTCAGTCTTCCATAATATGGGAATGCGGGGCTAACAGTTGAAAATAACGACCATGTCCCGCTAGAACAGTTCTATAGGTTTCAAGGAAAGACGTAATTATGAATATCTTCCATCATCATTATGAGGAGCGTATTTATGGCATCTACAAGACCAACGCCTCTCCCAGAGCTATCTAAGCTCTCCTTTCTTGAGCCTTCTGACCCCATTTCACACCTAAAATCTTCTCAAATTGATCAGATCACTTAACTATCTGCTGCCATTGACTCCGCTGCTCTTCCCAAGACACCCATATTGTAAATCGAACAGACAATCGGGATTCAGCTATATGATTTAGATGGCTTGCCCAACTCCTCTGCTTAGACAAGGTCTTTTAGCTGACTTCAGACGGGCTGAGCGTATGTCGCATCTGGCTAATTGTAAGCACTTCCAGAAAAAGTTATTCAGTTAAAATGTCGCATGAACATAAAAAGGGTATTAAGTGACTACACATGCCGATAAAACGTAGCAATGGTCACCAACTAAAGATAACTCAAGAAGGCGTATAATTAGCTGTGTTGTAGATGTCGCATGAACATGAAAATGGTATACAATTAATGATTCCAAGCCATGCCGAGAAAACGCAGAAACAGTATTCTACATAAGATAAATCACAAAGGTGTATAGTTATCTCACTTCAGGTGTCGCATAAACATAACATTGGTATTCAATCGAACAGCCAAAGACTGGAACGGCCTTGCGCACAACATAGTTTCTATACCCTGCTCATCTGCCTTCATAGAAGAAATTCCCTCGCATTATGCCTTGTAACATTTTTTTTATTCATTGTATCTCATATTTTGTAACCCACCCCTTATGTAATACCCCGAACAGGGGTCTTTAAGGAAATAAAGTGAAAGTGAAAGTGAAATCAGTCCACTCCAACCCAAGGAAAAGTAGCAATATTCAGCTACTAAACATAAATCATCAAGACGTATAAATTGCTCACTTGTAGATGTCACATTAAGATAAAAACGGTAATAAATGATTCCACTCTATGCCGAGCCATGTAGCAATAGTCATCAACTAAAGATAACACAAATACCTATAATTAGATTATATGCAGATGACGCATCTACATAAAATAGAATTAAATAATTCCGCTCCATGTATAAAAAACGTAGCAGTACTCAGCAACTAAACATGAATCGGAAAGGCGTAGAAATAGCTGGGTTGTAGATGCCGCTTGAACATAAAATCGTATTCACTCATTCTACTACATGCCGAGAAAACGTAGTGATATTCAGCAACTAAAGATAAATCAAAAAGGTCTAATTAGCTGACTTGTAGATATCGCATATATATAAAAATGGTATTCAGTAATTCTACTCAATGTCGAGAAAACGTAGCAATAAAAAGCGGCTAAATATAAATCAAAAAGGCGAATAATTAGCTGACTTGTTGATGTCGCATAAACATAAAAATGGTATTCACTGACTCCACTCCACTCCGAGAAAACTAAGCAAAACGCATTAACTAAAGATAACTAAAATAATCATTTAATTAAGTGGCTTGTAGTAGTCCCATGCACATAAATTTTTATATAGTGATTAAGATCCATGCCCAGAAAACGTAGCAATAGTCAGCAACTAAAGTTAAATAAGGCCCATAATTAGCTGACTTGTAGATGTCGCACGAGCGTAAACATGTTATTCAGTGATTGCACTCCATGCCGAGAAAAGGTATCAGTAATCAGCAACTGAACATAAATCAGAAACATGTATAATTATCTGAGGTGTAGATGCCGCATGAAAATAAATATGACGATAAATGATTCCACTCCATGCCCAGAAAGTCAAGCGATAGTCAGCAAGTAGTGATAAATAAGGCATATAAATATTGACATTAAGATATTGCATGAAAATAAAGATGGTATTCAACAATTACACTCCATGCCGAGAACATGTAGCAATAATCAGCAGCTAAACATAGATCTGAAGGGCATATAATTAGCTGACTTGTGGATGTCGCATGAACGTAAAATGGTATTCAATGACCCGACTCCATGCCGAAGAAACGTAGCAATAGTCGGCCACTAATGATGAAGAAAAAGGCATGTAATTAGCTTAATTGTAGATGTGGCCTGAACATACAAATGTAATTGAATCATTCCACTTCATGCAGAAAAAATCATAGCAACCGTGAGCAACTAAAGCTATTTCAAAAGGGTGTATGTAGATGTCATGCAAGCTGTCATGTAGATGTCGCGGGAACATGAAAATGGTAATATATGATTCCACTGCATGCCCAGAAAACTTAACAATAATCAGAAACTAAATGTAAATAAAAATTGGCAGCCCATCCACGAAGTTAATGCTGATGATGGAGCGAAGCTCCTTGGATGATTACCGCTGCGGCTCGAGCTTTCGCTTCGGGTTCTTGCTGCCGTTGCCGGCGTGCTGCTGCTTCTCGTGCTCGCAGCTCGGGGCTAGCTTCGCGGCATTGCCGTTGGGCTGCCGCGTCTCGTTCTCGAAGTGTAGGATCAGAGTCACGACGTTTGAGCTTATGTTCGCGCTCCTCCATACTGCAGTGCCAAGTGTAGCGACAGCGGCGCGGCGCCGGCGCAACACCTTTGCGCGGTCGGTATGCGCGCTGCGACCGCGACGGGGAGCTACGACGACGACGGCTACAACGAACATCGGGAGAGCCTAAGGAGCTTCGCTCCTAAAAAATTGCTGTGGTTTAGCTTTGGTTAACCCTGGTTGATAGCGAAAGCTTCACTGCCCTGGCTAGGCCCATTGTCGAGCTGTGGCCGAGGTGTGGTTTCGCCCAACTCTACTCGGGAAACGGCGGCAATGTCTCCTTTCAGGGCTCCGTAAACGGCTAAATATAGCCCGACTACAGTGCCTAGAATGTAAGTATATTCTAGGCACTGTAGCCCGACGTAGCGTGAACGCGCGCAAGCGTTCTGTCACGTTGGCGAGAACAGCGGCTATAGTTCGACCGATGGTTCGACGTACTGGCGCCCCGACCGTAACCGGACGCGTGGCCAATGCGCTCCGACGCGCCCTGCGTCTGATGAGGCTAGCCCGCGTGCCGATGGACTATAAACGCGCCTTAATGTTCTCTCACGGCCGCTGGATAAAAAAGGCACCTTTTTTTATCCAGCGGTCGTGGTTCTCTTGTGGTTTGACCTCTAGCTCTCAAGGTGAAAACTGTTGAGTTTAATCAACTACAGTAATCAACTACAGCACTACAGTTTAATCAACTAGTAGTGCCACAGCGTTACCGCCAAGATCTGCTGCACTTGGTGCACGGGGACCTTTGGTCCGGACACCTTGGCATTCGAAAAACCAAGGACCGCTTGTTGCAGGAATTCTACTGGCCCTGGTTGCTTTCGGGAAATAGAAGCATTCGTAAAAAGCTGCGACACATGCCAATGCATTGGAAAGCCCGGGGACAAGGCTAAAGCCCCCATGAAACTTGTTCCAATAATTACGGAGTCGTTTCGCAGACTTGTAATAGATACAGCAGGACCTTTGCCCGCAACTCAGTCCGGCTACCGCCACATTCTTACGGTACTGTGCCCCGCAACCAAGTTCCCTGAAGCAGTGCCCTTAAACGAGCTAAGCTCGGTCTAGATCGTGAACGCGCTTTTGTCCACCTTTTCGCGAGTCAGTTTCCCAGCGGAAATTCAGTCGGACCAAGGAACCGTTTTCACGAGCGCCCTAACCTCGACGTTTCTGGAAAAATGCGGTATCAAACTTATCCATAGTTCGGTATACCATCTCCAGTCCAACGCCGTAGAAAAGGTTCACTCGGTCCTGAAGCGTCTGTTGCGAGCCATGTGTTATGAGCGGAAAACAGATTGGGAACTCTGCTTACCAGCAGCTATGTTCGCCCTTCGAACCACCCCGCATGAGTCGACAGGGTTTTCACCGGCGGAGTTAGTCTATGGTCGTTCCCTGCGATCACCACTCAGGATCATTCAGGAAGCCTGGAAGAGCCGGGCTACGACGATCCGTCTGTGGTTGAATACGTGCTAGATTTCTTAGATCGGCTGCACACGACGCAAGAGTTGGCAGGACGAGAAATGCGCAGAGTCCAGGGTAATGCCAAGCTTTACTACGACAGAACGGCTCCGGCGCGACGCTTCGACGCAGGAGATCAGGTAATGATAATACGTCCCTCACCGAAAAACAAGCTGCAAGTACAGTGGGAAGGACCGGCTGACATTGTTTCAAAATTATCTGACACGAACTATATAATAACAGTTCCGGGTAAGAGAAGAACTCATCAGGTATACCACAGCAATTTACTGAAGCCCTACCGGCAGAGGGAGGCCGTCGCAAACATGTCCCTTAACATGCCAGAGGAAATGCCGCTTGACTTTCCAGAGTTGGCGCCAGCAACGGAAGCAAGCGTAGGCGAAACCATAGATAACCTCGTACAGCAAGCCGAGCTCGACCTCCATCAGAAGACGGAGCTGCGGGAACTCATGTATGAGTATAGAGATAGGTTTTCGGACAAGCCGGGACTGACTACCGCAGCTGTCCATGAGATTGAATTAACCCCATCAGAGCCTGTGCGTTCGAAGGTGTATCACGTTTCACCACGCCAGCGTGAGGTCATGGCTGCGGAATTAACAAAGATGTTGGAGCTAGGCGTAATAGAACCGGGAGAGAGTGATTATATTTCACCTCTTATCTTCGTTGAGGTCCCCGGAAAGTAACCGCGCCATTGTATTGATTACCGGAGGCTTAACCTGATCACGAAAGATCAAACCTATCCTATACCTCATATCGAAGAAAGGCTTGAGAAAGTGAGCAGCGCCAATTTTATCTCTACACTAGACTTAGTCAGGGGTTATTCGCAGGTACCGTTGACAGACCAGGCGAGTAGGTATGCCGCTTTTATTTCTCTATTGGGAATGTTTCGACCAAAGGTCCTGAGCTTTGGATTTAAAAACGCTCCCTATTGTTTTCTAGCCTTATGGACCGGGTGTTCCGTGCTATGGAGAATTTTGCGCTGCCGTATCTCGATGATATAGCGATATTTTCGGCATCATGGACAGAACATCTGACGCATCTGCGAGCCGTACTGGCCCGGCTGCGCGAAGCTAACTTAACTGCCAAAGCGAGAAAGTGCCAATTGGGGCGTGCAGAAGTGGCCTACCTGGGTCATGTGATTGGTCAAGGCCGCCGCCGGCCTTCCGATGTGAAAGTAGCTGCGATCAAAAGTTTTCCGCAACCTCGCACTAAACGGGATATTCGGTCATTTCTCAGAGTAGCAGGATAATACCACAGATATATTCCGCGTTACTCCGATGTTGCAAGCGCTCTGACAGATGCGCTGAGAAAAGCAGAACCACAAACCACACAGTGGGACAAAGCCGAGGAAAGGGCTTTCTGTACACTGAAGAGGGCTCTGACCAGTCAACCAGTATTAAGTGCGCCGGATTATTCTAAGCCGTTCATTGTTCAGTGCGACACGAGTGATCGTGGAATGGGCGTCGTGCTTTGTCAAAAGGGAGATAATGACGAGGAGCACCCTGTACTCTTTGCCAGTAGGAAGCTCACTGTTCGCGAGGACGCATACAGTGCTTCTGAAAAAGAATGTGCCGGCGTTGTGTGGGCGGTGCAGAAGCTAGCCAGTTACATCGCGGGTTCGAGGTTCACCATCGAGACGGACCCCTGTCCTCTTACGTGGCTGCAATTAATGTCCCCCGAAAACGGCCGTCTCTTGCGCTAGAGCTTAGTACTTCAGCAGTACAATTTTTGACATTCGCTACAAGAAAGGTAAATTCAATGGAAATGCAGATGGTCTGAGTCGTTGCACCTAGTGTATCGCTAGCCTCATGTCCACCCTGGTTTCCCTGTCATTCTTACGTTGGTATTCTTTTCTTACGTTTCTTTATTATCGCGTAGTTGTGAGTGATCGTTAGCGGATTTAGTAATCACGTCCTGACGCTTTCGGGTAATGGCTGTTTTTAGTGTTTAGGGAGGAACACGCGCGAAAGGGATGAGAAAGCAGCAGCAGTTTTTCTTTTTTTCGTAAAGCCTGGTGTGTCTTGGGCGAGAGTGGCCTCGTGCTCGCTTGTTTGTGGTTGTCGCAACAAGAGCTATATGGAGTAAGGATAGTAGTTTTATCGGCTGCATAAACTTGATACATTCGCTTACTAACTGAATTAACAAGCGTGGTGTCATCGCGCACAAGCAAACATGAATATATCACACTTGATGACCGCAGTCAAGCACTGTCAAAACGATGGCATCAGGAAGCGCGGCCGCCGCAGCGAGCGAAGGTTCGTGCGGTCTATCGCTTCAACAGAAACTGAGAGACGAAAAAAGCGCATACAAAGGTCAGAGCCGTGTGGAGATTACTTTCAAGGTACTGCGCGTGCGACAACAACGACAGCCAGCACCGGCGCAAAGTACAAGAACGCTTTGTTGGCAGAGTAGAAGCCGCCCCCCCCCCCCCTCCCTCCCGCGCTGCCTCCCCGCTGTGCTCCTTTCGCGTGAGAGATTGCGTCGCCAGTTCCCCTTGCGCCCAGTTGCAAGATACGCATTTGGTGCCGCAGCACAGCGTCGCCCCCCTTTCCTTCCCTCTCATACCCCCACGGCCTTTCGCGCGACGAAAGTCGCCTTTGTTCTCCGCCATGCTTTCGCTTTTCGAAATTGAAATACATTTAGGTGCCAAAAGGTGCGTCTCCATGTCTCCAATATCTCATATTTGCTGTGGTAAAACTGCATTTCATTCCTTAAATGCAGAGATGAAGATAAAACTACGTGTAGTACATTGCCATGTACTGCCGTGTCAGGTATTTTCATGCAATCCCAGTGATTTCGAAACACAAGTCAAGGTTGCTGTCGACCGTGTGGGCCGAAATGGAAGTCTAGATCAATTTAGTGTCAAATTTCTCAAAAGCGGATGACAAGAATGACTAAACCACTCCTTTACAGTTGCACATGCACCTTACTTTATAACCAGAATGAATATTTTGTGCAATAACTTCCGAGTGAATTTCGAAGAAAACTTGAAGGCAATGTGCAATGCATTTACAAGGGGTCTTAGGAAGCTATACACTAGAGTAACACAAGCTCATATTCATCATCAAGAGAACGAATAGTACTCAAGTTAGAAAGGTGTTAATGCTAAACAGGTAATGAAAAGTGTATGCGAATGTGGTTGAAAATTATTGTGATTGGAAAGGTCTGAAGTGCATAATCATCTGCATAAAGGGAACCACCCAATGAGCAGCGGAAGAGCTACCTCGGCTCACGTGCTCTTTTGTTTAAAGTTTCTCTCTCTCTGCATAAAATGCACTTTTCCGGAAGCTCTCCTTGCACAAGCTATGTAGGCCTATGAGTAAAAATGTCAAGTAGTATATCATCACGCAGTGGAATCAGAAATCAGATAGTGTTAGAATGTGACTTTAAATTACATTCACTTTGCCAACTTCTGCAGACGTCCTTGAATAAAATGCCATCTTTACAGTGCTCGACAGTTTAAGGCATATGCAAACACGACAGTAATATTCTTTTACCGAAGCCATGTCCTTACTGGGGAAGTCTCAGGGTATGACCTGTAAATCCGTTTTGTGGAAGGTGACATTGGCATTTTACAAATTCCTGCAAGTACATGTACGAGTATGCAGTCCTGGTTGGTCAGCATACACGTCGAAGCTTATTTGCGACTCAGAGTGCTAGTACACTTTGGAAAAACCAAAACAATTGAAAAGTAATCATCACATACACCACCATAATTAAGGCCAATAATAAATATTAGAACACGTCACTAAATCTGGCAAGGCATGGATAGTGTTAACTTTGAAGCCAGCTATATTTTATTTATTTATTTCAAAGTTAGAAAGCAGTACAAAAAATTGTCATGAAAGGAATGAAAAGTACAGTTCAAGGTAACATAAAAAGCGGCACTACGTTTAGGCATGCCTTGACTGCCAGCACGAAAAGTGCCACCAGCTAAACCTGCCAGACTTTTACATCCCGTTCCAGTGCAGGGAATGCCGTTTGCACAAATTGAGGTGGAGATTTTGGGCCCATTCCCGACATCTGCTACCGGAAATATGTGGATCATAGTTGCGACAGATCACTTCACGTGATATGCGGAAACCGAGGCACTTCCAAGCAGCACGGCTGCCAAGGCCACACAATTCTTCAGTGAAAACGTCATCCTGAGGCACGGTGCTCCAGCGGTCGTCGTAACCGACAGAAGAACCGCCTTCATGGCTGAACTTTTGCAAATTGTACTTGCGCATAGTGACACGGTGCACAGAAAGATGACAGCAATTACCAGCAAAGCAATGGGCTCATAAATACTCTCGCAGACATGCTGTGCATGTATGTTGATGTGGAACACAAGAACTGGGACAAAATATTACCCTACGGACAAATATTATCCGCATTACCATACGGCTCGGCAAGAAGCAATGAGAATGACGCCATTCAGTCTCCTCCACGTTCGAGAAGTGACTGCTATGCTGTATGCGATGCTGCCTCATGATTCTAGCGATTTAGAGACTTACGCGCAGATTTTGCAAACCGCACCGAAAAAGCAAGACAGCTCGCGTGCGTTCGCATAACTAGCCAGGAAGACCGTGATGCCCAACATTACAATCAACGCTATCGATGCGTCGTCTACCAGCCCAGCCACAGTCTGGGTTTGGACTCCAGTACGCCACCGAGGCCTCAAGGAGAAACTTCTACACCGATACTTCGGACCGTACAAAGTTCCACGACGCCTTAGCAACAATAACTATGAAGTCATTCCTGATAGCCCATCTTGCTCGAGGCGCTGTCAGGACCTGCCTAAGACTGCATCTGGTGTGCGTGACAGCATATTTTTCTGAATGACATGGACACTCTCTGGTGCTACCCGCCGAGCATCGGGACGATGCTCCTTCGGGAGGGGGGCACATGCCGCGTCCCTATCTGTGCCAAACCACGCTGACAAAGGTCTCGAGTGTGCGAGCGACGTGCTAGAGAAGAAACGGCCTGAACTCAGCGCTTGTTCTGTCTCGATTAAATACCGCTCTCTGCTCTCCTCTCCAATGAGCCGCGACAATATGGGATGAGACGTATGGAGAAAAATAATAATAAACTAAAAACAGAAAGTTGCAGTGGCTTAGCTCGGCTATGCCAGGATATACGTAGCGTTAGCAAAGGTTCAGCTGATTGACGTCATCGACGGCGTTTTGTTGTTGCTGCAGGGGTGGTCGGGCACGTCGCTCAGCCTCCTGGCGACGCCGCTTTGCTAGACGTTCGTCCCTTTGCTCCAGTGTCTCCGCAGCACGTTTAGCCTTCTTGTGTTCATTCCTCCTACGCTCAACCGCTAATTGCCAGGCAACTACTTCGGGATCCGATGAGTCAAGCTTCTCCGTTCTTCTGCGCTGTTGAGGAGCATTTGCGCTCTCCTTCTCCATGGCTATACCACACTGGCAAACGCCAGTCAGAAGCGCAGTGGCTCCAGCGCAGTGTCAGACGGCGACTGCACAGCGAGCGCGCGCCGGCGCCAGTGCGTCTACCACGGCTACGACGTCACTCCTCTGGAATGCGCAGACCGGCGGTGGTGAGTCGCGCGCGGCGGTGGCGGAGTGCGCGAGAGGTGCCGGCTCCGGTGGCTCCGGTGCGCAAGCCGTGTGACATCACTGATCCTTGCGCATGCGCAGCACGGCTCTTGATGTGCCGCGCGAAACGGGCTTGGCTAGGCCAGTGTAGCTAACGCTACAATAAGACGGTCACAACATAAAAATGCACCAGCTCTAGGCCTGTGCAACTAGTTATTTAAAGTTGAATTAGAAACATTTCATTACAGGATTACTCGCCGAAGTACTCAAGGGCTGACTAGAAAGATATAAATTTGCTTTATCAAGGGGCTCTGTAGGTTCACTCAAACATGACTTAAAGTGCCCCTAAACCACCTCAGACATCTTTTGAACATTTCGCAGCGAGTTCAGAATGGCGTCACAATCAACGATGCCAAACGCTGCAGCGCTACGCCCCGCGGGTGCGCCACACAACGGCAAAAAAATGCCGTTCTCCTCTCAGGCCTTTCCGGTATCCCCAGTGGTCTTAACGATGTGAAGTGAAGTGAAGTGAAGTTTATTCTTCTTTTCAAAGAAAAGAGGGGACCGGGACAAAAGGCGGTAAGGCCTGACGAGGCCCCGGTACCCATACAGTTGGCAGTAAAAAAAAACAAAATGTGCATATAAGGTGCCACAAATATGTTAAAACAATGCTACAATGAGCACAGTGAAACTTAATTAGGGAAAAAGACAATCATGTGCAAGGTAATACTCAAGCATACAAAGTCATACACGTACAAACACAATGCATACATGACTGGTGAATTAAGACAAGAAATATGCGACTGCACTACTTGTCCGCAACAAAGATAGATAGAAAAAAACGTACATATAAGAAAACGCTGGATTATACTTTTTTTTTACATTTCAATTTGGCCTTCAATCAAACGTCGTTTCGTGTTTTTCTTAAACACATTTTTAGATAAAAAGAAATCATCAGTAAAGGGAAACTTGTTGAGGGCTGTGGGTACTTGAAAATTTAGCTTTTGTCTACCATAATTCGTGCGTGTTCGCGGAACTCGTAATTTTACCTTACGAAAGTTGTAATTTAATGATCCTGTCAGTTACAGAGTACAAGCGGTTTCGATGAATTTGTTGCAACAGCCGTAGATAATAGACTTGGTCAGCTTGTAGTATGCGATGTTTAACAAACAAGGGTTGTGTACGTAAATTTTGTGGTGGACCATAATAGCCCTCAACAGCCCGCAAAGCTCTTTTTTGTAGCAGCAGTAGCTTATGGTAGTTTGAAGACGTAGTCGTACCCCATACAAGATTACAATATGATAGTTTTGAAAAGAACAGTGCGTTATACATTGACACCTTTAACCAAACAGGCAAGAGTTTAGAAATCCTAAAAAGCAGACCAACAATTTTACTCAGGTCGGAAGCAAGTTTTGAGATATGTACAGACCAAGAAAGATTTTCATTAAACCACACGCCGAGAAATGTTTGAGAAGAAACCTGGCTAATTTTTGTGTTATCATAATAAATCTGTATAGAATAACGTTCCACGGTATTGATCGGCTTGAAGAGAATGTAATTTGTTTTATTTATATTTAAACTAAGCTTATTTGCGTATAACCAATCACGAAGCTTCAGTAAATAAGTGTTAACCATACTTTGGAGGGCAGTTAATGAGCGGGAAGAAAAGAAAAGATTTGTGTCGTCAGCGTAGATTACCAGATCTGGGGAATTATGTATATCGGCTAGATCATTATTATATGTAATAAATAATAAAGGCCCCAGTATTGATCCCTGCGGGACACCATGCATTATTGTTTGTGTATAAGAGGAGATGTTATTTGTTCGTACGTATTGGGACCTATTACTCAGATAACTTCTCAACAGGTTCAGTGCAATACCGCGAACCCCGTAGTCACAAAGCTTCTTAAGGAGAGTGTCATGATGTACGCAATCAAAGGCCTTGCGGAAATCTAAAAATAGGCCCAGCGTATATTTTTTGCATTCAATATTATCTATTATTTTGTCTTTAACAACTAACAGCGCTTGTTCCGTGGACCTATTTTTTATAAACCCATACTGTGAATCAGCAATGACATTGTATTTATGCAGAAAATTAGCAATCCTAGAATTAACGCTTTCAAAAATTTTCGATAGAACAGGTAATACCGAAATAGGTCGGTAATTAGACAGTTTATTTATGTCGCCACTTTTATATATTGGCACCACTCGAGCCAGTTTTAATTTGTCCGGAAAGACACCTGTTGACAACATAAGGTTTATAATGTATGACAAGACATCGCATATAGCGGTGCATACATACTTTAAGGGAATTACTTTTATGTCGTCATATCCAGCAGATACATCGTTCTTTAAAGAAAAGATAAATGTAGCTACTTCTCGAGGGGTTGTTGGTGCGAGTGCTATAGAATTCAGTAATGGAGTGGTGAGGCTCATAAAACTATCAACCGAAGTTTGCGTAACAATATTTGGTGAACCCACCTTAATGAAATAGTCATTCAGGGCGTTTGATAGCTCAAGGCCAGTTAATTTACCATTAGCTGTGGTTATTTCACTAAGTTGTGTGCATTTAGTTTTGTTTTTCAAGTTATTAACCTCTCGCCAAACTTTACGACTATCATTCTGAATTCGAGAAAAATGGCTTATGTAATAATTAGATTTAGCATTTCTTAAGTCTTTGTTCAGTTTATTTCTAAATTGTTTAAATTGAGAAAGCAGAGCTAGATATCTGCCATGGACAAACTCATGATACATTTTATTTTTCTTTCTTATCCTTGCATAAAGTGATTTGTTCATCCAAGGCTTCTTAAACTTCTTGACATTAATTTTTCTCTCTATTTGTGGGAAAGCTGCGTTATATTGGGTTAAGAAGATATCAATAAATTCAGAATATGCTGTATTAACTTCAGATATCTCGTATATAGATTCCCAATTGGTATCTTCGATTAGATTACGAAACTCGTTGAGAGCAACATCATTAAAATCTCTGGTCATATGCGTAACGGTATTTGTTACTCGGTTTAATCTGAGCGGTATAAAACAAAATATCGGCAAATGGTCACTAATATCTAAGGATAATAGTCCGGATTCAGTGTGTGGAAGCTGAACATTTGAAATACAGATATCTAACAGAGTAGCTGTGTTGCAAGTTATTCGAGTAGGCAAAGTAATATAGTTTATACAGGCGTAAGAAGAAATGAGGCTCTGCAATTCCCTTGAATGAGAATCATCTGATAATAGGTCTATGTTTAAATCACCCATTACAATGAAAGGTAGTTTAGTAGAGTCAAGGAAAGTGAGAAGGCTTTCCAAGAACTCAAAGAATTGCGATTTGTTACCCTGAGGGGGTCTGTACATAGCCACCACAATTATATTCTGTAAGGATATAGTTAAGCACTCAACGTTGGGATTTGTGACTGTAACATCGCTAACAACAGAGTGCGAATGACATTTTTTAACATATACAGCAAGGCCACCACCTCTTCCATGGGGCCTTGATAAACCATTGTAAGTATAATCATCGAAGCAACACACGTCTCCATCAGTGCCAAACCATGTTTCAGAAAAAAGCATAACATCATGTCACCAGTAGTAGTAGAAAGTGACTTTTTAAATGAGGGTGAAGATAAAAGTGCAGCGCTGTAACTGTCTCTCGATATGAGGTCACCTCAAGAGCACTGCACGGGGAAGGGATAATGGGAGTTAAAGAGTGAGGAGTGAGAAGAGGAGAGCGGTATGACCCTGAAGAGGGGAAGAAGTAGTAGCAAAACGGGGCTTATAGCCGCGTGTAAAGGGTGGTGGATTCAAAGAACTCAAGCAGAGCTGTGAAAGCTCGCTTGGTTATAGAAGGGTGTCCACGGGGGAAAAGGAAATCGTCCGCGTTGTCCGATGCGAGTCCAAGGCGGCGATATGCGGCTGTGAATGAGTCGCGGGCGTGGGTATAGCCGGCGCAGTCAAGGAGAATGTGGCTCAGGGTTTCATCTGAGCCATCGTTGCAGCTGAGGCAGACAGAACTGCCGATGCCGGATAGTTGAATAACTCTCTGGGCCGTTTTAGCACAACCGACGCGAAGTCGGAGAAGAAATGTCCGATCGGCTCGAGAGAGCCCCAACTTTGGAAGGGGACGAGGCGGAACACCGGAGGCGACTCGCGCGTCGGGGTGTTTGGCTCTGATGGCATTCGAGATTGCGTGGCGGACAGAGTCGAAAGGGCAAACGAAGTCGGTAAATGGTACGTCCGGGTCGTGTGCATGTTTGGCAAGATCGTCCGCCAGTTCATTTCCTTCGATGCCGGCGTGTGATGGGACCCATTGAAGGAGAAGGTTGCAACCATTTTGTTGTGCGTACGCGAACTTCATGGAAAGGCGTTGGCCAATAAGCGGGCCTCTTTCCTCTTTAATGAGGGTTTGTAGGGCGGCGCGAGAGTCGGTGAGTATGGCGACAGCAGGTGGGAGATGTTCGAGAACAAGATCTGCAGCCAGGTCAAGTGCTGCGAGTTCAGCCAGAGTTGAGGAGCAACTGCCGCGAAGGCGACACTGTTTGCGGGTTGACAGCTCTGGGATGGCGCAGGATGCTGCTGCGGAGCCGTTCTTGAGAACCGAGCCGTCGGTGAACACTTTCACGTGGCCAAAAAGTCTTTCATCGAAAGTGGCGGCGACTTCCTGGAGAATTGCGCAAGTGGGGGTGTTCCGTTTGCTTCTAACACCCGGAATGGTTGTATGAATGACGGGCGGGCGGTGACGATGGGGAGTGGGGGGAAGCCAGGCACAGTAGGGGGTGGGCACGAGGGTGTGAAACTCCGCTGCTCGCCGTCCCATGCAGGAGTGGCGGAGAGAGTGCAGTCGCAGAACAAGGTATTGTCCTTGGCGGGTGCGTTGGAGCCGTTCGACGTGGTTGAGAGCGCGCCATTGTGCTCTGACTGACAGTCAGTCTTTGGCAGTCTTTGACAGTCAGTCTTTGACAGTCTTTGGCTTCCGCGAGGGTGGGGCCTATTGGTGAGTTGCGCGGGAGGCCGTACAGTTGTCGGATGACTTGCCTGTGTTGCATGTCCAGAGTTTCCCATTGGGAGGGTCTAAGAGATGCCAGAGGAAGTCCGTAGAGGCATCTTGAGGTGGCGACGGCGTTGTATACCCTGAGGGCTAGTTGGGGGGAACACCCGCGGCCTCGAGCAAGGAGGGAGCGCGCGGCATTAGCAACTTTGGTTGAGCCCTTGCGGAGAGCCGCCACGGCTGGTTTCCAGCTGAACCTGTGGTCGATTAGTACTACCAGGTAGCGAACTCTGCGTGACCAGGGGATGAGTACACCGCACAGATTGAGGCGAGGAATCTCGTAGCGTCCGCGGAAATTGGGGGTGTACGAGTAGGGACTCAGTTTTGTTAGGCGATAGATTGAGTCCTATACCGGTGAGGTAGGAGTCGATGGCGTTGATGGCGCCCTGTATGCTTTGGCGGACCAGCCTGCCGCTTGACGTGGGTCCAACAGCGAAGAGAGCCAGATCGTCGGCATAGATGGCTAGGCGGACATCAGAAGGGAGGGTGCGCGGGAAGGCGCGAAGGCGCGAAGTCGGGAAGGCGCGCCAGAGCAAGATTAAAAAGAAAGGGGCTGAGGACGCTCCCCTGAGTGACAGCAACGGAGATGGAGCGAGGTGAGCTTGTAGAGCCCCCGACGCACACGCGCTAGGAGCGGCCGCTAAGGAATGCAGACACATAGGCAAGGAGGCGGTCACAAACACGAATGGCGCGGAGTGCGTCCATGATGGAGTCATGCGGGAGATTGTCAAAGGCGCTTTTAACGTCGAGTAGGACAAGGTAGCCGGCATACCCGCGTTGTTTGGCGTCTTCTAGTGTAGCGATGACGTCGGCGAGGCAGTCAGCGATCGCACGATGCCGTCGGAAGCCGCTCATTTCGGGCAGAATAAAGTCCAGTGCGGCGGCAATCCAGTCGAGCCTACGAAGCTCCATTGCCTCGAGAACTTCCAGCGGCAGAGGTGAGGGAAATGGGCCGGTAGGAAGTTAGCTGGGAGGCTGGTTTGCCCTTTTTCAGGAGGGGCATGACGGTGGCTTCTTTCCACGAGGCTGGGATGACTCCGGTGCGCCAAACGACGTTGTAGGCTTCGAGGAGGTGAGGGAGTTGGGAGTGGTCGATGTTGCGAAGCATCTGATAGGTGATGCCGTCGCTTCCCGGTGCGGACCGACGTTTGCGGCTTTGGAGCAAAAAGGTGAGCTCGTAAATGGTGAAGTCTTCGCTACACAATGCATGGATCTCGTCTCTAATGGCCTGTGTAGGCAAGTAACGGAGAGGTGCAAATAGTTCGCGTCTGTTTTCGTCGGGAGGGGCCAATGAAACGGCGTGAGCAGAGGCGGGTTCATGAGGCAGGACGCAGAAGTTGTCGGCAATGAGTTCGGCGACTTGGGCGGAAGTGATGTGTCGCGCGACTGCAATTGACAGGGCCTGGCAGCGTGAGACTTTTGGACGGAGCATGGCACCGAGAATGCGCCAACATCGGGATTGGTTTCGGGGGTCATCCAGTGTGGCACAGAGCCCAGCCCAGGGGTACTATGCAGGATGCGCCGAGTTTCTCGTTCGCACGAGTTTTACCCGAGTTTGTTCGATGGCAGTCAGTGAACGGAGATAGCAAGGAACGTGCAATAACAGGAGGCAAAAAGAAATGTCGAGATAAAGCCGCGTATGACAACATGAGCGCACCCTGCGCAGCACAGTGCTTCCGCGCTTCAAGCACAGAGGACGGCGCAACAAAACGCGCCAGCGCCGCGTATTGTTATCAACGTATTATCGCAATTTAGCAATACCGTCACTGTACCGCTGTCTATCTGCACACTTACCGTGAGCCGCCTGCCACGCCTTTCTCGGGCGCGTCAAGGGCGGGCCTCCTCTTTCGAGAATTATCTTTCTATCCTCCGTCGAATGCGAACAGGGCACATGCGGTGCATTCTTGCACCTACACTTTCCCTCAATCGAATACATTGAAATACAACAAATAAAATAACAAACATTTTATTTCCTAAAGTATCGGTTTTTCGTTTTGAATGCTATAAATTTGTCATGACAAACAGACATCAAGTGAATTATTAAATTTTGCACTTTTTTGCCGCGAGTGGCGACAGTGAGGTGAAAGCTTACAAGCGGATACATTCTTGACGGTCGCACGCATGAGGGAATTCATACGGCGAGCAGCCGCCAGGGGCGCTGCAGTGCTATTCTCGATAAAATCGATGCGATAATGACGCATAAAGTCAGTCATGACAATGATCTGTCCATTCCCTGTCTATTAGGGGAATGGCAACGCAGCGCTGCGGCATGGCTGTTCACCGAAGGTGCTTTCACTGAGGCGGCTATTAAGGCCGCCGCTTTACCAACTGAAACAACACTCTAGCCATAGAGACGGGGGCAACGGCTGTCGCTGCAAAATTCCTGTGCGGTATTGTAGGGTCCGTAGTGACGCAGCACAGTGAAAATACACCAATTTATCTGCGTGCGCGAAGTCTCCGCGATGCATTGCGAAGAGCGTGCTGCCCAGCGACAGAATTCATCGCTTGTCACCGCTTGCCCTGTGAAGGTGCCTCCGTGCCCATGTACGCAGAATTTGAGTGTGTTGTTCACTCCAATGTGCTTGCCGATTGCCTCAGCTGCTGAGCTAACAGCGACCGCATATGGATACCGTAACGACAGCGCAGCAATCACATTTTGGCGGGTGAGGGCTCTTGTGTGCAGTTAGAAAATTAGACTTCGAACACAGGAAGGTGTTGCAATTGTTTAGTGTGCCGTGAATGTGATGAAGAAATGCCATCGCACTGGGTGTGTTTTCGCTGACCGCTGACCATGTTTGCGACACTGCGGCTCCGATACATCACTTATGACAGAGCAGCCATCGAAAATGACAGCTGCGATACGTTGTGGTTGGAAAACACTACGCACTGCTCAGGATCGTCGTCCACCGCGGTGCATCGACGCCTTCGAAGCAGCTACAGTGACCTGCCGATAATTATTTACTGTGCGCTACGTCGCCACCATGCAGGCAACGAACCGTGTTGTGGGGCCATCACAGCCCAGGAAGATATATGCAATAAGCCAGCGAAAGTCGACGCTTTTTTTTATAGTGGTGCTCAGTACATCACAGATGACTGTGCGTTGTGCGTGTTTTATTTCGCTGGTCAAGATTGTTAATGCTTTTCAGTTCCGCACACGTCGCTGTTGCCGAAAAATAAGTTGGGCGTGGCCCAACCGTGGTGAGTTACATGCCGCGCGCGGGGCGTGACCTATGGTTTTGATTGACAGGCGAACTCGTGCCAAACTCGTGCATCGGGAAACCGCCCTCGAGTTGAACTCGTGAACATGGCGGCGGCAGCAGCAGCCTGTGTCAACGCATCCAGCGGCAGTAAGCGTCAATATGATCGTCTGGACCCGTTCACCTACATGACCGACATAGAGTTTCGCGTCATTTTTGCCTTTCCAAAACGTCAGTGCGCTGGCTGTGGGAGGATTAAAGTGAAGGCCGTCGTCTGCGAAGACAGCGTGGCGGACAAATTATGCTTTCGGAGCACAGCGTGGTGTGACTAGGCTGCGGAGGAAAAGTTCGTGCGATCGCTTCGGCTCTACTGTTTTAAGCGCTGCTCGTCCACCGCGCCCCAACCCCAGGCCAGGTCCGGTGTCGTCATCGGAGTACTGGGGCGCCTGCGAGCCCCTGGGCTGGTATTTTGTAGCGATGCCTTTCCGGTAATAATGCCTTTTCGAGCTTATCGCGCTTTGTCAGTGGTCAGAGCGACAGCCCGCTCGCGTTATCGACGGGATCAGCCGGCCGTGAGTGGTGGATGATAAGACTAGTATATAATAAGTCATAAGGCATCGCTACAAAATCGCGGCCCTGGGGTTCAACCCGGACCAACCAACCTGCGCAGGCGAAGTGGTCACATTATATTGGAAATCTCAGAATGAACGCCGGGCTGCCTTCTGGTGCAATAGCTGCCGAAATCAGTTTTCGCGGTTACACGGTACCGCTGTACTGTACGGTCAGAGAGGCGAAGGAAGTTACTTCGCCAACACGGGCCGCCTCGGCCGTCCGAACGACCACCTCTCCAGGTGGCAAATGGTTTGGCTCACGTACTGCGTGAGCCAAAGCGTAGACATATGGCTGTTGAAGGAGATGACCAGCGACTTGTTTCCTCTATCGGAGCACGCCTTCGCCGACTGGGGGATCTACCGCCGTAAGTTCGCGAGGGACGAGCTGCTGGCGCAACCTCCACTCGGTGGCCCCAGGGAGATAGCGCAAATTGACGAGTGCCTTCTTCGCGGCGAGCAAAAGTACAATCGAGGCCACCTAATGTCGGACGACAACTTTCCGCCGAGCCGTCAAAATTACGGCGGTGTTAAAGATGGTGGCCCATGGGTCTTCGGCGTGGTCTGCGCGACCTGAGGGGTGCTGCGACTTTCAAAGTCGACCGACGAAAGGCGGCGACGCTAGGCGCCATTATTGCAGCCAGTGTTCAACCAGGGACCATTATTCATAGTGACGAATTCGCCGCATACAAATATATCCTAGATTTAGTGGATGCTAACTGGGCTGTGCCTCAATCTGCATTGGGAGATAGTCAACCACAGCGTGAACTTTGTGGACCCCATCACGGGCGTTCACACGCGAAAAAATAGAAAGTTATTGTCAAAAAGTGAAACGCCACCTCGTCAGTGATGGGTACAGGGTAACTGCACCGATGCTGGAGTCTCACCTGGGATGGATGTGGTGGCACTCAACGGCCACGTGCGCTGCAAAGACCCTCTCTTGCGTTTGTTTGAAACCACGGATCACTCGGGCTACCCAGTATAAAGACTCCTTCTTGCGGCTGTTAGAAGCCATCGCTCGACGCTTGCCAGTATGAAGGTACATCGCAAAGTAAAAGAAAATAAAGCGTAGTTTTCTGACCCTTGTATGAGTGCTTTCCAGCATTCCTGAGTGCTTACACGGTAAGCGCGGGGCAAACCCCTTAGGCGCTAGCCGACGCTCACTTCATCTCGCAGCTGGGGCAGCTGGGGTGCCTCGATGCGCGCGCGAGGCACCCTACTCGCAGCCTTTCTTTAGCAGGAGCAACGAGGGATCTGTTAAAAGCCCAGTGTGAAAACCAGGCGCACACCAATCTGTGCTCGGAAATGGGAGCGCAAGCACGTAGCGAGCCGCACCAATCCAATCCAGAGGAAAGAGAAAGATCAACGAGCGATCTGTTGAAACCCCAGTGAGAAAACCAAGCGCACACCTATCGGTGCTCGGAAATGCTAGCGCAAGTACGTAGCGAGCCGCGCCAATCCAATCCAGACGAAAAAAAGAGGAGGGCGAGCGTACCCTCGTGGTATAACGAGAAACTTATTAAACTACAAAGTAGTCTAATACACATTCAGTGTACATCTTGTAAACCTTAAAATGCTTATAACTCACACAAATGTGACTAATATTATTGTACTAAATGCATTTATTTTGTAACTTGCTTGTGCCTGTAATGCACTCAGTGGAACGACAAACAAGTGAAAGAATGCACGACCATGCACCGATCGTATGATCACGTGAGCCCCAGTTTGTCGACCGCACATATGGCAACGCCCAAGAGATGATAGCCACCCAGAGTTAATCTAGATAAACCAATGAAACTGGAGGCGTGCCGACGGACAAACTATGTCTTGTTACCATTTGTTCTTTCATCTTGGGATGTCGCCAGAGCTCGTGAAGATCCCGAGTTTCGCCAAACTCGGCGCATCCTGCATAGCACCCCAGCTCTCGTTGCGGCGTTGCCTCGGGTAACGACGACACACGGCATCTATACGGTTGTAGAGGGTCCAGTGCTCGGGTTTGGCGGTGCGGATGGCTACACGTTGTGCTCTCTGGCGAGCAGCTCGAAGGTTGAGCTGTTTAATGTCCGGTGCAGGTGTGTTAGCGGGCACGGCACAGTAAGTAGAGGCACTGCTGGCGCACTCAGCGATGTGTGTGAAGAGGTCGGACGCGACTGGCACAGTAGCACACAGTTCGCGGAATCGGGGCC
The DNA here is from genome assembly GCF_013339745.2 of Dermacentor silvarum. Lineage (NCBI taxonomy): Eukaryota > Metazoa > Arthropoda > Arachnida > Ixodida > Ixodidae > Dermacentor > Dermacentor silvarum. The sequence goes on from NC_051163.1 coordinate 135,440,117, forward strand.
AGTTCACTACACAGTATGTGCGCACTTGTTGGTGAGCATTGTGGAGGGGCTCGAGGACGATAGGAAAGTGGTCGGACCCCTGGGTGTCGGGCTTTCGGTGCCACTCGTAGTGACAGCGCTCCGACACAAGTGAGAGGTCGATGACGCTGCGACTCTTGACTCCTCGTCGGGCAAAAGTGGCTTGCCCGTGTTGATGACTAGAAGTCCAGCTGCATGGATGGCATCAAAAAGATCACGCCCGTTAGGGCCAGTGTGGCCGCTCCCCCGGGATGTGTTGTGGGAGTTAAAGTCCCCGCACAAAACGTGGTCACTGTTGACGCGGGTGACTAGCCGGTTGAGGAAGTGGCAATCCCACCTCCGTGCCGGTGGTGTCGGCAGAACTGACGCGGACGGCGGCAGCCACGCACTCAACTCCGGTGCACTGGATGTCCGACACAGACAAGAGGGCGTGTGGTAGTTCTCCACGGATGTAGAGTGATGCGTGTGAGCGGCCAGGAGGGTGTGACGAGTCGGTACAGGGGTGATCGGCACATGTGGTGAGTTCGCACTTTGTGGCACTGTGGTAGGCGATGAACCCTGGAAGTGTGAGCTCCCCCTCGCGAATATGAGTATCCTGCAGAGCCAGGACATCGTATTTACTCTGCAGTAGTTCATCCGCGAGTTCTGCATGGCGGCAGGTCAAGGAACGAACGTTCCATTGCAGTATCCGCGGCCGTGGAGCGAAAGAGTTAGCCATGATGAGTCAGGCCCTCGTGGGCGGCTAGCGCCGCTGTGCACAGTTGGTGGACGGGGGAGTCGTGTTGAAGAGTTCCAAGGAGGGCTTTTACGGCTGCCGCAAGAGCGGCGATAACAACATCTTTTTGAGTGTCATGTCACCAGGGTGCATCTGGTGATGTCAACCGGGTCGACGAGCGCGAACCTACGACTTCCGGTTAGTCTGCTAGCAGGTACAGGCGCTCCCTGCTCTTCCTCGCCGTGTTGTTCGATTGTGTGCGCTTGCAAATCGGTAATTACAGCCCGCAACGCAAGTGCCAAATCGTTTTCGTTCCAACACAGTCGTGCTTAGCGGTCTGATTAGCTGCGCGAACAGAGTGCGACAGTGTTGGCCTTTCCAGATGTGGGCGTAACACAGCTACACGCTTCGCATGAGCACGGGCCGGCAGGGCAGCAACAGCAGGTAGCCGAGAAGCGCTGAGTCGCGGCTAAGGCCCGTCCACGTTACCGGCACGGTAAATCGCCGCACGCCGTTTGCCATTCGCGGGCCGCCGTTCGACAGAGGTTTTGCTCGCGAACGGCGGCATTTCCTTGCCGTACGTAGAGTGTATGAGACCGCGACTCATTTGTGCGGCAGCCTCACCGACTCTGATCGCTCGACGACGCCGATGTCGTCGCTAGGCCTTTTCCGGTTCCCTCAAAGCTAAAGCGGACGGCGTTTCGAAATGAATTACCGACGCTCACGAGCCGCAATATTTTCTTATCGTTGTTGTCGCTCTTCGCAATAATTGTACACAAAGAAGAAAAATACGCTGATATCAGGAGCGTCGGCCGCTGCGATGCGAGCACAGCCGAGCCGGTCGTCTCCCGTCGGTAGCCGTGCGCTGCAGCTGAGCTCGACAAGTATCGGAGTTCTCGTTTATGTTAAACGTTTGACAGAGGATATTGTTTTTTTTTAAATGTACAATTTATGCATCGCTTTATCTAGCGGAAATAATTTTGCTTGGAACAGAAGCTGCAGTCGATGTTTTCGTCGCCGACGGCGGAGGCGCGCAGCTTCGCGCGTCGTCGATTGGCCCGTCGATCGTGCAGCGGGCGGTGCGCCGTCCCAACCGTAGTATACTTTTGACACCTCTCGCGCGGCACACGTTCTACGGCACTGGAGGTCATTTCGCCGTCGGTATATTTGCCGCTAGCGCGGATGTGCCTTAACCGGAAGTGGACAGTGTTTTGCGAAGAGCGTTCGCGACCAGGAATGTCACGTGACATTTGGAGAAGCACTCGGCGAGGAGGAGAGACCAGCTGACGAGGAGAGTAACGAAGGAAAGAGCGAAACGAGCGAGGGCTGTGTTTCGATCATCAAACGCGTGTAACTCCGCTATTACGGCACCATTTCGAAAAATTCTCGCGGCTACGTGTTCGTTGTATACTCGTGCACAACTGCAACACCACAACTAAATTTCGACCTCTGGGTGGTTTGGGAGCCTCCGAGACTCCCACGTCCACTTCGCCAGCCGTCCGACAGATGGCAGCACCTGTCTGGCATTCTCCCGTTTTACCGCCCTTCTAGCCACCATAGCTGAGTGAGTGCCTGCCCCGCTGACATGTAGGACTGTTCTCTTGGGTCGCGCTCGCGCGCGTTAGCTCTTGAATTTTTTAGCATTCCTTACCAACATTAATAAAGACGTCGACCTGCACCGACGTTACTGCCTTCATGCCCAGCCTCGAGCATCTCGCCCCAGCCTCGCCCTCACATTTGGCGCAGTCGACCAAGAATCTCGCCTCGCCGTTCGCTCACGCCGTGCCGCCGCTCCCGCCAAGCACGCCTAGTAGCCGCCAAGTAAGCGCCATGCTGGGATTGAATTGGGCCGAAGTCGACGCAGCCACCGTCGCATGCTTCAGCACCGAGTTTCTGCAAACCGAGCTCATTCGCCGCGGAATCGACGCTACCGGCTCAAGAGACGACCTGATTCAACGTTTGACAGCGTGCCTGGAGGAAGCTCGTGCAGCGATTCCGAAACAAGCACCGAGCCCGGCCTCGGCGCCAGTTTCCTCGATCAGAGTGCAGTTTCATGCCTCGCCTCTTACTCTGACGGTTTATCAAGTAATTCCCGGCACAACCTCGCAAGTGTATGCGCCCGCCTCGTACGTCCCATCGCCACCGTGGTCCTACCCCACGCGGCCGCTCGTTTGCGACGCCGCAGCCGTGCCAAGGCATGAAGTTTTTTCGCCGCCACAGGACCACAGCCTTTTGTAACAACACCCAGCTTTGTAACGGCTCCACGGTACTCCCAGCCACCATTTAGAGTTCTATTTTCGCCAATGTCGCCACCGCCGTACCAGACCCCTTCCTTGCCACAGCTGCAAGTGACAACCATGCCCGACGTATCGTCTACCCTGCCATTGTTCGAGAACTGCCACAAGCAAAGTGCACGTTTGTGGATTGAGGAGATTCAACGAACGCAGCAGCTAACTTCGTGGTCCCCAGAAATAACCCGCCTCATCGCCGCAAGCAAGTTGAGAGGCACTGCGAAAAATTGGCACCTGACTATTGGCGCGCAGTTCCAGACTTAGGATATGTGGCGTAAAGCTTTCCTGGAGGCATTCGCCGACGAGCTGACTCTACTGCAATGGCAGCAGCAAATTATGTCCCAAGTACAGTCCAACTCTCAGTCACTTCGCGACTATGCCTATACAAAGCTTCTAGTAATCGAGAAATGTCCAGCGCCACTGACGGAGCCTCAGAAGATGGAATATCTCCTGCATGGCATTCAGTGCGCGGGAACAGCAACAAGCATAGCAGCGCAACGCCCATCGTCAGTATCCAGCTTTATTGATATATGGACCCAGCTTGACAGGGCAATTCAACATATTCAGATCGCAAGCAACCTGGCTGATCGTCCTGAGCAGACTCTTCGCAGTGAAAATAACGGGACTACGCCTTCCAGACAAGTCTCTTCTGCGTCGTTAATTCCTTCAGCGGCACCTCCAACAGTCGGCAGTTTCAAGCACAGCCGTGTACCTCCGTGCCACCCAGCCAGTCTTCCACATAGCCGTCGCATAGCAGATCCACCGCCTGCTGAGCAGGAGGCTCGGTACTCGGCTCTGTCACAGCGTTATGGTGTCCCTGCGTTTCGCCCAGGACAGTCATTGAGCGAAGCTGTTTGCTTCAAGTGTCGCGAAAAGGGCCACCTAGTATCGAAGTGCCCAACAAAGCAAGAGACTGTCAGACGGGAGCCAGCCACAGCTTCAACATCACATCATGCAGCCGCCCCTGCGCTGCACACAAGCCCTTTGGAAGACGTCCATGGCTCCCACCTGTAGTGTTCATTCTTTACAGCTGACATTGCACTCTTGGGCTCTTACGATGCCTTCCCGGACACAGGGTCCAAGATAACTATAGTGACCAAGTCTGCAATCAAGAATCTTCCACTGATGCCCTTGACACGCAAGCCCCTAACCGTTGTTGGTGGATCAAGTGTGCATCCCGAAGGCATGGTCTGCCTGAAGATTCAAGTGGGCCCCATAACAGCTCTAGTGGAAGCCCCTGTGATCAACAATAATGTCTTACCGGTGATACTGGGTGAAGATTGGTTTCGTGCCAGCAATACAAGACTTGTGTTTGAGCCTCCAAATCCAGCCGAAATTCACCATCTGGCCTCTGGTACAGTCATACAGGCGCACCAGAAGATGTATCCACGTGTCTCATGCGCAGTAATTCTTCGGCAATCTTTCCTAGCCGAATGTACTGAAGCGCCATGTTCAAGCGGTCTCCAGGAAGCTGCTCTCCCAGGAATTGAGCCACTTTGGAAGCCTTTGTGCAAAAGACTGCCGGAACAAGCGACTGTTGCTCCAGAAGGTACAGTAGCCATAACAATTTATCCTGACCTTTCTCCCGCTTTTGTTGCAAAGGACTTATCAGAGATGCAGTAAGTAGCTCTGGCTACGGCCCTTTCAGATCATCATCTCACATTTACTTCTGATGAGAATGACATCGGCCATTTCCAAGGTGTGGAACATTGCATAGACATAGTGCCCGATGCCGTGCCGTACAGCCGAAGTTCATATCGACTTGCCTGTCTTTTTGCATTGCTAGTGCTGTACTTCTTCTTCAGTTGTGTAAGCAGCAACGGCTCATTATTATCTGTCCTCCACAAGGCCTCCCCAGAAAATCAGCCATCATGGGTAACTAAGAAGAAGCAGCATTCGCTGTAAACACTACACTCAATACAAGCACTGGTATCAGTCCATTTGAGCTACTCTACGGGTATATCCCAAGTCAACCAGCGGAACGCTACCGGCCAGTGAGCAACTCCTCGCTCACAGATCGTCTTCTGGATGTGCAAGCACATCGTACCATGGCTAACTGCGAAGAAGCTCAAGATTACAGGAAGAACATCTATGACAGAACGCATCGTCAGCATACATTCAGTGTTGGTGATTTTGTGTGGATCCGTCGCCAACAACCTGTGCTTCAAGGGCTTGAAAAACTGTCCCCTCGCTTCAGAGGCATCTACCGCCTAGCAGAACGTCTTAAGCCTGCCACATTTAGGGCCATCCAGGTCTCATGTCCGTCCACCAGGCACTGTGCTCAGCCAAGAACAGTGCACGCTTTACAACTGAAACGTTATGTGTCGCCACTGCCTGTGAAGTGCCTGGAAGACACAGCGTCAACTTTGTGTTCGTCCTCTGAACAAGATTCGCCTTCGTGCCCTCAGCAGTGCGAACCGCCCACCCTGCAGCAATCAACCGGCAGTGTGTCACGTAGCTCAGAAACTGCATTTGCTTTGCCGCTGAACGATCAGTGCCCAGTCAGACAGCGCAGACTGCCCACCCATCTTCAGGACTATGAAGTAGACTTTTGAAAGTGCTGTGCTTGTGTCCCTTGCAATTTCTTGAGTTTGTCATTGCGTGATTTTAGATTTAATCCATGTAGAACATTTATTGCCTTGCCTCGTCTGTTGCTATTTGCCTGTCATATGCCTCTGTTTTCCTGCCTCGCCTATTCATGCCTAGTACTGTCATAAATCGCCTGTTGTCCATGTCTAGCGTTTTCTCCCCTTTGCACAGCCTTACTTCACATTTGTCATCAAAGAGGACTTTGATCATAAAAGTGGGGCCGGATGTGAGGTACCTCCGAGACTCCCTCGTCGACTTCGCCAGCCGCCCGACGGATGGCACCACCTGTCTGGCATTCTCCCGTTTTCTCGCTTTTCTAGCCACCATAGCTGAGTGAGTGCCTGCCCCGCTGCCATGTAGAACTGTTCTCTTGAGTCGCGCTCGCGCGCGTGAGCCCTTGTATTGTTTAGCATGCCTTACCAACATTAATAAAGACGTCGACCTGCATCGACGTTACTGCCTTCATGCCCAGCCTCGAGCATCTCGCCCCAGCCTCGCCCTCACAGCACAACTTCAACACCACAACTAAAGCTCGACCTCTGGGTGGTTTAGGGGCCCTTTAAGAATAAAAAATTCCCTTGTCTGTACATTATACCTTAAAAGGTACACAAGGGCAGAATAAACCATCAATAGCTCGCTTCATTGTCTTCTGCCTTCCGTCCATCCTCAGCCCAACAATGCATGAATAGCAGGTCAAGAAGGCATATAAGAAACATGCACCACACATATTTGAACCACTTCAAGTGCTCATTGCATAAATCCAAACTTTCTTCTCTTATAAACTATACATTATCACAAATAGTTTACAATAATTTGTCTTCCTATTATTTGCACAATCTACACTTTTGCCCTTACTGACTAGAGAGCCAATCACGCAGACTTGACAGCCACACTGTGACATACCCTGTAACCTCGGTCACACAATTCAACAAATGTTTAGTTAAAAATTGCACAATACCCGCCGTGGTTGCTTAGTGGCTATGGTGCTGGGCTGCTGAGCAGGAGGTCCCGGGATTGAATCATGGCCACGGCAGCCGCATTTCGAAGGAGGCGAAATGCGAAAACACACGTCTACTCAGATTTAGCTGCACGCTAATGAACCCCAGGTGGTCAAAGTTATTCTGGAGCCCCTCACTATGGCGTGCCTCATAATCGAATTGTGGTTTTGGAACGTAAAACCCCATGATTTAGAAATTGCTTCCTCCACCTTGCGGGATTCTTGCGAATTGATTTTCCACTGAAGGCTCATTCACACTAGACTGACACGACACCGATTTTGGTCTGCCGATTGATGGCGAGAGCAGTTTACAGGACGGAAAACTGTGGCCAAAGATTTAAAGGGAGGAAAACGCTGTCGCCAACAGTCGGCAGAACAAAATCGGTGTCATGTCGGCCTAGTCTGAATGAGCCTTCAGTGGAAAATCAGTTCTGAGGAATCCCGCAAGGTGGAGGAAGTATCATGAAGGGTACAAATTGTCCTCCACCAAACTGTAGCACAGAGCCACAAAGGAAACCCATACGGGTTTCTCATAAAAGAACGCTTCCCAGTGGAGGACATTTTTCTTCAAGTGGGAAGGGTTCTTTTCTGAGAAACCCGTATGGGTTTCCTTTGTAGCTCCGTGCTACGTTTTGGTGGAGGACAATTTTTATCTTTAATAATTTCTTAGTGCTTACCCGGTTCTGAATAATTAACAGGCTTGCTTGAGTGATTCCAGGAGCTCTAGCACCTAAATTCGCATCCTTAGCTGTTTGCGCCTCGGAAATTCCGTCGTGTGTGAACCAAGAGACAAGGCAAAATATTCGTCTTCATGAAGGGGCTTGTGCTTCGCTAAACGTAGTGACACCTCGTCAATTTCTCGCTGTAAAGGGTCCTCTTTCCGCTTCCTACCGCTCTGTCCATTAAGTTGACTTTGGGCCTGTGGTTTCCCCTTAGAAGATCCTGTCCAGCTGCCTCTGACCTGGGGCATCGTCTGCTGCTGGTTGATGACTGGGACACGTCATCTTCTAATGTGAACACATCATCAATGTCCGCACTCCCTTGCATGGGGCTGCCTGGTGCAGTGATGCTCCGTGTAGGAGTCATACTGCGGGGTAGTTCTTCAGCTGACTTTCCAACATTAACCTGGTTGCCAGATGTGCTGAAATGTGAAGTAGTGCTGTAAAATAAGCTCTCCAAACTAGTCATCATTAACACGCTTTCACAATATTACTCTTTATTAAATTACAAATGTGCCTTGCTAACTGGATGCAAATACCACTATTCCAAATGTGCAGTCGCACCCACAGCATTGCTGAAGGTATAATTTCAGCGCTTGACCATGGTTGCCATACGAATATAAGGACTAAAATTCAACACTTTTCTGTCATCCAGGAATTATAAACAGTAAATTTAACGGTGCTGCCACAAATCAATAAAGCCATAGCAGCGGGATTTTCTTGTTTACTTCGTCTGGAACAAATTTAAGAGTGAAATGTTTGCAAGGGCGGAGGGGGGGGGGGGTGTGCTTAGTCGCACTAAAGACACAAGGGACCGACATATTAACTGTTACACTGTTGCATCTCAGCAGCAGCACACAGTCTGCAATATAGTCAGCGCCGATCACTGTTTAGCACACTGGTTTGATTTTATTAGCGGATTTTGTTGTACCGACCTTAAGTTGGTCAACTTACTTGATGTCATGGATATGTTGCTTCACTTATAGCAGTGAACAGCTGTGGGAGGACACCACAAATCAAGAGTGAAAACAGCAGCTATACAAATAGTTGTGCTGCTGTGTATGCAGTTTCATTTTGCCATGCCCTTAATAAGCTGGCGGAAAAAAGTCGGTAAATAGTGCTTGACATTCTGCATATGCACATGTAGACAGTGAATTATGCACATAAGACAGTGCACATGTAGACAGTGCCTCCCGTTAAGTTCTCAATAAAACGTCGCTTTATGCATTGAAGACCAAAATTAACTGGAACGCCAATGCATTTCTCCGCAAAGTTCGGGAATTAATATCTCGAAACTGGCGTCATCCCGAGAATTCGTTCCAAGTGGATCCGCCTTGTGAACACCACGGCTACAATTTGTAAATTGCAATATGGGTCATCAGGTAATTAGTTAAAAACTTAATTAGTGAATTTCTGTTAATTACTCGATTATGCATTTCAATTTCTTGTGCAAGTAATGTCCGCCTCTTCGAGTAGACCAGCGAATTATCTAGAATCAGGCTATCTGCCACAGGCAACCTTAAATAAATTTTGAAAGTGTTCGTTGAAACACCCTGTATATGCACCACAAAGAGCTGATGTGACAAAAAATTGTGTACACCTGAGCGTTATATTGCTTGTCGTGCAGTGCTATGGTGCATTTCATAGTGTCTCAGTTTACTTAATACACTTTCGAATTTACAGATTGCTTCACATGTTTACAGCTAAAAACCACAGAGGAAACCACGGGAAACTACTTGCATTATGACTGAGAGGTCACAACGCGAGTATTTGTGTGGTGTCCTTCCTGTTCAGTGATGTGGTTTTGCACTATAAATGTAAAATGTCACACCAGCAAAGCCGAGCAATCACCCTTACAATTATACGCATTTTTGAATGCTAGGCAGTTATGCTGATAAGCACATTCAGCCAGCAAATCTGCACCACCTTAATTTAAGCGCGATGGAAAGGGATGTTTGGCCATAGCCAAGCGGTTCTGGCGTGCCTGCAGGAATACAGCAGTGCCTGGTGGCACCGTATAGTTCAGGCGTAATAGTGAACAACTAGTAAAAAATTGACTGATACTAAGCTGACCCATATGTAGGAGCATTATATTACCTAAGCCACACGTAAAGTTGCTTTCAGTGTACTGAAATCCACAGCTTTGATTTGTCAAGTTATTTTACTGCACAAACACACAGCGCTGCAATAAAGTCTGTACAATGGTGAGCAATGCAGCAAGCAATGAAAGATTACTTGTGATGTGCGGATTTCAATAGTACATGTGAATGCATACCCAATTCACCTGTATTGTTTTCTTCTGGAACGATTTTATGTTTGGTACAAAGGCTGAGCCACTGTGGCCTCCTAACTACAAATTTCAGTGATCTCTTTCACGGTGCTCATGGGGTACCATTCATTTGGCTACTTGAATAGTGAATAGATAGATAATGGAGTGCACCAATCTTGCACTTTTATGCAGAACACGTCGCGCATTAATCACATAGCAGAACCAAAATAAGTATTCGTTGGTTTGTTATGAAAATCAAAAATGGCAATAAATGTTTCCTCACTTTTCGTGCGGGCCTCTCTTCCACCATATGAGCCTTCAATTCATTGCCATGTGCATATTAAAGCAGCTACTAATTAAGAAAGACAAAAACAAAACCACTTGCTACGTCAGATACCTTTTCACACCACGAGTGATCACTGAGCTCACTGCAAAGCTAAGTCATTTAATAATCTTGGTTTGCTGTCAAATAAAATACAGGTACTGGCCAACTGTTTGTTATGGTATGCATTTTTTTCATTTTCCGAAAATCTGGCTGTGCATCAGCTAGCTAGGTTGTTGCTACATAAATACATAGACAACGCGTAGCCCATGCCCAACTCACTAAAATAACCCGAGTAGAGCTTACAATTGTTCACTTATCATGCGCATCCTGTGTGAACTTATTTTTCATATATAGAGTGATCGAAATAGAACACGCATGTATGATGCTGACAGTATCAAACAGTCTCAAGTCAATCATCTTTGTCTGCTGCCATGCCTATCGTGGTACTGCTTAATTTTTGTGCACTTTGGTAATGTGTTTTACATTGTGTAAATGCTGAATTAGTATAAGTGCAGTATAATAGGTAATGAAAAGGCGGATGAGTTAGCCCGCAAAGGACATGATCACATAAAATTTATAAAAGTGTTTTTCACTAAAAGTGAGGCTTCAGCTTTGGCGAGCCGATATGTACTCAATGAACGGCATAGAAGATGGTCTTCAACTTAGCAAATTGCAATTTTTTGTTCTACATCAACAGAGAACTCCAATCAAGGCTACCACAATGTCTACCACGGCATCTTGAGACCCTGTTTCACCGGCTTCAACTGAAAGTTGCATACATGAACAATCTCCTTTTTTGCAATGGCCAGTCCAAAAACCCATGTTGTGACAACTACATGTGGCGCTGTGCAATCTCTAGAGCACATCTTGCTTGAGTGCCCAGCTTAAAGAGACGAGCGACATCGACATAAAATGAACATGGAAAAGCTCGAAAAAGGCCCCCTGACACTGACATGGGTGTTGGGTTCCTGGCCTTGCCCATCAAAACAGCACTAAGCCCTGGACTTATTTCTTTAATGTATTCAGGTTTGCTGTCTAAACTAAGACTCACGCGCATCGTCTCATCAGGACTGTGATCTTATTTTCTTTTGCATTGGCCGTCTACCTTCATTACCTCGAACACTTACTCTACTGCTGATAACATGACACGAGCTGCATGTTTTTTTTTTTTCGTTTTTCTTCTGCTTACCCTTTTCTAGGGCCTTACTCGCTGCTACTAGGGCCTTCTACGTCCCATTCGCTGCAGAGTAGCATGTAGGCGAAAATATGCTTGCTGAACACTCTGAATTTTCAATAAAGAGCTTTCTCTCTCTCTCTAAGTAGTAAAGAGGCAACAGATTGGCCACCCACGCTGACAAGAAAGAATGTAACTATTTGACTTCACTCGAAGTAAGTTGTCTTATCAGCAATATAAATTATTATTAGCTTTCAAATAAATATTCTGCTTGAAAACATCTCATGAGTATGTGTCTGCATAAGGTGACCACTATACGTACAGTCTGTTTCACACTTAGGGGAAAACTCGGAGCGCCTGTTTTCCCCTAAGTGTGAAACAGACTGTACATATTGATTTTATGCCTGTCATAATGAATTGTACACGTGCTGCTTAACCTTCAATTCCTTGCGGCGTCAAGTTAAGCACTTATGCACAACCTTTTTACACACTGTGCGAACTTCATGACTGAGCCCATCTAAGGTTTTATTTTGTTTGGAAAGCTTACAAGCAGCAAGTATTCAATTTCTGAGAGGCACGTTTTATGCCGCGCTTTGTCTTTGGTGGTTTTATATATATGCAAAAAAAGAAAGGAAAAGACATTTCATGCATCCAAGTGCTTTTTAAGCACTCTTAAAATTGGCAGAGTGAAAACAAAAAGCATGAACAAGCAAATGCAAGCATTTGCTTGCACAGTCGTAAAACTGTATGACGAAACTGATTCTTTATTGGGCGAACCTGTGCCCACAAAAGCAAGTTACACTCGAAGTACAACGATAGCGGTGAACACAGTCGGCGATCGTCGAAAATCTGATCAGCGGCGAAACGCGTCGGCTTTTATGCATGAGTCATCGAAGGTTCCAGATTATTCCCTGGTGCCCGCTTGTCTTCCAGGAAGTTCTAGACAATTCGCGTTGGTCATACAATCAGATTACGTAAGCGTCGGTGACAACAGACAACGGATAGAAGCATCGATAATGTTCGAGAAACTTCGGAAACATGCAGGCACATCCTGCGCCTACACTCTTAATCTGGTTCCACATAAGTTCCAGCTAGTTAGCGGAACTCTTTTGCAAAAAAGTTCCGCTTACTTAAGCGTAACTTGCGTCCCAGATAAAATCTAAAGTAGGCGCAACATTGTTCAAGTTATTTTTACTTTGTTGTATACGCAGCAGCGTTCCATTTATTTCCTAGCTGGATCATAGTTCCAGTAATTCTATCTAGTTATATACGTAGCACTGTTCCATGTACTATTTGGAACAACGTTTCGTATACATTTTCTGTAATTTTACGTGTAATTGTGTTCCACAAAAACATATCTGGGCAGCATTGCAGTAAAGTGACGACAGTTTTATGATCAATGTTCTATTGTACTGAAAAATATTCTTGAGATTGTCGGTTCAGATAAACAACGAGTGTATAAGAAAAGTCAATGCTGACTTGTCTGATATAAATATCATATTGGTTTAGTTATACCAGACATAAGGGTGACGCCAACTATGGTCTGCATAAGCTGATGCCACGAGATGCCACATCATTAGGTCACCCAATTATTAATTGTGCTTAAAAATGGCAACATAAGTTGGATGTGGATCTGGAAGCAGCCATGGTATCAGTGAGTGCTCAATAGCATCAATGAAATCAATTATAAAGTCTTCAGAAGGACCGCAGTAAATGCATTTGCATTGTGATGTCATGCTTAGGATTTCGTGTATATGCATGCCGACATTATCCCATATTAAAACACATCGCTATGCTACACAATCTATGTGAGGTTACAATCACAATATCTGATGCCAATGCTTTACGTGGTCCTGATATGGAAGCTGAAGCCTATTCCTGAAGGCACTCAACCCTAAGAAATGCTACTCACCGAGGAACAGTCATGCTAACCAAGCCTGCTGTTGTGGCTGGGAGTACTAAGAAGGATGGAAAATAATTTTAAACACTTTATTCCACAGAAAACTTTCTGCAGCATGGTTAGGTGCAAAAGATACAGTATATATACATTATGCATGGCCAACCTCCACACCCAAAGAATAAAGCATAGTACACAAATATATAGAAGTCTGTGCGGCAAGAGCATCAATACACTTTCAATAAACAGGAAAAACAGTATAAATAAAAAGTAAAAAAAGTATTGAAATGTAGTATTCAGTTTGATAATTTACTAGTTATGCACATTTGCAAAGTGGTCAATTCTCAATACAGGTGAGCAGTGTGCACTGGCTAAGTATTCATATTACCCAAGCAAAAATAGAAAAAAAGGACCTTGTCTGAGGGTTCATCACAAAAAAACAGTCAGCTAGCTGTATCTTCAGTTCTCAGCCTGGCTAGCCTTCTGGCTTGTCTTTGAGAGAGAGCTCTTGAGCGGCTTCAACAAAGCTTTCAGCCTATGTGACATAAAGCATTGCTGAAATGTGCCACTCTTTACTAATATGGCTTGCAGCAACACTAAGTTCTGTCCAAACGCATGCGGATATGAGACATCTAGTATGAAATAGATTGTCAAGCATAGGATCAGTGCTTGCGCAGCGGGACATCCAGCCAGAAGGTGAACTTTCTGTGGCTTGCATACAATTCTTCCGGCTCCAGGTTCCATGATAACGCATCGTCCTCGGAGAAGCTTGCGGGTATCATGTGGGTCCTAAAGGAAAGTTTATTTAGTGACCTCAATGTGCATTCTTATCATACAGCAGTTTTATAGCATTTTCACCTTAATATGAACACGCACACTGTATGGAGCCCTTTCTAAACGTTTCAGGTCATATATTTACCTGTTTAATAAGATATTCTCGGTGACAAGTGACAATCCACACATAAATAAAACAAAAAATTCAGAGCCCTTGTGCGAACAAATGCGGTCTACGGGGGTTACATTTTTATTTAATAGTTATTTAGGACAACTTTAAAACATATCTCGCAAGCCACATACCCCATAACACTTAATGCACTGTAAAGGGCTTTTCATGTTAAGGTGTTTTAAAATATTTTCAAACTATTCTCAATTTGAAACTTATCGCTATAAATCATTTTTAGAGTGTACTCACTAGTGGTATATTTTTGTTAGAAACACTCTTTCAGGAAATGATTGTCACTTTACTTATGTCTCTTGCCGGGTACACACCACAGATATTAAAGCAAATTCTGCTTTTTTAGGGCGTAGATAGCAGTCAATATCAACAAAACTGTCCATATGTTGACTTTTTCCCGGATTCTGTGAAGCTTATTTTCCATAGCGTGCAGTGATGCACCAAACCTAACCTCAGCTTCCATGCTAAGCTAAAAATACACTATACACAGCACTCAAATGCTACATTCGCTAAGCTCATAGCCTTTTCATAGAAGCATACTCTAAAGAAACAGTCTCTTTATGTGTTTTTGAGTCAAGCTGGTTTGTTTTAGGCCATTTGCAAATTTTTGTTATGAGTTTGTAATGGTGAGGCTATTATGCTTTGCAATGAAATGTCTCAGGCACCCGTTTTTCACAATACAATCTATATTTTTCGGAAAAAAACTGTTACTTTCAATTAATCTTTTTACGTTCTTGCTTACGGCAAAATAGTCTGAACCATTCGGATTTAGTCGGTTACATGAAGCATTACATTACATTACATAATATTCTGCTCATTACATGGTGCACAATTACAAATTTAAATGCATGCCCTTTGTATACAACCAGGCCTACTTTCTTACTTTTTGAGGTGAAACAAAGTGCTTCAACTTCTCGTGAACTATTCTTTATATTTAGCCCTCACTGCCCATTCTATACCGCTATTGAGCCCAGCGTGAATGAGACGAAAGCACGAACTATAATGAAAAATCTCGAAGTTTTGAAAGATGGACTAAGTACCGCATATTTCAATGTATTTTTCTTCATGTGACGCTATCGAAAATTTCAGAAGCAGAACATCTGATCTGATCCACCCCATTTGTCCGACCCATAAATACGCTATATGGGGCTAGCTCGACATGCGTGTAGACGCAGGCAGCGGCAACATGCCTTCTTCCTAATGCGAGATCGCATACTGTGCCACTATCGTGGCATCCGATAAAGAGCGTATTGTCCACCTCAGACTACATGGAGGAAAAAAAATTGGAAGTCTAGTCGGCGCCATCACAGTAAGTTCGTTATTAACAGTACTGGACCATAACATGTTCACAAAAGACCACTCAATGCTTTACCTATACATATAACGCCCTTCTCGCTGGCATAGCGTCCCTCCTGTTACGAGTGCTCGGTCAAGTATAGTTCGGGATTGATCAGCAGCATGTGCCACATAAAAGCGCTACATGGCAGAGAAATTATGCTCAGGTGAGATGCTTGCGTATTCATGCGGCCTGCTGCTGCGTGCCCAAACTCCCTTCAACCCTCGGCGATAGCAGAAAATTTCAAGCCACACAACGAAGACCGAGTTGAAAGCCAGCGAGAAGAATGGCGGAAATCATGCAAGAGATCCCGATTTGTTCTCCGCCTTGTCGCTTATCTAGAAGGACCATAAACACTCACCACTCACCTCTGTGAAGTGACCGTCGGATGAAACGTCCGAAGCGTCGAAGGCAAACTTGTTAACGATAGTCCCAAAACTTCCGGTACTCCCTACAAGCTTGATCAAAACTTTGAGAACCCACCACTATTGCACATTTATCGGCACAGAAAATGGCTGGTTTGTAGCGTTCAGTGTCACAGCTTGTGTAGAACTAGTGAAGCACTTCTTACCGTAACTCCGTAACCGCCATAACACTCCGCCAGTGAAAGTTTATCGGTCAGAGCGTTCGCACAAATGCGCTGCAGGGAGACACGGTGGCGCTTTGCCAGCGCCAGTCAAGCCTTGGGCGTGTTTTGACCCGTTGCAGCACTGATATTCTTCCGTATTCGAAGAAAGGGCTCATGGGAAGGACAAAGGAGAGGAGGTCCTCGGTTAAAGGCTACACAGACGCACATAAATTATATAGCTGGAACATGAGATCCAGATACGGCGTTGCTTCACAGTCGTAAATGGGAACAAATCCCAAAACACGAAATTTGGTAACTGGAACAAACCACTGGTTTCGGATAAGTTTGACTCGTTCCACTTAACTAAGCAAAAAATAAGAGAAAAGATAGCTACTGTTTCGGATAAAACTCACGATTGAACTCGGATCCACATAAAATTCCCGACCGTTGCGGTTAAATTATCTGGAGCATTGTTTTACCTGGAACCTTTGTGGAACAAGATTAAGAGTGTAGCGATAACGTTTAACATTTGTTAGTCGGTGAAAAGCGGTCACCGGTGAAAGATAAACATGTACACGGGCCAATATCAGCAAGGTGTACTCGGAGCCTCACACGCGTGTTGAATAGTAAAGAGGGGTGTAGTGTCGACTACGCAGCTGTATTGCGCGACAGTTGTGCGTGTGTTCTGTTTTCTTGCAAACTGTCACTAGCACTACAGAAACAGCGCCATCGCGCCGAACACGGGGATTTTGGCCGAATCGCTCGGCGATACTATCGCTTTCGCGTAACGTAGAACGCGGCACGTTGGATGATTCGAGAGGTTTTGCTCAACCAGCCAAGGCAGCGCGCACTGACAGTCATCGTCCGAGCATACGTGTCATGTTGCGACATGATGCGATTGCAATACATTTTTAAAAGGCGGCTCAGATAATATGACTGTGCGGTGTTTCGAACAAGGATGATGGCCCCAATCAGTAGCGCACCCAGGATCTCTGCCAGGGGGGGGGTTGACAGTTTGCCAATACCATCTATACAGCAATAATTTCGATTTCTTCACGGGAAATTGTCAAAAATGCGCTTTTTGCGAGTGCGCAGACGATTGCGCGTCTTTCATCTTAATTGCAGTACTCAAATGCGTAAGGATAGAAAAGGGGTTAAACAAAAGGGGGGTTAAGTTGGCCTCAGGGGGGGGGGGGTTACAACCCCCGAATCCCCCCCCCCCCCCGTCGGTGCGCCACTGGCCCCAATGCAACACATGCGGCCCAGAACAGAATGTGACAGCCTAGAGTCGCATTTTCACCGTGACGCGGCAAATTGAAGTCGCATCTGCAAAAATATGACAGCGTCGTCTGCTGTCAAAGGTAGTTGCCAACCTTGAACACTTTGCTCCGCCGAATGGTTGCCAGCTGTCAACAGACCGCGCCGTCCAATCGGAGTGCGCGTGCAATCCGCTCGTGCGGATGCAGCGTACGACGACTTTTTCGAGACGATCTGCCTTTTGGCCTTCCGCCCTGGTCCGCAAGAGGGCGGAGGCGTGCGGAGCGGAGGGGCGGATTGAGCGCGTATGGGCCATTAAAGAGACAGCGAACGCCTTGTGAAAAGCTTCATGAGAGAGACGTGGACAATCTCGGCAGCGCGACAGCGGCGGTCAGTTGGAACCACAATAGGTTGGATGCGATAATTAACGGGAGAAGTCTGCTCCAAGACTCTGTATGGGCCTATGAACTGAAACTTAAACTTGTCGTACAAGCCTGAAGTGCGAACTGGTGTCCGGAGTAGCACTTAATCGCCCGAGCGGAAGAACACTGCGCGATGGAATGCGTCATAGGGGTTATTGCGGTTCTGTTGCCTTTCTTCAGTGGTGATATGCGGGCGAGCTGGTGACAGTGGACGAGGCGTGATATATATTGTTCACAAGAGGAGGCAGCTGGACTGACAGGGGTGGAGAAGAAAGAGACGTCAAGAAAGGAAGGGCGCGAACGGCCATAGACGAGGTAGAATGGCGAGTAACCAGTTGTGTGCTGTACGGTGGTATTGTACGCAATAGTCACGAATGGCAAAATAGCATCCCAGTTTGTGTGGTCTGTTTGAATGTACATGGCTATCATGTCGGACAGCGTGTGATGAGAGCGCTCAGTCAGGCCGTTGGTTTGAGGGTGGTAACTGGAAGTTGTCTTGTGGGTGGTGCTGGAGGCTCGGAGCAATCTGTCTACGATTTGTGACAGGAATGTCTTTCCACTGTCGCTCAGGATGACACGAGGAGCACCGTGACGCAGGATAAATACTTGAAGTTTAAATGCAGTCACTTGAGAAGCCGACGCCTAAGTCACGCTAGCTTTTTCGGCGTAACGCGTCAAGTGGTCGACGTGTGTAACTATCCATCGATTGCCGGTGAGACTCATGGGAAGGGAACCATACAGGTCAATGCTAATGACTTTCAATGGTGCCGACGGACATGGGACTGGTTGGAGCTCTCCCCTTTGACCTGATGTGGGTAGTTTTCGGAGCTGGCAAATGGCGCAGAAAGCGACGTACCGCGCTACACTAGCGGATAAGCCAGACCAGTAGAAGCGACCTTTGATGCGCTCGTATGTTTTATGGAACCCAAGGTGACCAGCAGTCATGTCGTCGTGATAGGCCTTCAGAACATGAGCGCGAAGAGAGCGAGGCAGAGCAGGCACCCAGTGTTGACCATCAGGGTGATTGTCACAGACCCCGGTGAACGAGGCGCAGACGCCGGATCAAATTCCAAAGCCGTCTTATCAGCTTCCGAAAATAATCCCACGAAAGCAAGGACAATTAAGAGTGGGCAATCTGGTGCGCCAGCGAACGCCGGTTGCTGTCCAAAGGCCGAGTCAGAGCCCAGAGTTGTCAAAACACAACAAAATATATTCTTCACACAGGGCAGTTACACACACACTTGCACACTTAGGCTAGGCAACACAATACAAATCAGATGGGTATTAACAAACACAAGAAAATAACGACAAGCACTGAGAGTCCAACACGTAAAATACAAAATAAATAGGAACACTAAGTGTCCAATCGTATTCACCGTGCTGGTTGGTCTTGGAGTCAGACGATCTCGGCGTAGCTCGCGCAAATCTCGAAGAAGGAACTTCTTCCGGAAATGCAGACGCTCGATGAACTCGTCGACTAGCTTGCCGGGGAATCCCCTTCTTCCGCAGACGCTTGGTCTTCACGTTACATCACATCACGGTGAGGACTCAACTCCTGAATTCCTCACTGGACTCCGAACTGACAATGCTCGCACGGCGTTTATATAGCCGTCGACGGTCCTTCTCGAACATCGGAGTTCTGATTCCGTAGCACGGCCAAAGCTTGGGAAACTTCGAGTCTTTTCTGGTACCTTCGACCACCGCCGCGTCGTCGAGGGGGGGGGTGATGACTCATGCTGTTCACGCACGCTTACACGCTGTAGTTATCTCTCTCGACCCGCCGGGTGAGAAGGTGTCTCGGCGCGCGCGTGTCTTCTCTCTCTCTCTCCGGTTAACGTCGCTCCGTCGAGTCTCTTCCAGGTTCCAGACGTTTCGGCGCCGTTGTTAGCGTTGTTGCTTGAGGCGTATGCTCTCTCCCCCTCTGTTGAAGTTGCCGCGGGGCCGGCGTGTTCTTTCGCTGGCTTGCGCGACACTCGGCGCGCGCTTGAATTACGCGCTCTTTTGTGACAGTGATAGATATGGCCGTACAGGGCGCAGTTATCGAGCTTGGATTGCGTCAGCTGTCGACGAAGGCGTCAAGCTGTCGACGTTGGGCAGGCGCGAAGTTCCCTGAATGCGGTCTATGATGCGTCGACAGTAGGAGTCAGCGAGTCGGTGGGATTTGAACGATCCATGGTCATCAGAAGGAATCTGGTCAATAGCAGTTAAGGACAACATGCGGGGAAGGATGGTCCGAACGCTTGTCGCGGAAGGCAGAAGCGAAACCATGGCATGGCGTCGTAGGAAGCGGGCAGCGAGAAATCGCATCTGCGTCATGATACTTTTTACCACACTTGTAGATAACAGTGAAGTCGTATTCTTGCAGACGGATAATCCAGCGGCCAAGGCGTCCAGACAAGTTCTTGAGCGTGGAACGTCAACATAAGGCATGGTAGTCCGTAATGAGGGTAAAATGGCGGCCGTGAAGATAAGGTCGAAACGTACAGACCAAACGACAGCTAGGCACTCCTGCTCAGTGATGATATAATCCTCGGTTTTCGTCAGTACGCGGCTTGCGTAGGAGACGACCCTCTCACGTAAAGACTCATCGCGCTGTAGGACAATACCACCGATGCCATGACCACTAGCGTCCGTATGCAGTAGTGTGGGGGCGGTTTCATCAAAATGGCGAAGTACTGGTTCAGATGTGATGGCGTTTGTCACCACAAAGGGAACACCAGAACCGAGTAATTTGTGCAACGGTGCAGCTATTGAGGCGAAGTCACGTATGAAGCGGCGAAAATAAGAAGCGAGGCCAAGGAAACTGCGCAAATCTTTGGCCCTTTCGGGGCAAGGGAAGTGAAGAACCGCTGAAACGTTATCGGGATCACGACAAATACCGCCCTTGCTCACAATGTGGCCCAAGACCTTAATTCACTTGCGCGCAAAACAGCACTTTTTCGTGTTCACCTGTAGGCCAGCGTTGGCAAGGCACGTGAAAACCTCGTCCATTCGCTAGAAGTGTTGAGAGAAGGTGGAAGAGAAAACAACAACGGCGTGAAATCGTCGCCGCGCCCCGGACGCAACACTACATTTGCTAGTAGGTACAGCGTTTGACCGCTGGCGCCACGCTGCGCCGCTCGCACGTATCGCGTTTCTAGGTGGTTCCGTTCACCGAGGGCGCTCGAACGCAATGATACGGTTTGCACGAATGCAACATTTGGAAGCGTGGCTGTATGGCTGAGTGGTTACGGCGCTCGCTTCGAGATCTTGCGTACGCGGGTTCAAAACCTGCTCTGGCTACCTTTTTTTATATTTTTAATATCACGCTTTTCCCTTTTTTTCTCTCACTGTTCGCCAGCGCGGTCGCTTGAACCCCGGCGCCACGGTGGCAGCCGTGGTGCCGGGCGCCGACGCGAAGCGGCGGTCGTTGAGGTGTTGCGGAGCGCAGCGTAGCAACACCCCAAATAAAAAATACTGCTCCAGTCAGGTAGACTGCTCCCTCCCTGATAGTGAGATTATATTTGGATCATCAAAACAGTGATGCGTTTATAATACCACCGATCCCAACAGCAGGCTAAGTCACCACCAGCCCAGCGTTTTCTCCGTCAACGCCTCCTCCGTTCCAACGGCGGCGGCTCGAAACATGGTACGCGCGAGCGGCGCAGCGTGGCGCCAGCGGTCAAACGCTGTACCTACTAGCAAATGGAAATACGCGATGATAAGTGGTTCTTGAGGGAAAGGGAAAGGTTGGCGCTATCTTCTGCAGCCCTTGAGGGAGCACGGCTCAGCGCCAAAATGGAAATACGCGATGATGATGATGATGATGATGATGATGATAAGTGGTTCTTGAGGGAAAGGGAAAGGTTGGCGCTATCTTCTGCAGCCCTTGAGGGAGCACGGCTCAGCGCCAACGGGGAGGGGTAAGTGGGAGCGAAAGCGCCCCGGACGCTGTATGTGCGAGTGAAAGGGCATGAGGGACGCGTGCTTTCACGGGGAACGAACGCATGGCGGAGAACAAACGCGCGTTCTGCACCGTGCTCCCTGAAGGCATGCAGAATTAAGCGTCTCTTTCCTCCTTTACAATCACCATATATATAAAGATCAAATGCGACTACTTCCGTCGCGCGAAAGGCCGTGGGGGGACGAGGGCCGTAGGGAGGGGAGGCGATGTTTAACTGCGGCACCAAATGCGTATTTATATAAAAACCTTGCCAGGCGAGAAGGTGGTAAAGATTTCCGACGCTGCTCGACGAGATTTCCGTTCTGATCTCGTCGAAAACCTCCGAGCCGCCGCCAAAAACCTTGGCAACAGTCACCAACGCCGCGCGCGTTCAAAAACAGCGACGGCGTCGACAACATTTCTGCGCGTTGCTGGTGCTGCTGCTTGTCCAAGTTTATACAGCTGATAAAACTAATATCCTTACTGCGTATAGTTTTCTACTAGGTTGCTATCGCAATTGATGCTTTGCCTTTCTGGTGAAACTGCGACATTTTTTATTGCGATATCAATTATATGGACACTCCAAAGCAGATTTCTGCCGTCGGCGTCGCCGTCGTCATCGCCGTCGCCGTGAGGTTCCGTATGATGTCAATGAAGATGAAATCGTCGCCGCACGCCGAACACTGTATGTGCGAATGAAAAGGCGCGAGGGACGCGCGCTTTCACGGGGAGTGAACGCACGGCGAACAAACGCGCGTTCTGCGACGTGCTCCCTTAAGGGCTGCAGAAGTAGGCATCCCTTTCCTCCTTTACAATCACCATATATGTAGAGCAAATGCGCCTTCCGACGCGCGAAAGGCCGTGGGGGGGGGGAGGAGGAGCGAAGGGAGGCGACGTTTAGCTGCGGCACCAAGTGCCCATTATTGCGATAGCAATTATATGGACACTCAAAAGCAGATTTCTACCGTCGGCGTCGCCATCGCCGTCGCCGTCGCCGTGAGGTTCCGTATGACGTCAATGGAGATGAAATCGTCGCCACGCGCCGCCGAACGCTGTATGTGCGAGTGAAAGAGCGCGAGGGACGCGCGCTTTCACGGGGAGTGAACGCACGGCGGAGAACAAATGCGCGTTCTGCGCTGTGCTCCCTTAAGGGCTGCAGAAGTAGGCGTCTCTTTCCTCCTCTACAATCACCATATATGTAGAGTAAACGTACCTTCTTTCGACGCGCGAAAGGGTGTGGGGGAGGGGCAGGGAAGGGAGGCGACGTTTAGCTGCAGCACCAAGTGCCTATTTATATCAGAGGCTCCGGCAACAGTCACCAAAGCCGTACGCATTTTGTGTGAACGCGGGCAAAACGCCGACGGCGTCGACAACAGTTCTGCGTGTTGCCGGTGCTGCTGCATGTCCAAGTTTATACAGCTGATAAAGCTACTATCATTACTCTGTATAGCTCTGTACAAATTTGGTATCGCAATTGATGCTTCGCCTTTCAGGTGAAACTGCGACAATTTGTTTATTGTCCTCATGCATAGGTATCTGCCAGTAGTAGCCCGAACGCAGATCGAGACTCTATAAGTACTAGGCATTCTGCAGTGAATCCAAGGCATCGTCTATGCGTGGCATAGGCTATACCACGGCCGCTGGATAAAAAGAGGATGTCGCAGTTTCACCTGAAAGGCGAAGCATCAATTGCGATAGCAAATTTGTAGAGAGCTATACGGAGTAATTATAGTAGCTTTATCAGCTGTATAAACTTGGACATGCAGCAGCACCGGAAACACGCAGAACTAATGTCGACGCCGTCGGCGTTTTGCCCGCGTTCGCACAAAATGCGTGCGGCGTTGGTGACTGTTGCCGGAGCCTCTGATATAAATGGGCACTTGGTGCCGCAGCTAAACGTCGCTTCTCTTCCCTCCCCCTCTTCCCCACGGCCTTTCGTGCGTCGGAAGAAGGCGCGTTCGCTCTACATTTATGGTGATTGTAAAGGAGGAAAGAGACGCCTACTTCTGCAGCCCTTAAGGGAGCACGGCGCAGAACGCGCGTTTTTTCTTCGCCGTGCGTTCACTCCCCATGAAAGCGCGCGTCCCTCGCGCCCTTTCACTCGCACATAGAGCGTTCGGCCACTTATCATCATCGGCGACGATTTCATCTCCACTGACGTCATACGGAACCTCACGGCAACGGCGACGGCGACGCCAACGGCAGAAATCTGCTTTGGAGTGTCCATATAATTGCTATCGCAATAAAAAAGGTGCGGCCTGCCGCGTCGGGCGCGTTGCAATGGGAGCGAATGTGACAGCCGTAGTTGCATTGTCCGCCGCTTGGCTGGGCCGCACGGCGCTAGTCATCGGCGATGGAACGCGCCATCGGCTGGCACGCGCGACGGCGTTCCAAGCGCGTTCCTGATGTATTTGCTATGCCGATGCCAGACAACAGCCCCCGACGTGTTGCGCCGCGGCGGATCACACCGTTTTCGATGCACGCGGCAGGCCGCACCTTTTTATTGCGATAGCAATTATATGGACACTCCAAAGCAGATTTCTGCCGTCGGCGTCCCCGTCGTCGTCGTCGTCGCCGTGAGGTTCCGTATGACGTCAAAGGCGATGAAATTGTCGCCACGCGCCGAACGCTGTATGTGCGAGTGAAAGGGAACGAGGGACGCGCGCTTTCACAGGGAGCGAACGCACGTCGGAGAGCAAACGCGCGTTCTGCGCCGTGCTCCCTGAAGGGCTCCAGAATTAAGCGTCTCTTTTCTCTTTTATTATTGCGATAGCAATTATATGGACACTCAAAAGCAGATTTCTGCCGTCGCCGTGAGGTTCCGTATGACGTCAATGGAGATGAAATCGTCGCGCCGAACGCTGTATGTGCGAGTGAAAGGGTGCGAGGGAAGCGCGCTTTCACGGGGAGTGAACGTACGGCGGAGAACAAACGCGCGTTCTGCTCTGTGCTCCCTTAAGGGCTGCAGAAGTAGGCGTCTCTTTCCTCCTCTACAATCACCATATATGTAGAGCAAACGTGCCTTCCTCCGACGCACGAAAGGCCGTGGGGGGGAGGGGGAGGGAAGGGAGGCGACGTTTAGCTGCGGCACCAAGTGTCTATTTATATCAGAGGTTCCGGCAACAGTCACCAACGCCGCACGCATTTTGAGCGAACGCGGGCAAAACGGCGACGGCGTCGACAACAGTTCTGCGTGTTGCCGGTGCTGCTGCATGTCCAAGTTTATACAGCTGATAAAGCTGCTATCATTACTCCGTATAGCTAGCTCTCTTCAAGTTTGCTATCGCAATTGATGCTTCACCTTTCAGGTGAAACTGCGACAACTTTTTTACAATCACCACATATAGAGAGCAAACGCGACTTTTCCCGTCGCGCGAAAGGCCGTGGGAGGGGGGGGGGAGGGAGGCGACGTCTAGATGCGGCACAAAATGCCTATTTATAGAAAAACGGTGTGAGGCGAGAAGGTGGCAAAGACTTCCGACGCTGCTCGACGAGTGTCCCGTTCTGATCTCGTCGAAAACCTCCGAGCCGCCCCCAGAGGCTCCGGCAAGTCACCAACGCCGCGCGCGTTTTGTGCGAATGCGGGCAAAACGCCGACGCGTCGACAACAGTTCTGTGTGTTGCCGGTGCTGCTGCATGTCCAAGTTTTTACAGCTGATAAAACTACTATCCTTAATCCGCATAGCTCTCTACAAATTTGCTATCGCAATTGATGCTTCGCCTTTCGGGTGAAACTGCGAAAACTTTTTTTTTTATCCAGCGGTCGTCGCTATACATTCTCGTGCGTGATCTTGTTGAATGCCCGGTAATCGACTCAAAACCGCACAGAGCTGTCTTTTTATTGCAATAGCGATCATATGGACACTCCAAAGCGGATTTCTGCCGTCGGCGTTGCCATCGCTGTCGCCGTCGCCGTGAGGTTCTGTATGACGTCAACGGCGATGAAATCGTCGCCACGCGCCCTATGCTGTATGTGTGAGTGAAAGGGCGCAAGAGACGCGCGCTTTCACGGGGAGCGAACGCACGGCGGAGAGCAAACGCGCGTGCTGCGCCGTGCTCGATGTAGGGCTGCAGAATTCAGGGTCTCTTTCCGGCTTTACAATCGCCATATATATATATATATATATATATATATATATATATATATATATCACGCAAACGCGACTTCTTCCGCCACGCGAAAGGCCGTGGGGGGACTGGAGGGAGGGGAGGCGACGTTTAGTTGCGGCACCAACGGCCTATTTATATAAAAACGTTGCGAGGCGACAAGGCGGTAAAGACTTCCGACGCTGCTTAAAGTACACCATTCTGATCTCGTTGAAAACCTCCGAACCGCTCCCAGAGGCACCGGCAACAGTCACCACCGCCGCGCGCGTTCGGCGCGAACGCGGGCAAAACGCCGACAACAGTTCTGCGCGTTGCTGGTGCTGCTGCATGTCCAAGTTTATACAGCTGATAAAACTACTATCGTTACTCCGTATAGCTCTCTAATAATTTGCTATCGCAATTGATGATTCGCCTTTCGGGTGATTCATCATTTCGAACGAGAATGACGGGGGATGACCAAGGACTAGCGGAGGGGGATATTATCTTCCGTTGCAGCATGTCGTCGACGTTTTCTTTCTTGTAATCAGACCAGATTTGTTTGGTTTACAAGAATTGCTGTCTTGTAATTAAGACCAAAAAAAAAAAGAAAACACTGTTGTCGCAGTCTTTTCCTGCTCTTTTTATGTGTTTCAATGTCAGCGTGACATGGTGTACACTGTTGCATGAGTCTAACTTGTGCCCTATGGTTTTTTTGATTACACAGGCACGCATGAAAAACTACATATGCATGTTTCCTGATATCTGATATTTAATACTTATTTGCGCACGATTGAGCATACCTATCTTACTTTTATGGCGCGAGTGACTGCGGAGTAACAGCTATCACCATTCATTAGGTCTCAGTTTTGTACTGGCATTTCTTCACAGATTCCACATACTTGTTATGACGAAATGGCTACAATGTCTCTAGGAGATCAAAATGCACTTAAATGAACAACAAGGATTTCGACCATGTGCTATACCCAGTCAAACTTTCCAATGACAGATCCCCTCCACCGCTACTTGCATAAAAGCAAAAATGAAGGCAATGCTAACGTCGCAACTGGGATTTATAATTTATGGAGGCGCTCACACCCAAGATAGTTTACATGTGAGAATGGAAATATATGATAAAAGCTAGTTCATGTTCTCTTGAAGATTCCAAGTAACATCACACCTCGCTCCCTTTACAAACAACATTGGCTATTCTGCGAACGAATGTGCTCTTGTGTGCTCTTCTTGGAACGTTTTAAAGCGCAACTTTTAGGCGCCCGTTCTTGCGTCGAGCGTCGGCGTACTTCGTAAGCGAGCTAACGAGCACAACGAGTGATGAGAGCGAACGAGGAGCGCAGTGGGAGATGAAAGGCGGTGATAGCGAAGAGAGCGCGAAGAGAGCGCGAAGAGGAAATTTGTGAAGGAGGAGCGTGCAGTGGAACGATGAGGCGGAAAGCGAAAGAGAAATGTATAGCAAAAGCATAAGAAAAGCGTATAGCCCCTTGAGACAGACTCTGCGGTGGGGATGGTTACGAGATGGTGCCAAAGCAGTGCGCGTCGTCTGTTCACCAAAAAATTAACCAACGATTAAGGCACTCTCTAATGACAAATTTGAGCGCAGCTCTAAATGTGCTTTCATTTCGCGTGTCAATATTTTGTATTAGGAGCATATAGGTACATCGTTTATATTAGGAAGACGACGATTTAAGTAGCGCGCTTTCTTTCCATATAGACGACGCGCGCAACTTGGTGCCATATCGTAGTGTTGCGAATCGGGTAGCGTTTAGGCCGGTGATCCTTCAGCCAAAGGGATGAGTACGTCCGGGAGTAAGAGCGATAGAAAAAAGGGTTTATTCTACATATTTACAGTGGCTCCAAATATGGAAGCCCACTCCATGGGAGAGCACTTTTAAAGTCTCAGCTCACTACATGTCTGAGCACATATCAGAACACGTCAGGACACACCACTGCACTCAAGGTGTGTCCTTATAAAACATTTGTCTTCCCTAGTGGACCCGACTAGGGAATCAGATGACCTTGACGCGGCCAATCAGAGGGGTCGTATTGTTCACTGAACTCCGCCTCTAATGTTGCACGTTCGAAGCAAGGACGAGGCAGTCCAGAAACAGCGGGTTCACACTCCTTCCACGAAAGTCGGTGACTTAGTTTCTTGCCCTCCAACGGTCATCTTGCCAGGGTCGGGAGAATGGCCTTCACGCTAATCCCCGCTTCTAACGAAGGGTGGCGGTTGTGGTCGGTCGCTTCTAAGTGAGTGTCTTTGTCATCGCGTCACTGCCGGTGTCGGGCCATGTCGCCAGGTAGGTGGCCGCTGATATAGGGGGTGGCATCGGGGGAAGCACCCAAAGAATGCGCACTGCCGAGTTGGGGCGCTTGTATGCACGTCTCGTTGGTGTCGGGCACTGTCGCCGTCTGGGCGACGCTGATGAAAGGGCCTGCCTCGATGGGAAACAATCAAAGAATGCGCCCGGCCGATTCGGGACGCAACAGTGGCCATCGACGCAGGACAGCCCGTCTTGCGCGGCGCAACGCTTTTCTTTTCACGGTTTCGTTCCACCAACAAGAGCGGCCCTGCGTCTCGCTGGGAAATCGTGCCACCAGTGTCAACGGTGACAACAGCCAAGGGAACGTCACATCGAGCCTTACTCATAGCCACTCGGCATCGACCCTTGCAGGAGCAATGATCCCCGTCACACAAGCTGGTACGGTGAACTGATCTCAGCAGCTGACACTGCGGGTACTGTGGGCGAACGTACCCCCCCCCCCCCACCTCACGCCACCCGGCTCCCCCCTCCCCCTTGAAAGCGCGGATGAGATCACCCACGTGGCTGCGGAAGCCATCGCCGCCGGCAATTCCGCGCAAGCGCAGAATGTTTCCCCTCCACTCCTCTTGAGTGGGCATATCTTTTGACGCATTGTCGACATGAATTGGGTGGTTAAGCTGGCTTTCCATTTTAATTCGTTCAGTATTGAAATGCCATTTCAGTAAAATTAGTGCGTTTGGTTCTGCACAGCGGCGTCCTCATTCAAGTAGGCGTCCTAGTCCAACGATGTTAACGAATAAAGATGACACGATTACTTGTTTACAACTATGACAGTTGCAATTTGTAGACGCCTAGATACGTCATGCCGAATACTGTTCGTCAATGCAGAATAACGTCGAGAGCACCGATAACCATTACATTAGAATTACATTATGGGGTTTTACGTGCTAAAAAACCACGATTTGATTATGAGGCATGCCATAGTGGGAGACTCCGGAATAATCTGGACCACCTGGGGTTCTTTAAGGTGCGCCTAAATCTAACTACACGGCAGAGAACCGTTATGGCAACAACATGAGAGACGTCACCTTTCGGTTATTTCCGTTTTTTCAGCTTTCTGTGAACACGTAACATTTATGCTATCGCCTTTACATACTTCAATGTTCATAATGCTTCGCTTAGATAGCTTAACAAGTCAATTTTCGATAGTTGACTGCGCGTCTATCGCCACTTTGCTTTAGCATAAACATAGATGCCAGTCTTGAGAAGTTTTAGCTTTCGCGGGCTTTTTTTCTTCTTGTACCAAGAGACGCCCATTGATTGCTTGAAACAATATTGACGAGTATTTAGCATGTGCTTTCGCTGGTGAGAATGCTTGCAAAATACATGAGTGTAAACACAGCAGTGTGCGACGAACGCCGCTCTGTTTACGCACCAAGCATTTCGACCAGGATACTTGTGGGCGTGATGCCAGCTGCTGCTTAGCTGCTTCCTGTGTTTACGCGACGAAGGCTAGTCCCTTGTCGAAACGTGCTTCATGCTGCGGCTGATGATGATCTATACAGCTTTCCCCTTTAAATCAGGATATCACGAGAGTTCCGATCCCAATTGAATACTTCATGTTTCCCCCCACTTTTTTTTAATACCTACAAGGAGCAACGTAGAGCGCTTCAGGATCCCGTCGATAACCCCCCGCCGTGGTGGCGCAGTGGCTTTGGCGATGCGCTGCTACGCTTGAGGCTGCGGGCTCAGATCCCGGCCGCGGCGGCTACATTTCGATAGGGGCGAAATGTAAACACGCCAAGGAACCGTGCATTGGGTGCACGTTATGGTCCAAGTTAACCTAGAGTCACCTGCTACGGCATCAATAATAAGGAGAGAATGAGCTTTAATGAAAAGGGTGGATCAGTGGGCCTAAGCACAATGAAATCGTGGTTTTGGCAAATAAAGCACAATAAATTCAGTAGCCCGTGGTTGTGTATCACACATTAACAAAAGATGAAAGAAAACCAACACGCATTTAGAAAGGCGGGTGACTTGCATAGCGCAGTTGAATCTCCACTTGGTATACCGGGTTTTGATGCAGGGCACGTTGTCCTCTTATCTGTTTTGCGTCCACTCTTCGGCCCTTTCGTTCTACAAAATCAAGGTGACGGTGAGCAGTGCTACTACCCTGACATTCTCGAGATTCGGTTTTCGACAGTGTGCCTCAGCAACAGGATGACCTCGCCTTGTAGCTTTGCGAAGCGAACGACAAATGTACAAAGTTCCTCGCAAAGGTAGAACACTATTCTGCTGAATTCTATGTAAACGTTTTTGAAGAGGTACTCCTTACGTGGAGTTGAATAATTATTTGCACCGACTAATTGTACTGAACTTCCTGTAAATACGCTGCGCTGAGAAGTTTCTATGGGCGTATCCGACCCATTTTTTTTTCGTAAAGCCAATGATCCACGTGCGCTGTTCAAGGAAAAACAACAAGAAAAAAAAGTTGAAATAGCACGTGGCCATGACTCAACATTTAAAAAAAATTGTACATCTTATGACGCAACATTTCAAGAAACATATGTTGCTAGCTATATAGGAAATCTTTACATTTACAACTAGTACGGATAGAAGCGTTATCTTTATGCTAGAAGTTCTTCTACTGTCACTTTGTGCAGCGTACAACTTTGATTGCACAGAGATTCAGACTTAATTTTTACTTACTGGCCGTAAACACCATAGCCAAGTTTTGTTATCTTCATCTTCTGGCCACGTATGTAAAATCCCTGCAGTACGGCGCTTGGTCGAGCAAATCCGTTTTCGATGGCGCGGCCTTGAATATTATAAACTGAATCAAGGAATAAATACTCGCAGATGCCGTCTGGAGGAAATTCAAAGGTTGTATACCAAAATGCAGTGCAAATCTTTATGGTCGACCGAGGAATGGGGGCTGGAAAGAAAAAAGAAAGAAAGAATGCGTGACTACAGTGTTTATTGACGGGTACACGTACAAAGGAAGTAGCCATCACGGTCACAATCCTTGATTACAAAGGGACAGTGTAATTTCAAAACAATGAGGTAAACTTTAAATACATATGGTAAAAGACGATTGCTAGCTTCTTATCTGCAGCATTATCACTATGCATCATTTCAGTGAGGCAAAGACAGCTTGTAGATGAGATAGAGAATTTCGTTACATGCAAGGAGGCGTAACTCAGATGAAGTAACTTTCAAGGCAAATAATGTTTTACCTAAAGCGCCACGTTGCGCGTGAGCAAATATCAAGCCTTTTGGGAAATAATATAATGTCGTCTTATAAATGGGCACAGCTATAAATGGTACACTGCGCAGAACGAGCTCCCGAAAGCCCGTGCCCTATTAATCTCCTCCACCGCATCTGTCAGCCATCGGCTCAAGGAAAGTGGAACGTGTCGAATAAGCGTAGTGGAGACTCGCAGGTTAATGAGTGCTACGAAGATTTGATTGGATTGTTTCCTCTTCAAGGGGTTTTTTCAATATTACTTTCCTCTTCAAATTCAATATAGTTTATCTTTACCATCACTTATTGAAAAGTCTTAACATATAGCCGTCAGCATTACATATTTGCGTGGGTGGTTGCAGAACAAGTATCTGTGATGCCACTTCTGAAAAAAAATTTCCTAACCGTGTGTCTTACAATGAGGGAACTTACGTGGCGAAAAAGACGCACTTTCAGAAAGGGAAGACGAACAAAGCACTTATGTTTGTTTCTCCTTTCTCAATGTGCGTCTTTCATTGCGGGTTAAATGCTCTCATCAGCTGTGCAACACCACCTATACCGAAAGTTAGTCTTCTTTTATTGTGTCTTAAGAAGTCCTTGTGTTTCTAGCAACTTTCGCACCTATGGTACTGTGTTAAAGCAATTATATACCATTATAACTAGACTCTTAATTTTTGCCCACTGTGCTTATATATCCGTACAGTTAAACACACATCGAGAGCTGTGTCACAGATCTCGGGAGCGCGGATGTTTAGGATATGGAGTAAGAGAGGTATGATGGCGCAGCAGACATGATTTATTGAAAGCCAGCAAAGCTAAGGATTCC
Organism: Dermacentor silvarum; assembly: GCF_013339745.2. NCBI lineage: Eukaryota > Metazoa > Arthropoda > Arachnida > Ixodida > Ixodidae > Dermacentor > Dermacentor silvarum. The sequence continues at coordinate 135,472,003 of NC_051163.1, forward strand.
CAAGAAAACCAAACCGACAATAATGGACATGAGAAATAAGTGCAACACGTACACGCCACTTTATATAGTACACAAAACTAGTAGCCAGTGATGCTGTTCTGATAACCAGTCTTCGTCCTAAACAATCTCTGCAGTCTGAGAACTCTAGCCTAACCCACCGCGGCATGAGTGGAATGTTCTCACGTTTTTGACGTCGACTCTTGTGTATTCCTCGGCCAAGTCGCGTGACGTCCAGAGTCGTTGCACCCGACGCTCCTGTTGAAGTCATCGCCGGTGTAGCAGTCTGGGTATCCCGGTCATCGTATGATGTGGCAGTGCTGGTCGGCCGATTAGGCCTAGCGACATGTTCGTCCGCTGCTTCTGTCGGTGCCTTGCTCAAGCGCCGACGAGGCGCCCCGGTGACTGTCTTGTGCGACGTTGTTGGCCTGTCTTCGAAGGGGGATTGCTGCTAGGGTGCCCGGGACTACCGTAGGAGGCTGCAGCAAGTCCGAGGAGCCTCGCTCGAACGACGCCGAGGTCGACGGCCACGCCTCGGAATGCAAGCGTCACGACCTCCGAAACCGAACACCCGCTGCTCCCGTCGCCAGTACAGTGCTGGCGAACCAACCTTCCTTGACCGAAGCCACGCAGACAATGCCAGCTCAGCGCTGCCTTCTCCCTCTATCACGGCGCGGGCCACTCGTCTCGAGCGCTCGTGCTGTTTGGAAAACTGCGCGGTCTTCGTCATTGTCCTTCTTCTTCCGCGTGCTGTCCCTTTACTCATGACATTGGCCACCTCTTCAACAGTTTTGTATCGAAAAACTGCCTTCTGTCGGCCTTCTCTGTTTGCGAGCTGGACTCGTCTGCGGTGACTTACGTACTTCTTGTGCACTGATGGCTCACTACTCACCACCACCCTGTCGCACACATTTCACAATTCAGCACAGAAGACACTGCACTCAACTGTTCGCAATGCTCCGGAGTTCATCGTCGAGAGCACTATATGAGTGCTCACAAAAGAACTACACACTGTTAAAAGCACTAAATCACTATCGGCTCTTTCATGGGGCTTACATCTGCTTACAAAACTATGTACATCCCTGTGGACACCCGGCCAGAATACCTGTTTGGTTAGTGCCGCTATCATCTGCCTTCTATTTCTGTGTCCGTTAACATGACCCTTCTCTGTCAGGACTCTTCTATGTAGTATCGGCAGCATCAATTGCATCATGCGCTTCCCCTGACTCCAAAATGTCCTATATACCAGGCCCTTTTTTCAGCTCATATGTTACACTTTCTATGACCCCTTCTCGCATAGGTCTATCACCGATCATCCGCAGTGCGTACCTGAGTGTTCTATCCTCTCTCCACTGCCTTCCCAGCTCTTCCGCGGATACATAAAGTTGCCTTACTACTATTTACGTGTTGAGCACTTGTTCTTTATCCCTCTTACCGCCGTCACAGTTTGTATGTCTGTTTGACTGGGTAGGTTAACTGAGCGACTTTAGGTCCTCGACTCCACTCGCTCCTGGTATATACCCTAAGCTCAGGTCATACAGGTGGTCTTCTACGTACCTGGCTGTCACCATTCCTGTATAGTACGGCGTGGATATGTGGATCTTAGCCTCCGGGAGGTATCTCACCGAGCTGTCTACGAAAATAACTGACTTCACCTGCCCCGTCATGCTTTTTGGAGGAACCAAACTTATCCTCACTTGCACAGTGTCCGCACTCGTGTCCCTTAATACAGTAGCCTTCTTTCCTTCTACTTTACCTTCTAGCACTGGCTTATCTCGCTCTTTACTCTCGACAATGGCTACACTTACGCCTCTAATATTTCCTTTTCTTCAGAACTGCGAGCTTTCCGAGTTTCACTAGAGGCTACAACCGTTGACACTTCTCGTGGTCTGCGTCTGCATTCCTCAGTTTTGTATCCGCTCTTGTTACACCATTCACAATATTTCCGCTCACGTTGGTCATCTCGTGCCGCACGACAATGAACTGCATGATGACCGGGGCGGTCACAGATGAAACATCGCGGCCGTGCCCTGCGCACACCTATTTGGGGTTTCTATCGCAGCTCATTTTCCTCTGAACTGGGAGCATCTAGAACACCCTTTCCTAAATTTCTCAATCCCTGCGCCTCTACAAACTGGCCTGTTTGCTCTGCCATATCCTCCACAGTCTGTAGTTTTCTGTCTTTCAGAAATGTGGCCAAACCATTGCTACATCTGGCCAGGAATTCCTGACCCACAACTTTGCCGCGAACTCCTTCATACGTTTTTTTTTCGCTTCGGACAGCTCTATCCACCTCCTGAAGTATTTTGTCAGACGGCTTGCTAACTGCTTTCCCGTTTTTGAATCTTCTGGCTAGCATGATCGGAAGTTTTCCTGAAAACCCTCAGCGGTCAACCTGAGCCTCTGCCATAATATATATTTTTACTTTCTCATAGTCTAACGATTATTCTGCTGGCATCCGGCCAAACATACTCTGAACATCCTCTACAAAACACAGGCTCAGGGCGCTGGTCCACTCGCACTTCTCCCAGCCTAGCCCGACTGCGATCCTCTAAAACCGATGCAAATTCGCATCTAGATCAACCCTTCGCTTATCGGAAGGTGCTATTAGTTTCCTGGGGCAAGGTTGTGGCGGTCTGGGAAAAGGTAAGTCGGATGACGCCGACTTTGATGTGCTAGTGGGGTGATCACAGGAACCCGCATTCATTTCCACTAGTTAACCTTCATGTCCATGATTTCTTTTTCTCTTCAGTGGTCCTCGCGTGTTCATCCGTGCTGCTTTTCTTTGTCATGCTGAGCATACTCGAAAAACGTCATCGACTCCTCCTTTCACAGGTTTAAATCTTTAGCTATCGCTGCCAAACGTTCCCACTCCATCTCTGCAATTCCCGCGTATCATTGACTGGGCCGGAAGAAAATCCGGCCAGGCTCGCCAATGTTGTCACAGATCTCGGCGGCGCGGATGTTTAGGATATGGATTAAGAAACGTATGATGGCACAGCACACATGATTTAATGGAAGCCAACAAAACTAAAGATTCCCAAGAAAACCAAACCTACAATAATGAACACAAGAAATAGGTGCAACACGTACAAGCAGCTCTATATTGTGCGCAAAACTAGCAGCCCCGCAGTCTCCCCGCAGTCTGACAACTCTAGCCTCTCTGGCCGCGTCACTGCATGAGCGGAATGTTTTCACGTTTTTGACGTCGACTCTTGTGGATTCCTCGTCCAAGTCGCGTCACGTCCAGAGTCGTTGCCCTCGACGCTCCTGTCGAAGTCGTCGCCGGTGTAGCAGTCTGGGTATCCCGGTCGTTGTATGACGTCGCAGTGAGGGTCAGCCAATTAGGCCTAGCGATGTGTTCGTCCGCTGCTTCTGTCCGGTGCCTTGCTAAAGCACTGACGAGGCGCCCTGGTGACTGTCTTGCGCGACGTCGTTGGCCAGTGTTCGAAGGGGGGTTGCTGCTATGGTGCCCGGGACTACCGTAGGTGGCTGCTGCAAGTCCGAGGAGCCTCGCTTGAATGTCGCCGAGGTCGACGGCCACGCCTCGGAATGCCAACGTCACGTGACGACTTCCGGCACCAAACTCCTGCTGCTCCCGTCGATAGTACGGTGCAGGCCAGCCAACCTTCCCTCCCCGCTCAGCGCTGCCTTTTCCCTCGATCACGGCTCGGGTCAAACACCTGGAGCGCTCATGCTGTTCGTCTTCGTCGTTCTCTTTCCGCGTTTTGTGTCGTTACTCATGACAAGCTGTCACAGATATTTTCACAAAATACTGGCACAAAGGAAACATTGCTAACATTCGCAGGCATCTAAGCATATCGCGTCAGGCACGCATCCAACACACAAAATGTGATCGCATTCGTGCAGTCTGTTTCATGAAGCTTGAAGTTAACTACTTGAAATGTGGTGATTCCGAATGAATAACGTCAATCGGATGACATATGACGTTTGAAACGCTAGTACCACCTTTCTGCAAAAATAATTAAAACTAAGCACCGCCACGGGCTGCAATAGACCTCATTTCCTCGCTCTACGTGACGTGCCGTGCGCTTCCGCAAGCCAATGTGGTCGATTTCGTAACCCTCGATGAGTTCTTCCTGCTTTAACTTGCTGTTATTAGATGTCCCCGTCTTGCATATGACTGGCTCACTGGAAAACCTTGCTCCGTTTATTATGGTGGCATTGCGTTGCATGGCAGTACGCTTCAACTAAAAAAAAAAAAAAAAAACCTTGCTAATAGTAGTGGGAGTGCTTAACGTTTGGAACGACGGAAGTGAAGAGAATGTCTGATTATTTAAGTCTTAACGCTGGGTGGACTTTGATGTGCTAAAAAGGGGGGTATATGCTCGACAAATTGTTTTATTGTTCGGTGTGGCATGTAACATGAACTTCGCTAAGTGCAGACAGTACAAAAAATTGTCCCGGTTTACGTGCCGAAACCACGATATGAATATGAGGCACGTCGTAGTGGGGCACTCCGGCATAATTTTGACCTACTAAGGCAGCAGTGCCGTAAAGACGAGCACACAAGAACGCGAGAAATTGACTCGTTCGGCAAAACAGAAACGCGATGTTACCTTAGTATGCCACACCAACTAGCCCATCAGAACATGGTCAGTGGTTTCCACCACCTAAGGTTCTTCAATATCTACGCAAATCGCTGTACCCGGACGTTTTCGCATTGCTTCTCTATTGGCCGGGATGATCCCGACCATGAGGCCTTAACAGCGTAATGCCATAAACACTTGGCTTTGCAATCTTAGTAGGATAACAGCGCACCATCTTGGGCTTTACAGAGCTGCCGTGAGAGACCTACTGGGTCACTCGTATGGAAACATAACCTTACAAAACGTAGCAGTACTTGTAGCTGGGCTTGTTAATGCATATTCAGTAAATATATAGGAGCGCAACCTGGAACACGGACGAAGAAAGAGCACAGGACGAGCGCTGTGCTGTCAGCAAAATTTATTTGCTGATGGCCGCTTATATACATGCGTCTTTACACATGCGCAAAGGGATCCAATAAAATCAAAACGTGCTTGAAACAGGAATCTAGAAAGTACATTTCACTAACAATGATGTTTATTTTCAATAAGTATAGTGTAATGACACGGCGTGCTGTCGCGTAGAACCGCGATGTGTCGCTGATACACATTTCTCCTTTTTTCTTGATATCAAATGCTTCTAACAGCTATCTTGCTCTTTCATCGCGACTCTGCCGTGCCACTTCGCACTAATTTAATCTTGTCCTACAGGCGACACGTTCTTCCCTCGAGCAGGCTTGGCAGTGATCAGGAACAAGTGTGTATATAAGCGGCCATGATGAAATGACTTTCGTTTACTATACAGTGCTCGTCCCGTCCTCTTTATTCGTCCGTGCTCCCGGTCTATATACGTATTTACTTAAAGAACGTGCCGGCTAAATTTGTATGTTGGAGGTCAAGTGAGGAAGCCAGAAAACACCCTTACCGACAACCAACTATTGAGTGTCTTGGTTTAATTTAGGTACGTGTAATGTGTTTGCCAGAAAAGGAGGTACTCAGGAGTACCTACCCGTACCAATAGCCGCTTCGCTTAATATTAGCAGGGTATTAGGTTTGATTGCTCAAGGGCAGCGAGAAGCCAAAAAAATGTTGCCATCCTGCGCGGAATGAGAAAGGCCGCTTATTTAGGCATTTTATGCGAGCCGTGTACTACAGCAGGCCTCCTCTCTGTGAAGGGAATAGATGAAATCCGTTGTCTCAACGTCAATGACTCCAATGGGCTGTGTGTGCAAAAGAGCTAGGGTCTGCTCCCCCCCCCCCCCCCCCCCCATCTCCGCCTCCCCGTTACCTTTTTTACTTTTCACCAGTTTCTCATTTTCCAATTTTTTTTCTTTTTTTATCGTCATGTATAAATATTTGCTCCGGCTTTATGCAGCCCGCCCGTTACCAATGAATCAGCCACCATTCATTATTATCATCATCATCGTCAAACTAGGACTTAGCGTACCCAATGCGTTTTCGACACGCGCGCACCTTGGGGCAATAGCAAACAATTAAAATAATTAAAAAAAAACTTCTCAGGGCCTTTACATGTTAATATAACCCAGGTTACATTGCCCCTAAACAGTGTCTTCCCAGCGATGCACTTACGTTTAAAAGTGAAGTAGCCTTTAAGGGGACCGGTGCAAGCTTGGTCTTTGTAAGCTGGGTTTCCCTCGTTGTGTGTTGCACTGAAGCCTACTCATATAGAAAAATGCATTGCGAACGCGGCCCAATAACGCTATCACGTTGCACTCTTAAAAGCGAAGCTGAAGCGTCTTTCAAGATTTTTTTTAACACGACAGTGTGTTATGCTGGCTTTAACGACTGATTTCCAGGAACGGATGTCAAAGATGTGACGTCACCGGAAGATGAAAGCTCGGAGCCGCCGCGACGGCGGCAGAACTCTCGTTGATTCTGTGGTGCGTACATGTAGCCTTGACATGGTACGACCATAGAAGACCCGGGCACACGAGGAAGCCGCTAACCTTGACGCGGGTCGCGCGGCCAAACAAGAATCTGCGCGTCGGCTGCGAGCCAATTCGGAATACCGTGCCCAGCAGCACGTAGCATTTCCTGGCAAAATATAGCCAAGCGTAGTAAAACCTAGAAGAAGCTAGGTCGATCACCAGCTCCACTGTTTAATCCAGGCAATTAATATCTCGAAAGTGGTGTCAACGTGAGAATTCGTTCCAAACGGATCCGCCTTGCGAACTCCACGGCTTGAACTTATAAATCATAAAGTAATTAGTTAAAAGCTCTATTAGTGAAATTTTTTGTTAATTAGTCGACTTAGGTATTTCAATTTTTTGTGCAAGTAATGTCCGCCTCTTCCAGTAGACCAGCTCCTGAACTAGAATTGTACTACCTATCACACGCAACCTTTAAGAATTTTTTTAGTGTTCGCTGAAAAACATGGTATATGCGTATAAATAAATAACAGGGAAGAAATCCCGATTTTTTATTGGTCATTACATAAGAAGCCAACAAACAATGACACCAAGAACAGCATAGGGGAAATTGTCTGCAGGTCCTAATTGAACTAAAGAAATGCTAAATAAATGTAAATGAAAGTGGAAGAACAGAATTCACCCACGATTATGATACTCCCTCATGCAAAGTTTGAGCGCAGTGGTTGAGGTGCTTTGAATACTTCGGGCCTATTTATTTATGTGCGTATATGCCCCCCTTACATCGCTCTTCAATGAAGAAAATCCTTTTATTATTGTTTAGATTTTTTTGCCGTGGGGCGGAATCCAACCCGGGTCATACGGATGCCTCAAGCACAGTAGCGCGAAGCCGTAGCGGTGCGCCAGGAACGCACGCGGGTAGCGACAAAATTAATTCTCAGCGTTTGCATGCACGAGTGTGTGTGGCGGGTCTCGGAGGCCACGAAGAAGGCAACACTTCGGCTCGGCCTTGGGATTGCGGCTAGAACACGCAGCGTGCCCGGATAGACACGCTTAGTATTAATCTAAACTATTAGAGGAACTAGAAAATGGGTTTACGTCTGTCAGCCTCTTAGAAGATAATTCGAATTGTCCTGGGATATTCTCAAACAAGAGTGCATAGATGACCATTTTGTTGAACCTGCTGAGGGAGAAATTTTCAATTATTTGTTGTTGTTTATTTATTTGCAGTGCTTGGATCGGCAGAGTATGAAATCTATTTCATTCCTTGTTTCTCCATTAGGGCTTTTCCGGTACCACTTCCTTTTGCTGCGCTTCCTGAAGAAAATATTCATTATTCGGAGCCTATTCCTTTCCGCGAATTCTACTAACATCTCTCCTCTTGCATTCCTAGAATCGATGCCGTAGTTGCCTGCTGCTTGCTCGCCAACCTGCTTTTCCCCACTTTTGCATTGAAGTCGCCCATGACTACAGTATACTGAGTTTGCACCTTTCTCATCGCTAATTCAACATCTTCATAAAACTGTTCTATTTCTTCTTCATCGTGACTAGAGATTGGGCCTAGGCTTGTACTACCTTCATTTTGTACCTCTTATTCAGCTTTATTACGACGACTGCTACCCTCTCATTAATGCTGTAGAATTCATCAATGTTGCCCGATATGTTGTTATGGACTAGAAATCCTACCCCTGATTCTCTCTTAAATGGAAGACCTCTGTAGCAGAGGACGTGGCCGTTAGTCAGCACTGTGTAAGCCTTACCAGTTCTTCTAACCTCACTAAGGCCAATAATATCCCAGGAAATGCCTGATAATTTTTCAAATAGTCCTGCTAAGCTAGCCTCACTCATAGTGCAGCATAGCGCAGGATGTAGAAGTGTTAGGTCAGGTAAAGTGCAGTGACCATAGGTGAGGGAGGTCTAGGATTTCTCTCAATTTGAAGAGACAAAGAGTGAAATTAGTCAAGAGGAAACAGGCCAACCTAGAGGCAGTAAGGGTACAAGCAGACCAATTCAGGCTGGTGCTCGCAAACAAATATGCAGCTTTAGAAAAGGAAGATAAATACAACATAGAGATAATGAATGAAACCGTAACTAGTTCGATCTCAGAAGAAGCAGTTGAAGTGGGAGGTAAGGCACCAAGGCAACCAGTAGGTAATTAAGCTCTCCCAAGAAACAAAGGACCAAAAAAAGACACGACAAAACATGAAAATTTCCAACTCAAGAGATCAGATAGAATTCGCTGAACTGTCAAAACTGATCAACAAGAAGAAAGTAAGGGATATTCGAAATTATAACCTGGGAAATATCGAGGAAGCCGTAAAATATGGACGCAGCATTAAATCAGTAAGAAGAAATCTTGGCATAGCACAAGGCAAGATTCATGCACTGAAATATAAGCATGGCCATATCATCAGCAATTTCAATGACATAGTAAAAGCAGCGGAAGTATTCTATACTGCCCTGTACAGTGCCCAAAACAGCCAAGCTACTTTCATTCGAAATAGTGATGAACCTTATACAGAGGCTCCTTCTATAACTAGCGATGAAATTAGAAGGGCCTTGAAAGACATGAACAGGGGAAATGCTGCTGGAGAAGATGGAATAACAGTAGATTTAATCAAAGATGGAGGAGATATCATGCTTTAAAAGCTTGCGGCCCTTTATACGCAATGCCTCACAACTTAAAGTGTACCAGAGAGCTGGAAGAACGCCAACATACACTAATCCATAAGAAGGGAGACGTTAAAGAATTGAAGAATTGAAGAATTATAGACCCATTACCTTGCTTTCAGTATTGTATAAAATATTTACCAAGATCATTTCAAAAGAATCAGGGCAACACTTGACTTTAGCCAACCAAGAGAACAGGCTAGCTTCAGGAAGGGATATTCTACGATGGATCATATCCATGTCATCAATCAGGTAATCGAGAAATCTCCGGAGTACAATCAACCTCTCTATATGGCTTTCATAGATTATGAAAAAGCATTTGATTCAGTAGAGATACCAGCAGTCACAGAGGCCTTGCGTAATCAAGGGGTACAGGAGGCATACGTGAATGTCTTAGCAAACATCTACAAGGATTCCACAGCTACCTTGGTTCTCTACAAGAAAAGTAGAAAGTTACCTATCAAGAAAGGGGTCAGGCAAGGAGACACAATCTCTCCAATGCTATTCACTGCATGCTTAGAAGAAGTATTCAAGCTCTTAGACTGGGAAGGCATAGGAGTTTTGCAGATGTCATTGTCCTATTCAGCAACGATGGAGACGAATGATTGAGGACTTTAATCGAGAAAGTGTAAGAATTGAGTTGAAGATGAATATGATGTTCAATAGCCTGGCAAGGGAACAAGAATTCATTATCGCCAGTCAGCCTCTAGAGTCTGTAATCGATCCCTGATCACGATATATATATTCTGAAGGTGTTTATTGGAAGAGCTCGGAGCAGCGCAACGTCGACGGGCAGGGCAGTTGCAGCTTCAAAGCACGAGAGCCGTTGCTGAGCGAGCGCTCGACCCACTAGCGTTTAGATCCAGTAGCACTGAACCCACTAGTGTCTGTCTTCTTCGCTACAATCACCCCCGGGAAAGATAAGGGAGCCGCTCGGCGACCTAACAGCTTGGCACGATGAGCGGGTCGAAGTAACGCTTTAGACGGTCGACATGGACAATGTCTCGTCCACGGCGGCGCATGTCTGAAGATGGCTCAACTTGTTCTATAACCTAGTTGACATGAGATGCGCGTTTGAGAACACGATAAGGGCCTTCATACTTCGGGACCAGTTTTGATGAGAGGCCAGGGGCAGTCAAAGGGACTGAGAGCCACACGAGCGCTCCCGGATTGAAGGTGACCAAGATGGCGTCACCGCGATTGCTCCTCTGGCGCTCTTGATCATCGGAAGTAAAGGCCCGTGCTAGGTCGCGGCACTCTTCTGCATGCCTGACCGTGGCAGAAATAGGCACACACTCGGATGCATCCGGCCGGTACGGTAGAATGGTGTCGATGGTGTGCGAATGGTGACGACCATACAGCAAGAAATGGGGTGAAAATCCAGTGGTGCCCTGCGTAGCGGTATTATACGCGTAGGTCACGAAGGGCAGAATGGCGTCCCAGTTCGTGGGGTCGGAGGTGACGTACATTAAAGCATGTCGCCGAGTGTACGGTTGAAGCGTTCTGTGAGGCCATTCGTTTGAGGGTGGTATGCTGTAGTCGTACGATGAACAACGTGGCACTCCTTTAGAATCGCTTTAACTACTTCCGACAGGAAGACGCGTCCGCGATCGCTGAGCAGTTCTTGAGGCGGACCATGCCGCAGGATGAATCGGCGAAGCAGGAATGAGGCAACATCGCCCGCTGTAGCTGCTGGGAGAGCGGCGATTTCGGCGTATCGCGTAAGGTGGTCTACTGCCACAATGGCCCAGTGGTTACCAGCCGACGTCAAGGGAAGTGGCCCATACAAATCGATGCCAACGCGCCCGAACGGCCCGGTAGGGCAGGGCAGAGGCTGCAGAGCAGCTGGCGAGAGCTGGGGCGAAGATTTCTGGCGCTGGCAGTCGGGGCATGAGCGAACGAACTTTTGAACGTAGTTGTACATTCCTGGCCAGTAGTAGCGTTGTTGGAGGCGCTGGTAGGTTTTGAAAAGTCCTGAGTGTGCACACTGTGGATCAGAGTGGAACGATGTGCAGATCTCAGAACGGAGGCTTCGAGGTACTACTAATAACCACTGGCGGCCGTCAGAGGTGTAATTGCGTCGGTGAAGAAGGTCGTCGCGAATGGAGAAATGGCGAGCTTGACGGCGCAACGCACGAGTGGTTGGCGGCGATGACGGGTCAGCAAGGAAGTCTATGATGGAGGCAATCCAGGGGTCCTTGCGCTGCTCGGAAGCGATGGTCCCAATGTCGACGGAAGAAACGTCAAGCTGGGATAGTGAGATGCAGGCATTGTCGTCAGGCAAGGGAGAACGTGAGAGGGCGTCAGCGTCAGCATGCTGATGTCCGTTGCGGTACAGCACGCGGACATCGTAATCCTGTAAGCGAAGCGCCCAGCAGGCGAGACGGCCTGAGGGATCCTTCAATGTCCACAGCCAGCATAATGCATGGTAGTCCGTGACGACATCAAATTGGCGACCATACAAATTGGGCCGGAACTTAGTAAGCACCCAGATGATTGCCATTCTTTTTCCGTGACGCTGTAATTTGTCTCGGCTTTAGTAAGCGTACGGCTTGCATATGCCTCAACATATTCAGGAAACCCTTCTTTGCGCTGCGCTAGGACAGCGCCGAGGCCAACACCGCTGGCATCTGTGTGCACCTCGATAGGTGCCGTTGGGTCGTAGTGGCGCAAAATGGGAGGAGACGTCAGTAAACGACGGAGCTTAGTGAACGCCTCGTCGCACTCGGACGACCACGATTGGAGGGGTCCGTTGCTTCCAAGGAGCTTCGTCAGGGGCGATATAACGGCGGCGAAATTGCGAATAAAGCGCCTGAAGTAGGAACACAAGCCTACGAAACTGCGTAGTTCCTTGGCGGACGTCGGTTTAGGGAATTCGGCGACGGCAGGAAGTTTGGCTGGATCAGGGGGGATTCCATCCTTCGAGACGACGTAACCTAGTATCGTGAGCTGCCGCGCTGCAAATCGCACTTCTTTAGGTTCAGTTGGAGGCCAGCGCTTGCTAGCAAGCCAAAACACGCCGTAGGCGTTGAAGGTGCGTGGTGAAGTTAGAGGCAAAAACAACAACGTCGTCGAGATAACATAAGCACGTGTGCCACTTCAAACCACGCAGATCTGTGTCCATCATGCGTTCAAAGGTTGCTGGCGCATTACAAAGTCCAAACGGCATGACGTTAAATTCGTATAAGCTGTCGGGTGTGACAAAGGCTGTCTTCGGCCTATCGACGTCAGCCATGGGTACTTGCCAATATCCGGAGCGTAAATCTAGCGATGAAAAGAATTCTGCTCCTTGTACGCTATCGATAGCGTCATCGATTCGCGGCAGCGGGTATACATCTTTGCGAGTGATCTTGTTCAGGCGCCGATAGTCTACTCAGAGCCGTACCGAGCCGTCTTTTTTCGTAACAAGGACGACAGGAGATGCCCATGGAGTGTTCGAGGGTCGGATCACTTCGCGGCGAAGCATTTCGTCCACTTGCTCATTAATCACACGACGTTCTGTGGCAGAGACGCGATATGGGCGTTGCCGCAATGGCGGTTGGGAGCCGGTGTCAATATGGTCCGTGACAGCGGACGTCCGGCCCAGGGACGGTTGCCCGACATCAAAAGAAGAACGAAATTCTTCTAAGGTGCGCTGAAGCTGAGAACGCTGAGCTGGGGTGAGACCATCGGCAATTGATGAATCGAACACACCTGTGGGAAAAGGGTCGGATGTAGAGAGAGAACCGAGCGTGTTGTAACTGGCGCAGGACGTGGCTTCGGGAACATTCGTAATTTCTACGTCGTCGATCACCTCCACATGGCCAAGACATTCGCCTTGAAGCAACATCACGGGGTATAAGAAGGGGTTACAGACGAAAATAGCTGTGGAGCCCCGTTTGACGTTCACAGTCGCAAAAGGTAGCAGCAGACCTTTTCGAGTATAAAAGCGGCCAGACGGAGAAAGTAGTGTGATGACGTCAGAGAGGCTGCTGCAATGCATTGAGACAATCACTGACGAGTTGGGAGGAACGCTGGTGTCGTGCCTGACGAGAAGTTTGTTCGCAAAAGAAGCATTATCGGCAGGCGTCATATCTGAGATCGGCGACAGTTCTAGTTCGGCGTGTGCGCAATGAATAACAGCATTGTGGCGGGCGAGAAAGTCCCACCCAGGATAACTTCGTGAGAGCACGATGAAATCACAATAAATTCGATTGCGTATACAACGTCCTCGATGAGAACACGAGCGGTGCACGCCGCTAGCGGATAAATACGCTGTGCGCCTGCTGTGCGGAGGGAGAATCCGGCAAGGGGCGTCGTGACCTTTCGAAGGAAGCGACAAAGCTTTGCGTCCATAACTGACACAGCGGCTCCGGTATCCACGAGGGCATATGTGCGCACACCGTCAACTAACACATCTATCACATTGGTCGGGCTACGTTGAGGACTTTCGCGTTTAGACGGCGTCGCAGCCCTTGCCTCATGAACTGCGACGATTAGTTTTCCTCATCCCGAGCAACAGGACGAGGCAGCATCGGAGATGGGGAGCGTCAGCGTGGAGAAGGTGAGCGGCGGATGTTGGCAGACCGGCGGAATGGTGGTGACGCAGCCCGAGGTTCGTCGTCGTAATATGGGCGCGGAGAAGCCACCATAGCACTTGGCGCATATGGTGTAGCGCTAGGCGACTGCATGCGACTATAGTGGCGTGCGACGTGGCCTGCGTAGCCGCACGCAAAATATATCGGCCGATTGTCCGCCTTACGCCACCGAGTCGCTGCAGCAGGTCCCATCCATGAGGGAGGACGCGCTGGACGTGGCGGCAGTGAAGTGCTTGCACGGCAGGCTGTTGTCGGGGCATAGCGAGGACTTCGGCGTACGTGAGAGGTCCCCGTTGAGGGAGTTGTTGAGGCTGGGTGATGACTTCCGCGTAGCTCAGTGGCACAGTCGTCGAGATCTGTTGGGGCCTGGTCATGACTTCGGCGTAGCTTTGAGGCGCAGCCGCAGGAACGCGCTGGTGGTGCTCAGGCAAAACCTCGTGCAGTTCTTGCGCTATGACGCGGCGAAGCGTAGGCGCAAAACTCGGCGTTGGCCCGTGTACCGGTTGCGGCTGTGCGAAATCCATCAATGATAGTTGCCGGGCAACTTCCTCGCGGACGAACGCCTTCATTTCTGCGAGCAAAGCTGTCTGGTCGGACATGGTAGCCAAACCAGCGAGGTGTTCGTCACGCGGTAGAGATCGACGGGTCAGTGATCGCTGCCTGCGGAGTTCTTAATAGCTCTGGCACAGTGTGATAATTTCGGCCACAGAGCGAGGATTTATGGCAAGCAACATGTTAAAGGCGTCGTCTTCTATGCCCTTCAGGATGTTTTGGATTCAATCAGACTCCGCCATGGTCGAATCGACTTTCCTGCATAGGTCCAGGACATCTTCAATATAACAGGTGAATGTTTCTCCTGGCTGTTGAGCTCGTTCTCGCAAACGCTGCTCGGCACGCAGCTTGCGAACAGCAGGGCGACCAAACACATCGGCGAGGGAAATCTTAAATTCGGACCATGTCTGGAACTCTCCTTCTTGGTTATTATACCACAGGCTGGCCACTCCAGTGAGGTGGAACAGAACATAGCTCAGTTTGGCCGCGTCGTCCCACTTGTTATGGGCGCTTACCCTGTCGTACGCCGTGAGCCATTCGTCCACGCCAGTGTCGTCCGCTCCAGTGTAGATAGGAGGGTCGCGATGACGAGGCACCCCGGGACACGCAGTGGGTGCGGGAGGAGGCGTTTGCTGGGAGGCGTCTTGGGGCATGGTAGATGGTAGGGTGTGGGACCGGAGTTCCAGGATGATTGTCTGAGGTTACCCCGCACCTCCACCAATTCTGAAGTTGTTTATTGGAAGAGCTCGGAGCAGTGCAACGTCGACGGGCAGGGCAGTTGCAGCTTCAAAGCACGAGAGCCGTTGCTGAGCGAGAGCGCTCGACCCACTAGCGTTTAGATCCAGTAGCACTGAACCCACTAGTGCCTGTCTTCTTCGCTACAATATATATTGCCACCTGGTGTTTTGAGCCAGCCAACAATCATCATTGGGTGCCCAGCAAGAACGGAGAAGACGACGAAGTCGAAGATCCCGCGCCAGCTGGAGAACCGTCTTCCTTCGTGTCTGGCATTCTTCGTGTCTGGCTGCTGGTACTGTTACTTGCGCTTGCCTTAGCGCGTGACAAACTGGTGGAGGTGCTGGGTAATCTAATCTATGCACCAAACCCCTCCGAGCAGCAGGAGCTCCAGTCCCGTACCGGTGGTTACGCCTGTACACCGCGCCAGCAGAAGTATCCGTGGACAAGCCCCTGAGTTTGGACTCCTCCCAGAGACAATGGCAGCTCCGACCACCCCAACCGGTATGGAAGGTACTACGCCGATTCAATGTACGCTACTCAATCCGCGAACACCGAATCCCTTCCACGGTGCCATGCATGAGGATGTTGAAGATTGGCTGGTGCACTATGAACGTGTTGCCGCGTTCAACAAGTGGGACGATGTAGACAAACTGAAAAACGGATATTTCAGCCTTAACGATGGCGCACGTGTTTGGTATGAGAACCGTGCAGATACCCTAACTTCATGGGAAGAATTCAAACGCCGTCTTTTTGAGACCTATGCGAGCCCTGATCGCCGAGAACGAGCTGAGCGTGATCTCCAGTCCCGTATTCAAATGCCGAACGAAGGTGTCGCAATGTATGTCGAGGACATGACGCGTCTCTTTCGACGAGCCGACCCCAGCATGTCAGAAGAAAAGAAGGTGCGGTACCTGATGCGCGGAGTGAAAGAGCAGCTGTTCGGTGGTCTCGTACGCAGTCCTCCCAAGACTGTGTCAGAATTTCTTTCCGAGGCCGTCACCATGGAACAGACTCTTCGGCAGCGGGCAACATCATACGAACGCCAAGTGAACGCTGCCTCACCTACGGACTTCTTCGGAGCTCTCGGGGGCCACGTCGATTTCTTCCGAGAGCTCATCCGTTCCGTCATCCGCGAAGAACTCCAGAAACTGTCGGTACCTTCACAGCCGACGCTCAGCTCTTTGTCCAGCGTTGTCCGTGACGAAGTCCAGCATGCGCTAAGAGAACCACCCTTCAACACGGAAGCTCAACCGGTAAGAACTAACAGCCCCCGTATGTCATATTCGCAAGCTTTGCGGCAACCTGCACCACCTTCCTCCCCGTTTCGCACCGCGTCCCCGGCCATACTACCGCCCGACCAAGCGGCCTCGTATTACCACGACAACCGACAGGAGGCCCCAAGAAAATCAGACGTGTGGCGGGCACCTGATCGCCGTCCCCTTTGCTTTCACTGTGGCGAAGCTGGGCATGTCTACCGACAGTGCTCATATCGAGAGCTCGGACTACGCGGATTCCCAACAAACTCGCCGCGACCTAGGTTCGGCCAGCGTCCTCCTGCAATTGAAGAATACGTTGCCCAGCAGCGCGGATCCTCATCAGCTCGACATCAGTCACGCTCCCCTTCGCCGCGGCGGTTTTCTCCGACTCGCCGTACATATTCGAACGTGGTGCAGGGTCGGTCGCCCAGCCCGCGCCGGGAAAACTAACCACAGCGGCCTTCGGGGGCGAGGCCGCTCAGTCTGGACGTGCTCAAGGACCCCTGCAGACGCGTACGCGGATCGACGATACATCGACGACGACAGTACCTGCTGATTACGGAAGAAAAATTTCCTTGGACATTCCTGTATTGCTCGACGGTCGTGAATTGACTGCTTTAGTGGACACTGGAGCGGATTATTCAATAATCAGCGAAAACCTGGCCACCCTTCTAAAGAAAGTGACGACGCCTTGGAATCGAACGCCAGTTCGTACAGCTGGCGGGCACATTGTCACACCACTCGGCATGTGCACGGCACGAATAGAGATTCGCGGCTCTACATTTGTTGCCAGCTTGAGCATTCTCCCTCAGTGTTCTCGAGACCTAATCATCGGCATGGACTTTCTCAGGGAGCACGGAGCTATCATCGACATTCGCCAACGCCTCGTCACTTTCTCGACAAAGAGCGCCGCAGCGACGACCAACACCATCCACCCTCGAGCACCTCTTCGTGTTACCGACGACGCTGTCACGTTACCACCGCGTGCAAGTGTCGTGGTTCAAGTGGCATGTGACAGGCTCTTACACGGTGAAGCGGTCGCAGAAAGCAATCACTCGCTCCTGCTTTCTCAAGGTGTTTGCGTAGCAAGAAGCCTTATTGATCTTCATGATGGCCACTCTGACGTTCTTGTCACGAACTTCAGCTACGAACACCGCCACCTTTTCCCCGGTACTGTCATCGCTTACGCCGACCCAATCGCCGATGTCACTGAATGTTTTGTTTCCGAGGCAATTGACACTGCTGAAGCACCTTTACGCAACGTCGACATTAGTCCAACGCTTCCTGAAGACAACAAACAACCCTTGCGCGAGCTGTTACTCGAGTTTCACTCTTGCTTTGCACGGTCGTCGAAGATACGTCAAACGGCGATTACGAAACACCGTATCATCACCTATGACGACGCGCACCCCATACGGCAACAGCCTTATCGTGTCTCCCAAACCGAACGACATGCCATTCAAACGCAGGTGAAGGAAATGCTTCAAGACGGCGTAATACAGCCTTCATGCAGCCCCTGGTCATCGCCAGTCGTGCTTGTTAAAAAGAAAGATGGCACGCTTCGGTTTTGTGTTGACTACCGGAAGCTAAACAACGTCACAAAGAAAGACGTGTACCCGTTGCCTCGTGTCGACGATTCTCTGGACAGGCTGAGGCATGCAATGTATTTCTCCTCTATCGATCTGAAAAGTGGCTACTGGCAAATTGAAGTAGATGAGCGGGACCGCGAAAAAACTGCCTTTGTTACTCCGGACGGCCTTTACGAATTTCGAGTACTCCCTTTCGGCCTCTGTTCCGCTCCAGCCACATTCCAGCGAATGATGGATACCGTTCTCGCTGACCTCAAATGGAAAAGCTGCCTCGTCTATCTCGATGATGTCGTTGTCTTTTCGGAATCTTTTGACGAGCACCTTCGACGCCTTCGGAATGTACTCGAAGCCATTCGATCGGCTGACCTTACCCTCAAGCCAGAGAAATGCCATTTTGGTTACGAGGAACTGAAGTTTCTCGGACACGTCGTGAGCGCGGCAGGTGTTCGGCCCGATCCCGAGAAGACTGCTGCCGTAGCTGCTTTTCCAGCTCCAACAGACAAGAAAAGTGTCAGACGATTTTTGGGCTTGTGCGCATATTATCGACGCTTCATTGAAAATTTTTCGAAGATTGCAGAGCCGCTATTTCGCCTTACGCGTGACGACGTGCCATTCCTCTGGACTGATGAACAACAGACCGCCTTTGCGGAGCTACAACGTCGATTGTCTTCTCCTCCCGTGCTTGGTCATTTCGATGAGGACGCCGACACAGAAGTACGCACTGACGCCAGCAATATCGGTCTCGGAGCTATCCTGGTGCAAAGGCAAGACGGGACTGAACGAGTTATAGCCTACGCGAGCCGCACTCTGTCACGCGTCGAGTCCAATTATTCCACCACAGAGAAGGAGTGCCTCGCGGTCATTTGGGCTACTACAAAGTTTCGGCCGTATCTCTACGGGCGGCCATTTAAAGTTGTGACTGATCATCACGCTTTATGCTGGTTGGCCAACCTTCGAGACACTTCTGGACGATTCGCGCGTTGGAGTCTACGACTCCAGGAATTTAACATCACCATCGTATACAAGTCAGGCAGAAAACATGAAGATGCTGACACGCTATCACGAGCACCTGTTGAATCTGAGAATCCTGACGAGGAAGATGACAGCGCCTTCCTGGGAGCCCTCAGCGGGCCGGATCTGCTCGCTAAACAGCGATCGGACACTGAGTTAAGGCCCATCATCTATCACTTAGAAGGCGGCATCGCGTCCATTCCTCGCTCGATTTCGCGACGGTTGTCGTCGTTTTGCCTACGAGAGGGCATCTTATACAAAAGAAACACAGGTGCCGGCGACAAACCACATCTTCTAGTAGTGCCTCAAGCCCTTCGCGACGACATTCTATTAGCCTGCCACGACGAGCCGACATCTGGTCACTTGGGCTACTCAAGGACTCTGGACAGGGTACGAAAGCTGTACTACTGGCCTCGACTGACTGCTTGCGTCAAACGCTACGTGAAAGGATGTCGTGAATGCCAGCGCCGCAAGTCACCCCCCTTCAAGCCTGCAGGCCTTCTACAACCCATCGACCCTCCGCGTACGCCGTTTGGTCAAGTTGGAATGGACCTTCTTGGCCCTTTTCCCTTGTCTTCCTCCGGCAATAAGTGGATCATTGTCGCAACTGATTACTTGACGCGTTACGCTGAGACGAAGGCACTACCACGCGGGACAGCATCTGAGGTTGCCCAGTTTTTTATGCATCACACTGTGCTTCGGCATGGCGCACCGTCATTCATCATCACTGACCGAGGGACCGCATTTACGGCGAAGCTCCTGGACGACATCTTCAAGTTGAGTTATACGAGTCATCGAAAGGCCACTGCATACCACCCTCAGACTAACGGCTTGACAGAAAGACTAAACAAAACACTGGCAGACATGATATCTATGTACGTGGATGTGCAACACAAAACGTGGGACGAAATCCTGCCGTACGTAACGTTTGCGTACAACACTGCCACGCAGGAAACTACACGATTCACGCCGTTTCGTCTCGTTTATGGTCGAGATGTCCAAACTATGCTCGACGCCATGATTCCGTATGACGACATCGATGAGCTCGACCAGTTAGCTCCTGACGTCGAGGAGTACATTCAGCGCGCCGAGGAAGCACGTCAACTGGCCCGTGTGCACATAAGACAGCAGCAGTCTACAGATGCAATAAGGTACAATCTCCACCATCGACAAGTTACCTATGAGCCCGGCTACCAAGTTTGGGTTTGGACCCCCATTAGACGGCGAGGCCTCAGCGAGAAACTCCTGAGCAAGTACTTCGGACCGTACACAGTGCTAAGGCGTGTTAGTGACGTGAACTATGAAGTGATTCCTGACGGAGACCTGCCATCGTCCAAGCGCCGATTACCCCGTGCAGAGATTGTACATGTCGTCCGCCTCAAGCCGTATTTTACACGGTGATGTTCACATAGCGTACTGTTGAACAAACTTTTTGCTGTAGTCGCATCGTCCTCCGAAGAACTCCGAAGCGAATTGTTTTTCCCGACCACAGAACACTAGGCACAGAACATGCCTAGTGTGCATGTCCGTATCTGGGCTAGCACGTTTACATTTTTTTTTGTGCGTCTTACCTCATTTGTGTACTTTTCATGTACGTCTTCTGTTTGAGCATCGAGTCGATGCTTCATTGGGAGGGGGAATAATGCCACCTGGTGTTTTGAGCCAGCCAACAATCATCATTGGGTGCCCAGCAAGAACGGAGAAGACGACGAAGTCGAAGATCCCGCGCCAGCTGGAGAACCGTCTTCCTTCGTGTCTGTCATTCTTCGTGTCTGGCTGCTGGTACTGTTGCTTGCGCTTGCCTTAGCGCGTGACAATATATATATATATATATATATATATATATATATATATATATATTGCCGCGCCTGTACTCCTATGAAGAGGAGGACTATACGAGAAGTCATGCGCGCTGTATTAAAAAGGCGACCTGCTGCTATCCCTCTTGATCAGGGCTGTGCGGCCTCAGCTTTTCATGTTTCGACACTGGTGCAGGTGCTGGAGCCTTGAACCTGATGCGTTCAACCACTATCAGATCCCGTACACCCAGTCCGGAAGCTACACCTCTTGTCACGACTCCAGTCCATCGATTCAGCCGGAATTCCCTCCCGTTGCGCCTCCCACCAGCATGGCAGTTCCTACACCATCGGCCACTCTTCCTTCTGCTCAGACGGCGCCGAGCCTTTCCCAGGTGACTCTTGAACAGCCTCGCGTTCCCGCAACCTTCCATGGTGATGCTTTTGAAGATGTCGAGGACTGGATCGATCAGTACGAGCGCGTCGCTGTTGTCAATCACTGGACCGAGCGACAAAAACTCACCCATGCTTATTTCGCGCTCGAAAAGAGTGCTCGCACGTGGTACGAGAACAGGGAAGCCAGCTTCCACACGTGGGTCAATTTTCGGCGTCAGCTCCTCGATACATTCGCTAGCTTGGACCGGCGCGATTACGCGCAACAACTTATTGAGGCTCGCGTACAGCAGCCGAACGAACCCGTCGTCATGTATACGGAGGATATGGCCTGTCTGTTTTGCCGAGCTGACCTCGACATGACCGAGGCGAAGAAGGTGCGTCATCGTATGCGGGGAATTAAGGAACGGCTGTTTGCTGGCCTTGTACGAAACCCGTCCACAACGGTCGACGACTTCATCAAAGAAGCGACTATCGTTGAGTGGGCACCTCAGCAACGTGCCGCCACTTTGACCGCCTATCTAACAACACACCAGTAAGCGCCGCAGCTCAGGGTGTTGACCAGACTTCTTTACGGGAAATGATTAGAGTCATTCTGCGTGAAGAGCTGCGAGCCCTCGGCATTCCTCCTACGGAGTCTCCAGTCGTTTCGGTTGCCGAAGTCGTGCGCCAAGAGTGGCGGCAAGCCTTCTCCTCACCTGCTCCATGCCCTGAGGCACGTCCATTGAGCTATGCCGACGTGGTCCGACGTCCTCCCCCTTCACCGGAGGTACCGCCATTTCATCCTCGGCCCGTTCCCTTGCCGTGGTGGCAACGGGAGTCCGTGAGACGACCTCCTGTTCGCCGTACTGACTTGTGGCGCACTGCAGACCGTCGCCCACTCTGTTTCCACTGTGGGGAACCTGGCTACATTGCCCGTTACTGTCCCCATCGAGACGCTGGGATGGCAAGTTTTTCGCCCGCCGCTTCTCTGCGCTTTGATGACCGTTGTGCCCCGAACCGTGATCACCTGTCGACCAACCAAGCCGCTTCACCACGTCGTCGTTTGCAGTCCCCGTCACCTGGGCGTTGCACTTCCCCAAACCGCCAGAGTTTCGTTGACGTCGTCAGGGGGGGTCGTTCCCCTCGTCCGCGCCGGGGAAACTAACAGCAGCGACCTCCGGGGAGAAGGTTGCCCCGCGACGCCAAAAATACCTCCCACGCTACCGAAGAAGACGATACGACGTCGACGAATACTAACGCCGACGACGTTGCCCGTGCCGATCTTAGCATTCTGATAGATGGACATCATGTCAAAGCACTTGTTGACACTAGCGCAGACTTCTCAATCATGCTGCAGCAGCTAGCCGACCGCATTCGAAAAGTGAAAGCGCCGTGGACCGGGCCACACATAAGAAGTGTCGGTGGGAAGTTAATGACGCCAACGGGAACATGCACCGCTCGAATCCACATCGGTGATTCCAGCTTCGTTGCCACTTTCGTCATTCTTGCCGACTGCTGCAGTGACCTCATCTTAGGGATGAATTTTCTGCGAGATCACGGCGCCGTCATAAACACTCCGGAGCGCATGGTGACGTTCTCTGCAAGCCCCTCTGCCGACACCATTCCTGACGGGCGATATGAGCGTCTGCGAATCGCCGACGATGTGACCATCCAACCGCGTTTCTGCCGCCTTGTATCTGTCTCGTGCCAGAAGCCCTACCATGGGGATGTGATCGAGGAGCAAATCGTTGCACTATTGCTAACCCAAGGCATTTCGATTGCTAGAGGCCTACTCGACATGACTCATGGGCATGCGGAAGTCCTTCTCACGAACTTCAGCGACGAACGCCGTCACATCCAGAAGGGCACCGCAATTGCCTACTGCGATGAAGTCACCCAAGTAAAAGACTGTTTGGCTGTACAGCGTCAAGAATCGACCGTTCCGGCCTCGACACATTTGTCTCGAGGTCAGCTCCACCCTGTCGCCTTCTGAGAGACAGCGCCTCTTAGAGCTGATACACCAGTTCGAAGATTACTTTTCGACTACGTCAAAGGTGAAACAAACACCACTCACCAAGCACCATATAATCACGGATGATACCACGAGGCAAATTCGACAAAACCCCTACCGTGTAGCTCCAAAGGAACGTGAAGAGATTCAAAAGCAAGTGACCAAGATGCTCGAGGATTACATGATACAGCCTTCGAACCGCCCCTGGGCGTCACCCGTGGTCTTGGTCAAAAAGAATGACGGCAGCTTGCGCTTCTGCATCTATTCCCGCAAATTAAACCAAGTCACGAAGAAAGACGTCTACCCGCTGCCACTCATAGACGATTCGCTGGACAGGCTGCGGCATGCACGTTATTTTTCATCATTGGACCTGCGAAGCGGGTATTGGAAGATAGAGGTCGATGAGAGAGATCGTGAGAAAACGGCCTTCATGACCCCCGACGGTCTTTACGAATTTAAGGTACTTCCATTCGGTCTGTGCTCAGCGCCAGCCACTTTTCAGCGTTTAATGGACACCGTACTATCAGGCCTGAAGTGGCAAACTTGCTTGGTCTATTTAGACGACGTCGTAGTGTTCTCAGCTACATTCGAGGTGCACCTAAGCCGGTTACTCACAGTTCTTCAAGCCATACGCTCAGCTGGCCTGACGTTAAAGCCCGAGAAATGTCATTTTGGTTTCAGTGAACTATGCTTCCTCGGCCACGTCGTCAGTTACGAGGGTGTACGACCTGATCCAGGTAAAATAGACGCTGTGGCAAAGTTCCCCACACCGCCCGACAAGAAGGCAGTGAGGCGCTTCTTGGGGCTGTGCGCCTATTACCGGCGGTTCATTGCGAACTTCTCACGTATTTCTGGCCCGTTAACACGCCTTACACGCGACGATGTTCCCTTTCTGTGGGGTGAAAATGAGCAAGTAGCATTTGACGAACTACGCCAGCGCCTGCAAACGCCTCCAGTTCTTGCGCACTTTAACCTGGAAGCCCCTGCAGAACTTCACACCTATGCGAGCAATGTTGGTCTGGGGGCCGTACTGGTGCAGTGTCAAGACGGCTTCGAAAAAGTAATCGCTAACGCCAGCCGAACTCTCTCTCGTACGGAGCAAAACTACTCGACTACCGAGAAGGAATGCCTGGCCGTGTGGTTACCAAATTTCACCCGTATTTGTACGGCCGTTCATTCTAGGTTGTGAGCGATCATCATTCTCTTTGTTGGCTGACTAACTTGAAAGATCCATCTGGCCATCTGGCGCGCTGGAGTCTTAGGCTTCAGGAGTTCGACATGACCAGAATTTACAAATCCGGGAAAAGGCACACCGACGCCGACTGCCTTTCGCGGTCACCCGTCGAGCCCGCAGGTACCGATGACGTGGACGTGGACGCTGCATTTTTTGGAGTCGTCGATGCCGTCACCATTTCACAGGAGCAGCGCCACGACCCAGAGCTACTCCCACTCATTAATTTCTTGGAAGGCCGAAGTAAAGACGTCCCGCGACTCTATGCCAGGGGACTGCCGTCGTTTTGTCTGCGGAATGATGTCCTCTATAAGAAGAACTTTTCCGCCAGCGGCAACACGTACCTGCTTGTCGTACCGGCATAACTTCGCAAAGAAATACTAACAGCATGCCACAATGAAGCCACCTCAGGTCATCTAGGCTACACGAGAACACTGTGCCGACTCCGACGCAAGTACTATTGGCCAAAGGTACCTGCTGCTGTGAAACATCATGTACAAACATGTTCCGACTGCCAAATACGCAAATCACCTCCCGGCAAGCCTGCAGGTCTCTTACATCCAGTCGAAGAACCAGGACAGCCTTTCACCCAAGTTGGAATGAATTTTCTGGGCCCGTTTCCAACGTCTACAGCCGGCAACAAATGGATCATTGTCGCAACCGATTACCTGACGCGCTACGCGAGACTAAAGCTACGCAGCGGGGCACAGCCGCTGAAGCGGCTCATTTTTTTATCGAAAACGTCGTCCTTCGGCACGGTGCCCCAAAAGTAGTTATCAAAGACAGGGGAACTGCCTTCACTGCAGAACTTCTTGACTCGGTTCTCACACTAAGTGGTACAAGCCACCGAAAAACAACCGCATATCATCCCCAGACCAACGAACTAACCGAGCGGCTTAATAAGACCCTTGCAGACATGCTATGCATGTACGTCGACGTGGAACACAAACACTGGGATCAGATTTTGCCTTATGTGACTTTCGCATACAATACCGCTCGACAAGAAACTACTCGAATGACGCCCTTCAGCTTGGTCCACGGTCGCGAAGCCACGACGACGTTGGATGCCATGCTGCCTCACGAGTGTGACCACATACCTACCGACGTTGTCGAATTTACTCAGCGCGCCGAAGAAGCTAGACAGCTTGCCCGCGTACGTATCTGCTATCAGCAAGGCCAAGATGCAAAACGGTACGATCTTCGACACAGGTCCGTTATCTACACTCCCGGCGATAAAGTATGGGTTTGGGTACCCATACGCCGTCGTGGACTTTCTGAAAAACTGCTAAGGCGGTACTTTGGGCCATACAGAGTGATTCGACGCCTGAGCGACGTGACCTACGAGGTCGTTCCTGACAGTGACAGTAGCCCCAGTCGCCGCAAGAACTTACCCGAAGTGGTGCATGTCGTGCGGATGAAGCCGTATCTGTCGAACTAAGTTCAGTTTGTTCTTTTCTGTTGTTTTTGTGGTCTTGTTTTGCGTGTCTTACTCTGTGCCATTTGTACACCGCCCTCACATGCGCATCGGGACGATGCTTCCTTCGGAGGGACGCAAATGCCGCGCCTGTACTATAGTGCCTAGAATATACTTAAGTATATTCTAGGCACTATACCTGTACTCCGATGAAGAGGAGAACTATACGAGCAGGCATGCGCGTTGCTATCAAGGCGCGGCGACGAAGAAGAAGTCGCAGTAGCCCGCTGTATTAAAAAAGCGACCTGCTGCTATCCCTCTTGATCAGGGCTGTGCGACCTCTGTTTTTGACGTTGCGACAATATATATATATATATATATATATATATTGTAGGCGTTTATTACGCACGTCTTCTTCATCTGTATATTATCTGCATCATCCTACGTTGCGCGATCCTCATCTTCAGTTATGTGTTATCATCATCATCATCGAGTGTGTGCTTTTGCTGGTTCGCTCCCAAGTACTCGGGCCGAATAAACGTCGTGCCAACAGAGACGTCATAAGTGGTGGAGGAGCTCTTCGATCCTCAGTCCTCTGCCCACTCAGCCTACCCCCTGGAGCTACGTTCAGGCCGCCGCTTGCGCCCACTGTCCGCTAGCATGTCTCAGGACGCACCACCTTCCACTTCTACCGCTACCGTTCTGGCACCACCATCCACCCCTTACATCCTAAGCAGCCACCAGCGTGACCCCCATCTCTTCGCTGGTCTTCGTGAAGAAGATGTGGAGGACTGGCTGGACGACTACGAGCGAGTAAGTTCCGCTAATCGTTGGGACGACCCCAAGAAGCTCCGCCACGTCTGCTTCTACCTGACGGGTGTGGCGAAGACATGGTTCTTCAACCACGAGATAGACTTAACTGACTGGGCTGCCTTCAAGCAGCAGCTGCGCCAAGTATTTGGTACACCGGCCGTTCGTTCTACCATTGCAAAGAAAACCCTCGATACTCGCCAACAGCAGCCAGGCGAGTCTTACACATCGTACAAAGAGGATGTTCTTGCGCTTTGCCGCCGTGTGAGTTCTTCTATGCCAGAGTCAGACAAAGTGCGCCACATTCGGAAAGGCATTAGATCTGTCGCCTTCAATGCTCTTGCCATCAAGAACAATCGCTGACATTGTCACAACGTGTCAGCGCCTGGACGAATTTGAGTCTGTTCGCCTTCAGCCGGACGTTGGCGACTATTCTTCTATGGCGGACCCACATCGGCGTGTCATGATACGAGCTATGATACGCGAAGAATTACAGTCAATGGGCTTGTCGTCACCCTCCGTGTGCCCCAGCGCGCCTTCTAGCGCAGCCTTGCGTGACATCATCAGGGATGAACTGGCGTGCTTGACCTGCTCCACGCACGTGCAACCCTCCGTCTCTCGTCCCCGACCAACGTACGCGGAAGTTGCTGCCACGCCTCCAGGCAACGTCAACTCCACGGTGCCGCTACCCACGTACGCGTCGGTTGCTGCCGCGCCGCCAGTAAACATCTCGTCGATGCCGCCCGAGTTCTCAGCCCATTTGACTGCACTGACTCCCGGAGCACCCAGCCCCCTGTACTATCCGCCATGGCGTCCTTCACGTCCCACGTGCTATTATTGCGGCTATCGCGGCCATATTTCACGTTTCTGCCGCAAGCACCAGCAGGACGAGCGTCGGGGATAGATCACTGAACGCAACTTTTCCGGTGGAGTCTCTTCCCAAAGCCGGCGTTTCTGTTCACCTCCGCCACGCTCTACTTCTCCGCCCGCAGCGACTGAAGACCGAAGCCCTTACCGTTCAGCCAGACGCCGCTCCCCTTCGCCGTTCCACCGCTCCACGTCCCCAGTACGGCCCGTCTGCCTCAACCCTAACATTCGTCCGGAAAACTAAGCGATGCAGTTTTGGGAGGACAAACTGCATACGACACCAGGACTGATATTCCTCCAGTGCGCCCGTCCAATATGCTCTCGGTGTTTGTCCAAGGAGTGCCCGTCGATGCTTTGATGGACACAGGTGCGACAATTTCTGTTATTCACGCTGATTTATGTTCCCGTCTAAGGAAAGTCACGACGCCATACGATGGACCGACGCTAGTTGCAGCCCAAGGAGCCCCTGTTCGACCTTCCACTCTTTGCACTGCCCGTGTCCTGATCGATTATATGATGCACCATATACAATTAGCTGTGCTGTCCCCGTGCGCTCATCAACTTATTTTAGGGTGGGATTTTCTCTCTTCTGCATCCGCGGCTATTTGTTGTGGCCAACGCGTCGTCAACCTTACGGACACCGACTACTTACTTGGGGAAGACACTTACACACTGTTGCGCCTGATCGCTGCGGAAGATACCGAACTGCCTCCCGGCCGACAGCGCATTATTACCATTATGTCGACCGATATCGACCATGGGGACGTCTTGGTCTTGCCCTCTTCCCGTTGCCCTCATAAAGGCATCGCTTTTGCACCAGGTGTGGTTCTATTTTACAATGGCTCGGCGCTTGTCACCGCCACGAACGCGACATCAGAGAAAATTCTCCTTCCGCAAAGCACGACAGTAGCTTGCGCGGCCGACCCAGGGCCTGTATGCGTCGTGCCCCTTACGACTATGTCTTCCAAAGAGCCTTCTACTTGTGCTACTGCTTCTCCCTCCGCCCTTACTGCAGCCATCAGCAGTGACTTGCCACCTTCACACACAAATGCAGCAGCTGCTTGCTCTGTTGAACAAACACGCAAATTCTTTTGATGTGCGCATCGCATTCAGACAGACGAATCGTCGATAGTGCGCCGTCGCCCGTACCGCGTGTCCCTAGCCGAGCGGAAAATCCTAGAAGAAAATGTCGCGGACATGTTACAACAGAAGGTCATCCGGCCCTCAGCTAGCCCTCGGTCATCTCCGGTTGTTTTATTGCGGAAAAAAGACGGTTCCGTGCGCTTTCGTGTCGATTACCGGGCCTTCAATAAGATCACTCGAAAGGACGTATACCCTTGCCTTGTATTGACGACGCCCTTGATTCACTACAAGGTGCAGAATACTTTTTAAGCCTCGATCTGCGTTCCGGCTATTGGCAAATTCCCGTGCACGAAGACGATAAAGCAAAAACAGCGTTTTCCAACCCTGATGGACTTTACGAATTCAACGTCACGCCTTTCGGGCTATGCAATGCACCTGCGACTTTTGAACGCATGATTGATACCGTGCTGCTGGCCTGAAATGAAAACTTGCCTCTGCTACCTGGATGACATTGTCGTCTTTTCATCCACATTTCCGCAGCATCTGCAACGCTTAGATGAAGTTCTGACGTGCCTTGCCGACGCTGGTCTTCAGCTCAACACGAAGAAATGCCGTTTCGCCAGCAGATCTATTAAGGTCCTGGGGCATGTCGTGAGCAAGGAGGGCATACGTCCTGACCCTGACAAGATTGCTGCAGTCCTTCGCTTCCCTCGCCCAGAAAGGCCTAAAGACTTGCGAAGCTTCCTTGGCCTCGCTTCTTATTTCCGTCGCTTTATACGGAACTTTGCCTCCATCGCTGCGCCACTACACAAGCTACTTGCTTCCGGTGTACCCTTTCACTGGTCTCAAGATTGTGAAGCAGCCTTTGACATGTTGAAGGGCGCCCTCACGTCTGAACCTGTGCTTTGCCATTTTGATGAGACTGCACCGACTCCCTTGCACACAGACGCTAGCGGCCACGACATCGGTGCCATTCTTCTGCAACACGACAACTCTTCGCACGAGAGAGTAGTTGCATACGCCAGCCGCGTACTCACCGATGCCGAGAAGAACTATACAATAAATGAGCAGGAGTGCCTGGCTGTTGTTTGGTCCGTACAGAAGTTTTGTCCCTATTTGCACGGGCGTCATTTTACAATTGTTACGGACCACCACGCATTATGCTGGCTCTCCACTCTCAAGAACTTGACAAGACGGCTGGGTCGCTGGGTGCTCCGCCTGCAAGAATATGACTTTGACATTATTCATAAGTCAAGCAAAAAACACCAAGATGCTGACGCTCTTTCTCGTTGCCCGCTTCCTGCACAACCACTTGACACCTCGGCAACTGCGTCGCAAAGCAGCTCTTCGGATGTCACTTCTGTGCCGGTTTCCTCTCTAGCCTCAATAGACCGCCTTTCTCCGGACGACGATCAAACATTTGCATTTCGCCAACGGGCTGACCCATATTGTCGGCGTATGATAGACCACCTCTCTGGCGCTTCTCGCCCACCTAACGCGCGGCTTCGACGCCAACTCGCACAATTCAAGCTGGAAAATCACGTGCTCTATCGGCGCATTTACCACCTTCACGGTCAACGCTGGGTGCCCGTTCTACCGCGCTCTCTTCGAGCCGATGTCCTCAGAGCATTCCACGATGAAATGACTGCTGGCCATCTCGGTTTCCACAAAACCTACGATCGCATTCGAAGCCGTTACTATTGGCCTGGCCTTTCTACTAGTGTGGCGAGATACGTCGGTTCCTGTTCTCCGTGTCAGCGTCGCAAACTCCCAACCTCTGCTCCTGCCGGCGAATTACTGCCTATTCCGTGTCCCACCGCACCAATTGAGGTTGTTGGTATCGACCTTTACGGGCCTCTTCCTCTTACTGCAGCTGGAAATCGGTGGATAGTGACCGTCATCGAGCACCTGACGCGCTACGCTGAGACAACATCAGTGATCACTGGCTCAGCTTTGGAGGTTGCCGACTTCGTCCTTCAAGGGATAATTCTGCGCCATGGTGCTCCTCGATGACTGCTAAGCGACCGTGGAAAGGTCTTTCTCTCGCAACTTTTAAACGAAGTCCTGCTTGCCTCTGGTACCACCATAAAACAGCTTCGAGTTACCATCCACAGACTAAAGGCTTGACAGAGCGATTTCATCGCACGCTTGCCGACATGATCGCCGTATATATTCAGCCTGATCACAAGAATTGGGACAAGCTTCTACCGTTCGTCACTTTCGCCTACAACACGGCCGTTCAGCGTACCACCGGCTACTCGCCATTTTACTTATATGGACGGTCGCCTACTTCCCTTCTAGACGTTTCTTTCTTCGATGCTCCTGTCAACCCATCTGCGTCGTCTAGCGAAGAATTCCTTTCACGACTCGCCCAGTGTCGCCAGCGTGCTCGCGTCAACACGGCGGCCAGGCAACACGACCAGAAGATCATTTATGACACCCTCCATCGCGTTGTGTCCTTCCGACCTGGGGACGAAATACTTCTATTGACGCCCCTTCGCAGGCCTGGTTTGTGCGACAAGTTCCAGCCGCGTTTCATCGGGCCCTACATCTTCCTGGAGCAGACATCGCCCGTCAATTATCGTGTGACTCCTGTTGTCGCCGCCACAGACCGCCGTTGTCGCAGCACCGAGGTCGTTCATGTGTCCCGCATGAAACCCTTCACGCGGCGTTCTTCGTCGCCTTCACTTGCGGCCAGGATGGCTGCTTCCACGTGGGGGGGAATAAGTGTGGGCGTTTATTACACACGTCTTCTTCATCTGTATATTATCATCATCATCCTACGTTGCGCGATCCTCATCTTCAGCTATGTGTGATCATCAGCATCATCATCGAGTGTGTGCTTTTGCTGGTTCGCTCCCAAGTACTCGGGCCGAATAAACGTCATGCCAACAGAGACATCATAATATATATATATATATATATATATATATATATATATATATATATATATATTAGGTTTGTTTACCCAACAGTTGCGGTCGGTGGTCCGACCTTTTTCAAGGGATACAGGAAATTATATCAACAGGCGTTTTATATCTTCAGGTAGAGAAAGAACAGGCCAAAAAAAGAGGAAAAAGGTAGAGGGAGAAAACAAGGAACAAACAAAAGAACATGAGGGAGAGAGCCGACCGCCAGAGAGATTACTTGTTGGTAACGCGGTTCTTCACGACGCGTTCCTGTCATCACTGGCAGTGGCAACAAAAGACAAAAGATGATTCTGTTGCAAAACCAAAGGACATCAGGCACGGAGCTGCAGAAGAACGATATCTTGCTCTATGTGCAAAGCTCGGCACGCAACGAGTATTTTCAACCCAGAGAAGTGTTGGCGGAGGACACAACGCTGCGTGAAGAACGACTGCGAAACTACTACAGTTTGTGTGTCCATTGGAAGACGACGACTGGTAAACAAGGGCCGGTATTTTGTAGCGACGCCTTTCCGGTGCTAATGCCTTTTCGCGCTTATCGCGCTTTGTCAGTGGTCAGAGCGACGGTCCGCTCGCGTTATCAACGGTATCAGCCAGCCATGAGCGATGGTTGATAAGACTAGTATGGAATAAGTCATAAGGCATCGCTGCAAAATACAGGCCAAGGACTACAGCTGTTGCGCATATCTCCAAATTTCTCGATCCTGGGCCATAAACGATGACACCTGCGGATACGCAAGAGGCGTTTCGGACGGTGGCAGAGAGATCAACTTTATAAATGAAGATTTGTCGAAGCACCTCAAATTGAAAAAAAGAAGCACAGGGTCCCCTAAGCATAGTAATCAGCACTTTCGCCCATGCACCAAGCGGGTAAAAGATGTCAAGTAATATAATCGTATTCGAAGGCAGTTTTCTGAAAGATTTTCCTATGGATCATTGAGGTTCCACACATCTGCCAGAATATAGAAGACACCACAATTGATGTAGCTTTCGTCGCGTCGTTCAAGAAGCTTAGACAGAATATCGCCGATGAGCTGGTACATCCACCTGTTGTAACAAAAAGCGGTGTCAGTGTACTGAGCGGTTCCAATAAATTGTGCAAATTAAATTTTGACCGGAGTAGTACCAAGTTGCGAAGGCAAAAAGAACATGATGATTGTGGTGAACTCGAATTCTTGCATGTATTTATTGGGGAAGCACGTCTCAGTCGATGTCAGAACCAACAGCGTCACGAATGATGCTCTGCGCGCCGAAAGCTCAAGTCACCGAGCCGGTGGTTTCCTGCTATCTTCTTGGGATTTTGAGAGACTAGGAGTAACATATACTCTAGGCAAAACACAACAAAGGCGCAAGAGTGCGTCCCACTTTGAGAGCACCATCAGCTATTACAACGGAAGGTAGGATATGGCGTTCTCTTGGAAGGATGAGCTTGAGCTTGCTGACAACAGGTAAGTCGCTGTGACAAGAATCGAGAAGCTTGTCAACGAACTAAATACTAAGAAAGTACTTCAGCAAACTTATAGCGCCACCAGAAAAGAGTGCCTACGAGCGGAACATGCTAAAGTCGTCAATGACGTAGCTTCCGATGTGACAAGAATATCTTCCATACAAGGAGGTCATACGTAGAAGCGCTGGCAACGAAAATTAAGTTTGTGTATTATGCTTCTTCGCAAGCCGAAGTAATGCAAACCGCTCAACGACTGCTTGGAAAAAGGCGACAACTTGTGTCACGATCTCGTTAAAAGACTCATACGTTTAAGAACAAGATCGGCTGGTCTGATTGAAGATACATAGAAGACATTCCTTCAAATTGTGACACGCCGAGATGTTTTCCGATTTCTTTGGCTTGAAGAAGGCGACTTATATAACGCCGAAAAGGAAGAATAGAGGATCAGAAGAGTGCTGTTTCGAGTTACCTGCAGCCGGTTCTTGCTTACAGCAACTCCTCTACCACGTGAGAAGACCACCAGATGCCAAGGCAGAAATGTCACAGACTCTTGCTGAATCGCTTTCGTAGACGGCTACTCTTTGCCGAAAAGAGCAAGCAGTCATATCGTCGGTAATCATGAGGCTACGCAAGTGGACTATGAATTCAGATAAATTGGCAAAAACACTGGCACGTCAACCAGATTCTACTAGTGACGAAACGTCTGGTATCCAAAATAGACGAATTTAGTTTTTCGGTGGCGAATCTGCTTAATTTTTCGAGAGCTCAGAATCACACAAAACGATTTGTTTTGGAAGCGTTATCAGTAGTATCTGACACATTGGGGGCTTGTAGGACCCGATAGCATCGCCATACGAACCTTCTGCCATAAGTTGTGGATTCACGGGGTCACCTGGGACGAAGTTCTACCCGATGATATGCAGAAATGACGTGATTGTGTCCACCAGCTACAGCAGCTATAAGCAATAACTGTTCGTTGTTATCTCAGCGTCAGAGGTAGAATTCGCAGCATACTTCAGATACATGTTATCTGTGACGGCAGTCCAGCTGCTTGCGGAGTGCCGACTTACGTAGTAAATTTGGGGATTGAAAAACCGACGTTGTTGATTGTAAAGTCACTTGTACCTCCAGTTAAGGCGGCAACGCTGCCGCGCTTAGAGCTTTTGTTCACTATACGATAGTAGTGGTCTCATAAGTCTGAAAATAGACTCCACGATGTGGACGGACTCCATGATCATGTCGTCATGGATAAAGATGTCCGCACGAATGGGAAACCGTTTCTCGTCCAGTAAACTAACGTAAAGCAGGTGCACAATGGATCAATCAAAATGAAGATGCTGGCCCGGATTGGACGAACGTCTCATATGCTCACGGGTGGCCTGTCGCCTGAGAAACTACTGTCCATCCCGAAATGGTGGCATTGTCGCAACTGGCTCGCTGGACCAATGTTTGAGTGGCCTCTACCGTCCCGCATCCTAGACATTGCGGAAGCCGTCAAAAGTGAAGTAGTAGTAATTCATGTGGTAGTGGGAGCTTATTTCTCAAATCCAATCACCTATATTCAGCGCTTCAGTAGGCGCCTAATTCGGGTCAGAGCATCGGCGTTGGATTCGTAGAATGTTGCCGATACAAGACTAACAAAACTGGACATCTCGTGTCAACGCAAAGCTTGCACGCTAAACAATACGGGATCAGACATGCCCATGAGTGAGGCCTTCCTGTAAGCGTTCCCCTGTTTGGCCAGAGGTCAACCACTAAAACCTACATCTCGAATCACACAGCGGCGCCCTGCCCTAGACGCAGGTGGTGTTCTTTAAGTTCGAGGCCACTCATCGCTCTTGAATTCATCGCAAGAGCTGGAGCACCCGGTGATACTCCCGTCAAGCGATCATTTTATTGTGATAGCAATTATATGGACACTCCAGACGCATTTCTGCCGGCGCCGTCGCCGACATATTCCGTATGAAGTCCAAGGGCGATAACATCATCTCCGCACGCCGTATGCTGTATGCGCGAGTGAAAACGTGCGAGGGTGCGCCGAAGAGGGTGGCTCAATCTCGCGCGGGCAAGGGAGGAAAGCGGGGAGGAAGCGCACCGTCATCCGCCACGCGCGAGGCATTGGGGCGAGGGAAGGAAGTGGGGGAGGGGCGTTCTACTCCGGCGGCGGCTGCTTATGGCGCGTCTGCGCGAGTCCTATCTAAATAGCAATCTGAGCTGCATTGGACAGAGACAGTTGAGTGCTGACAGCTTCGTGTGCGCTGTGTTCTCGCCGCTTAATTCGCGTTGAAGTGAGAGGCTGCACGAAGGTCAATTCACTCTCTGCCGCCGCCGCGCTTTCTCACTCCAACCTTTCTACAGCGAGCGTGCACGTTTAGCGAGTGATATGTTCATATTTGCTCGTGCACGCGTAACACCATGCTTCTTAATTTAGTTAGTAAATATTTATAAGTTTATATGGCCGAGCAATCTATTATCCTTACTTAGTAGAGGCTGTCTACTAATTTGCTATCGGCATCGATGCTATCGTTTCAGGCGAAAATGCGACTTATTTTTCGGCATTTTAAGCAAAGAATGCTCATTTCCAAGTTCATGCAGGAACAGAAATTAAAGACACGAACAATTCCATTGGACTTTTTACGTGCGCCAATTCAGGAGCTGCACATCTCGAGCTAATCTCCACTGACGTCTGAGGCTTTCGTACTGTACTTGTGGCGATTTTTTGCTCGAAGGGCGTTACCTAGCTTGATCTGCTCGGACAACGCACACTATTTTCAGAAGGCGATGGCGGACATAAGGTGACTCTACTGAATGATCTCCGAAAAGAAAGCCACTATGAACACCTCAACACAAAGGAAATTTTATGGAAATGTATTGCAGCCAGCGCCCCTTGGTGGATGGTACTGTACGCACTGTATACCCAAGGCACTCCTTGCGCGTACAGTGAGATTTGTTACAATGCAATAAATCTCCGAAAAAGCCCGTCTGAACTGACGTTCATCGAAACCTATGTGGGAGAAGATTGTACGTTAGACCAGCCGAACTTGCGCTTGGACGACGGCCGACCTGGATTCCGTATGAGACCGTTGAAGTCACCGACTTTCTAAAAGAGCAGATTCCATTTCTAGGCACGCCTAAAAACAGCTGTTGTTATAAAGTTTCTGGGAGAGGTGGCGAAAATAACATCTGGTTCAGGAACGATCTTCTCACTTTGCCGATACAAGATCAACCCCAGCACCGAAAGAAGGAGACATCGTGGTCGTGCATGCCGTCAACACATCAGGCCAGCTATGAAAGCTTGCAAAGGCACTAGAAGTGTACCGAAGTTCCCATGGTCACATCATCATCAGCCTATTTTTATGTCCACTGCAGGACGAAGGCCTCTCCCTGCGATCTCCAATTACCCCTGTCTTGCGCTAGCGTATTCCAACTTGCGCCTGCAAATTTCCTAACTTCATCATCCCACCTGGTTTTCTGCCGTCCTCGACTGTGCTTCCTTTCTCTTGGTCACATATGTTTCTGCAAAATCAAGTTAGAAGGAGCCCTTCTTGCGATTAGGCCGATCCAAAGACTTTATCCGCTTGAACTAAGTGCCTAACTTATTCGCGTGGCCAGAATATTGTTTGATCACATGTTCCTGCCTGGATCAAGGAATAAAGAGGAAGTAGAGCCCAAGCGCACGAGATAAGGGGACACTCTCAACTGTAGGCAGAACGGATCCTACGTCTGCTGAATTAAAGTCTTCTTACCCGCCGTGGTGACGTAGTGGCTAGGGCGTTGCGCTACTACGGGATGGAATCCGGGAGCGGCATCGAATCCCGGCCCTGACGGCCACATTTCGATGGGGTTCAAATGCAACAACGTCCGTGTATCGTGCAGTTTGTGCACCGAACCCTAGGTGGTCAAAATTAATCCGGAGTCCCTCAAGAGCTACGGCGTGACTCATAATCATATCGTGGTTTTATCAAATGGAACCTCAGAATTAATTAACTGCCTTGTGCCTGTATGACAGAGTTGAGTCTGGCAGCGTCTGCTGGAATGCAATCATTTACATTTAAATCTACCAATCTATCTATCTATCCATGTCCGTATCCAACCGCTGTCCACAAAGCACGTCAACTTGGCTCACTTGGTAGTCTATGATATAATAGAACGACGGGCTGCTGTGG
Organism: Dermacentor silvarum; assembly: GCF_013339745.2. Lineage (NCBI taxonomy): Eukaryota > Metazoa > Arthropoda > Arachnida > Ixodida > Ixodidae > Dermacentor > Dermacentor silvarum. Next base: position 135,508,956 of record NC_051163.1, read on the forward strand.
TGAGAGATCTGATTCAGAAAACCAATCGTCAGACCAACTTGAGTCACTGAGTATGATTGTGCCACTGGGTATGTCATATATAGCACTGCATATCTGCGACGCTTTAAAGATTTCTATGGTGCTGAGTGCCAATGAACTCGCGTCATATAAATACAATTTTGTGTGCGCATATATTCGAGCAATTTTGTCTCAATGACACGTTCCACGTATGGATTTCATGGCGACGCCGCGCTAGATGGCGCATCGTGCCCATAAGTGCGAGAGAGGAGCCTGGCGGCATACAGGCCTCCTAGATTGCCTGTTTCGGCACCGTCAATATGGTGTGTCACTACATTGCTGCAGTGGTAACCCCACTGCCGTTTACAGTGATCGTGAGATGTGCGCTGCCGTAATTTTATTGCTATAGCAATTATATGCACACTCCAAACGGATTTCTGCCGTCACCGTCGCTGATGTCGTCGCCGTGACGACGACAGTGCGATAGGCAGCAGGGAGTGCGGCTCTACTCTGCCAGCAAATACGTACTTGCACTTTGTGCGGCCCTGGGTGGTCGCGCGCGCCGTATCTTGAAAGCGATCTACAGATGGCTCGTACTTTCGTGCACGCTGTGCTTTTGCCGCTGAGTTTTCGTTGAAGCGATTTACCGCACCAAGATCACTTCGCTTACTGCTGCCACCTCGCTTGCTCACGCCAGCGTTTTGACAACGAGTGTCCGCAGTCATCGAATGTGATGTGTTCATGTTTCCTTGTGTGCGCTGAAACTATGCTTGTTAATTCAGTTAGTAAGCGAATCTTTCCAAGTTCATATAAGCGATAAAACTACAATCATTACTCCATATAGCTGTCTACTAATTTGCTATCGCAATTGATGCTTCGCCTTTCGGGCGAAACCGCGCCTTTTTTATAGTGATTAGCACTTTATCATGACTTTATAAACGTCGTCTCATTGTCATCATGCTGTCGTGGTCACACTGCTTTTGTCGTTCAATTGATGTCATTGCTTCTGCGTCTTGCCACCGTCGTCATTGCGGCATCGTCAGAGAGTCGCTGTCAGGCATCCGTTGTCATCATTTCGTCGCGATGTTGTCTGAGTCGTTCTACGCCGCCACTCCAGCTTCGTCATCCGATGCTCGTCATGCCGTCATCAACAGGCAATCGTCGTCAACACTGGTCGTCATCCCAGTGTCATCAAATTTTTGTCAGGCCATCGTCGCCATTCTAACTTTATCATCGTGCTCGCGTCATGCCGTTGTCGTTACGCCATCGTGATGCAGTAGTCGTCATCCAATTGTCGTCATCCTGCTGCCTTCGTCGTTCCCTCCTTGTAATTAGTTCTTCTTAATTCTAGCGAAATCATGCTGATTATACCGCCGTTGTCAGCGGAGGCATGAACGTGAACGTTCTGCATGGTGCAGCCACCCAGTGGCGCAAAGCTCAATGGGACAAACACAGAGCTAATATTGCAGTAACCGAGTGTATTCTACTTTACTGCAGGTGTAAATTTTCTGCATGGGCGTAATCGCACTGCTGCCGAAAATTTACACCAGCAGCAAGTTAACATACACGTGATTACTGCAATATTAGCTGTGTTTGTCTCCTGAGATCTGCGCCACCATGTGGCTGCACCATAAAGGCCGCTCACCTTTAGACCTCCGCCCCTCCGGTAAAACGCCCAGTCCACCGGATTACCGGACAAACTAAAACTCTCTAACGTGGAGCACGTAGCGTTCCCCCCATACGTTTCACGGTAAAGATTACCGTTGCGCAAAATTCCTCGACGACGGCAGCTTGCGACTTGGTGAGTGACATCACTAGCCTTTCGTAGATAAAAGAACCAGCCTTGCAACTGATTTTATGCTAGTTGCAGCACATAGGACTCCTGAGGAGCAGCGTGAATACGAGGAGCAGGACACGGAAAAAGAAACGGCAATACGACTAGCGGCCGCGTGTTGTCAAAATTACCGTTACTCCCTACACTCTAAATTAACATTACTACCACTACTCTAAAGGAATAACGCAATAACCCCCTCAGCAGTTGTAGTGGTGGTTTTCAACAGCTTCGCTGGACAACCACTTTCGCAGGGCCGGAATGGTGAGATCTTCTTTATTGCGATAACAATTACGCAGACACTTCAGAAAATTTTCGCTTTCGCCGTCGCCGTCCTCATTGCGTTCTGTATGAATTCCAACTGCGATAATATCATACTGAACTCCGCGCGCCATGTGGTAATCGTGCGAGTGAAAGCGTGCGAGACTGAGTCGAGACGGACGGTTGCTTGATGCGCACCATTTTTCCTGCCGCCCATTATTGGAGGTCACTTGATCAAGCGAGGGGCGCCGGATTGTCAACGCGCGGTAACGCGGTCAAGCGCGCGGGAAAGGGGCGTAGAGGAGCGCGCGTCTCTTCCTCTCGCCCGGTCGTCGTTGCGCATGGCTCTCCGCGCAGATGACGTGGCGTACCTACGACGTAATCAGCGGCGGTTGCATTGGTGCGGGCTACTCGAGATTGCTTTTGGCTTGAAGCGCGCTGTCTTCCAGCGCGACTAGTCATGGAGGCAGCACGAAGTAGTAGAGGCACTACGAAGTACTTGAGGTAGCAGCAGGACGCGTTGAAGTCCCTCTGCCAGGGTTTTTTTACGGCGCCAGCGTTGTACGTACCGTTTGTGTTCATGCTTGTCGAGTCAGATCTGTTCATAGTAGCCTGTGCGCCAGTGACCCCATGCGTGCTAATTCATTCAGTAAACGAATGTTTACATGAGTTAATATGGCCAATAAAACTACATGTATTTAATTTGTGTAGTTTACATTGGGCAATTTGAAAAGTTGGAGTTGTCCCAGGTCTTTTCCAAGAAGTGAGCAAGTCCCAAAAATTGGTCGGCCACTGTAAACAATTTGTTCATCTTTACCTTATCTTGGCTACGAGCCATGTCGCTGGTAATACGACTTGTTTTCCAAAACCAACACTATCGATTGTGCATGTTTTAAAATGAATATTCTATTGTTTCGAACACTTCGCAACTTCTAAATAATGATAGTAGAGGTTAAGTGAATACCGGATACCATAGTACCTCGAAAACATAAACATTCTAAATGGAAGAAAATTCGCTAACATCCACTAAATACATAATAATCGTCAACAGTACAATGTGCAAACATGCATAATGAGATTCTGTCCTGCTCTAAGTACTCCAGCAAGAACGGCAATAGCTAACGATGTCTGACCTGAAAAACATGAGTAAATAAAATGCTTCAGAGAATTATTGTAACCCTAACTATTGTCCTAATAAATATGTAGCAGGCACACATTTTATTGAGGCCCCCAAACTTAAGCACAGACACCTCTGACTCCACTAATGAGGACAGTGAACTATACGGTGAAGAAAAGAATTGAAACTGATCAGCTGTGAAATATTGACTGTCGCTGCATATTTTATAGTATTGTTGCGTCCAAGTGCTTAAAAGGGACGTGCGGATCAAAAGGAGAAAAGAAGAGAAGGACGACGACTGTGCAGCGGCCATTACTGCTGTTCGCAGGCTGCTGTTCCTGCTCTAGCACGCCTAAATAAACCCCTTTTCCCCGTGCTTGTAACAAATTGGTGGAGGTGCTCGGTACACCTCGTAACCACGGAGCCTACGCTGCTACAACTTCGCCGAAGCCGTCGACTTGCCGGACTTCCGCCACCCTCACCTGACATGCCTGAATACGCCTGCCAGATTCCCGACGGCTCTGACGCAGTTTCAAGGCCAGCACCTGGCGTTCCGTGTCAATAATATCGGCTGCCACTGACTTTCGGAGGAAAAGCCGGAGAAGATACTACCGAAGGGTGAGCCGGTCTAATGGTTGGAACTCGACCGCACAGTTGTCCAATGTTGTGTTTTCCCTTACCGACACAGCGCTCGTCTGGTATGAGAATCACGAAGATACGCTCACTTCATGGGAGCTTTTCGTCGAGGAACTCAGAGCGTGTTTTGGAGACTCTAGTGCAAAAAAGAAACGCGCTGAACAGACGCTTTCGCAAAGAGCTCAGGTTCCCGGCGAAACCTGTACAACTTATATTGAAGAAGTGTTAAAACTGTGTAAGATAGTCAACTCTCAAATGTCTGAAGATGACAAAGTTGGACATTTGTTGAAAGGCGTAGCCGAAGACGTCTACAATTTTCTGATCGGCAAAAAAAAGCTTGGATACCGTGTCTGACGTCATTCGCCACTGCAGGACCTTTGAGACGCTGAAGATGCGACGAATAATACAGAAGTTGGTCGTCTGGCTAATGTCACAACGGTGGCAAGTGTATAGCCGAGCTCGTGTGTTGACCTTCCATCAACAATACGGCAGATTGTTCGCGAGGAGTTGCTCCATCGGGAAGAGATGTACCGTCGCACACCCGTCATCACTGGTGCGTACTCACCACACGAGATGAGCAACACGGCCATTTCGACCACTTGGCAACCGACGGCTCACGCAGCGACCATTGAGTATAGGTCTACCCCACAAACGAGAGGGACCATGAGCGATCATGACTACGACCAACGCCCTCGCCGCACGCACGTCTCCCGGCAGCCGATGCCTAGCCATGATGAATGTGACCCACCTGCTGGCTATGCAATTGACAGCAACATGCGTGACTACATGGAGGAACATCGAAATGTGCGGCCTCTGCCGGTGTGTTTCCAATGCGGTGTCGCGGGCCACATAGCGAGGTTTTGCAATCGTCGCCCAACAACGTGGAATGATCGATCCAGGTTTTCAACCAGGACCACACTTCCTGTGAGGGCAACTCAACGGCCGTACACTTCCTCTTGGTCAGCTGGCGCTCCTCCCGGCAACGATTACTGGCAGAGAAGCTTTCGGAGCCGCTCGCCGGCATCTGACAGGAGCTTGACGCCACCACCTTCCTCTCGTGCACCTCGTTTACGTCAATCTCCATCGCCAGTGCGTGCCGGTTGTATGTCGCGGTGATGTTCCAGACAGTTTCGATGCCTCCGTAGAGCCAATGCATCTAAATTGTGTGAAGAAGAACGTTTTTGTCCCTCATTGTGTGGTATCCATCGGCAACGGGCGTGCTGGCTTGTGGACGACCAACTGCTCGGCAGAACCCGTCTCGCTTCCAAACGGCTTGAAACTTGCCTACTTTACTCAATACACGTCTTCATCCATAGCCGTACTAACAGACCCACCATGTGAACCTGTTGACCTTCGCCACGTCTTGGACAAAAAGCTTCTGTCTATGATAAACAAGTCGCTCAGCACAAGGGAGCGCCATACTTTGGTGGATACGCTTTCTAAGCATCTGTAAGTGTTTGATTTTGCGCAGCCGGACAAAGCGTTCCCGATTCCCGAGTCTCGAACACGCCATACTATCGATACGGGATCTGTGCACCCGATCAGGCAAAAGCCTTATCGCGTCTCGCCTAACGAGCGCAAGATAATCGGGGAACAAGTGAGTGACATGATGAAAAATGGGATCATACAAGAGTCCTCGAGTCCTTGGGCAGCTCCGGTCATACTCGTCAGAAAGAAAGACGGTAACTGGAGATTTTGCGTCGATTATCGAAGATTAAACGCCGTGACTAAGAAGGATGTCTATCCGCTGCCCCGGATTGATGATGCAATTGATTGCCTTCATTCGGCCTCTTATTTTTCTTCAGTGGACCTACGCTCAGGATATTGGCAAATCCCGATGCACCCGGCAGACAAGGAGAAAACAGCCTTCATAATTCCGGTCCGGATGCATTATTCGAGTTCAATGTGATGCCATTCGGGTTGTGCAACGCTGCAGCAACCCTTGAAAGGTTCATGGACAACATTCTGCGTGGGTTAAAGTGGAACATCTGTATGTGCTATCTTGACGACGTTGTTATATTCGGGCGCACATTCAATGAGCACAATACGCGCCTGGATATTGTCCTTGACTGCATCAAGAACGCTGGTCTGGTTCTGAACTCCAAAAAATGCAACTTTGGTGACCGTCAAACCCTTGTGCTGGGCCATCTTGTTGACAAAGACGGTATCCGGCCTGATCCCCTCAAGACGGCAGCTGTTGAGGCATTCAGTGCACCGCAGTCAGTGAAGCAACTTCGTAGTTTTCTGGGCCTTTGCTCTTACTTTCGCCGATTTATTCCTGGTTTTGCTGACGTCGCCTATCCTCTGACAAATCTGCTACATAAAGATGCACGGTTTAAGTGGACACCCGAGTGCGATTCTGCATTCGTCAGTTGAAGTTCCTGCTGACCTCCCAACCTATCCTTCGCCACTTCAACCCAACTGTGCCTGCAGAAATCCACACAAATGCTAGTGGCGTTGGTCTGGGTGCCGTCTTGGTCCAACGCTATGACGACCGTCAGCACGTGATTGCTTATGCAAGCCGCTCATTAAGCAAACCTGAACGCAATTACACAGTGACAGAGCAAGAATGCCTCGCTGTAATCTTTGCTGTTCAGCGATTTCGCTCTTACTTGTACGGACGCCCATTCCTAGTCGTCACAGACCACCATTCCCTGTGCTGGCTCGTGAACCTTCGCGACCCTTGTGGTCGCCTTGCGCGTTGGGCTTTGAGGTTGCAGGAATATAACTTCACTGTGTCCTACAAGAGTGGCCGAAAACATGCTGACGCAGACTGCCTTTCCCGTATGCCGCTTACCACGACGGACTGCGACGCAGACGATTTTGATCATCTCGTTGCCTCTGTGACACCCGCTTTTCCTGATATCGATGCCTTCAAAGCAGAGCAACGGACAAACACCAAATTGGAGCCACTCTTCACTTCAGCTCGTTCTACTGCAACAAGCAGCTACTGTGTACGTGACGGGCTCCTGTACAAAAGGAACTACTCAAGCACGGGGGCACGCTTCCTTCTAGTGGTGCCGGAGCGTCTCCGGCCAGCAATCCTTCGGGCTATGCACGATGGCCCTACCTCCGGTCACCTAAGCACTGTGCGCACCCTTTATCGGATTCAAGAACGTTTTTACTGGCCTCGGATGCGACATTCGGTTGAGTTGTATGTCGCCAGCTGCATACAGTGCCAACGTCGGAAACGTCCAACCACTGCCCCATCTGGTCTCCTTCAACCTCTGCCGCCTCCAAGCTTGCCTATTCAGCAAGTTGGAATTGACCTGTTAGGACCTTTTCCTCAGTCATCCAAGGGGAACCGCTGGATAATTGTCTGCGCCGACTATTTAACGCGCTACTGCGAGACGGCGGCTATACCATCAGCCACTGCCACCGAAGTATCGCTCTTCTTACTTCACGTTATTGTTCTGCGACATGGAGCGCCTTGTGTTATTATAAGCGACCGGGGACGTCAATTCACAGCGGACATCGTGGAAGAGCTTCTACATTTATGTGACTCGCACCTCAGGCACTCGACGCCGTATCATCCGCAAACGAACGGCCTCACTGAGCGAACTAATCGAACGATCACGAATATGCTCTCCACAGTAGCGCACCCAGGATCTCTGCCAGGGGGGGGGGGGGGGGTTGACAGTTTGCCAATACCATCTAAACAGCACTAATTTCGATTTCTTCACGGGAAATTGTAAGAAAATGCGCTTTTTGCGAGTGTGCAGACGATTGCGCATCCTACATCTTAGTTTCAGCACTCAAATGCGTAAGGAAAGAAAAGGGGTTAAACAAAAGGGGGGATTAAGTCGGCCTCAGGGGGGGGGGGAGGTTACAACCCCCGAATCCCCCCCCCGTCGGTGCGCCACTGGCTCTCCATGTATGTTGCGTGCGATCATAAGAATTAGGATGAATTTCTACCGTTTATTACTTACGCATACAACACGGCCAAACATGAGACAACCGGTTACAGCCCCTTCTTCCTTCTATATGCTCGCCGGCCCCGGTATACGCTCGACACTGTCCTCCCTTTTTACCACCACGACAATCCTGCGGTCGCGGATACGCTATGGCTCGCTGAAGAGGCTCGGCGACTTGCGCGTCTTCGGACTTTGGCATCGCAAAAAAACTCCAAACACCCTACGATGCACGACATCGGCCTGTTACATATCACATCACCCTGGGGATCTCGTTTGGCTTTGGACTCCCACAAGGAAGCGCGGCTTGTGCCAAAAGCTGCTGGCAAACTACGAGGGACCGTATGTTGTCATCGAGAAGATCAGCGACGTGAACTACACTCTCGCGCGCCTCACGAACACTGGTCGACGCTCTGCTCGGACACAAGTCGCGCATGTCGCCAGGTTGAAAGCATGCACGCCACAAGCCAGTTGACTCGCCCAGTGTGTTTGTCTGCGAGGAGAGGTATGTTGCGTCCAAGTACTTAAAAGGGACGTGCGGATCAAAAGGAGAAAAGAGAAGGACGACGACTGTGCAGCGGCCATTCCTGCTGTTCGTAGCCTGCTGTTGCTGCTCTAGCACGCCTAAATAAACCCCTTTTCCCCGTGCTTGTAACAGTATGAATAAATATTTCACTTACGCATCGTAGTCGTAGTCGTTGTAGATTTGGTCATCGAAATCAGGGCTGTGGGGGCTTTAGTTCTTCTCGTAGAAGTCGGGGTTGCTTTAGGTGTGATTTTTGGAGTTTTAGGGGTTCTTTTAGGTGTAGGGCTTCTTGTAGGTGCCGGGGTTCTTTTAGGTGTGGGGCTTCTTGTAGGTGTCGGGGTTCTTTTATGTGTAGGGCTTCTTGTAGGTGCCGGGGTTCTTTTAGGTGTAGGGCTTCTTGTAGGTGCCGGGGTTCTTTTAGGTGTAGGGTTTCTTGTAGGTGCCGGAGTTCTTTTAGGTGTAGGGCTTCTTGTAGGTGCCGGGGTTCTTTTAGGTGTAGGGCTTCTTGTAGGTGCCGGGGTTCTTTTAGGTGTAGGGCTTCTTGTAGGTGCCGGGGTTATTTTAGGTGTAGGGCTTCTTGTAGGTGCCGGGGTTCTTTTAGGTGTAGGGCTTCTTGCAGGTGCCGGGGTTCTTTTAGGTGTGCTTTTTGGAGTGCTCATGGTTGCGTTATATGTTATGCTTTTTGGAGTTTTCGGGGTTCTTTTAGGTGTAGTCGGGTTAGGAGGTGTTGGGGTGGGGGAAGCGCCTTTGTTAGTCATCTTCGTTGCTATGGTTGCAGTGCTTGTAGGTGTTTGTGTAATCGTAGAGCTTCTTTCTTGAGACCTCGTATTTTCGTCTTTGGCTGTTCCTGTTGTCTTTTCTCCTCCTCCTGAAGGCCCTCCTGATGACGGAGGGACTTTTGCGTATTTTACATTCCTTTCCTCTTCTTCTTCATCATCTGAAATGTACACAAAGTAAGCTACTTTAGTTATTTCTGTACATTGTGAACGAAGCGCAATAAATAAAGAATGTATGCTACTTCGTGTTAAAGGGAAACGGACACAAAAGTTTTCGGGTGGTTTTTTTGCGTCAGAACAAAAGTTCAACGATGGAAAATGACGAATACAACAAGCTGCTTTGCAACAAAAGCACGTGGAACATTTTTTTGGTCAATTTGCGGTTGCGCCTTGAACCAAGCGGCTGCCGGCAAAAGCTGCAATTTTACGTCATGACCTCCCCCCCTCGGCACTCCACACATATGGTGTGTCTTACATGTGCCTTCCTGTGGTCGTCGCTAGGTATTGACACGTTCGTCGCGGTGGAAAGAAATGATGGCCAGGCATTGCTGCGCCCATGGATCGTCGGTCGTGACATGCTGTCGCATACGTTTCCCAGAGACGAGAAGGTGCGTAAACCTTGAACACGTGCCTGTCAGCCATCACGCCCAGCCTGGAGACCTATAAAAATTGACATCAGTAGCGCGGACCACTTCGTCGACGATGCTTATGTGACCAGCCCGGATCTGCATGCCGCTCAAAAGGCAACGCTAAAGCCTGACGCTGGGCCCTCGGTGTACACACGAAAACGCAAGGCAGCTAGGATTAGCGGCGCGTTTGAAAAGAGGAGGCGAGAAGAGGTTGGTACTGTTCTCGTTCACTTGCAGCCTTCTTGTGCAGTCGCTCATGGCGACGGATAAATTACTATTCACTCATCCACGCAGTGCTAAAGTAACCTGCAGCTGCCTCGCCTGCGTGCGCTCTTGAAAAAGCAAGTGTACAGGGAAAATAATTCTTGCACGAGTGTCTGGTGCAGAGCGAAATCTTGGTGCTACAGTTCGCGGAAACGCCGGTCGCGCATTTGGGAAGCGTTGTGCATGAGAGGTTTAGTGTACCAGGAAAACTTCCTATATGAAAGGAAGGAAGGAAAGAAACTCTATTTCAAAACGAAAAATTACGCGAGCGTGGTTGGCCCTTAGTCCAGGGCTCCACTGGCGTGAGCGGCTCACTGCGCTTAGTCCAAGAGAGCCACTTGGCTTTCCTTTCCCTCGTCCGTAAGCCGTGCCCCCCACTGCCTATTTAACATGAGTGGTTGTGATGTTATGTATGGGCTAATAATATGTGAAGGCCTTACCAGACACTCCCATGTGATGTTGTAGTGTGGGTTTCTTGGAACACCATGGACAGACATCGAGAAATCTAGTTGGGCTTATTTTACTGAGTTGATGCAGGTTGGGGAAGCTGTTTGAATGCGCCGCCAGTCCCTACTCTGCTGTCTGTTAAGGGCCTTGTGTGGATGACCGTAGACTCTGCGTTCCTCCCGTTGTTGTAGAAGAATATCACGAGTGCTTGGAAGAAGCTCCGCGCAAGGCCCGGCCGCAGCTCGGTTGTTGAATCCTCGAGCTACACGGTCTGCCGCAAAATTACCTTCCAAGCCCTCGTGAGCCGAACACCAGATAATGTCGTGGTGTTCTTTCACGGTTTGTCCCAGAACTCTGCGTACCATTTTGGGTACGGTCCCATTGAGAAACAGCCGACATGCCGTCTGCGAGTCTAACAGTACGACTGCCGACTCCGGTTCTGCGTCTGCAATGGCCATGGCTATTGCAGCCGCTTCGGCCGCGCACGTGGATCGAGTTACGACTGTAGCCGTTATGATGCGTTGTTGTTGGGTAACCGCTAGCGTGTGAGTCTCTATAGTGGCTCTGCGTAGTACGCGGCCGAACCTTTCCCAAAACGATTCCGCAGGGTTACAGCTCATGGTCGTCTTCTACCGGCAAGGTATGTTGGGTGCATATTCTTTGGTATCGGTGCCACCGTGATATGAGATCTCGTGGCCCTGTCCAGAAGCACTGTATCCTCGTCGCAGTATAGTGGTCGCGGTGTGAAACCCAGCTTTTCTAGAACTGCACGTCCCTGGTTCGTTGAGCTGAGCCGCACTCTTTGAGCTATGAGGACCGCGCTCGCGTATTCCTCAAACGTGTATTATAGGCCCAGTTTCTCGACTTTCTCGTTATTAGCACTTTCGGGAATGCCAAGCGCTGCCTGCCTTGACGGCTTTCCTTATGATTGTTGAAGTTTGAAGTTTATTATTATGATTTTGACAATACAAGATTGTCATGGCGCCGGAGCAAAAGGCGAGACTATGCACGCCTGACTAGGCTCCTGGCGCCACGAGCACAGCAGATAACAGTGCAAAAAAAATGGATACAAATGTACACCTAAAAGAGACATATATACATACAAATGATACAATTAAACATTCAATAGGTCAATACAGCACAATAAGTATAAGTAATGCAAATGAAGAAATAAAACTAGGTACAGAAAGGCCAAAGCCAAATGGAAAAAAAATATTGCAGCACATGACAACATATCAGTTGAAAAGCAGGAAAATCAATTTAAAAAACGTGAGTAAATTGTCGAGAAAATGCAGTTTCTATTTCATTCTGAATACTGAAATGGTTGAGGAATCTTGCATAATACTAAATAAAGCATGCTCATCATTAAGTCGATTAGGAATTTGCCACAGTAAAAGCTGATTGCCGTAATTTGTTCTGGTTTTTACCTTAATAAAGTTTCTAGCTCTTAAGGAATAATTAGTTGTGGTATTAGTGTATGTAGAAAAAGAGATCTCACGATTACTTATAAATTCTAAAAATGCTTTTTCGGATAACTTTTGTTTATATAGACTACTGATATTCAGAATACCGTCCTGGTGAAAGTATTCAGAGGTATGTTCGTACATCGGTAGGTTATGAATAATACGAACACATTTTTTCTGCATTCGGAATAGAGTTTCCAAGTTAGCTTTAGAAGTGACGCCCCAGATAAGTAGACAATAGTGGAGTCTAGAATGAATAGTAGCAAAGTACAGCTGACGCATAAGTTTTAAAGGTAGCAACGTGCGATGCTTATTCAGCATACCGATTGATTGTGCTATGCTACGTTAAATGTAACTTACGTGATGCGTCCACCGTAGATTTTTATGGAAGAGTACACCCAAGAACTTGTACTGGGAAACCCTTTCAAGTGGTTGCGATTGAAATATCAAAGAAGATGCGAGCATAACTGGCTTGTTAATAGGAGTAAAAACAATATACTTTGTTTTTTTAACATTTAGGCTAAGCTGATTAGCCGATAACCACATTGAAAGGGAATTTAACCAGATGTTAATAAGAGGAATTAGACTAGAGATGTTATCAGAGGAGAAGAAAACGTTTGTATCGTCGGCATATTATACAATATCGGGTGTTTCTGGTATTGCCACGATATCGTTGATATAAAGGAGGAAAATCGTAGGACATAAAATAGAACCCTGCGGGACGCCGTACCTAATATCTGCTAAATCTGATTTTATACTGTTGATTTCGACAAATCGGGAGCGTTGTGATAGATAGCTACGCAGTTAGTCTAGCGCAATGCCTCTGATTCCATAAAAGGGTAATTTAGAAAAAAAGTATGTCATGTTTAATTGAATCAAATGCTTTATTAAAGTCTAAAAATAGGCCTATTGTGTATTGTTGGTTTTCTATATTGGCAACAATTTTATCACGCATTTCAAGTAGCGCAGTTTCAGTAGATTTACCCCTTTGAAAGCCATACTGATTCGGGGATATAAGGTTATGCTTTTGCAGGTATCCAGTTATTCTAGAGTTCAAAGCTTTTTCAATAATTTTTGAAAAAACTGGAAGTATGAATATCGGCCGGTAATTAGTGATGCAATCAGTGACGCCTCCTTTATGCAAGACGACAATCCTAGCAATTTTCATGTTATCCGGAAATATGCCTGTAGAAAACACAAGGTTTGTTATGTCACAAAGAACATTGCATAATAAATCCGCGACTGCTTTAATTGGTGCTACCTTAATACCGTCATAACCACAAGAGGAGCTGTTCTTTAAATTGCTAATAATGTGTGCTATTTCTGCAGGTGTAACAGGATGAAGGTACATAGTATTCTGCAAACTGGTGTTAATATAGTCCTTAAAGTTGTTGCTAACTTCCGAGTCAAAAGATCCAAAGCACAAGAGCTGCTGATTGAACACTTCAGCGAGGGATTTACCACTTAGCACTTTATCGCCGTACGTAAGTTCCTGGGGAATGCTGTTTTTGTGTACCGCAATAGGTCCTTTAGTGTGCGCCAACTTTTTTTTAGGGTCATAAAAAATGTCCGTAAATTTGCTAGTATATTAATCAACACGTGACTTTTTTATGTCGGCATTTAACCTGTTTCTGACTTTTTTATATTGTATAAAAATTTCTGTGTCCTTATATTTCAGAAAGTTTCCGAAGAGCTTATCACGTGCCCTGATTCTTTTGACAAGGTCTTGCGTAATCCACGGTTTTCTCGCTTTCTTGGATTTTCTAACAGTTACCAAAGGAAACGAATACTCGTAAGTTTCAATAATTTTCTCGAGAAAACTGTTGTATAAAAGGTTTGAATCTGATTTTTTTGTATCTAAAATTTCATTCCAGTTCACAGACGCAATTTTTTGATGAAAATTATCTATTTCGCGCTTAGGTATCGCTCGCGTAGCTTTTGTGGAGTGTTCTGAGATAACCTCTAGAAATATGCGCTTAGGAATGAAACAGAACAAAGGTAAATGGTCACTGACTACACTTAAAAGCACTCCCGCTTTCACGTCACTTTCATCATGGTTAGTCAGACACAAATCAATCAAGGTTTCACTAGATGCAGAGACGCGAGTAGGCAGAGCAATATTGTTTCAAAAGCCATACATTGATAACAGGTCGACAAATTCATTAACTGATGTGTTACCAGCTTGCAACAAATCAATGTTAAAGTCACCCAAAATTACCACAGGTATTTTCAGTGACGATAGAGAATAAAGCAATGTTTCAATGTTTGGCAATGTTTCTAAGGAAAAATTCTACCAACGAGCCAGCGGGAGGCCTATAAACAACGCCAATTACGAAAGTTCTACATCTCACAAAAAGAAGTTCGTAGTGGGGCGACATAGAACCGTGTTCAGTCATTACGTCATAATGAACATTGTATTAACCTGTTTCATTTCCTCGTTTGTTAGTTTTTGTACGGGAGTGCGTACGTCACCCTACTAATTATAAAGGCGTGGACCAGTCTGATCGTTTCTACTTCAGTTAGCCCATCTTCACTGTTAGCTAGCCTTCTTATTATACGGGCTACGTTCGCTGTTGATCCTCTTGACTTTTGGATGGTGTGTGTTGTACCTGCGTTCTTATTGTAGCCATATTTCCAGAATGCGCCGTGTTTTCACCTCCCTGACGCAACGTCCCTCAAGGTGGTTGGGTACTGGTACAATATCGTTCTTTCTCGCGCATTTAGCCCCGACTCTGATCAGCTCGGTCTTCTCAGGTGAACATTTCATCCCTGCTCCGTCCGTGAAAGCCAGTATCTTGTGTACGGCTCTTTATAGCGTGTCTTGTTTTTCCGCATACGACCCTCTTCGCGTCTAAAAGGTTATGTTGTCCGCATAAATAGCGATGCCTAAATCTAGGTCCTCCTGTAGTTCAATGGCGAGCTTACGCATGGCCACATTGAAGAGGATAGGAGAAAGGATAGCTTCTTGCGGGGTGCCTGTGTTCGGGAGGTAAATGTGTCGGACCTAGTCGACCCCAAACCTATTGTCCCCTTTCGGTGCGTCAGGAATGACCTAACGTACGCGTATATGCGGCGGCCACAGTTTGTAGACTCCAGGCCTTCCATGATCGAGTCATGTGAGATTGTGTCAAAATCTTTCTTGATATCGAGCGCCAGTATAAAATTGTCACTCGAGCTTCTGACTGGGTGCAGGACGTCGTACTTCAGAAGGAGGAACACGTCCTGAGGTGATACGTGTGGCCTGAAGCCGAATATGTTGCTCGGTAGAAGGTTTCTTGTCTCTATATAGTTGGATAGTCTGATTAAGATCACTTTTTCACACAACTTGCCCACGCATGAGGGCAGCGAAATTGGTCTTAGGTTATGGATATCCCTGGGTTTACCTGCCTTGGGTCTTAGGGTGATATTAGACCCTTTCCATTCTGTTGGGAGTTCTCCACCCTCACTCCACACTTTCGCGTTATAGAAGTCCACGATTTGTGTTAGGGCTGCGTCACTCAGGTTTTTGATCATGGCATTGGTAACCTGATCTTTTCCGGGAGCGGTGTTTTTTCCGAAATGATAGGGCCTCCGCGTATAGTTCTTCCAAGGTTATGGGTGCGTGTAAGTCGGGTTGCTCTATTCCTTTCTATTTGGTGTGTTGCAGCTGTGTGGTAAGGTTGTGCCCAATACATATCTCCTTGATCATGTTTGTTAGCGTGATATCGTCTCCTTTAAACTCGCTCTGAAGGGTCTTGAGTGTCCTGTTCGTCACTGTTTTTGTACCTCCGGGGTCAATCAAGCTTCGCAAGATGTGCCATGTCCTCTTAGTGCTCAGTGTTCCTCTGAGCGAGTCAGTGAACTGTCTCCAGTTGGCGTCACTCAAACGTTGCGCACACTAATTAGCTTGCTGTGCTAGCTGGGCTACACGTATTTTCAGTTTCGGTAAAGTTTTTGTCTCCTCCAACGTTTGGTGAGGCTCCTTCTGGCATCCCACAAATGAAGTAGGTGTCTATCGACCGCCGGAGTTTAAACGTTTGTTTCAATTTCCTTAGTTACCACCACGTGCACCTATTTGATTTGGGCTATCCATGTGCTGACGTCGCTCAGTTCTCCTTGAATGTCTAGCCTTTCGCGGAATTTCACCCAGTCCGAGATTTTGGCTTTCCCGATCCCCCTCCTTATTCTGGCCGCACTGAGCGATATACTCAAAATATAATGGTCGCTGCCAAGATTCTCTCCCAGATTCGTCCATGTCATGTTAAAAAATATTATTAGGTTTTACGTGCCAAAACCACGATCTGATTCTGAGGAACGCATTAGGGGGGGACTCCGGAAATTTGTACCACCTGGGGTTCTTGAAAGTGCACCTAAATCTAAGTACACGGGTGTCTTCGCATTTCGCCCCCATCGAAATGCTGCCGCCGTGGCCGGGATTCGATCCCGCGACCTCGTGCTCAGCAGCCCAACACCATAGCCACTGAGCAACCACGGCGGGTCATGTCATGTTCCTTGCGATGTTTGAGAATGTCAGATCTGGCGACGTGTCTTTTGATACACTATTACCGATGCGTGCGGAGAAATCTAGCTGTGTAAGCTGGTGTAGGCCGTGTCTTTCTACTAGGTGCGCTAGCATTATTCCTTTGGGGTTCTCTTTTCTATAGCCCCAGTTAGCGTGCTGTGCTTTAAAGTCACCCATAATATAAGTTTGTCATTTCCTTTTAGAAGGCCCAATGCGTGCATTAGTATATTCTCTAAGTCGTCGTGTTTCTATCTGGGAGGGCTATACACATTGATTATCACCGTTTTCGGTCGGCCGAGTTTTCGAGGCCAGACCGTGATTACGTGATGTTGAATGGGTTCATTCCCTGCATAGCTAATGATCAGCGCCACATACTTCTTTGCGAAGGTCGATATTTGCGGGTACTCCGGGTTTTAGAGCACACGTAGCCCTTCAGATTTGGCTGGTGTTTGCCTACCTCCTGTATGCATATAATATCGGGAGGGACTGGAGACGATTCAATGAATTGTGTGAAATTGGCGAGTTTTTTCCGCAGCGAGCAGCAATTCCAATGCCAAATTTCTACTTGTTCGGTCTAATTACTATTGCTGGGTCTAGCCATGACTGGTGTTTTTCGAATCTGTTCCGACATCTTTGGGTTGTCTGGTGGGAGCACCTGGGCTTTGACTAGGTCTCTTGCGAAGGTTCTACGTCTGACTTATGTCGCTGAATGGTGGTGCGTTCCATCTGTCCTAGTTTGGCAAATACAAGCTGCATTTGCTAAACTAGGTATGCTGTCGACTCTGTGGTGCGGCCTGGCCTGTTACTCGATTGATTTAAATTTATTGCCTCGAGGCATGCCATCCTAGACTTGACCTCTTGTAATTCTGTTTTGAATTGTCTGTTCTCATCTACTACCCTCTTGTAGTCGGGGTGTTGCGTGATCGATGGTGTAGCAGGTGTATGACAGTGGGAGATACGAGTTGCGCCCAGCTTGCCTGATTCGCTTGTGGCTTGCTCTGTGCAAGGGATGCCCCGGGTGACTTGCTTCTTGGATGGGCTTTCGCCTTCGTGTTCTCCTGTATGGTTGGTCTCGGCCTCGACATGGACCTTCGACGCTGCTGCTCCGGTTGTACGGCATCTGTGCGGTTGTTCGATGGCGAGCGGGTTCTTGAGCGGCTATTGCGGGTCCCACATCATCCGTACTCCCATTCCGATTGTTCCTCCTCGGAGGAGAACCAGCGATGGGCTGGTTTGTGTGGTTTCTTGGGTGGTTTCGCTGCCTGGCATCGTACAGGCTTGAGGCGTTTTGGGCAGCTGCGGTTTCCATTTAAGTGGTCCCCAGAGCAAATTGCGCATGTCGGGCTCCAGTTGTAGGTTACTTCCGGGTTGCGCGCACTCCGCAGGTACGGCACGTGGGCAAATCTGGCTGCGGGCACACGTTGGTGTGGTGGCCAACTTTCCCACACGCTCGGCAAAATTGGACCGTGTTACGAAAAGGAATGCACTCCTTCTCATCTCCTCTGTAGTAAATATATCTCGGTAGCATGTGCGTCGCCGAAGAAAGTAAGCAGAGCAGTCTGAGAGTCTCCCAACATCCGGGCCTCTACCAGCTCCACGCCCTGGGTGCGAAAACGGATGATTTCTTTGATAGTCTCAGACGAAGTGTGCGCCTCTATGCCGCGGATGACACCTTTCCTGGTTCCTTCACCTGGCGTGGCATAGACATTGACCGGATGCGGTCTTACGTTGACCTTCAGAGACGTGACGCCCTTCATCGCCATCGCGACGGTCGTATCCGGGGTGGACTTTCTTTTTCCTTCTGGGGTTTTACGTGCCAAAACGAGTTCTGATTATGAGGCACGCCGTAGTGGAGGGCTCCGGATTAATTTTGACCGCCTGGGGTTCTTTAAGTGCACTACAACGCAAACACACGGGCGTTTTTGCATTTCGCCTCCATCGAAATGCAGCCGCCGGGGCCGGGATTCGATCCCGCGACCTCGTACTCAGCAGCGCAACGCCTTAGCTGACTGAGCCACCCCGGCGGGTTCCGGGATGGACCCTAGTGCTATTGGAACCCGGCTGGATGCGGAGAATGAACTGATCCCTTCTGATTTTTCCTCGGTAGGCCTCCACCATTGCGTCGGAGATTGCTTGGCTGGTCACATTCCTCAGTGGCAGTCCCTGGTGAGGTCGGAAGACCACTTTCAGATCGTCCTTGGGTAGGGGTGGGTGCCTGCCTCTCGCGGGTCGACCCCGGCGTTGTGGCTGGTTGCCTGCTTTAAGCTTCCTGTCCACGGAGAAGTCCCCTCCTTGCCGTAAGTTCCACTCTTTTGCCTGTTTCTTCTTTGCTATGAGCGATTGGTATATCTGCCAACCCTCCTCTGCACGGTCAGTCTCCTTTTGGGTAGGAAAATGCGCGTTGGCCTGCGCGGACGCCATAGTGCAATTCCCGAGGGGTTGTTCATCGTCCAGGTTTTGGGTGGCAAAGTCCAAAACCTCTTCGCTCAAAACCAGCGTGGTTTGTTGAGTCATTGGTTGTGATTCCTTAGTCGAGGTCATAGTCGTCGCGGTAACCACGGCGAGATCGTCGTTGTCGTCTTCGGGCGCGCGTCTCCCGGCGTCGCCGACGCTCCCCTACTCGAGGTAGTGGAGGCTTCACGTGGGCGAAATCATAAAAAGTCCGTGAAATCGTGAAAAATGGCCCGAATTCGGTGAAAGTAGTGTGCACCGTTGACGGAGCACTTCCCCTACAAGCAGGTGACAATTTCCGGACGGTTTCAGGGGACGAACCACAGGAAAAAGGAGATTATGTGGAGCTCGATGTGCACGAGTCTGCACTGGTCGGCATCCAGTTGGCGTTCTCCTTCCCCTATGAGGAATTCGTTATTTTCTTTGCGTGCCTGAGAGCATACATCAAAATCGCGATTTTTCTGCGTGACAATGACACTGCGTCGCATGTACATTTTCAGTGTGTTACACGACTGCTCAGTGGTTTCGTAGTTATAGTCATTGCCGAGTTCGCGATAAAGCGGGTTGATCTTGTTCGCGTACGTTCGCCCAGGGAAATCAGCACTGGTGTCGGGAGATAGTACATTCAAACACTCGAACCTTACGTACTGCTCGTTACGTTGTTTGTGGAGAGTCAGTTTTTTTAGAGTGCATTTTGATGTGTGGTTTCTCCACATTCGTTTAGTTAACCGCAGTGGGGCAATAATCCATTCTTCGTGCGTTTTCAGAAGTGTATGTTTACATGTTTTGCAATAAGGAAGTAATTATCCATTAGCATCCACCCAAGCACAGCCTCATGGCTACAAAAGAAAGCTACAGAGTTTCCACAAACTTCTAAGTTGAAATAAAAAATTACACCATCTTCCCGTAGGGGAACCCTGAGTACTATGCGAAGGAGCCATGGGGTCGACTCAAGGTAGTTTTATCAGCTGTATAAACTTGGACATGCAGCAGCACCAGCAACGCGCAGGACTGTTGTCGACGCTGTCGGAGTTTTGCCCGCGTTCGCACCGAACGCGCGCGGCGTTGTTGACTGTTACCGGTGCCTTTGGGGCGCCTACCGTCGCGCCTCTAACCTAAGCTGCTTCGCATTATCGCGCACGGAGCCGCAGGTGCTGCCATTCGTTGCTCAATCCGGAGAGGAGAGGAGCGTAGGAGAGGAGAGGTGGGGGAGCAGGATGCGCATGCGCAGAAGAGAGGAGCGTCGGAGAGGAGAGGAGGAATGCCGAGAGGAGAGGAAATGAGACAAGGAGAGGAGGGGCAGGAGGATTCGCATGCGCAGTGTGGGTGTGGACGCCGCACGGCGGATTCAGGGAGGGACATATCCCCGAGCATAAGATTCTTCGCATCTAAAACTTGGAGTACGCTTAAGCTTCGTCCTTAAGAGTGGAACGCTGTAGCCTTATTGGACGCTGTTGACGCCGACACCGTATTTTCGGCGACATGGGGCCCGATCAAAACGAATTAGCAGGCGAAGTCCCGATTTGACCTGCCTTAGAGAGCCTACATGCACCACAGCGTTGGATGTAGGCTCTCTAACCTGCCTTAGAGAGCCTACATGCAAAGCGCTTGCATGTCGGCTCCCTAACTTGCTTAGGATGAAAGCGCCATCTGGATATCATTTTCGCAAGTAAAGTACCCGAACGCGTGGCAGTAGGTCTGGTAGAAATACTGGAAAGTGGTTTGTGTTTGAGTTTCCTCGAAGCAGAATAAGGCTTTCTCGTACATTCAAACTACAATCCGACGCCGAATGGTAAAGTCGTACTTTACCATTTTTCCGACGGATTTCAGTGTGAGAAAATCAATTTTTGTCCACCAAAACCTTGCACCACGTGGACGGCCTGCGCGGTCGGGGTGGTTGGGGATGATTTTCTCCGCCATCCGCCGACATGGCACGCCGACGCCGGATTTTCTAGGACACGGGGCGCTTAAGGTTATCGCTTTAAAACGAAATTTAGTCCCCTGTACATTCTATCTACGTGTTCTGTGTTCAGTTTTTATCTTACTTCAATGTTCCTCATGTTACTATATTGTAGACCATTAATCAAATATAGCAAGAACAATCTACCACAGGAGAAGCCTACCACACAGAAGCCGTTCAGATTCAAGGACCGCAGTGTGATGCTTGCGAAATGCATACCCCTCCAAATGAGCAGGGTACGTTTGAAGAAGTCACCCAAGCAGGTACATTTCATAATGCACCATTGACAAACTTATTGCAGATTCGTCAGGGCAACGTTTTATTAAAAAATAAATGCGATTTTCTTTACGTGTGTGTACAGGAAAAAAAATGCATGTCAAAATCTTAAGCTCATTTTGATAAAATTTTATGCTTTGACGTGTGTTCATTAAATTGTTCTGTCAACGATTTCCCTCTCTTTCAGTTTCCTGTGAACGCAGTGCAGCACGTACAAATGTACAAGCATTTACGAGCGTGAGGCACATCGAAAAATGGCCTGACGCACTACACCAGCAATTTGCACCAGAACCTCATGCCA
This sequence comes from Dermacentor silvarum, assembly GCF_013339745.2. Classification (NCBI taxonomy): domain Eukaryota; kingdom Metazoa; phylum Arthropoda; class Arachnida; order Ixodida; family Ixodidae; genus Dermacentor; species Dermacentor silvarum. Next base: position 135,530,303 of record NC_051163.1, read on the forward strand.
CCAATGAAAGACAAATTATACCAAAAGCACTTCAGGCTGATGCAGCCGTTCGGACATCATTAATCTGTAGAGACAGGGGTAGGTGTATCAGAGATACCAAACTAGCGTCGATATGCATAGCATATATACGTAACAAAGGACAGCATAAAATATTTGCATTGGCATTACCAATCAATCAATGCACATAAAGTTCTTTACTTTGCAATATCGGAGCAGGGTCACACATTGAGCTAGATGTTGCAGGTATGTCATTTTCCACAGCACTAGGAACAACCTGGACACAGATCAGCGCTCCTCCGCGTCTCTTCCTTTTTGTGTCCGTGTTTTTCCTGGCCTTTGTTTTTGTGAAAATGACATATCTGAGCAGTTCTACTGTTACTGTTAAATTATATTTTGGCATATGCTATTTTATAGGAACACAGGTTAACATCCAAGATAAATCCTGTAGTATTTCAACTAGTTTCTTTATGCCACCACGGTCTTCGACACCATTGCCAGCATAAGAATGGATAGTTGGGCGAGTTGGTACGGTAACATATTCTTGATATAAGCGCGAAGAAGACACGGACGGAGGCGGAAGAAGACAGGACGAGCGCTAACTCACAACTAAATCTTTATTGGGAATAACAAACATATATATAAGTGATTGCGAAAACCGTAGCAAAGAAAACATCACATGGGTCAAAAGGATAGCAGTTACCAGACAAATCTAATCAGGAAATGGTGAAGCCGCTAAAATTAAAAAAAAAAAAAAACTCTACTTCGCACTGACGCACGTGCTGAGCAAATATTGAAATTCACTTTCTGACAATGATAATGATGCCTGGCTAACACAAGTTTCTCCTAGTCTTTTAATGTGAAATGCTTCAATGATTTCGCGTGTAGTTTGGCATTTGTGTCTAGAAAGGACTTTTGTGTCCTCAAACAATGGCCTACAACCGCACGTAAAACAATGCGAGGCTAGATGAGAAGCGTTGGGATTGTTAAGGGAATGCTGATGTTCATTTAGTCTAATATTGAGGCATCTGGCGCTCTGTCCAATATAAGCTTTACCGCACTTGAGTGGAATGTGATAGACTATGCCTGTGTCACAATGTGTTAAAGGGGACACGTGCCTAACGCCACAATCATTTTTTCTTCTTTTTACTCCCCCCCCGCTCAAGTTTCCTTTTTATGATAGGGCACATCCTTGACAACTTACGGGGAGCCGAAAAAACCGTATTGACGTCGTACCTACTGGCTACATTCCGTAAACCATGTGACAACTTGTGCACATAGGGCACCACTGCAAACCGTTCTTTTTTCTGTTTTTCTTGCTGTTTTTTTGCAGCCCCCTTGACCCATTTTGAAAGCTTTTCGCAGGTTAGGGATAACAAATGTGCTGGATATCCAGCTTTCTTTAGCCTATCTAGCTGTTGCGAAAAACTTTGTTGCATACAGTGTGTACATGACTTAGCGATAGCGGACCTAAGTGCTGAATAAACAATCCCCTGTTTTACAAGTTTCGAATGGCAAGAAGAAAAATCAAGTAGTGGTTTTTGTGCCCTTGGCGAATAGCACCAACAGACATGTTCCTTTTGGAACGTGAGGCATAGATCTAAAAACTGCAAAGTATTATTCTGGATAAGCTCAAGCGTGAAACCCAGGCCCCCACCACATTCTTTAAACACTTTTAAGATATCGGTAGCTTTTTTGGTGTAGTTATCACTTGAACAAAACACGAGGTAATCATCTACGTATCGAAATGTACGTACTGTCAAGTCCTTTAGATTGTTCTGTAGCTTCCTATTGACGTGACTTAGGTACAGATCACTCAAAACTGGTGCAACTTTTGAGCCAATGCAAACTCCGGATTTTTGTACATACATTGAACTACCCCACTTTATCATAGTATTGTCTAGGTAAAACAACAAAAGCTCCAAAAAAGATTCTAACGGCATACCAGATCGCTGTGTAAACTGGAACTCATCACTGAAGAGCGTAACCGCTTCTTTAACACTACACATAAGTTCTTTTTGTGGAAGCGAATAAAAAAGATCTTCTACATCAACACTGATTGCCGAGCACTTTCCTGGATTATTATCGGTTAGGAACAATACAACATCTTCAGAATGTCTTATCAGGAAAGGATCTTGAATGCCAACTGAAGCCAGCACATTATGTAAAAAGGTTGACACAAGGTACTGCCATGTTCCTTTTTCAGAAATAATGGCTCTCAAAGGTACATCAGGCTTATGTGTCTTAGCGCTGAAAAATATGTCAAGGTGTAGTCCTTTAGATTTCTTCACCCCCGACGCGAGGCGCTCAAGGCCAAATTGCTCAAGCAATCCAACCGCGGTTTTCTTAACTTTATTTACGTTGGTCTTTTTTGAAAGAAAATTCTTATCGATAGCATTTTGAGCTTTTTGAGTGTACAAATCTTCAGGAATAACAACAAAGAAGCCTTCTTTATCCGCGGTAACCAACCTTAGCTGATGTTCCACGAAATAACGCGACACACTTGCTAAGTTGTCTGACTTACGTTTTTGGGGTACTGTCTTGGAAATCACTGCTACACACTCAGGCACACATCGTGGTCGAAAGTCTTCCCTAGTCCATCGTGAAATCGATCTGCACAAGCTAATCTTTTCCGGAGGTGATAATTCAGGTTCACAGGCAAACTTGGGTCCTTTGCACAGAATATTCTTGATACTTCCTGGTAGTTGTTCCGTCCTGTCTTCTTCCGCCTCCGTCCGTGTCTTCTTCGCGCTTATATCAAGAATATGTTACCATTGCCAGATTGGGCAGATGCATCTGAAGAGGAAATGGCGGAAAACGAAAAGAGAAATCGAAATTATCCTTCCTTTGTCCTCTCTGATGTCATTTTGACTGAGTATGTATCAGACCATCTTGTAATATTGTGCAGTGCTGAAATAGATGTCTTTCTTTTTTTTTCAGAGACAGCACTGACCACACAGCCGTGCCTGCTTGTGAATAGAGGACGTTCCATGTTTTCGAATTTAGTCTAGATGAACTGCTCTCGGTCGGCCGTCTGTGTACAGATCCATGTAGAGCCATTGGTAAAAATGTGAAATGCACATTATTGCAGGTGACATGCATGTGCATAAACCACCATGTTTCTACATGAAAAAACAGCCAATAATTAATAGGAAGGCAGCTGGTAGCTTGTTTATTTCTGCAGCAGTATTTTTATTTTTAGGCTGCAAAGCTTCGAAGTTTTTCAGGGCGCTCAGGAGTGTGGGTGAGCCTGCAGCAGTGACAAAACACATTTCAAATTCATGTTAGTGGCCCGGGCTGCCTGGCCCGCACGTCCAAGGCCGCCTGCTCTTCGTCGCTTGACACGGAAGGCTTGTAACCGTAAGCAGTTATATTTCTTGCCAAGTTGCAATGGTCCTAGTCTTCAAACCTGTGCACATCACTGGTAGAAGCACCAAACTCGAATCCACGCTCGCGATGGCGGCGTCGACGCGCTTCGAATGACCGCGGCCGGCCTGCTGGCTACCCGACGAGGTGTCGTGACGTCACGCCTTCCAACACGCGCAGGTCAGGCGGCGTGGCTGGCGCTCACGAGTACGCCAAAAATAAAGCCATCCGCTGAAAAATAAGCTTAGTGACTACTATTTTGTAATCGCACACTCATGTCAGCATTTTCGTAAAATTTTTGCATTTTGTGTCCGTATCACTTTAAACGCGTGAAACTGAAAGAAACATTTCCACTACTCTCCTTTCTGAATACCAATTCATGCACCAAGGAGCTATGCTTGTGTTAAGCCGATCAGTTCGGCGTACTAACAGAAGTGATTTTCAAAATACTTCAATACGTAACTAAGACTAATTGCTTGACTTATGTATTTCGCAATAGGCGCCGCATTGGTTCAGTGGTAGTGTCATTATGGTGCTAGGGTCTGTTGTGGTCGAAACAACAAAGCACTCGAATAGGCTGCTCAGATTAAGGCACACGTCGGTAGACATGTGCCTAAATCAAGGCAATAATATTATTCTCATTATAATAATTGAAGCGCAATAATCAAGGCGCGCAGACAACACATGTAACTCTGATGCCATCAATATATAAAAGTTAAGGCTATAACGAAAATTTCGCCCTTTTTATGCCATCAGAAGGCATTGTCATTTGCGTACAGTCATTGAGAAAAATGGTGCACTAGCTGCCACACACCTACTTAATCTCTTCAATATTCGCAGTCGCCCTGATGTTACGTTTAAAGGCCTGGACACTAAAGGCAAATAAAAAGTCAAGCTAAAGTGATAGAGTAATGTTCTAGAACGCCTGAGGCGTCAATATAATTGCCAACAGAGCTTTGGTAATCGAGAAATTGAGGTAAATGCTGGACACGATAAGAGACTCCCCAGGCACATTCAAATACTTACCCGATGACGAAGGCACTCCTCAAAAAAAATTTGCCACTATTACTCAACCACTCATATTAAAAAGATCATTTCGTTGGATTATAATACCGAAGAAAATACTACTTGCCTACTTCTATTAGATTCGTAGAAAAAATTACTTTTTGGCGTTACCCATAATAACGACATGGACGGTGTAAAGGTTTCCTTTTCGCTTGACTCTGCGCCGCGCGCTTTCGAGTTTCAGTAGTTCCGTTTTCGCGTAGTGCTGCGCAGGTGTTACTGAATTGCTAAACTAGCACTTGAAATTCCAAGCAGCAGAGAATGCCAAGTCCATGTGATGTCGCGGGATGCCCGAACAGTCCACGCGACGGCACGTCCAGACGGTGACTAGATTCGTCGCCCGACGTCGCACTGCTGGAGTCCTTGCTGCTTTCGCGCACGGAAAAGCCGGTCTCGAGGCAGCCGTCGTAGTACGCAACGACGCCGGCAGCGCGAGCCCTCAGCAGCATGTCACGCTCATCGGAGCTTAAATCGCTGAAATCGAGCCCAGCATCGCGAGCCAATGTGTCGTTGTCAGTGTCGTCAGCAAGGTCCATTGCGACGCGCGTCCACGATCATCTTGCTTACAATGCGGCGCACGCTTTTTCTTCCACTTTCGATAGAGTGACCTAGAATATTGGAGAGTGTCCAAAGCGCCGCGCGAATGCTTGGGAGGAGCGAGGACCTTTTCTTGTGGACTCCCGCGCCGCGGCGCTGCTGTACCGGACCCGTAAAAGTTATCAAGGGGCTTTAGGACCCGTGGGCTTTCTCCGCTGCGGAAGCCGCGCCAAGGCGGCGGGCGTTTGCTGCGAGCCTGATATTTTGGTTCTATTAGCCAACATCGAGATAATTTGGGATGTATTAAATACCACGTCACCGCAAGGTAATACCGCAGTGACTCACCGCACAGAGAACGCGCTTGCCAGCTGTGGATACGGGTATTTTGTCTATATATTTCTAGCTCGCTTCGTCCGCGCTTACGCGGCTTTCGCTTACGCGCTTACGACCTTCCGCGCGCTTACTTCATTTAGTTACGCGTGGAATGAGCAACGAGAACGTGCTGCAGAAGAAAATAAGCTGGAGATCGCGATGGTAACCAGAAGAACATGGCAGATAGACTAGCTCATGCTAACGCTTTTACACCCTATCATTTCCTTTTTTATTTCATGTATTCGATTTGTTTTACAACACTGCCTTCCCCACTCTGCGGTTTCTGTATTAGGGCGAAATCCTGAACTGGCTCTTGGGAAGCGGAATGTGGCGGGGCCGCGGTACCAAAAATATATACAAACCGCGTAACTCTCGTGTCTCGTTCACTTTGTATAAATACCAAAGTAAAGCCTGAAAAGGCAAAAAATATGTGACTAAGATGACTGATGGGTCATGGCATTATAGTAACTTGACATACTTGCATTCACGTCACGATTACAGGCAACAATATGACGTGGGGTGCAAACCCGCATTTTTCGGCCAGATATTCCTCTGATGGTGTGGGTGTGACCATAAGAGCGTGTTGAATGCCAATTTCGATCTCAACGTGTCGAACTTGCCCATATATATCCTGAAGAACTGAGAGTACAGGTCAAGGGTAATAATAGTAATGATAATTTCTAGGGTTTTACATCCAAAAATCACAATATGGCTATAAGAGACGCTGTATTGGAGGGCTCCGGTAATTTCGACCGCCTTGGGTTCTTTAACGTGCACCTATATCTATGTACACGGGTGTTTCATGCATTTCGCCTGCTTCGAAATATGTAACAAGCCGTGATCGAGAATCGAACCCGCGTCGTCGAGCTTAGCTGTCCAACCTACCAAAGGCACTAAGCTACCACAGCGTGTAGGTAAAGGGTAAGCGAGAAATATACACGGCAAAAAACAAGACAAGCCAAGATCAATGAAACGCTAACAGTGCAACATTGTGTACGTATGCCTGATTTCGTAATTACGAGCGAACGTCAGAAAACAAACGTGATGCATTACGGATGTGCAACTCGCCTTTAGCCTTCTTGTGTTGCAAGTGCGCAAACACTAGGTGAATTTTAACATGAAAGTAACTTTATGAATAATTATTGCGTATGCTCACTGGTTCGTACACAGCAAATAAACTTACTGATAAATAACTACGTGCTTGTAACGTAATGGAAGGGACAACTAATGATCAGAACATAAACTTTTTAATGTTTTACTGATTGAAGGTAACTATTTTAGGGATATGTAAAATCAATAGCGACATATGTAGTGCATCAAAGACACTAATATTCAATGCGATTTTCCACTCAATATAATTGAATTTATTTCAATGAACTTTATTTCTCGGCCAAACGCGGCGTGACTGCTACTAAAGGCACAAAGGTCTGACAGAGGTTCCAGCCCCCACAGTTACAACAGCGCTGATAACCAATGCAAATGAATTCATATGCAACGTACATACATCTCGCACAAGAGAGCAGAATTCCAATAACAATAACGCATGAGAGAACAGAATTTCCGTAACAATTACAACATTTGTTCATTGCATTGAGTAAACCACAAAAAAAAACATTAGCACAAATGGCATCTATATGAACTTTTTATGTCATACATGTATACGTACAGATGTGAAAGAAACAAAATACCAATAATTAGTGAAAGCAATGTCATCGGCGATTAATAATGCACTAAGCACTTTTTTGAACGAGCTTTCACAAGTGCTAAAATTTAACAGTTCTCCTACCTTGTTCAATATTTCGGTTGATTGATATAGGAATGTTTGTTTTCCATAAGTTTTTATTGCTGTTGAAGCGTGCCTGGTTTTCCGGCGTAGTGGATAACGAGATATTTCATCATTGTCCGTTTTGGTGAATAATTTTTGTTTATGTATGGTGACCAGAAGCTTCTTATAATATATTCTGTCTGCTCGAAGAAGGGAGTAACGCTGGAATAGTGGAGCTGTTTAAAGGTCTACGAAACGGCCATGGTAATTTCAGTACATACGACGGATTCGTTTCAGTAAAAGGATTAATTTGTTGTAGTTTGTTTTTGAAGTTGTACCCCATACCAAGACCCCGTAGCAGAATTTAGAGTAAAAGAGAGCATTGTATAACTGTTGTTTGAGCCAAAGCCATTTTAATAATGATACCGACAGATTTAGAAAGATCATTGCAAAGCATTCTTATATGTGAACCCCGGGATAAATGTTCTTCAAACCATACGCCTAAAAATGTTTGTTCTTGAACATGATTAATTACCGTTTCATTGAAATAAATGTTCATGTCATTGGGTATGTCCTTGTTACGAGCTCTGAATAAAATGTATGTTGTCTTTGCAGTATTTAATTCTAGACTATTTTCTCTCAGGCAAACTGACAAGCGATTTAGATACGCATTAACAATATTAGTAAGTTCGGAAGTGTCATTCCATGTAAAAAAATACGTTGGTATCATCGACATACATTGCCAAGTCGGGTGAGTCAGGTATTCGTACAATATCGTATACATAAATTAAGAACAATAGTGGGCCCAGTTTCGAGCCTTGAGGTACACCCTGCTTTATAGGTAAAATGTCAGAGGCAACAGAATTTATCAGAACAAATTGGTTTCGATTCGTTAAATAACTTCTTATTAAATCATTAGCGACACCACGTATCACGTAGATTTCTAATTTATGTATTAATATTTTAAGGCGCAACCGCATGCACGCGATTTTCGAGCGACAGCGACAAGCGATGGCGACGAGCGACAGGTTTTGCCGTCGCGGAGCGCTATCGGTCGCTGTCGCTGGTCGTGTCGCCGGTTTCTGGCCAGTCAGAAAATATCGCTTGTCGCCCGGAAGTCAGCGCGACGACATCCGCTGGGGACAGCGACTGCACAACAACATGGCAGCAATCAGTCTGCCCGCTTCGATCTGAATTCTCTCTTACAACTTGCTCTCTGCTGTGACAGCAAAAAAATAAATAGTACAATCAGTCATCGCTTCGTCTCATCACTATAGCTGAGGACTAACTATCGGCACTCTCTTCTCGTTATTATTGAGATCGGTTGTTTGTTTTGACGCTGTTAGGCCTGAGACGCCACCGAGAGCCGAAAAACTGTTTTCAGTTTTACTTAACAGATGACGCCACGGCATTTTACGCTGGCGGCATGGGACGGATTTTCACTGGGGATGATAGCATGTTTTAGCTAGATCTCGATAAAACGTTGACCTTTTGATAAAATTGAGATTTCTTTACGCGCACAATAACATTTATTCGCACAACAATGTAAATCCGTCGCTACTCTTTTTCGCGATGTCGCGTTCATGTGGTTGCTCCACCACGCGACACGACAGCGCGACAGGGTGTGCCTGTCGCGTCGCTTGTCGCTGTCGCTTGAATATCGGGTGCATGTGGTTGGGCCTTTATGATCAATCGAGTCGAAAGCCTTCCATAAATCTAAAAAAAAGACCAAGTGTAACCTTCTATTTTTCAATGTTCTCAATTATTTTATCTTTAATATCTAGAAGGGCTTGCTCTGTTGACATATTCTTTGGAAACCACACTGGTACTTAGAGATTACATTATGTTTAGTCAAGAAGGACCACAGTCTGTCAACCACGACACTTTCAAAAACTTTTGAAAATATATTTAAGACCAATATTGGCCGGTAATTTGAGACTTGATCTTTCGCACCACCTTTATGGATTGCTGTTATTCGAGCGGTTTTTAGCGCATCAGGAAAAATTCCTGAATATATTGACAAATTGACAATGTAAGCTAGAACGACACTTATTTCGCCCGAAACATATTTAATCGGCTCCGGCCGAATTCCGTAAGGTCCTGCCGAGGCTGTACACTTCATTTTGTCCATCAGATTTTGCATCTCAACACTATCTGCGGCTTGCAGAAAGATAGAGCTGGGCACCGGCGGGATATCGATTACACGAACCAGGCTTCTTTCGCCTCCTCTCGAGGCACATGATCCAGCTTGTACAAAATGTTCGCTCATGCTCGTCATTTGACTTTTGTTCAGCAGTTGTATCTGTGACGGGCAACTTGACTTTCTACTCGTTATCTTATTCACAGCATTACATGTCAGTTTTGGTTCGTTGCGTATGCCTGAAAACAGATGTTGGTAGTAATCTTGTTTGGCGTTCTTCAGTTTGCTTTGTAGGTGATTCCTGAACTTTTTATATGTCGCGAACTGTTCTTGACCACGTGTTTTTATAAAAAGTTGATACATCGCATTTTTCGTTTTTATGTCCTTATACAAATGACGGTGTATCAAAGGTTTTCGTACTTTCTTATTTCTGCTTCGTTCATATCGTAGCGAGAAATCTAATTCATAAGAACTTTGTATGTTTGAAAGAAAGATGTTAAAAGCTGTGTTAACATTTCTTTCATGGTAGACCACCTGCCAGTCTATAGCTACAATTAATTCCCGAAAGTGTTCTAAAGAAAAGTTGTTTATTATTCAGCGATAACAAGGTGCATGGGTAGAGAGATTGTTAGTGAAATTGGTAAAGGAAAATAGGGGTAAATGGTCACTTATGTCACTTGCAAGAACGCTGGCAAATACTTCATCTTCATTTACGTTTGCAACACAGATGTCAATTCATCATCATCATCATCATCAGCCCATATTTTATGTCCACTGCAGTACGAAGGCCTCTCCCTGCGATCTCCAATTACCCCTGTCTTGCGCTAGCGTATTCCAACTTGCGCCTGCAAATTTCCTAACTTCATCATCCCATCTGGTTTTCTGCCGACCTCGACTGCGCTTCCCTTCTCTTGGTATCCATTCTGTAAACCTAATGGTCCACCGGTTATCCATCCTACGCATTACAGGGCCTGCCCAGCTCCATTTCTTCCGCTTAATGTCAACTAGAATATCGGCTATCCCCATTTGTTCTCTGATCCACACCACGCTCTTCCTGTCTCTTAACGTTAGTCCTAAGATTTTTCGTTCCATCGCTCTTTGTGCGGTCCTTAACTTGTTCTCGAGCTTTTTTGTTAACCTCCAAGTTTCTGCCCCATATGTTATCACCGGTAGAATGCAATTATTGTACACTTTTCTTTTCAACGACAGTGGTGAGCTCCCAGTCAGGATTTGGTAATGCCTGCCGTATGCACTCCAACCCAATTTTATTCTTCTGTAAATTTATTTCTCGTGATGAGGGTCCCCTGTGAGTAATTGACCTAAATAAACGTACTCCTTTACAGACTCTAGAGTCTGACTGGCGATCCTGAATTCTTGTTCCCTTGCCAGGCTATTGAACATTATCTTTGTCTTCTGCATGTTCATCTTCAACCCAATTCTTACAATTTCTCGATTAAGGTCCTCAATCATTTGTTGTAATTCGTCTCCATTGTTGCTGAATAGGACAATGTCATCTGCAAACCGAAGGTTGCTGAGATATTTGCCGTTGATCCTCACTCCTATGCCTTCCCAGTCTAAGAGCTTGAATACTTCTTCTAAGCATGCAGTGAATAGCATTGGAGAGATTGTGTCTCCTTGCCTGACCCCTTTCTTGATAGGTAACTTTCTACTTTTCTTGTAGAGAACCAAGGTAGCTGTGGAATCCTTGTAGATGTTTGCTAAGATATTCACGTATACCTCCTGTTCTCCTTGATAACGCAATGCCTCTATGACTGCTGGTATCTCTACTGAATCAAATGCCTTTTCATAATCTATGAAAGCCATGTAGGGAGGTTGATTGTACTCCGCAGATCTCTCCATTACCTGATTTATGGCATGAATATGATCCATCATAGAATATCCCTTCCTGAAGCCAGCCTGTTCTCTTGGTTGGTTGAAGTCAAGTGTTGCCCTGATTCTATTGGAAAATATCTTGGTGAATATTTTATACAATACTGAAAGCAAACTAATGGGTCTATAATTCTTCAGTTCTTTAACGTCTCCCTTCTTATGGATTAGTATAATGTTGGCATTCTTCCAGCTCTCTGGTACACCTGAAGTTGTGAGGCATTGCGTATAAAGGGCCGCAAGCTTTTCAAACATGATATCTCCTCCATCTTTGATTAAATCTACTGTTATTCCATCTTCTCCAGCAGCTTTTCCCCTGGTCATGTCTTTCAAGGCCCTTCTAACTTCAGCGCTAGTTATAGAAGGAGCCACTGTATCCACTTCATCACTATTTTGAATGAAAGTAGCTTGGCTGTTTTGGGCACTGTACAGGTCAGTATAGAATTCTTCCGCTGCTTTTACTATGTAATCGAAATTGCTGATGATATTACCATGCTTATCTTTCAGTGCATACATCTTGCCTTGTCCTATGCGAAGCTTTCTTCTTACTGATTTAATGCTGCGTCCATATATATATATTTTACGGCTTCCTCAATCTTTCCCACATTATAATTTCGAATATCCCTTACTTTTTTCTTGTTGATTAGTTTTGACAGTTCAGCGAATTCTATCTGATCTCTTGAGTTGGACATTTTCATCTTCTGTCGTTTCTTTATTAGGTCCTTTGTTTCTTGGGAGAGCTTACCTACTGGTTGCCTTGGTACCCTACCTCCCACTTCAATGCTGCTTCTGAGATCAACCTAGTTACGGTTTCATTCATTACCTCTATGTTGTCTTTATCTTCCTTTTCTAAAGCTGCATATTTGTTTGCAAGCACCAGCCTGAATTGGTCTGCTTTTACCCTTACTACCTCTAGGTTGGCCGGTTTCCTCTTGACTAATTTCACTCTCTCTCTCTTCAAATTGAGAGAAATCCTAGACCTCACTAACCTGTGGTCACTGCCCTTAACCTTACCTAACACTTCTACATCCAGCACTATGCTTGGATCGGCAGAAAGTATGAAATCTGTTTCATTCCTTGTTTCTACATTAGGGCTTTTCCAGGTCCACTTCCTGTTGCTGCGCTTCCTGAAGAAGGTATTCATTATTCGGAGCCTATTCCTTTCCGCGAATTCTACTAACATCTCTCCTCTTGCATTCCTAGAATCGATGCCGTAGTTGCCAATTGCTTGCTCACCAAGCTGCTTTTCCCCCACTTTTGCATTGAACTCGCCCATGACTAAAGTATACTGAGTTTGCACCTTTCTCATTGCTAGTTCAACATCTTCATAAAACTGTTCTATTTCTTCATCATCGTGGCTAGAGGTTGGGGCATAGGCTGGTACTACCTTCATTTTGTACCTCATATTCAGCTTTATTACGACGACTGCTACCCTCTCATTAATGCTGTAGAATTCATCAATGTTGCCCGCTATGTTTTTATGCACTAGAAATCCTACCCCGGATTCTTTCTTTACTGGAAGACCTCTGTAGCAGAGGACGTGGCCTTTAGTCAGCACTGTGTAAGCCTCACCAGTTCTTCTAACCTCACTATGGCCAATAATATCCCAGGAAATGCCTGATAATTCTTCATATAGTCCTGCTAAGCTAGCCTCACTAGAGAGGGTGCGCGTGTCAATTAAAGTGGCACTATTCGCTGTAACTCTGGTTGGTAACTTAATATGGTTTGTGCAGGTGTGGGAAGCTAGAAGTGATTTCAGTTCCCATGCCCACATGCCATGTCAGCTCACGTCTATATATCTCCCATGATTATCATAGGTTCATTGCTAGAACAGGTATGCGATAGCATGCCTGTTCTAGCAATGAACCTGTGATGAATCACATAGAGAAATGCATTGGCTTTCGAGTTAGGTTCTTAACAAAACATCGCTTTATGCATTGAAGCACAATATTAACTGGAACGCCAATGTATTTCTCCGCAAAACTCGGGAAATAATATCTCGAAACTAGTCTCATCTTGAGAATTAATTCTAAGTGGATCCGCCTTGTGATCTCCACGGCTAGAATTTGTAAATTGCAATATGGGCCATCAGGTAATTAGTTGAAAACTTACTAGTGAATTTTTTTGTTAATTAATCGATTATGCCTTTCAACTTTTTGTGCAAGTAACGTCCACCTCTTCGAGTAGACCAGCTCATTAACTATAAATATGTTATCTGCCACAGACAACCTTTAAGAATTTTTTCGAAGTGTTCGCTGAAACACGCGGTATATAGCTTCGCTCTAATAATTGCTGAAGCCGTCTTAATACCGAATGGCATGTACAAAAAAATGGTAATGCCTGACTTTGTTGAAAAAGCAGTTTCTTCCAGAGTCACTTGCCAATATCCGTTTGTCAAATTAAGTTGCGAAAAATATATTTTTATTCATACTTCAGCAAACATGTTTTTTCGACATCGGCATCAGACAGGAGAACGCTGTTTACACGCCGGAAATCGAAGCAAGCCCGATTGGTATAATGAGATTTTTTGCAAGAATTAAAGGAGCATTGTAGGGAGACTAGGAATGTTCGATCACTCCTATTTGAGCATATCATTCACTTCTTTTTTCAACCACGTCCTGCATGGCGAAACGCAACGGATATTAAAGTGTACTGATAGGTGCGGAGGTTATTAGTCCGAGTCGACATTCTAACAGATTTGTTCTTCCAGGAACTTCTGAAGATATATTCTTAGAGTATTGCAACAATTCTTCCACCTGCAACTTCTGTTGTTAATTCAATTCCGCTGACCTTTGGATAGCTTCTATACCGGGTACTCCTCCAATGTTAAGGCTGGGAATTGGGTTATCCGTTCCCTCTTCTTCAACCACATGTTAGGAATTTCTTTGGAGACACACAGATTTTAAAGAAGGGCGCTCTTGATTGATAAATAAAAGAAAAAAAGTTCACAACGTGCGTGACGACTGCCTTCCATCGCGGGCCTCATCTACCTTTATGTTGCCAGCACTGCTATCCGATTACACTAATACTCGGCCATTCCTGACAGCAAACTGTCATCAATTCATACGGTATAGTCCCGAAGATACATAGGTCTTTTGGACACACGTGTGCTACGTCTCGGCAGGCTGTCTTCCTCGTAGGTGCTTGATTGGTCGCACAGTTCTTGGCATCTTCCATCCCATCTCTTCAGTTGCCTGATGTGGGCGGTGGTCGAGTACACCCTTTTCTTTCAGTTTGTCTCGGTCACTCTGTAGGTGTCCGCTGACACTATTTCTATCACAGTCAGTAGACTTCTGCAATTCTTCTGGGTTTTTGTTGAGGCGCCGGTGTGTTCTGGAACGCAGCGCATGACCACTATGTCTCTAACGCTCAGCTTGTCCGCAATGAAGTGATGGTTGTCGAAGTACTGCTTCGACTTTTCTTGCGGGTTCGCTATGTCCCTTTGAGCCGTCTCTTGATGGTGCTCCCGACATACCCACTCGTTAATCTCCGTGTTTAGCCATCTTAGAACACCATCCTGCGTACTTCGTTGATAACCAGCAGAAGCCTGAAAGGGCTAGTGCCGGCTGAGGCATTATATGCACTGTTTAGGTAGCTCTCTACCTCCTTGATGTTCTGATCCCAGTCCTTGTGAGTCGGGTCCTTGATTGTAGACATAATACACGGCGCCAGTGTTCGATTCACACGCTCCCCCTGACCTTTAGCCCTTGGATGGTGAGCCGACTTCGGTGTGTGAGCCTCACAGTTTTCCTGACAGAAGGCTTCGAAGCCGTGGGAAGTGAAGCAGGAACCACAGTCTGAGATGATGCGCTCCGGTAGTCCGAACTCGGTTATAAAACTCTGCATGCACCGCAGCACATTTCTCGCTGAGGTGTCTCGCACAGGGTAGAGGCGCACAATCTCGGTCAGATTTTCCACCAGCACCAATATCCACTGATTTTTCTTGGAACTTCTCGCAAACGGACGAACATGGTCCACGTGTACAACTTGAAATGGCCTCTTCCAAGGTGGTATCGAGTGCAGAAGTTCAGTTTTCTGCCCACCAGGAATCTTTGTCAACAGACACTCGAAACACTTATGGATGTGCTGGTCCATGTCGCGCTTCATCCGAGGAAACCAATAAAGTTCCTTGATTTTCGTTACCGTTCGGTTTCTGCTAAAATGTCCCTGTAAGTCGTGAAACTTTACACACAGTGTTTTACGCATGCTCGTTGTCATCACGAAAAGAAGTCGTCCATCTCCTTCCACGTAAAACAGCCTTCAATACTTCAGTCGTAGGTTTCTGACCTTGACACTTTCTTCTCTCGTCCTTTCCTTGATTGACTTCTCGAGAATTCGTGCGAGGTTAGCCAAGTCCGCATCAGATCGCTGGAGGGTCACAACTTGGTCCTTTAAATTCAAGCTAAGGCACACTTCGATCCTTGTCTCGACAACCTAATCAAGCGTGTCCTCCGGCGCTCCTACGAGTTTACGACTCAAATAGTCCACGTGTGCCATTTTCTCACCTGCCTCGGTGCTTCACTTCGAAGTCATACTCTTGAAATAAGTCGAACCACCTTGCTATATGTGGTTGAAGAGTCTTGCGTGCATTCAGATGCACAATTGCTTGGCAATCTGTTACAAGCGTGAACGGAATGCATAGGAGAAATGGACGAAGTCTTTCCATACTCCAGACTGTTGCCATCAGCTCCAGTTTTCCCCCATGGTAATTCTTTTCAGCCTCAGTGGTGCCCTTACTGACACAAAACACCAAGTGCCAGCGTCCGGGCTCATCTTGTTGAAGGATCATTCTCGCAAGTCCAGGTTCGGTTGCGTCCGTGTGGAGCTTCCTTAGAGCCGAAGGGTCGTACAACTTCATAAAGGGTGGCTCTGTCAGTTCTCTTCGGAGCTGGTCGAAAGCTTCCTGTTGCTCCACTCCCCATATAGACTTTGTGTCTCTCCTGGTCAGAGAAGTAAGCGGTTCTGCCTGCAGGGCATAGTGGGGAATGAACCGTATGAAAAATCGTGTCAGGTCCAGAAACCTCCTGACACTATGAACATCAGTTAACGTGCTAGCGTCCTATATGGTTCGTTGCTTCACTTCACCTCGCTGCAGGTAGCCTTTCGGTATCTTGATACCTAAGTAGTCGAGTTCGTAACATCCAAACACACACCATGGATAGCTTTAGGGTTAGACTAGCAGCTCGCAGAGAATCCAGTACTTGTTTGAGCCGAACCAGCAAGTCTTCACAGTCCTTGGCTGGAATCAGCAAGTCGTCCATGTAACACAATGCTACAGTATTACGCAGAGATCCTAGGACCTTGTTCATTAGACGTTGAAATACAGCAGGACCATTTCTCAACTCAAAAACCATACCTTCAAACTTCTGATGGATTTTAATTTGAGAAATTCAATTTTTGTTCACTAACGCCTTCAGCCACGTGGAGGGCCTATGTGCTGGGGGTGGTTCGGGATGATGAGGTTCGGCATGATTATTTCCGCCAGACGCCGATGCTCAATGCCGACGCCAGATTTTCTACGACACGGGGTCCTTAACGCTCTCGCGTTAAAATGCCATGCTTTGAACATAGGAAAAGTAGGCATAAAGGTCCGTAGTTAGATCCCAAATCAAAGACTTGTTGAATGTCCTCAACGGCATGTAAGGAAACTTCAGTTTGTTTGCATATTATTAACGCGATAGTGTTTAGGGCCCCGTGTCGCAGAAAATCCGGCGTCGGCAACCGGCGTGTGATCGCGGGTGGCGGAGAAAATATTCCAACCACATCGACCGCGCAGGCCCTCCACGTGGTGCAAGGTGTTGGGGAACCAAAATTGAATTTCAGTTAATGAAATCCATCAGAAAAATGATAAAGTACGACTTTACAATTCGGCGTCGGATTCGCCGTCTGATTGTTTACCAATCGGCGTCGGATTGTAATTTGAATGTACGAGAAAACCTAAATCTGCTACGAGGAAGGCCAAACATTTCTACCAGACCTGCGCACGTCGGGGCAACAGCAAACGAATAACCCAATAATAAAAAAAGGTGCTAGGGCCTTCAGATTTTAATATAAGACCATTTATATTGCCCCTGGAAAAACGCGTTTCCAGCAATGCATTTCAGTTTGAAAGTGAAGCCATCTTTAAGTGGATCGGTGTAAGCTTGGTCTTTGTAAGCTGGCTTTCCCACGTTCAGTGTTCCAGTGAATGAAGCCTACTTGCCGTATGCGAACGATGCGATGTGAACGGGTCCCGATAACGCTATCGCGCACTACTCTTAAAGGCGAAGCTTAAGCGTCCTCCAAGGTTTTCTTTTAACAGCCGGCCGTAAGTTGTGCCGCTAGCCGCAAAACCTCACCAAGCTATGGCGTCACTGCGCTGCCTAGCAACCGCCTCGCGGAGCGGCGTGTGCTTCACCTCCTCTCCGTGCCGTGCACATGTTGCCTTCCACGTGGGACGTTAAGGCGAGGGAAGGAGAGCATGCGCGCCGCGCGCGCTATGCTCCGGACAGAGAAAATGAGAGCGAGAGAGAGAGAAAGAAATTGCAGCAGCACCAACAAGGCAACACGCAGAGCTGCATCTCCGCATTAGCATCAAACGCGCGCGGTGTCCGTGACTGCAGCAGGCGCCTCTGGCGGCGGCTCGGCAGGTTTCGACTAGCCACGCCCCAGCAAGTGTGGAGGCGAAGGTAAACACATTCCTAAACACACCGGGAAAATAAATCTCGGACCCGCCGCGACGGCGGCAGAACTCTCGTTGACTCAGGGACGAGTACATGTAGCCTTGACATTGGATGACGAAAGAAGATCCGGACACCTGAAGAAGCCGCTCATCTTGAAGCACGTCGCGCCGCCAAGCGAGAATCTCTGCGTCGGCGGCGGGCCGATTCGGAATACAGTGCCTAGCAGCTCTTAGCATTTCCTAGCAAAACTTTGCCAAGCCTAGTAAAACCTGGAAGATGCTAGGTCGATCACCAGCTCCGCTGCTTACTCCAGTCTGGCACCACTAGTGCAAGCTGCCCAATTTTTTTTTTTTTTTTGTAAACGGCAATGTTGGGGGTATGATGCTCCCAAAGAGCTTGGTGATACTACTCGTAGTCAATAGCTACTTCTCTTAGCTGCGCTGTTACCGGTATCTATTTCCTGTTAAGCAATAAATCCGCGAACAGACCTACCTCCACCATTCAGACCCCCAAACTCAGTAGGTTATGCATAAAATGCCTCCCGGAAGCTTAAGAAATGAACATAGCACTTGTAAGTTTGGTCAACACACACTTCGTTCACGCATAAATACTAAGTCCTCGCTTAGCACAGCCATCAATATCATCGAAGCCATATTGCATGTTTATTAGCGGTAATGTTAAAATAAACAAAATAGTCCGCTGTTCAAGAAATAATGCATTACAAGGGCTACACCGGATTATCTGATGGAGGAACAGGTCTAGAAGCCACACAACAAAATACTGTTATAAATATTTTTTACATGACACTACCCTGTTAAAAAATATAAAAAAATACTTTTTTACTGTACACAACATATTAAATACCCCCAAGCTCATACAATGCACTGCTTTGGTGAGATAAAAATTACGATATAACTTTCGTTCTAGAGTATGGTTGTTACCATCTAATACGGAACTACCGGCGACGCTTCCTCTTAAATAGAAAATCAGACACAGATTGTGTACTCACTTTCAGAGTCACTGGAGAGTGTTGTTGACGCAAACAAAATCAATATTATGAGCGCCATGCAACATGACACACCGACACATGCCCAAAAGCGAGTCTTGTCCCTGCGTTTAGAAAATTGCCGCTCGATTTGATAAGCTTTCCTAAATCTTTAGTTGCGAATAAATTTTAAAAATATTATCCTTTTAGCGTTTGACAATTAAATTATGAATATTCGTTCATAATATGAAGCGCAATTTGTACACGGGTGGCCTGAAGAATAAAGTACATGTTCAAATTACGCGTCTTTTCATAATGAACGTAAGCGAATCTGGCAAACTTTCAGCCTTGTTCCATAGATACTTTACTTTCTTTTCAGCCTATGGCATGTTACTTGGATGAACAGACACTCAGGTTGACATACAGTGTACTCAAGTAATGAAAGAAACTTGCCGGCATACAATTTTCAGGAGTTCACTAACATCAAATCTACTATTGATTTTACGTGTGCCTTTCAAGGGCCTCCTACAAATCCGTATGCATATTTAGGTTGTACACTGACAATTACAGAGCAATCTTTTGGTATTGTTTTACTGCAAGAATATTTCCAATTTGCTCTTTATTAGAGGAAACTGGATAAAGTGAAATGTTAGAAGGCTAGTGTCATAAGCACTCCCTCGTTTTGCCTCGACTAGCTTCCACAATTGACATACATTTCCTGCCTTCTCACATACCCGGGCAAAATGACCACGTCACGTTAGCGTCAGTGGCCCTATTGCCTTTCTTTTCCTGCTCTATATTTTTTTCGGTGTTGCTGCGCTGCGCACATGAAGTGGTTGTTTGCGGATTCTGCAATCCAGCGCTTACCCATTTCATGCGCCATTATCAGCGATGTTGATTAACAGCGGCCTATGACACTGCGTGATTCCAAGCGTTTTTTGGTTGTTTTTTGTAAGCTACTAAACCGACGATATTGTTAAGGAGCATCGGGGCTAATTCTGCCCCATGTTGTACGTATTTGTTCGATTAAAAACCTTCCACGCGCACGAGGTGCTCTCTTTTAAAGGCGGCAGCGCAGCAGCGGGTTCTTTTCAGTTTTGGGCCTACAAGAACGGA
This sequence comes from Dermacentor silvarum, assembly GCF_013339745.2. NCBI lineage: Eukaryota > Metazoa > Arthropoda > Arachnida > Ixodida > Ixodidae > Dermacentor > Dermacentor silvarum. Next base: position 135,550,195 of record NC_051163.1, read on the forward strand.
AATATTTGCTTCCCAACGCCCATATGTGGTGCGATGGAAGTTCAACATGCTGGGATTAGAGGGGATGCAGGGGTCAAGGGGGCACGCCTGGTCTCAAGAAGTAGGTGCCTTACGAGTATTTAATGTAGCCTAGCACAATCATCGGCCTCTCTTTGGAGACGAGAGTTTGAGTAATGTAGCCCAGCACAATCCTCGGCCATTCAATGGGGTCTCGTGAAAAGTAAGGTGGCGTTTAACGCCGGCCATGTTATATGTCGCAGAAGAAAAGTGACCACGAGCGATGTGATTCGCACAGAACTTGTTTGCTTGCAAATAGCAAGCGCTGCAAAAAGCTCGCTTTATACGATAAGTGTTCAAGTTTGGGACGGAACCGTTGGCGTAAAGATCAGTATATTTCGGGGGGATTTTATAATGTATGCGTAACGTTCCGATTAGGTGCCCAACACTTCGTTGAGCCGCTTGAGCGCTAAAGAGTAAAGCAATCAGGTACGAACAAACTTTGCCCTGGCAGTCATGGTGTTACCGAAAGTAAACGTCACGGCCACTCACGATGAGAGGCATGTCTCACTGTGGCACTTTAGTTGTGCAATGTTTTTAAAGCCAACGTCTGCTTAGCTCACTTCAACGTTTTAGCGTATCTGGGATCTCGCTATCTTGCACCCACTTACGGAAGAGATGGTCGGGTAATTGGTTTGTAGATGTAATATTGTTACAGTGCTCTGCACAATATCGAGGAAGAGGAGCACGAGCTTGAGGGCTGAAGAAGACGACGCTTCAGTGACTGATGGTTGTGTCAATCATTGTCAATCGTGTAAATATAGTATATATATTTTCCCGTCTTGCTTCTTCCCTCCATCACATATTTGGTGGAGGTGCGGGGTACTACTGTGCACGACGGAGCTCCGAAGCGGACGTAGCCTATGGCCACTAACAACATGACGAACGATGGAGCCGGTGCTGGTACAGCCGCCATGGCGACAGGAGCAACCGCTACCCCAACGCCGACAGTCATCTTGTCCCCGCCCCTCGACCCAGGCATGCTTTCCGGGACCGACAATCTTGACGTCGATGAGTGGCTCCACGTGTACGAGCTTGTCAGCGCCCATAACGGGTGGGATCCAACTGTTATGTTAGCAAACATAATTTTCTACCTGCAAGGCACGGCACGGGTCTGGTTTCGAAACTATTATGAATTGACTAGCTGGGAGCAATACAAGCAAAAGCTCCGCGAGTTAATCGGCAAGCTTGTTGGCCATCAGCGGGCTGCGCAAAAGGAACTTGGGTCTCGTGTCCAGACGTCAACCGAATCATACCTGACATACATCCAGGATGTGCTCGCCCTTTGCTGCAAGGTTGACGAGCGGATGTCAGAAGAAGACAAAGTGAACCACGTACTGAAGGATATAGCGGACGACGCTTTTCATCTGCTGGTATATAAGATTTTTTTGACCATCGACGACGTCATTACTGAATGCCGACGCTTCGAAGAAGCAAAAAGTCGTCGCATCGCACACCGATTCACGCGTCTTCTGAACACAGCTCCTACGTCGTCGTGCGAGAATCTTCACTCTCCGCATCAGCCGCCAACGTCCGAGAGCCTCGTTCGTGTCGTTCGGCGAGAGATCGAAGCCGCGGCACCGGTTGGCTTCCAGACCTATGCTACCGATTCTCGAGCGACAATTTCCCTCGTGCAGTCTGTCGTACGCGAAGACTTGGCGAACCTTGTCATTCAGTCTGTCTGTTACGTCAACCGATCGGATACCAAGGCCTTTCCTACGATGCCTGCTTCGCGATGCCGGTACCCCTCTTGGCCTTTTCGCAACCCAGCTGAATGGCGAACATCCAATGACAGGCCGATTTGCTTCAACTGCCGACGCGTTGGCCACATTTCCTGTCACTGCCGCAATACCTGGACGTCATCGCAATATCAGTCTGCGTCCCCACCTTACCGCCGTTCACCAGGTACACGACCACCACCGGAAGATTGCACAGAGCCCTACTACTCTACTCAAACGTCCGCATCTACACGGCAGAGTCATTCACCCTCACAACGATGTCCCCTGCCTCGCTCACCCACTATTCGCCGTTGTCCGTCCCCCATGTACCGGTGCTCTACGGGAAACTGACGGGTGCAGCTCCGAGGGGTGACGCTGCTAGATCGACCCGGACTGCAATACCTCTACTGACCTTACCGACTGATAGGAATTTACTTGATGTGTATGTGTATGGCGTCCCTGTTACTACTCTGCTTGATACCGGTGCGCACATCTCTGTGATGAGCGACCAGCTTCGTCCTCCTTGAGAACGATAAGGAATTACACCTCTCTATGCCAAGAACAAGTAGCAGTATTCATCAACTAATATGTTCAGGATATGTTTACACTAAGGACGAGTCAGTAAGACGAGCAACTAATTACAGGTTATATTTCCAACAGCAGTTGCAGGGCTGACCAGTTAGATTGACCGCGCGAGCCCAGCTGGTTCTTCCTCTTTTCTGGAGTGATGGCGCCCACGCGCCTCGTTCAAACCGTCAAATACCACACGCGTGTAGCATAATCCCCCGGCGGCAGAAGCGACGTCCCGGAGCGTCTAAATGTCATCCCCAGGAGGGTGATACTGCTTCAGCCGTGTAACGTGTACGATATCAATGGACTGGGAAGTAGATGGGACGTCAGGGGCTTTCTCGTAGGTGACGGGAGTCACGGCACGAAGCACTCGGTGTGGGCCTGTCTAACGAGACAGCAGTTTTTATTGCGATAGCAATTATATGGACACTTCAACCGGATTGCTGCCGTCGGCGTCGACGTCGCCGTGAGGTTCCCTATAGATAAAATCTTCGCCGCGCGCCGTATGCCCGAGCGGAAGCGTGCAGGGACGCGCGTTATCACGGAGAGCGAACGCACTCAATCTCCCACGCGCAAGCAAGGAAGCGGGAAGCCAGCGCCGGAGGGAGCGCGGGGGGGGGCTTCCCGCTTCAAACAACCGCGCTCGTCGCTCGCTCGCACTGTCGCTTATCTCCACACGGCTCTGACCTTTATGCGCCGTGCATTCGCCACTGAGTTTCCGTTGTAGTGATAGACCGCACGTACCTTCGCCCGTTGCTGCGGCGTATGCGCTCGCTGCCAGCGTTTTGACAGTCGTTGTCTGCAGTCATTCAGTGTGATCTATTCATGTTTGTTTGTGCGCGCTCACACCACGCTTGTTCAATCAGTTAGTAATAGTCGGGCCACATTTTCCAACGCACGCTACACATGCAATGCTGATCGGGTCGGCAGTGCAGCACTACAGGTGTGACCCTTCGCACGCGCTGCCCACGGGAAGCGCTTCTCATCAACACCACCGTTTCACACGTGCCTTCTCGTGGTCATCGAGTCTCTCTTCATGTCGGTCTACTTACGCCGCAGCACACCTGCTTGCTTAATCAGCTCATGTTTACTACAATTTATATTGCTACCAAAGCCGCTCACCTTACTTCGTATGACATTGCTGTGTTGCTATCGCATTCATTGCTTCGCCCTTAGGGCGAAACTGTGACATTTTTTTCTGACAGGCCGACCTGACGCGACGGAGACCATAGAAGCACCAAAGAACCATGGGGGGAAGTGCACGTCTCAGTGTCGCCGGTCGTACAAACGCCTTTGACTCTCTTGGCAGGGCAGAAGGCGGTCACGGGCAATTTCCCTTCGTGGGCAGCGCGGGCGACGGCGTCAAGTGCATATTCACTGGTAGGTGGCGCGTGAACAGGGAGGGTTGTGTCGAGGGGCAGTGCTAGTTCTCGGCCGAAGAGAAGGATAAATGGGGAATAACCGGCTGTGTCGTGGGGCGAGGTATTATACTCAAACGTGACAAACTGTAGTCCCAGTCTTTGTGGTCTGAAGAGACATGCTTCGCGAGCATGTCTGTGAGAGTGCGATTGAGACGCTCCGTGAGGCCATTCGTTTGCGGATGGTATGACGTGGATAGCTTTGGCCTCGTGGCACAGGACTGCAGGATGTCCGCGATAACTTTTGATAGGAATATCCGGCCACGGTCTGTGAGAAGTTGTCGCCGAGCTCCATGTAATAAAATCACGTGGTGTACAAGAAAATCGGCGACATCTGTGGCACAGCTTGTAGGGAGCGCTCGGGTGATGGCGTTGCGCGTGGTGTAATCGGTGGCCACAGCGATCCACCTGTTCCCAGAGGTAGAAAGAGGAAAAGGACCGAGTAAGTCTAAGCCAACCCGAAAGAATGGCTCCGCGGGAATGTGGTGTGGTTGAAAGTACCCAGCAGGGAGCGTCGATGGTGTTTTGCGTCGCTGGCATTTCTCACACGCAGCTACGTATATTCGAACGCAGCGAGCAAGCCCTGGCCAAAAGAAGCGTCGGCGGATCCAATCGTAGGTACGTGACACACCGAGGTGACCGGCAGTGGGGAGGTCGTGAAGTTCGTGGAGAACAGCCGAGCGAAGGTGTTTAGGGAACACAAGTAGTAATGCTGGGCCGTCAGGGTGAACGTTGTGGCGGTAGAGTACTCCATCATCAAGTTAAAAAAATTATGGGGTTTTACGTGCCAGAACCAGTTCTGATTATGAGGCACACCGTAGTGGGGGACTCCGGAAATTTGGACCACCTGAGGTTCTTTAACGTGCAGTTAAATCTAAGGACACGGGCGTTTTCGCATTTCGCCCCCATCGAAATGCGGCCGCCGTGGCCGGGATTCGATCCCGCGACCTCGTGCTTAGCTGCCCAACACCATAGTCACAGAGAAACCACGGCGGGTGCCTTCTTGAAGCGTGAATAAGCGAAGGGAACTGTTGGCAAGTGACGATACCAGGTGGTCAATCATTATACGCAAGGACGGGTCACGGCGCTGCTCGTCGGAGACATGGATCTGTGGAAAAACAGAGAGAACGCCAGCGTCGGTGTCAGCATCAGACATAGAGGTCGGGTCTTCGACTGGGTAGCGAGAGAGGCAATCTGCATCCTGGTGTTGGCGTTCCAACTTGTACTTCACTGTGTAAGGATATTCTTGTAGTATAAGGGCCCAACGACCGAGCCGGCCAGTAGGATCCTTGAGCGACGGAAGCAACAGAGCTCATGATGGTCTGTGATTACTGAGAAGGGCTTGCCATATAAATATGGACGAATCTTTGAAACAGCCCAGACGAGAGCAAGACATTCGTGCTCGGTAATCAAATAGTTGCGCTCTCCAGTTGTAGGAGCCGGCTAGCGTAGGCTATAACGCGGTCGTGTCCGTGTTGGCATTGCGCTAAGACGGCGCCCATCCCATAACCACTGGCATCGGTTCGGATCTCTGTAGGTGCGGACGGGTCAAAGTGGGCCAAGATCAGTGGATTGGTGAGAATCATGATAAGGCGTGAAAATGCGGCAGCCTGAGGGGAACCCCACGTAAAAGGCACGTCTTCAGACGTTCAGTGAGTGGTCGAGCGATTGATGCGAAATCTTTCACGAACTATCTGAAATAAAAACAGAGCCCCACAAAACTCCGGACGTCTTTGACAGACTGAGGTACAAGAAAAGCCGTTACTGCTCGAACCTTCTCCAGGTCGGGTTGTACTCCGGAAGCATCGACGAGATAGCCGAGCACTGTAATCTGTCGGCGCCTGAAGTGGCACTTCGATGAGTTTAATTGGAGCCCAGCCTTGCGGAAGACGTCTAGGATAGCTGCGACGCGCACAAGGTGCGTCTCAAATGTAGGAGAAAACGCAAGGACGTCGCCGAGGTAACAAATGCAAGTTGACCATTTGAAACCTTGAAGCGGAGAGTCCATCATCCATTCGAACGTGGCGGGGGCTTTGCATAAACCGAGTGGCATAACCTTAAATTGGTAGAGGCCATCTGGAGTGACGAAACCTCTCTTTTCTTGGTCTTGCTCATCGACGGTAATCTGCCAATAACCCGATTGAAGGTTGATGGACGAGAAGTATTTGGCACCGTGAAGACAATCAAGGGCGTCGGCGTTTCGTGGTAAAGGGTAAACGTTCTTTTTAGTGATTCGGTTTAGGTGGCGGTAATCAACGCAGAAACGCCACGTGCCATCTTTCTTTTTGACGAGCACGACCGGCAACGCCCAAAGACTCGACGAGGGCTGAAGAATGCCTTTGGCGAGCATCTTGTTGACTTCCTGCTGAATAACTTGCCGCTCTGCCGTGGACACGCGATACGGTCGGCGGTGAATGGGGACATCATCGCCAGTGTTTATCCGATGCTTAACAAGGGAGGACTGACCAAGCGGTCGATTGTCGGTGTCAAATATGTCGCGATAGGAAATCAAGACGATGTAGGGTGGGTGCTTAGTAAGGTGCGAGGTCCGGAGCGACCATGGGACGTAGTGGGCCGTCGAGGTTCAAGGCATCCTGCGGGTAATCAAGAGGATCTGGAAACGCGTCGCCTGCAAAAGCAGTGACGTGGTCGTTTGTCGCTGACGGGAGCGTGGCCACTGCTATGCCTTCAGGTATGCCTCTGCTTGGACCGCAAGGTCTGCAGTATGTACTAAATAAATAAATAAATAAATAAATAAATAAATAACACTTCCTTGGTCAAGCCCAAATTGATAACGGGGAGACACATCCGATTAGCGGCAAGGGTAACGACGGAGTGTGGCACAGACGTCGCGCGCCAGGAGCACATCACGAATAGGGGCGACGACATAGTCGTCATAAGGCACGGTTGCCATTGAGGTCAATTCGACGAAGGTTAGGGCTTTTCGAGGTAAAGGAATAAACGCTGTAGTGCAGAGGGTGTTCGGTTGTTCGGGGCGAACGTCTGAAAGAAGAGGAAACTCGAGGCACAGCGTACCGGTGGAACAATTGATGACGGCAAAACGCGTCGGCAGAAATTCGAGCCCGAAGATTAGGTCATGACGGCAACTGGTCAGCACGGTGAACAGGACGGGAACTTGGCGGCCAGCCATTTCAATGCGAACAGTGCACATACCCCTGACGGCAACAGTGGCGCCATTGGCGACGCGTACGGCTCGAGTGACGGCAGGCGTAAGAACTTTTTGGAGGCGACGACATAGGTTAGCGATCATTATGGACACTTGGGCTCCAGTATCAATCAATGCCGTCAACGGGACACCATCTACGTCTACTTCAATTAGGTTTGTGAGGAGCGTCAAAAGAGGATTAGGACAGGACGAACGTGATGCAGCAATATAATTCAAAGTGAGAATAATTAGTCGTAAACTGGATGGGACGTGAGCGGTCTTTGTCGCTGTCAGCCTCTACTGTGGCGCAGCCAAGTGCCATCTAACTTAACAGCCGCGCCCTCGGCCAGAGGGTGCGGACTAAGGGAGTTCAGACCTTTACTGATAGAATTTTTAGATATTAGGAAGCTTACAACAACGTAGACAGGACATTTCTCTGGGATATGCTAAATATGATGGCATAGACGATGATTTCATGGAGCTGTTGACGGAGCTAGACAGGGACAACTGAGTACTAATCGTATCAGCAGGCCGGAAGTTTCACCGAGATTGAAGCATGGAGGTCCTCTGTTTTAATTTTTCTTCAAGCTTTACGTTAAGGGCCTAGAAAGACCACTGGTAAGCAGTGAATTAGGTATCCATCTAACATCCATTATACTCTTAGGTAAAATTTGCAGCAATAGGTCTTTGGTCAGATGTATGCGGACGACATAGTGTTTCCCCGAAGAATTTACAGAGACTTGCAAATATAAGTGGCAATATGGCGATTGACAGGCCTTACGTGTAGCGCAGAGAAATCGGGAAATATGATCTCTAATGAAGCGACGAGTAATGGCTTGGTATCAGTTCAACAGGAAGTCATACTCATAGCCAAGCAATATGGGTGTATATGAAAACCAAGGAAAGAACTCCTCAATCTTCCACCAAGGTATCGAGAAATGAAAGCCATGCAGAATGCAGAAATATTAAGCATATACCATTCTGAAGCTAAGATATATATGTACGAGGTGGTGCGAGGGATTTGGAAAAGTGTAATGATGCCGCCGCTAACGCTTGCAAGTGCAATTATGTGCTGTAAATAATAAATACTGACACGTATACATGTTTATCTTTCACCCGTGGCCGCTTTCCACAGGCTAACAAATGTTAAACGTTATCGCTCGGCGCAGGACATGTCTGCATGGGAAGCTTCTCGAACGTTATCGATGCTTCTTTCCGTTGCCTGTTGTCACCAACGCTCACCAACGCTGAGCAACGCGAATTGTCTAGAACTTTCTGGAAGACACGCGGGCACCAGGATTATTCTGGAACCTTCGATGACTCACGTATAAAAGCCGACGGGTTTCGCCGCTGATCAGATTTTCGACGATCGCCGGCTGTGTTCGCCGGTTTCGTTGTGCTTCGAGTGTGGGCACAGGTTTGCCGAATAAAGGATCAGTTTCGTCATACACAGTTTTACGACTGTTTACTTCAGCGTCACTACTACGTGACATCTGGTGGAGGTGCTTTTGTGTCCATGCAGCGGACGCCCCAGAAGAGCCGTGATCCAAGCTCGAACCCTGAAGAGAGTACAAACGTTGTCCCGGACCTTCGAGCTAGCCTCAGGCTACGTGACCAATCCCCGGAGTACGGACTTCTTCCCGAGAAGACCAGGAAGTGTATGGCCACGACGACCACATCAACCAAAGCGTCAACGCCGTCAACGCGCCACGTCCACAGCTTGGCGAGCGACCACGTGACATCGCCGACTACCTCGCCGGAGTCCAGTGGCAACCACGACGACCCTCACGCTCGCCGTCACCAGGCCGCTATATCTCGCCTCATCGCCGGCTCTACGCCGGCCCAACCCGGGGCTGATCTCCCAGCCCTTACCCGGGAAACTAAAGGCAGCAACCGATGGAGGTGCCGTTGCTGTGCGACGCAATGCCGAAGATCCTCCGCCACTGACGAAGAAGATTCGGGAATCATCACGACGAGGTACCAGCACGCCGCCTGGCTAGAGCCTTCACGACAACACTTCGCCTCCGAAAGAAGACCTGCCGACACGACGTAGCAACAGCGGAGGAAGCCGACGCAGCCGTGATCCGACGCCACGACTTAACCGCAACGCCAGACGACGACCTACCGACCTAGACTAGCTAATCGATGGTCTTAACGTCTCCGCTCTCGTCGACACTGGAGCCGACTATTCCGTCTTCAGTGGTCCTTTCGCCGCCAAGTTGAAGACGGTGAAAACGGCCTGGCAAGGACCCGATATCCGGACAGCGGGAGGCCACCTAATAACGCCGGCGGGAATTTGCACAGCGCGAGTCACGGTAAACAACCGCACTTACCCGGCGAGCTTCGTAATCCTGCAGCACTGCTCCAGGGATGTCATCCTAGGCATGGATTTTCTAAACCAGCACGGTGCAGTCATCCACTTAGGGTCCAAGTCGATAACGCTTTCAACGCACAACGCGATACCACCCGATACAAACATCAGTTACCATGCCTTGAATGTGCTAGAACAAGTCACCGTTCCGCCTCGCGCCAGCGTAATGATTTTCATATGTACCGAAGTGCCTGCAGACATGGATGGCGTCATCGAGGGTGATCATCATTTACTGCTCGACCGTGAAACTTGCGTCGCTAGAGGCGTAGCTGAGCTACGTGAAGGGAAAGCAAGAGTGACGCTCCCGAACTTCAACCACGAATACAAGCACCTTAACAAAGGCATTACAGTTGCCTACATCGACGAATTAGTACAAGCCAGCAGTGCTTTCGCCTTCACGGATTCCAGTGCACCTGCAACGATGACTGTAATACCTGAACCAACTTTCAACGTCGATCAGAACCTTCCCAGGCATAAGAAAGAAAAGCTAAACGCTCTGCTCCTGCAATGCAAGGACTGCTTCTCGTCGTCGTCAAAACTTCGACAAACCCCTGTCGCTAAGCGCTGCATCATAACCGACGAATATGCCCGATCACTCCGTCAGAGCCCGTACCGAGTTTCGGCGCGCGAACGCGAGGCCATAAGGCAACAAGTCGACGAAATGCTAGGCGAAATACTGTCAGGATTAGATGTTACCATATAGGGTGGAGGGCCGACTGGCTTTGGGGTTCCATGGTAAAAGCAGACATGATGCAGTGCAGGAAACATGGGTTGGGCTTCTTTTGAAGTCAAAGAAGTGCAAAGCAAGAGTAGAGAGACTAAGAACATGGATAAATAGGAACATTTGGCTAAAGTGCACAAATATCTGTATGGAAGAAGAGACCAAAAAAGTTGGCATGGAAGCATGTGCGGAATGAAAGGCTCACACAGCTTTCCAATCTTCATGCAGGTAGGTAATCGTTGCAATATTACGTACTCTTGTTTTGAGTCTGATAATGATGTCATTGCGATGCTTCCCTGTCGAGGAGCCATTATTGCGCCGCTTTGTTAATTGTTACTGATGTGATGTGGAAACGTAGAAAGCAATCCTTGGAGGGGAGGTGGGTTATTTTGTAAGTGTCCACCTAGTGGACATTTCTATTTAGTCTACTGGTGAAATTCTGATGGGCTGGGCTGCGATACGCGTCTGTCGGAGGCAGGCGCCCCCAGCCAATCAGTACTTCAGCAGCATACGAAATGGATATGCCAAGGATATGGACACTTGCAGAATACCTCCCCTGGTCTCTCAAAAGCGTCTCGGCAAACCAACCCCTAACAAAACGAGACCAGTAATTTTTAGCTTTCTCGATTCTAGACAGTAATCAATAACATTAGGAAAGGGACGCAAGTTGAAAAACATAGGTCTGTCTGTTGGGGAAGACTTCTCTAGAAGAACTCGAGAAATAAGAGAAAGATACTGTGGAACAGCGCAATAGAAAATCGAGAAAAACATGACAAGGTTTCTTTGTCTGTAGATAAACTTTACATAAATGGCCAAATTTTCACTTGGGACGCGGACAAGGGGGATAGAGTTGTGCTTAGGAAAAACGAAGGAGCATAGCATCTAAACATGCGAAACCAAACACAGGCGGACACCTAACCCTACTTAATGTAAACGTCAGACGCATTTTACATAAGATTGACGCGCTTGAAAATCTGCTGCTTGCGTCTAATTTTGATATAATAGCGATAACCGAAACGTGGCTTTCCCCCGGCTATCTCAGATCGCGAAATCGTGCATCCAATTACCCCATCATTCGGAAAGACGGACTGTCGTGTGGTGGTGGTCTGGTAATGTTGGTAAAGAAATCTTTTCCATGAAGCTGAGGCTATGTTCTGCAGAATTGCTTGCTACAACACTGCCATAATTACAGGCTACGTATAGCGAAGCCCTGACTCGGACGAAAACTGCGTGAGGAACGTACAGGAGTTTCTGCAGAGCCATGCCTACAGCCATGGGGGAATTTAGCCAACCAGAAATTAACTGAGACACAATGCAATACTCATCACGTTCTTCAGAGTCTCTAATTAACTTAACGCTAAATTTCAACCAACAACAACTAGTTGATAAACCAACACGCTCACAAGAGACTGTAAATAATATACTGAACCTAATACTCCTCTCTGATCACTTCTTTATAAACGAAATGCAAACTAGTATTGTTAAAGGCATATCTGATCATGTTCTATACCAAAATAATCCTTGGAAAACACTATCAATCACTTTTAGAAATTGGATGACCCTTTATGTCCTGACATGCATTGCACACGAATTCGCAGCATTTTCATAACTGGCTTGAGATCCGTCGGTAGACGTAAATGCCCTCTAGAATGACTAATACATGACTGCATTAAGAAATGTATACCACTGAAAATAAACCAATGGTTATCCGTTGAAAATACTAATACATGACTGAATTAACAAATTTATATCATTGAAAATAAAGATAAACACGGGCATACAACCCATGGGTAACGCGTGAGGTAATTCGTGCCAAGCGAAGAGTAAAAAGGTTACGCCGGGCTTTGAAGAACACTGAAAGCGCCATTCATTCTAGACATAAAAGCTGATTAGCGCCAAGGAAGAGCTCAAAATAAAGCTAAACCAATCCAAAAGACAATACCTTAATACTACCTTACTTAACTTTCAGAAAAATAATCCACACAGATTTTCGAATCACATTCGTGCACGCAATTAACTACCAGCAGAACGGCCCCACGATGAAAATGTTGCTCAAGCTAATGCATGCAACTAGTTCCAATTGCTAGTTACTGCTGATAACGGGTTTTTACCCCCAGTTATCCCAATAGATTCCAGCACTGTTCCGATAAACATAACTGACAAGCGAATATTTAACCTTCTACTTGGCTTAGACTGGCAGAAATCTAGTGGCCCTGACAACGTCCCAAATCTATTCCTAAAGCGGTACGCAGAATGGTGCAGCAGGCACCTTGTGTTGATAGCGTTGGCGCGCAATCAACACTATCCCGATGTTAGATGTGCGCCACGCATTCTGGGTACCTCTTCGGTACACGTTATGGCGTCTCCTTGCAAGGTAGGAACCGCTGCTGAAGAAGCGAATCATAGGGCGGCTACAACCAGGCATCATCGGGCTTAGAAGATTGCTGTGCAGAGAGCATTACAAGCCGCAGCTCGCCGTCGACGCCGGGCGGACAGTTTAAATCATTCTCGTCAAAATCGAGGCGAAAGCACTGCCGCGAAGACCTTGTTGTGCGTGGTGTCAAAATTGGAGCTACTCTTGCACCGCTCAACCAGCTTACGCTGTGACGGTGCTGCGTGTGCCGCGCAAGCCTGCGACTTTTCTCTTCACTGGTATCGGTGGTGTGGCTTAGAGGTAAAACCTCCCATTGCTACTGATTGATACCAATGATTACACTGCGCATTTATTTTTTCATTTATTTATATATACTTGCTTAACAGTTTATGATTTCTAAGATGGACACCGGCGGATACTAAATGAGGGAGAGCATAAGAGCTACCGCTGTAAAAATATAAATGAACACATATAACCTACTTACTCGTCACCTTGGTCCTCTATTGGAAATATTGAAACATACAAATAATGTAATTAATCCGCAGCAACAGCCTAAACTTGTACATGCACTTGGCGCAACCAACTTGATCCATTCTGTGCGTCATAATTGCCACAGAAAAATACTGCTTCTATTTTACTCTCTTGTTATGACTCAGAAACAATATAAGCTATGATTCGGCCTGCTTAAGTGTGCTAATCAGTATTTAAAAAGAAGCATACATCAGAAAGGCCCCTGAACGCTTTGTATCTGTTGACGATGCGGCTTTAAATGGAACGATTCATTTCTTACGAAAACAAGAACTGGAAGCAGTGAATTTCAGTGCGACTTAAAACTGCCCTGCCCTGCTTTTGATATGCTGAGAAAACTTCTTTTGGTAAACTATGTCTGCGTCATGTCATTTGAAACGCATTTAAGTTCCAGTAGCGGCTTTTATGACGCTGTTTCGGAAAATGCGTTTTAAAGTCCTTCCATATAGCAAACATGCGATAATTCAGTTATTTCCAAGCAATTTCTTCGACGGCCCATAAGCATATGGGATAAATTATGAAAGTTTTAGGAGTTGTTAATTGATTAAACAATTGATTCTGAGGCCATACTTCAATCCTGTTTTTCGCTTAGGTCATAACAGAGCGCGTGCTAAAGATGTGGTAGCTCTTTACTGCAGATAGTTTCGACTGGTTTTCTGAGTGAAGTTCACCGAACCATATTAGGCTGCAATAATTAGCAGCATGAGCTATTGTGCGTGTGTGTGTGCGTGTGTGTGTGTGTGTGTGTGTGTGTGTGCGTGCGTGCGTGCGTGCGTGCGTGCGTGCGCGCGCGCGCGCGCGTGAGAAATTTATTTAAAGAGGTCCGGAGGCTCGACTTAAGCCGAGGTGGGCCGCTCCCACGTTGGCACTGTCAGGCCAAGCCCTTCAGCGACATCATGGGCCCTGTGGACAGCCCTTAGAGGATCATGAAGCAGTGGGCTTTGGATTCATTTTTCCCATTCTGTCCATTCTTCCAGGATGCTGGGAAAGGTTGCGGGGCACCCCGCGAGCATGTGTTTGATTTCAATGCTGCCATTACAAACATTGCATTCCATCCTAATCTCCCTTTCTCGATGTATTTTGCTAATGTGGTACGGCGTGGGGGATGTGCCGGTTTGCGATAAGCGCAGTGAGACTGCCTGAGCCCTGTTTAGTTTTGAGTGTGATTTTGATTTCATTTTCATTTTATTTCCTTAAAGACCCCGTAGTAGGGGTATGACATAAGGGGTGGGAATACAACAATACAAACAAGTGTTACAATGCTTTCACTTCGTTAGATAAAAACGTTGTTACATCTTGAATGAATTGTGATGAACAGGTGACCGCAGCGACTTGATGAGGAAGGGCATTCCATTCTTTAGATGCTCGGTAGAAAAAACGAGGCTGAAAATGTATTTGTGCGTGAGTTTGGTTGTGCTGGATGGCCAATGTGTTGTGACCGGCATGATGGGGGGACAATGTATGGTGGACGATTAAGCGTCGAATAGTAGAACCTATGGAAGAGGGAGAGGGTGGCAATGCGGCGACGAAAGGATAGAAGCGATAAGGAAGATTCTTTTTTCAAGTATGAAATGCTGACGTCGTAAGAGTGTGTAGAATGAATATACCTGGTGGCGGGACTTTGAACTGCCTCAAGGGTTTTGGCGAGATATGCTTGAGGCGGATCCCAGATGGAAGATGCGTATTCAAGTCTCGTTCTTACTAAAGATTTATAGGCTAACAGCTTTACATGGAATCTAAGCTGACGATAATGGGAATTGCCTGCGTGCAAGATAGTAATGTTTGGTAATCTTATTATGAGTTATTAAATGATCTCTATCTTCCCTGGCCTGATGGCGAACGGCTCGGTTATGGCTGTTGCGGTTAGCAAGTGCTCTTGCCAAGTCTTGCGCAACCTCGTTGAGGTTTACCCGAGTCTCGTCCATTTTACCCATATGCGCATTGTGACGTCTGGAAGCTCTTAGAAACTTATCGGATGGCGGACTTCAAATCTTTGAATAGGATCAGTCGTCCCATTCTTCCGGGTTAGTCAGCTTGCTGCTCATATTGTTGAACATGTATGCCTCTCTTCGAAAAATTATTGCCAACATAACCTAAACTTTCTCTCTTATTCCCTATTTCAAGGAATTGCAAGTGTATTTTCATAAGCATCCTGTATGATTCATGAGCCTACAGGTATGGCGCTTTGAATTGGCAGTTTATTTCCGTCAAGAAAACAAACAAAAGCCATAATGAAATAATATCAATAGCATACCTGTAGTGGAAGGAACGACTTGTGACGCATCGGTTCCCGCTGAAAATACGAAGTGCGCACAAGTGAGACAAGATGCACCTAACTCAGCTTTACTTCTGTTCCTAATTTGTCTAAGCTGATAGGGCAATAGAATAAACAAGTGTTGTAAAGTTAACCCATTCCAGCGTGAATACCTGCTGAATTCCCCGATAGGATCCAAACGTCCAGGTCCGAAACAGAACCTACCAAGCAGAATTATTAGACGCTACGTGTCGGTAAATAATAATATGCTATCAGTTCTCTCTGACGAGTCTGCAATTGAATTTTGGCAGTCGGATATGCAAGCCAGCTGAGAACTTTTGGACGTGAAATGCTATACGAAGTTTTTGATATCGTCTGGCTACGCGGAAAATTGTAGTAGCGATGACGCTTAACAGCGCGAACTTGGCCAAAGGTCGGTGGAAGAGACAGACGTAGAGAAGCGCTCACTTCCAACTGAATTTCTGTTCCAGAGAGAACAAGCATATATACCGGGTGCACAATCGCCAATTTAGAGCAGCGCTGGCTCGTATCTATGACAAAGCAAAACGGTCTTCGTGTTTAATTTATGATCACTGGAAGGAGGGTTTAGAGTCTTGCATGCCACAACATTCTTCTCGAAGGCTAAGTCAGCTATTTCCTCCGTACCTGATCAATGGTCCAATGTGAGCCTAAAAGTTCTTTCTAAAAGCTAGGGCAAAAGATCTGTGCACAGAGCTAAATTTGTCGAAATTGCCACAGTCGATCGGCGACAAGGATAAGTTGGCGTGAGATATGTTTTTTCTTCAAAAACACTGTTGTGCCTGGCGGTCCCTCCGGACAAAGAATGTTTCACCGGCAGGCGTGCAGCTGTACAGTGCTGTTCACGCTTCGTCGTTTTCTCGAGGCCAAGGAGCTGGTGACTAATTCCGCGTCACCTGGGGTGAATGAACGAACAATTGCTTCGTATCTTCGGTAGTTTGACCACCCAGAGCTCATGGGCGAGACGAGTTCTAGGACTCCAGGCTGCACTGAGTCATCGGCCTTGTGCTGCGCTAAAATGACGTCACTTTTGGAGTGCTTCCGGGAAGCACCAGCGCCCGCCCGGAATACGACGAGGCCTGGCGCCGACATCCTTGGAAACGGTGGTTTCAGCAGCTGTGTCAGTCCCACAGTCATTTAGCAGTCTATACTGCTCAGGTAAACTTCCTGTCTTTTTCTCGTCACCTATAGATCCATATAACTCGATCGCGGCAGCAATGTACGACTGTAGGTGGCGTACAGGAAGTCTGTCATGAAATCAAATGCTAAACAGGCTTAGTAAATATCTTCTTTCCTTCTATTTTTCAATTAAGCACACTAAGGGAGCCGCAAGCTTTCCCGAGTCTGCTCCGTAGAGCTTTCACATACACATATGTGAAACAAAAGCAGCGTGCAGGCGAATAAAATTAAATTTGACAGTTCTCGAATGTGAACTCACCGGTTGATTCGTTGTAGGCACTTTGCACTGAAATGAATGTAAATACACAGTGAAAGAGCTTTTCATTCAAAGTTTGATCATTTATTATGTTTTAATCACTAATCCTCGATGATCATTCTAATATTCACGGAACGGAAGGTGTCTCATGCCGATAAAGCGTCATTTTAAGTATTTATTCTGTATGGCAAACGTTTGAACTGTAGCTAAAGCGATAAGTGTTTTAAAAAGCCGTGAATACTGTTTCAAAAACTGGAAACTGGAAGTATCTCCAGACCTTTTATACGTAAAACTATGGTTAATTAAGCGCTAAGCGGAACATCAAAACGTGCATAAAGTTTTTGGCCGAGATAGACTATTCTAATACATAAGCATTCTGTCACAATTCCAAATTATAGCCATAACTTTGTGCACTCCAGCATTGTTTATGGAGACTCAGCAGTCAAAAACAGCTCAGTTAACTCTCATTTTATAATTATTACCTAGTGTCCGATAATGAAACAGCTTTACTAGACGTAGATATTACAAGAAAAAGAATTCTGGGGTTTCACGTTCCAGAACAACCATCTGATTATGAGGCACGCCCTTGTGAGGGACTCCGGATCAAGTTAAATCACCGGGCGTTGGTGAACGCGCACCCATCGCAGGGTAGAAGCGCGTTTTGAAATTGGCCTCCATCGCAATGCGGCCGCCGCTGCAAAGATTTGATCCCGCGACCTCGTGATTGGCAATGCAACGTCAAAGACGCTAAGTAAGAACAATGGGTTTACCAGGAAAAGAAAGTACTGCTTGATAATATTTCCCTGGTAGTAGCCCGTCATCGTTCTTCATAGTTAAGAAGCTGCATGCTTGTTTGAAAATGAAGGTCAGAAGTCTCTGCTGTAAAAAGACAGCGTTCTTTAGGTTAAGGTAAAAAAACGCCGCAATAATTTTTGTTCTCGGTGCTTAGTAATTTACCGATAATTACTGCATCTGTAAGGAAGAAGTAGTGCGTCGTGTAGAGCTCCGCAGCCGGATCGCCAGCGCTACTGAAGTGGGGCTCTGGCTAGACGCTGGTCCTGGTGCGCCTGGCAAAACCTACGCTGCTGTGTCTTCCTGTCGGCGTCCTTCGTGTCGTCCACAGCCATGCTAGACTTCCTTGTCATAATTGGTGGAGGTTTGTTGGGTCTCCTGTAGTCCTGGAATTGCGCAGCCGGATCCTCCCTGTCATCATGACCTCCGCAAGCGCCACGAGCTTACCACCTCCTGCTCCCCAGTCCTCTGTAAGCCCCGGCACACTCCGTCAGCGGGACCCTCCCATCTTTAGCGGTGCTGATGACCACGACGTTGATGACTGGCTATCATCATACGAACGCGTCAGTCTTAGTAACAAATGGGATGACACCACGAAATTGACCACCGTCCCTTTTTACCACAACGGAATTGCCCACTTGTGGTTTCGCAACCACGAAAGCGAAGTCCCAAGCTGGACTGTGTTCAAGACAAAGTTCAGCGAGGTCTTCGGCCGCCCTGCTGTTCAAAAGCTTCGTGCCGAACAGCGTCTGCAGTCGCGCTCTCAGCAGCCTCGTGAGACCTTCACGAGCTACATCGAAGATGTTATCGCTCTCTGCAAACGCGTCGATGCATCAATGACTGAGGGCACTAAAATCAAGCATATACTGAAGGGCATCGACGAGGACGCGTTTCAGATGCTCATTTCAAAGAGCCCCTCTACTGTTGCCCAAGTAATTGAACTCTGCCAAAGCTATGACGAGCTCTGCCGTCAACGCCTCCTCACCCGCCGTCCTGTTCCCATCAGGAATCTTTGTCCGGCTTGACCTCTCCTTTTCACGATTCCAACCTCCTCTCGCAGATCAAGGCTTTCGTCCGGGAAGAAGTTGCTCGCCAGCTCTACCTTATCTCCAACCCGCCGGAGTCCAGTTCGTCCCTTAGTCCGACCCTACGACACGTTATTAAAGAACAAGTGTCCGAGGTCCTTCCTCTGGAGCGGGCGCCTCAACTCACCGCGCCACTGACTTACGCCGACGCCGTCGCACGACCACGCCCACCGACGTTCCGGGCTCCGCCTCCGATGGCTAGCCCTGTTTTTACCTCCACGCCACCACGACCTCCAGTCCATCGAGCAATTAATCCCTGGCGCACAGCAGACAATCGGCCGATCTGCTATTCGTGTGGTATTCCCGGACACGTTGCACGCCTGTGCCGCCGCCGTCCACTCCATCCACGTGACGACCCACGCACAGCAGCGTACGACCATCCGTTGTATTACGCTCCAGACCGCGATTTACCTCTTCCCCGCCCTAGCCTTCGCCCAGTTTCTGACCGCCGTTCTCCTTCTCCCCGTCGTCGCTCGCTCTCCCCGATGCGTCGACGTCCCTCTACCGCTGACACGGAAAACTAAGCGGCGCAGTTCCCGAGGCAAGAACTGCGTCATCGTCGCAACGCTCAAGCCCTCTTCTTTCGCCACCCAACGTTATTGATGTCGCTGTTGAAGGTGTCTCTGTGCTTGCCCTCATTGACACAGGTGCCGCCATATCAGTGATTGCCGAAAAACTATGCCGCTCAATACGAAAAGTCACGACGCCTTTCTTCGGTCCATTACTCAGCACGGCCACAGCACAGCACGTCCAGCCGGTGGCTGCGTGCACCGCCAGACTTGAAATTCAAGGAGTGCTCTACATCGTCGAGTTCATCGTTCTTCCCCACTGTTCCCACGATATTATTTTAGGTTGGGATTTTCTCTCTCGTCACCAAGCTGTCATTGATTGCTCCCGTGCTGAAGTCGCCTTCTCTTCGCTTGGCAATGCCATATCTGACGACGTTTCGCTTTCCTGCACCAAGTTATCCCTCACTGACGACATCCAGATACCCCGCACGCATCCGTTCTGGCACCTGTATCCTGTTCCGTTGCCTCCGACTCTACCGCACTCTTCACACCTTCCACTGCTTTCGTTCGTCGCCACATCTCACCACTCCCAACTGCGCTGTTTGGCCTTCAAGCAGGTGCGGCTCACCTTCCTGTCTACAACCACTTCCCATTCCCGATTACGTTGCTTCGCGGTGAATCTCTCGGCACTGTGGAGCCTTACGACACCATTACCGCGTTGGAACTTCCTACTGGATCGTCCGAGGTCAACACCCTCTCCGGTTGTCCCGTACCTGCCACATCGCCTGAAGACGTTTTCTGTCACGTCATCGACAACGCCTTAAACCCCAAGCAGCGCCATGACCTCCCCCGTCTCCTCGACAAATTTCGCCCTGCTTTTGACAGCCATAGCACTTCTCTGGGTCGAACGACGACTGTATGCCACCCGATTGACACCGGTGCTCACTCACCGCTACGGCAGCGACCATACCGCGTATCTTCGACAGAACGACGCGTCATTGATGAGCAAGTATTTGAAATGCTCAAGCGTGGTGTCGTTGAACCATCCGACAGTCCATGGGCATCGCCAGTTGTTTTAGTTAAAAAGAAGGATGGTTCGATCCGCTTTTGCGTGGACTACCGTCGCCTAAACAAAATCACCCGAAAGGATGTTTATCCATTGCCACGGATCGATGACGCCTTAGACTGTTTACAAGGCGCTGAGTTCTTTTCCTCCCTCGATCTACGCTCTGGTTATTGGCAGGTGCCTATGGCTGCCGACGATAAGCCTAAAACAGCTTTCATCACACCAGATGGCTTATACGAATTTCGTGTGATGCCATTCGGCCTTTGCAACGCGCCCGCGGCTTTTGAGCGGATGATGGACACTATTCTTCGAGGCCTCAAATGGAACACGTGCTTGTGTTATTTGGATGATGTGGTAGTGTTTGCACCAGATTTTCCTACTCACCTCGATCGCTTGGAGCAGGTTTTACGCTGCCTCAATGACGCTGGCCTCCAACTCAATCTGAAAAAATGCCACTTTGGGGCACGCAAGCTGACAATTCTCGGACATGTCGTGTCGAAGGACGGCGTTCTTCCCGATGCCGCAAAGCTCCGTACTGTTACAGAATTCCCAAGGCCAACGTCTCTAAAAGACTTGCGTAGTTTCATTGGCCTCTGCTCGTACTTCCGCCGCTTCATTCGAAATTTCGCTTCAATTATGGCACCGCTGACAGAGCTACTTAAGGGAGACCCCAATCTTTCCGCGTGGTCCCCGGCTTTGACGAGGCCTTCGCGACGCTACGTCATCTGCTTACAACACCACCGATACTGCGCCATTTCGATCCAACTGCTCCTACGGAAATCCATACGGATGCTAGCGGCGTTGGTCTTGGCGCTGTGCTCGCCCAGCGGAAGTCCGGCTACCAAGAATATGTTGTTGCTTACGCGAGCCGCACTCTCACGAAAGCTGAAGCGAATTATTCAGTCATGGAAAAGAATGTCTAGCGATCATCTGGGCCATTACAAAATTTCGTCCATACCTGTACGGCCGGTCTTTCGATGTTGTCACCGATCACAACGCACTTGGCTGGTTGTCGTCCCTCAAGGATCCCTGCGGTCGCCTAGCCCGGTTGGCGCTGAGGCTCCAAGAGTACGACATCCGGGTGTCTACCGCTCAGGCAAGAAGCACGCCGATGCCGATGCTCTTTCGCGCTCGCCTGTCCACACCGACATTGTCAGTGTCTCCGTCCTAGACGACCCACTTCCCCCATTCGGTTCTGTCGACATGGCTTTGGAGCAGCGCAAGGACTCCTGGATTTCATCTTTGATAGACTACATCTCTGATTCACCTGAACGCCCA
Source organism: Dermacentor silvarum (assembly GCF_013339745.2). Lineage (NCBI taxonomy): Eukaryota > Metazoa > Arthropoda > Arachnida > Ixodida > Ixodidae > Dermacentor > Dermacentor silvarum. Next base: position 135,571,576 of record NC_051163.1, read on the forward strand.
CCATCCCGAGCGCTACGCCGGCAAGCTTCGCACTTCGCCATCCGCGACGGCATCGTCGATCGGCGTAACTACAGTTCCGACGGCCGCAAATGTCTGCTTGTAATACAACGGCAGCTCCGCACTGATGTATGCGCCGCTATCCACGCCGACCCTCAGTGTGCACACGCTGGTCTCTTCAAGACCTACACCAGACTACGTCATAGGTATTATTGGCGCGGTATGTACACATTTGTGCAAAAGTACATTCGCTCTTGCACAGAATGTCAACGCCGCAAGCCTGATCCTTGCCGCTCTTCTGGACCAATGCAACCTTTGCCGTGCCCTTCACGACCTTTTGACCGGGTTGGAATAGACCTATACGGGCCTCTGCCATACACAGCTGCTGGCAATCGCTGGGTCATTGTAGCTATAGACCACCTCACGAGGTATGCCGAAACGGCCGCTCTACCCGCCGCGACGGCTCGTGACGTTGCCTCCTTCCTGCTTCAACGCTTCGTGCTACGTCATAGCGCTCCCCGCGAACTACTGAGCGACCGAGGCCGCGTCTTTCTCGCCGATGTCCTTCAAGAACTTCTCACTGAATGCCGCATTATTCATCGCTGTACCACCGCATATCACCCGCAAACAAATGGATTGACAGAACGCTTTAACCGAACTCTTGGCGACATGCTTTCGATGTTTGTCACCTCCAAACACACCAACTGGGACCTCATCCTTCCCTATGTCACGTACGCCTACAATACGGCACCCCAGGCAACGACGGGCTTTTCTCCCTTCTTTCTTCTGTATGGCCGAGAACCGTCATTTCCCATTTGGCACTTTTCTTCCTTACCGTCCCGACTTGTCAGAGGGTACACCGGTTTCCGAAGCCGCCCGGTATGCAGAAGAATGTCGGCAACTAGCTCGCTCCCTTACAACGCAAGAACAAGCGCTACAGAAATTTCGTCATGACGACGGGAGCCCCCACACCCAGTTTTCGCCTGACGCTCTCGTTTGGTTGTGGGTGCCTCCTACTTCGACACCAGGTGTCTCCTCCAAGTTTGTATCTCGATACCATGGACCCTACCGGGTTCTGCAGCAAACTTCTCCGGTGAACTACGTCATCGAACCTCTGACGCAGGTCTACGGACCTGCGTCGCCGAGGCCGCGAAACTGTCCACGTCGATCGGCTCAAGCCGTATCGCAAGCCCTTCGTCCTCACGACGCCTTAGGCCTCCTGTGCGGCTCTGTCTTCAGCGAGGGGGGAAGATGTAAGGAAGAAGAAGTGCGTCGTGTAGAGCTCCGCAGCCGGATCGCCAGCGCTACTGAAGTGGGGCTCGGGCTCGACGCTGTTCCTGGTGCGCCTGGCAAAACCTACGCTGCTGTGTTCTCCTGTCGGCGTCCTTCGTGTCGTCCACAGCCGTGCTAGACTTCCTTGTCATACATCATAGTGACAAGTTCATCATCCAATCGTCCAATTATCATTCAAATACTGCAAGCAAATACCTTACGTTGGTAAACTGTTTTCCCTCATTGGAAAATGTCCACATTCATTGAGCAAAGAGGGCATTATTTTAGAAAGAAAACAGTACCCTGCGATATTAATTTTGTCTGCAATTGTACAACGCACACAGCGCGTACGCCACCCATCAATGACTAGTAGTGGCATATACCCGGTGTTTCAGCGAAGACGTCAATTTCGAAAGGTTTTCTGTAGCAGATAGCACAATTCTAATCAATGAGTTGGTCTACTCAAACAGGCGGACATTACTTGCACAAAAAAATGAAATCCATTACTTACTAATTAACAAAATTCACTATTTAGGTTTTCAGCCAATTTCCTTATGACACATAATGCAATTTACAAATTCTAGTAGGTGAGACTGTAAGGCATATCCTCTTCAACATAATTGTGTGGTCGACACCATTTACGAGGCATACGCCGTCAAACTTGCTGTCAAAATGCACTGTCGTTCCACTTATACTTTCTTAACAAAACGTTGTTTTATGCATATAAGCAGAAAAGTAACGCGGCAGCCCACTTATATATTCACAAAGTTCGGGGACTAATATGTCGAAACTGGTGTCATCCTGAGAATTCTTGCCCAAGTGGATCCGCCTTGCGAACTCGTCTAGAATTTGTAAATTGCAGTACGTGCCATAAGATAATTAGTTAAAAACGGGATCCAGCTAGTTTTAGCACCAAAGTAACGGCCATTGTTTTAATTACTAATGCGTGATTAACTATTGTATAATGATTTTTTGGCTTTTCAGTGATTGGTACTGATAGTGAATAAGCATTGTTTTGCATAGTCATGTTACTCATGCTCCTGACATTACCCCTATCAGTGTAATTCCCCCTTTACACAATGCTCCGCGCTGGAGCCTGTCAGGCAACCTGAAGAAGTAAATAAAACATAATTAGTGATTTCTTTTAATTAGCTAGTCAATTATACATTTCAATAGTTTGTGTAAGTAATGACGCCTCTTCGAGTGGACCAGCTCATAGACTAGAATTGTTCTATCTGCCACAGGCAATGGCAAAAATTGCAGAAGGTCCTCGCTGAAATACCCGGTATTTAAGACTGGTAAGGAATATAATACTAGATAGACAGATAGATAGATAGATATATATATATAGACAGATAGATAGATAGACAGATTTAATACACGATGTGTACTCACAAATTATAGTGTTACGGGTGATACTTTTTGAGTTTCACAGAATTTTTGACAATTGCCAATTGCATATCAGATAATTTTAGTCCTTGAGCTCAATTATTCGAAGTCAGAAATTACTCGCATAAGAAATTGAAACACATACTCGAGTAATTAACAAAAAGTACGTATTAAATTCCTATATATTACTTTGCAGCACGTTTTACAATTTACAAATTGTAGCCGGTGAGTTCGCAAGTCGTATCCACTTAGAATTGAATTCCGCAAAGAAACCAGTTTAGATATATGCGCCGTCAAACTTGCCCTAAAAATTATTCGTGATAAGCATGCGATAGTAAATTGGCAAAAGTTTGTGGAATAAATATCGGCAATTGCAAAAACAATCTTTAGGCAAGTGCCCGAAAGTGGTTTGCTGCTGTTGGAATGTTTTCCAGCGCTCTGAGAGGACTCTACATTGCACCGAGTTTACAATATGCGGAAACGGGGAAGGGGGGGGGGGGGGCACATTTGGGGAGATGTGTCACGAAATGTTTTAGTTAACAATTATTTATCTGCTTCAAAAATAATTCCTGGTACCTTGTTTACTCACTGTTTCCAGGCGATTATACCACTTTCTCACTGTTTGCCCGTAATAAGCCGTAAAATATAACAAAACTACTATCGTAAAATATTGGTTGCACGTCATGTTTATCTTCCTGTAAAGTTCGATATGCGCCCGTAGGTTAATTAAAACGATACAAAACCGTCGTACGAATGTTTGGCTTGTGTCATGAAGGCACGAACTGTGACAATGAGTTAACGTTTCACCAAAATCGAATGCCTGTCATGAGTTATATCCAGGCATCGTTTTCAAGTGTGTCACTTAATTACAGGCAAATAGAATTATAGATGCAACGGTTTCAAAGAAATACATTGCCTGAAAATTAATCTGGGATTCTCTAGCGTTTCACAACCCTGCTGTTTTTTTTCTCTCCTTTTCAATCAGCATCTCAGAATGCAGTCTTGTTGTTGTTCTCGTGCAATATTATGTTTTCGTATTATTAGGAAAATCTGGTTTCAGCAGCCCTGCCAGTACCACAGTAATTTAGCAGTCTCTACTGCTCAGGTAAACTTCCTGTCTTTCTCTCATCACATATAGATTTATATAACTCGATCGTGGCAGTAATGTACGACTGTAGGTGGCGTACAGGAAGACTGTCATGAAATCAAATGCTAAACAGGCTTAGTAAAGATTTTCTTTCCCTTTTTTATTTCAATGAAGCATACTAACGGAGCCGCAAGTTGTCCCCATTCGGCTCTGATACCTACACATATGTGACACAAAAGTAGCATGAGGCGAATAAAATTAAATCCTTCAGTTTTATAGACCTTTTCACAAACCGACGTTTGAGCAGCGCCATTGGCCGACACGAGCGACGTCTAGCGTCGCCGCCATTTTGGACTGTGCGCCTTGCGAGAGCAGGCCGGCTGCACTTCGGTTGTATGATCTTCGCCGCGCATTATTTCGATTGTTTTCTTCCGCTTCGCTTGGCTTGTGCCGCTTGACTTGTTACATGTGTCAGGTGCTCGCGTGAGCGCTTAGTGTAGTGTGCCATGGCAACAGCAAGCCCAGCCATTGGATGTGGTGTTTCTTCGTCGGTAGCGGCGGCAGCCGCGTCTGCTTCGTCGAGACCTAGTGTGCTAATCAGCGGTATATTTCATTGTTATTGCTGGGCACATGTGACCGTATCGTCGATTTAATCTGATCACCATTACGTTTCGAGCTTGAGGGTTGCCTCCTTTAGCGAAAGCAGGCGCGTACGTAGCTGTCGGGCAATGCTTATAGAACCAGGCGCCGGCGGCCCGACGACGCGTGTCAGTGGTTGGTAGATATGCGGTGGTTACTCCATACGCTTCCGACGCAACTGAACAGCTCAATCATGCAAAATTGATTGGATCTGATGCAGTGCAAGGTGCTTATAACCAAATTTCAAAGCATAAGCGTGGCGATCGAGCAGCGCGGTACCTGCAGCGAACCGACGCGCGACAGTGATCACAGATGCCAGCGCAACTGATACAGCCCAGGTGCTAGATTTTTGTTTTTAGTATTTATTTATTTATACATACTGTCCATCCCAATAGGGATTATAACAGGACTTGTTATAAAGATATATTTGTTTACCTATTTTTTACGTTTGTTTACCTGGGATGGCTTTTCTTTCGAATGTCTGAATTTGGAACAAGCTTCGCTCACGGTGAACCTTAACGTAGATCGTGCGCGAAGTTTGTATTGAAAATATCGCGTACGGCAAGAATTGTTCGTGTGCGCTATCTCTGAAGCGAAATAATGCAATAATATTGCAGCGTTAGGGCCATCTCTGCTCTTTCTCTTGTTTTCCTTGCACTGTCTCACTGTGCTATGTTCATAATAAAGTAATGTCGAGTCTGAACAATTGTCGAATAAATACATATGGATATGACTGTAAACCACTACTGACCGTGAGGGAAAAGCGCTTAGTGGTCAGAGAAGCAGTCTCTGCACGCACGTAAGTATTTCACTTGATCGACTCTGGGAATTTATTTTTTTCGTTACTGTTATTCTTGCAAGCATGATTCTATTGTCCGCGTACCCATGCGAATACCGTTTTTCTACGTTCTTACTTGCGCGGGCTCATTTAGCGCGTTTCTACGCCACGCACAGTTAGCGCATTACGGTTCCCGAACTCTAGCACTGGCGCTAGGCCGCGCTGATGAGGTTGACACGTTCGTTTTTGCGTACTCTTGCTGCCCAAGCACATAGACAACGCTCAAAGATGGGTGAGCTCGGTGCAGCACAACACTGTTGAAGTTAATTACCTTTATGGGCAGGGCCGCGCAGGGTGCGTGTGAACGCAGAGACAATGTTTTGGTGGACACAGGGTCTGCATACATCTTCCATAGGACACGAGTTTTCCAGATCGTTGCGAAGTGTATTTACCAACTAGTTCTCTCGCAGAGTGCTCCAGTTTGTCTTATACCGGTGTCACACGGCCACTTTTGATAGCGATCGAGACCGATCGGGATCGGAATGTTCGACCGCGATTGGCTCCCTTCCGCAGATTGAGCAAAGAAGCCAATCGTGACCAAGAAATTCGACCCATATCGGGCTCGATCACGATCAAAAGTGCGCCGTGTGACCCCCGTATTAGGCACTGGAATGAAGTCGTGTTTGAAAGAATCACAAATGTACCCTCTGCCACTACATACGAGAAAATATTGCATCGAAGAGCTGACAATTCTCACAAACTGTTGGGAAATGCGCCGAAAAGAGTTTACCAAAGTGCGTTATTTTACTGATGTGTGCATTGGTTCACATAAGCTGAAATGCCAAGTCCTCAGGTGATGCAGGAAACCGGCGAAGCGTGAAAATACCACGTCGCGGCAGTGGTCTCGCGGAGTGCTGTGTTGTGGACACACTTAGTCCCCAAAATCGTTATTTTCCGCTGGTTGTTTGTGCTCCCATAAACTGCACAGTGCTGCCCTGTAGCCTTTTGATGAGTGTATATGCCATTATTTACGAGCGTAAGTAATTCGTGACAAAAATAAACGGAAACATCGAAGGAAAGCTACCACTCCGCAATGCAAGCGCAAGGAAAGCTCACAGTTCAGACTGAACAGGCAACACTGACACATACTCTCCACGCCAGACCGTTGGGAGCGCCCTCGTGAAAACGTCTGTACTCTGAACTTACCCATTGATTCGTTGTAGCCACTTTGCTCTGAAATGAATGGAAATACGTAATGAAAGAGGTTTCCTTTCAAAGTTTGATACTTCATTATGTTTCTAATAACTAACCATCGATAATCATTCTAATATTTATGGAACGGAAGGTTTTTGGATAGATAGATAGATAGATAGATAGATAGATAGATAGATAGATAGATAGATAGATAGATAGATAGATAGATAGATAGATAGATAGATAGATAGATAGATAGATAGATGTAATACACGATGTATACTGAGAAACTGCGTAACGGGTTATACCGTTGGAGTTTTAGGGAATTTTTTCCCCCGGAACGTCGTCAGTTCGTTCGAGCTTTGCGCGAAGTGCTTCGCACTGACTTAGATAATTATCTAGAATTTTTTTCGGTCGTACTGTTTTTTTTTTCCATTGTTCAAGCTTGCGAACGCTTTCATAAATTTCATTCTACCTGTTTGTGCCGTCATTGGCGTTGGCCCCCAGTCTAGCTCCTCATGATAGCAAATTTTTTGTGGCCACCTCAATCCTTGTACTTCTTTAAGGAAATAAAGCTTCGTTGTACCGTGTGTCCCAGCCCAGCTCTTCAAAGAAAGAAAAATATAATAAAACTCAGAGAAATATAGGATTTTAACATCTATGGTGTTCGGTAGACGCTAGAGGCATGGAGAACGAACACCTTTTATCTTAAAATCGTATCTTGGAGTGTGTTATTTTAATAATTTCTTGCTTTGAATAGTTCGGCTAAGGTTAGCGGGGATATCCTATATACCTCATATTTAGAGCATTCACGGCAAATAAATAGAAAAGCTTTTTTAAAGATTGTGTTAAGGCTACGAGGTGTTTGTGTGTGCTTCAGAACCTTGGGCTGTTTGCAAAATAACGTAGTGTATAGTTCCTAAACTTATCCAGTATTAGCGGAAACCTGATTCTGTTCGTAATTCCAGAGTTAAGGGACTCAAACAGTTATTAAAGCTTAGGATCGCATCTTCTAACGATTCAGTCCATTACAGGTTCATTTCACTCTTCGTGGTTGGCTGAAATCTTGCCACGCCACATTTACCACTGAGATCAGTGACATGGTGTGCGCAGTGCGGCAGCATTCAAGTTGCACCTGAGCCGACAGCAAAGTTCGAAAAGAATGAGAAAATGCAACTACGTGGAGGCTTGGGCTAGTCGGTACATACTCGACAGGGGAACAGCGCAAAATATACGACACACAAAAGGGAAGATACACACCAGCACTGGTGTATCTCCCTTCATGTCTGTCGTGTTTTTTTTTTTTTTTTGTGCGCTGTTCCCTTGTCGGATGCGAAATGAAATGGGTCGTTTGGCAATAATGGGCTGGACGCGTTTTAATGCGCACTTAAACGGTACAAGACATGAAATATCAAAGAAAGAACAAGCAATTCGCAAAAGTTTTGTTCACATTAACACCGAAGAAGAAAATACGGTGAGAAAGACATTATTTATTTATTTATTTATTTATTTATTTATTTATTTATTTATTTATTTATTTATTTCAAAAAACCTTAAAGGCCCCATGAGGAACATTGAGAAAGGGGGGCATCACTGCAAGACAGTTTTACAGATGAATACTGATACTCGAGGAAGACAAAAATGAGTAGAAATCATCGTGAAAAATGAATTAAGATGAAAAATCATCGGTTAGAAATTAAGTAGTTGCGGTAGCGTACAAAACAACGACTAACTTTTATCACGCATATCGCTCGGGCAGATATCGAACATGGTGTAAGAAAATGTGTAGTTCAGAGTATTGTTACGCTGCGCGGCGGAGCCGAAAGAAAAAAAGAAACGATACTAACAATACGCAGATAAACAGATAAACAGATATAACCGTTCAGGGCAGTGTACAAAATACCGAATAAATTTTACCAAGCACATTGTTCTCGCACATAATCAAACACACTTTAGTCTAAAGCATGAAATGGAAAAAAAAGTTAGCGTGACGTTACATACAAATACATGCACATTACGTGTGCATCTTCAGTGTTTGTGATTTTGTGTGCTTTCCACGATACGCAAGCTTCCTTGAACATGTGCACTGTTGTAAATGTGGTAATTTGCACTAACGTAATTGTGACTACGCAATGAGGGTACAGTGCAGTCTGATCCGGCGAAGCTAAAGCCACCTATGCCCAACATCACCACAACCACGAGAACCAGCTAAAAGTTTACCTCAAATTCAGAAAAAGAAATAAAAACAAAGAAAAATTGCCCATCATCAATGTTCGAACGAGGGGAACATTTTATTTACTGCCTGTTTGACATGTTTTCCTAATGACTCAGCTATCTCTAGCTGTCCAAATATAGTCAATGACGCTTTTAATGATGCCAACACAGAAAGTACAACGCGCTAGCGTAGCACTTATGGTGACACTTCTGAAGCCGTATTGACAAAAATTTCCTACGCGGTATTTGTTCGTAAGAGAAACTTCCAGCCAATGCTGACGCTATACATACGCGTATTATAAACGAAGGCGAAAGGCCATAGGCAACAGGCACTCACGAACGAAACGTTTTGTGAATTGAACCCCTGAGTATTCGATCGAATCAAATTCGGGGGTTTTGTGGCGCAAAACCACGACTTGATTATAAGGCCCGCAATAGCGGGGGACTCCGGATTAATGTTGACCTCCGGGGAATCTTTAATGTGCCCACAATGTACGGGAAACGGGCGTTTTTGTATTTCGACCCCCATCGTAATGCGGCCGCCGCGGCCGGGATTTGATCCCGTGACCTCGCGCTTAGCAGCGCAACACCTTAGCCGCTCAGACACCGCGGCGGGTCTGAGTGCTAGATCGAAAGACAGTGTTAAAATGGATTTTAAGAGAGCAGTGTAGGTACGTGACATTTATTCAGGTTCCAAAAACGTATTGTAGTTCAAGGCGTCGAACAATAGTCCAAGCTCACGTTCAATAATCCAATAACACGTTCTCACACACACCATAACTTCCAGTCAGTCAGATGCTATAGCACGCAGAAATACTTGAACTTGAGAACGCGCTTGCGCCGCCAGCCGCTGCGATAGACATTACCACAATCTGATTATGAGGCACGCCGTAGTGGTGAACTCCGGATTAACTTGGATCAACTGGGGTTCTTTAACGTGCACCTATATCTATAGTACACGGTTTTTTTCTGCATTTCGCACCCATCGAAATGAGGCCGCCCTGGCCGCTGTGATAGACTAAGACCGTGGTCTCTTCATTACCTGTAAACTATCAAAGATTGAAACACCTTACACGAAGCCTTCAATAAGTGCAATAGGCACGATATAAAAGATAATAACAAGGCTGTATCTCGAAAAATAAGCATGCGCCTTTTACACGCTGTGGCAATCAGTTTAGCAAAATTTTTTTTTATTGGTGACTGCGGAGAATGTTGTTTTGTTTAGCGACCAATTGATATGATAGAGCAGAATGACAAGTTGTACTCTTTTTGTTGAGAAGAGCATCGCGCACCTTAAATTTGTGCACCTCGAAAAATGCAGATCCCACGCATGAAGATGCGTTAATGACAGCGAATGCATGGCAACAATGAAGTGACGACACTGGAATGAAGACGAGGGAATCACCAGGACGGCGTGAAAGTGACTGCGTGACGTCGACACTACAAAAATGACGACATGACGACCATGAAGTGATGACGTCGGTCTGACGATGATGGCAATGGAATGACTATGACGTCATTGCACCGACGGCATGACGACGACCTAATGACGACAATGGTATGATGACGAAGCAATTACGGCGATGGCGTGACGGTGGTAGGATGACGACAATAAAATGACAGCGATAAAATGAGAATATATACTAGAGCATCACAAGATTGAAACGACGGTATTATATAATAATGATAATATAATAAAGATCGAATGACGACAATCGCCTGACGACATGACAACAGCGTGACGCCAATCAGAAGACGATTGTGGAACCACCACAATGAAAGCTACCACAAGGATTCCCTCTGGATGGCTATAATTACGCCAAAGTTTCCCACGAGATTACAGAATCTGCAACGCGAACCTTTGTGCTCATGCTCGTAACAGTACGGAGAGGAGATTGAATGGTAGATGGGAGATACAGAGAGGAATGGGTAGAGCCAATGCAGTCACAAAACGAACGAAAAATAGCCTCGCTAATTTTTGCGCGTGGCAGTTCGCATACGTGGGAGCTGAGTGTCGAGCCGAAACTTTTTCCTTTCGTTTTTCGTTTCCTTTCACAGAAAACGCTTCAGTTCCGGTTCAACTCCGGTAAGAAAAAATAACTGTTCAAACCGGTTTCAACCGTTTCGCATTCTTTCCCACGATCGGTGAATAATTGCAGAAACCACACAAATTGATGATTTTGTACAGAAACTCGACGCTGCTACTAAGCTGTACTAAAAGATTACGCCTGTTTGTTCTTCAGGTCGCACGCACATAATTACAAAATAATTGCACATATCCAACACCAATGCTGGAATTTATGTAAAGCGAAGCTTTATTCGATACCAGGGTTGTGGTGTCTCTTCTTTCCGTCGTGTTTGCGTGTCAACTTTTCTCGCTGGTTTTCTAAAATTTGATTATTAATGGTGTGAGGGATGAGCAGAGAATATACTGCGGAAACGCAGAAGGTCCCCCAGCCTGGAGCTCTGCTCCGGGAGCAAAAGAAGAAAATAAAGAAAAAGGCGGCTGAGGAGTAATGACGAGGAGAGGCAGTATATGATGCGAATATTAAGCCCGTTCCTGCTCGAAGGGCCCGTTCAACCTTGAATCTAGGCCTGTATTAAATCAATATGAAAGCGTTCATAGCTTGCTTCAATTATTACTACGGTAACACATTTTCACTGAGCGCAGTGTTGTTATTGACGCTGATGAAAATATCTATTGCCTGCCGTGTGCAGTCATACTGGGGACAGGCAACAAGTGTATGTGCTCCACTGCCCCAGGTTCTTTGCACGCATATAGTTCGTCGAGTCCACGCGTCGGATGCGATCCAAATATTGTCGCGCCCAGTCTGTCCCCTGACGAAATACGCTGGAAACCGTACTAACAGTGCATCTACTTTTAAAATAACACGAAGATGTGTGTCCACAAATGAGGTTGCATAGTTGACCCACAAGTCCAGAAATTCGCTAAAAAAAAAGACTCCAAGAATAGACGGCTAAGCTGAACCGCAAACCGTTATTTTTTCATTTTGGTTTCGCTCCGGAGTGTAAAAAACTTTTACATTCCGGTTCGAGAGAAAATAGTGTTTTGACTGTTTTCGGCTTTCGGTTTAGTTCCGGTACGTTACTCCGCATGGGAGGAACGCGGGAGAGGAAAAGGTGCCTTCGTTGGGCTTCTCTTTAATAAAATAAACGATACTACTAAAATGGCAACGGTTGCAGGCAAACAAACTGGAACCAACAAACTGGAAATATTTTTAAGCGAGGTACGGTACTTCAAGGCCTCCTATTTCGGTATAATAAGCACTGTGGAAGTTTTCCCACGCGGGCGACTGACGCAGTGCGTGCAGACGCAAAACAGTATTAAAGTATGAGGGGTGGCGAGGGCCGGCTGCTGGCCGAAACGTAATTAAGGCTCGATAACCATTAATAACGCACTTTATTAGAAGGCATGGCGCCTCCAAGAACGCGACTAGACGCGACGGAAGTCAACGCGCGCACTGCACTCTCGCGCACACTTCTGACACTAGGCTTGGCCGGCTTGGCTTCGGGGCTGGCTGTGTGCTGAGGCTGGTAGGTGGCGCTACTAGTCAGACCGCTTACATCCGGGCCCTCCACAGAACACCCATACAAACTTAGAGAAGGAAAACTGTACCTTCCACAGTGCAACGAAAATAAGCGTAGCGGTGGCGTTGTGAACTAAAGTATGCGACCGAGAGATGGCGCTGGCAGAATCAAAACTAATATCATCATCATTAGGTAGTGAGCAATATGGCCGCTACGGTAGCGGTTTGTAGGGCTGGTCGCGCTGCTCGCTCGCTGGTTTGGGGCGTTTTGTTACCACTTTCGGGCAGGTATTCGTGTGTACTGTACTCTAACATGACTACAGATAACTTCATTATGTCGCCAGGTGACCGAGAGGCCTCAACTGGCAATAAAACACTTCAAACAAGTAAGCTCACATTGTTTATTGTCAATGGTGAATGAGGCAGTATATGATCACAATTTTCGTACAGCTCAGGTGGACTTAATGTTGTCCGTCACCGAGTTTACAAGATACAGAAACACAGATAACCATCTATTTATTTGGACCCAAAGCTGAAATCGAGCGATGTTTTCTCATCGTGCTCAGCGTGCCGTAAAGCAGGGAGAACGAAGGTTCAGACATTGATATTTATGCCGAGCTGCCCTCGTACTTGTATTGCGTACAGTGCTGCTTGACGTTTTATATTCTCTGCGTTCGACGATTTCCGATAGATTAAAGAAAGTAACACAAAAAAATTACTCGGCAAAAATGTACTGTCAGCAAGATAAGCTCGAGCTGCAATGTCTCATTGCTCTCATAACACATTGGCGAGAGGCACGAAGTGTGGGAGGGGGGCGTTATGCTAAATTTTACATTACATTTTCTGCTCTCTATATTTTTGTGCTCCAAATTTAGTGTTCAGGTGCGGCAGCAAAGGCTTTGACACAAGTGGAGTACTCGTAGGGAAACCAAGGAACGTCATGGAGACAGCAGTGCTTACAAGGACTTCTGGAAATATTGTGTGAATAAAGAAGGACACTAAATAAACATATAAGCAAGCCCAATTAATGCTCAAAGATCCTTGGAAAATGGAATTTGTGGTTTCCTGTTGAAAAAGAATCTCGGTATAGGTACTCAAGCACAGCAAAAAGGTTGCAAGGAGATGAACACTTCAGTTGAGTAACAGAGGTGACCAAGGGAAGCCTCAGCTTGAAGCCAACGTTTCACCAAGCAAACATATTTGTGAGGGCCGAGACGAAGACAAGTTCCCACGCTGAGGTTTCCCTTGCTCGTTCAGTGTTGATTAGCTGAATGTTAAGCAGAACTTATCTGCGAGTACATTTCAAAATATTTTTGGGAGCACACTGTGCGCAGGTTTTGTCATCTGCTGTTTGAAGAGACAGAAAATTTGCTTTTAGTGATTTCTAAAATTTGTGAAGTGTGAAATAGGCTGGCCGGTTGTGTGACCTTGCCTTTTCTAGCTATCTCTTTTGGTGCAGTACTAGCCTAGTTATTGATTTCATGCAAACTGTATATGAGCCTCTTGTAGTAACCAAATGTAAAATCATGCGCATTTCCAGATCTAATTCTAATCCTAGCACTTGCCATGCGAACGTTCCCTTAGATTTTGTCATGTCATATAAATAACTTAAATTGGACCAATAATATAGAATACGTCATTAGCAGTGCTAATCACATGCTCGGGTACTTATGGCGCAACCTTTCCAAAGCACCGTCTACTTTAGAACTACAGCTTTACAAGACTAATTCGCTGGAAACTTGAATATGCATCTGCAATATCTTGCTCCCAGTCGTGTTAATCTTATTACTTCAATTGAATTAGTACAAAATAACTATACTTTTATTTCTAATTATAACCGTACCGCGAGTATAACTTCAATGTAAACTGGCCTAGCACTCATTCCACTAGCTAATCGCCGCAAAGTCGGACATCTTTTGCTATTTCATAAAATTTTCTATCACACCACACTTCATGACGATTTCATACTGCGGCCTCAGTGCATTTCAAACTGCATCGATCATCGCAGTAAGGTAGGAATTGATTTATGGAACACGAAGTCTTTCTTTCATGCCCCGTACATCTCAGAAATGGGACCACCAAGTATCGTAGCCATCACAGATAACAAACTTTTTTGCAAAACATTAGCTAACATTGTATAATCAGGAGAATCATTATGTTACAAGAACTCACTGCACTTGTTTGTTTTACTCTACTACTTTGTAACCACTCCCCTCTTTAATACCTGTGGCCCTGAGGGTACTTTAAGCAAAAAATAAAATGAGTTTCACTCATCCTGAAGTGTCATTTCCTTAAAATTGCATTAAGCGCTTTTGATCATTTTAAAATTCTTTGTATTTTCATGTAACAAATTATCGTTGTGAGGGAGCATGTGATACTTCGTGGTACTAATGCCCGTCAAATTGATTTGCAAAGAGCAGATGACAGAGTTTGTGCATTAGCAAGTAGGAGCCTGCTACATTGTTTCTGTTCTGGTCATCATGGCTATAATGACTGCAAAAGAAACAAGTTGGGATTCAACATGTTACTTCTCCGATTGTCATAAAGTGCCCTTAAAAGCAACTAAGCTTGTATGTCAAGTTTCTCATTCCCGCTCAGTATGTTACAGAACTGTAGACTGCTGTTTTCCTAATAGGGCTCACACCTCTCTATCTGGTAAACTTCCAAACATTTCATAGTGAGGCACGTAGTTCAAGAGGACCTGTTGTCATTTTGGTGACAGTTGAGCATCTTGTGGCTTAGCGTGGGCAGCTTGCAGACCAATAATATCTCTTTTATCCGTCTTCCTGAAAAGAGAAATGACAAAGCCATGACACACATGTAAGCAAAAAATGGTGAAACAAAAGTTAGTCCCATAAATGAAGAAAAATCACGGTTCTAGTTGAAGTGTTCAGAAACATACCCTGTGAGGATTCTGGCCCTTGATGTTACTTCCAGTGGAGACACGTTCACGGTTGACTTCTATGTCCAGAGACAATAGAGTCCAAAGGGATGAGTCCAAATATGAGCAGCGTCTTGGAGGCTGGAGTCGAAAGAAAAAAGAGCCTCAATTACTATGCTGGAAGTGTACGTGAGTTTGTAATTCATGTATGACAGAGAACAGTGCACGAAACGCTTCATGACGGAAAAACGCACAAACACACAAACACAACACTGTTTTGAGTGTGCATTTCTTTCAGTGGTGTCCTTGTGTGGGCTGTGCTTAGTCAAGTCTCGATTAGATGACAATTGTTTCTGCCAGACACTAGTAATAAACACAGTAATTTTATTATGTCTCAAATGCAGTTAATCTAACTGTATCACCGGAAGTACAGTTGTCACTAATGTGCAGTGAATTTATCGCGGTGTATCATTTATGCAGAAACAGCCAAAACTTTATTATTTATGCTGTACTCATGTTAGCAATTTTAGCAACTTGGCAAAATAGCAAGAGCCTCGTTTGAATTGCTTTGGAAAGGCAATAACTTTAGAATTATTACTATTTTCTACTTTTAAGAAATGACGACAGGAATCTGCTTTATCCGCCTCGCATGCAAAGAAATTTAAAGTTGAAAATGCGAAGCACTGCTTTTTTACTCACCGGCGCACAAGCCCAGGGGCTGCAAGGTTAATCCGCTTTCGTGGGTAGTCTTCAAGCAGACTGTGCTCGGTTCCAGCGATGAATTTTCGTGCTGGCCAGCACTTTTTTTTCGAGCAACCAGACGCAACGCGGCCAGACGCGGCAGATCACAAACGGCGGAAGCCGTGCATGCAGCCGCCAGTGAAACGCCGCAGCTGAGAAAGTTCACCGTCTTTAAACACGTTCGCTTGGTGGCAGCTATCGAATGTTGGACGCATAAACTGGCTGAGGTATTATTGATATCTAATTAAAATGAACCTGCGTGATGCTGCTCAAAGGAAACGACCACCCCGTTCGCAAATATAACCGCCGTACAATTTGAATCGATAAACGGCACGGACTGCAATCGATACCAGTGGGCTGCCGCTAATCACATGTCAGTGAGGCCTCAAAACCTTTATTCAAGTAAGAAAGCACGGACTTTAATAACAGAAGTTCAATAAAAACAATAGACTCCTTATTTTGTAAAAAAATGACACTGTAATTGTGTTTGTCGGTTATTATATGTACATTAATAGCTCAAATATTGAGTCGTGTTGAGCGCCCCTAGTAACAAACTCAAGTATTCGACCAAATTACAGTAGCTCCATGCTGGAACGCGCCGCGGTTGATTTTTCGCCCTCTGTGGCCATTTGGTGAACTCGAGAGTTTCCGGGGCCTGGCCCCTCTTTGTTTGACCAAGTCCCTTTGGTCTAGGAAAAAGCACTGCTTGACGTCTTCACTGTGACAATAGTCCTTCAAGCGCTCGGGTGGACGTCCTGGGAGTGGTGATCACTGTAGGTCTGCTGAGCTGTGGTGGGTGCTGAAAGCAGTTTTTGCTTGGTCTTCTTCAAGCACATAAATCTGCCAGTAAGCAAACTTTAGGTATAGGCAGGCAAAGTACCGTGAACCAGCAATATCATCCATGATGTCATCTGCATGCGGAAGTGGCTGCACAACACTCACAGTCATCTTATTTAGGGGCACATAGTTGACACAAAGGCGCTTCTTACTGCATCTACTAACACTACACTGTGTTACACTACACTGTTACACTACAAAAACAACTACTGTGGGGATTGCACAAGGTCCTAAGGCTGGAAGAATGATGCCTTCGCGAAGGAGTGTGCTTGTCTGGGCCTCACGAAAACGATGGTCTGCAGCTGAGTACCAGTAGGGAGGTCGACTGTATGGCACGGCGTCAGGAAGAAGGTCAATTGCATGTTCGACACCTTCGTACAAGCCCAAGTCATCCTCTCCATAAGCGAATACTTCAGCGTGTTTTGACAAAATGCTCGTAAGTTCCTGTTGTTGAGGCACTGGCAAGTGGCTACCTAGCTGCACAGCAGGCAGGAATAGGTCAATGTGAACCTCAATTGTCGAGGAAGCAGCTCGGTTGGACGTAGAAGAGAGGCTGTAGGTGCTTGAAACATCATTGTGGCAAGACAGTGCCAACCACGGGGGCTCGTCTGGTCCTGGCAGTGGCGACCGCTGTAGGCCTGCTGAGCTGTGGGATCCAGATACACAGTGACCGAAAGATGACCCTTGGATCATAACAGCATTCGCCATCCGTGGCAGCAGTCGTTCATGGAATGGCACACTTGTGGCTGTTGGCGAATGGCGGATTTCAGTTGGTAGGGGCGGCTGAAACACCAACTGTGCTTGGCTTGAGGAAAACCAGTCTTCACCCAGTATAAGTGGCACAACATTATTATCGAGGGCGGCTGCTTCGACCAAACCGGTGATAGGTCCAACAGAAATCTTCAAACAGATGGCACCAGCTGGAGTTACTGATGTTCCTCCAACGACGACCAGAGGAGGTCTAGTCCAGGGCACGAGGGGCAAATAGCTTTCCAGGCGACGTGAAACAACTGTTACTTTAGATCCACTGTCTGGAAATGCATCTACTTGGCCAATCCCAGCAATTGTGGCGTCGACAAGAGCACATTGAACCAGAGATCCATCAAGGGTCTCGGAAGGGCTGCTGTGGAGAGCTGGCGAAAGATGTAGATGTTGGAGCAGTAGATCTAGACGGACACTTGGATGCGAGATGTCCCTTTTGACGGCACTGAAAACACACAGCTTCGGCCAAGTTCTGGCCAGGACGGTAGGCAGGAGCACCATGCTTAGCTGAGATAGTGAGGTATTGAGCCTCTCGTTGGTCTGGTGGTAGGGCTGAAATGCGCTTTGGCCGGCCGGTTTTGTCTGACACAGCCTGGGGTTTCGTGTACACTGTGCTACGTGGAGATACCTGTGGGCTTGGCGTTGGTAATTTGGCGCTTGTATAGCCTGTGCGTGGGGCGCGAAGGGACGAATGGCCTAATGTTTGGTCAAGCTCAGTTACAATGTCCATATACGCTGCGACTGTCTCTGGGCGCTGCGCTGCAATAGTAGTGGCCAGGTTCACGTCGGCGATTCCCTGAAGGGCGTACTCTATGCGCTGGGGATCGCTGAGGGTAACTGGGCATCCAGAGATTAGCTTAAACTTCGCGAGAGAATAGCTGACAAGGTTTTCTCCGTGCGGCTGCACGCGACAAGGGACTGCTTGTTGCCACTGTAGCAAGGTTTGCTTGGCACTTAATTGGTCTTGGAACGCTTGTCTGAAGGTTTCCCACGTTGGACATTGACGACCGATGACGGCTTTCCACTCAGCGGCTGCTCCGAGAAGTTTTCCCAGGGCGACGGCGAGTAGGGTTGAAGGTTCCCACGAAGCCAAGTTTCGAGTTCGTTCCAACTCTTCAACCCAGTGGGACGCTGAAATGCTGCCGTCTCCACTGTATGTAGGAAGCGATGCGCAGAGGTCTGGAAGGGTAGTGACTTGAACTGGGGCTGCAGCGCGTTGCGACACGTGAAGGAGCTGCTGAAGTAAACCCGTCAGCAACTCGGTAGTTTTGGCTGCGTCGAGGTTTGGCGGGAGCGGCGTAGCGTTGCAACGCTGGGTGGGCGCGGCGGAGTCTGGGGAAGGCAAAGGAGACGTCGTTGGGCGGTTTTGGGCGATGTCGGCGATAAGGCGACATATTATTTCTTCCTTCGATCCGGTAGCGTCGAGGTTTCGGCGAGCCAACTCTTCACGGAGGTAATCCACTGTAAAGCCTGCGAGATCCGCCGGCGTCGCGTCACTCCAATTCACGAGCGGCATGGCGGTTGACAAAGCAGCACAAGAGTCACAATAAACGATGAGGCGAGTAGGGCGAACCGTTTGGGCACTGCAGGCAAGCTACTTCATCGGGCGGGCAGGCGGCAGCACGACGGTCGGCAAAACACAAAGGGCGAAGGCGCGAAATGGCTAGGACGAAGCGGGCGAGAGGCTGCGTCGGGCGGCCGGAGCTGAACAAAGGAAGGAGCGTTGGCTGGCGACTCACTTCACGAAGGAAATAAAGTGAACAGCACAGCTACCAAAAACGTCGCCAGCGCATTGGCGTCAGAAAGGATTGGATTGGATTCGAAATGCAAACTCGCTGGCCATCACGTGGCGTTCACCAAGTCGACGCTTCACTTTCCACTCAATAAAATGGACCGGTAACGCATTACAAGCACCCGTCTAGATACTTCATGAACAAATAAGTTATATATACTCGTCTTACTCTGTAAAAGTGACAAAACGGTTTTTTATTTTGTTTCACTACGCTGAATTTGCCCAGAGGGCGCTGCAACTACGAAAGGTCCGCTCCGCTACGCTACACGCATAACTAAAACGTGAAAGTCGCCCGCCGCTCCGCTGTGGCTTAGCGGGGCAACTCGGAGCGGAGCGGACCGTAATGACGCTCAACTAAAACACTCTAATGTTTCAGGCATGGTTCGGGGTCGACTGCGCCAGTTGTGATGGGCGGCGAGGGCCGGCTGATGGCCGAAACGTAATTAAGGCTCGAGAACCATTAATAACGCACTTTATTAGAAGGCATGGAGCCTCCAAGAACGCGACTAGACGCGACGAAAGTCAACGCGCGCGGCGCGCACTGCACTCTCGCGCACACTTCTCACAATAGGCTTGGCCGGCTTGGCTTCGGGGCTGGCTGTGTGCTGAGGCTGGTAGGTGGCGCTACTAGTCAGACCGCTTACAAAAGCACCACAGTGCCGAGAAGACACTACGCATGCGGTCGTTCTGGTAATTGGAGTCGTCCCGCTAATGTTCATCACATAATCTACGATGCGATGCATCGTATGAGGCAATAATACGATTTTCCTTCTCGCAGGCTGCAAGCAAATCCGCACAACAACGCCTCGAGTTAATGCGTCTCGCGCTTTGCTCCGTCCACTATGTTGACAAACGCAAGTCATGCATGCAAGGTAACAGTTAACATCACATCACAACTGTCGTATGCAGAAAACATAACCACCGATTATCGCTAATAAATGCAAACGGCACAGAACGCTTCGCATTCATCGATTCACGCAGTGCCTAGCCTCTGCATGCTTTTTTTTTGTTTAAGTAGCGATGTGTGCAAGAGCTACGCGTAAATAACACGGTTCTTAGAGTTTTTTTTCATTATCAGCAAAACATATAACCTCTACATCTAAATACATCTAAAGATAAAGATACATCTAAAAATTACGTTACAAACTAAACAAGTATCCAGCTGCTTCCTTTCTTGGCGAATGTACATCTGTCAGCCTAAGAACAGCTGCAACGTACGCATTCTATTAAATGTTTCATACATACTTTTATTTTTTGCAATTGACAATGTTTACCAGAAAGTGTCAAATTATAATGCGGATGAAAATGCTTACCCATATCTGCAGCGTGACGGAATTCAAACTAAACGCACAGCGACAGAAGCGGAAAGTAAGATCCTCTTTGCTGTCTTTGTCGAATCACACATCAGTTTGACCAAGAGTGTCGCTTCAAGCTAAAACTGAGTCACATCCATGTGCAAAGCCCCCCTCCCCACCCCCTAAACAGAGTTACAACAAATCAGACGCCCATAGCGCAAACGCGGCAAGTTTTAGACAAAACGCTACGTCGTCACAGGTACTAACACCACATCGTAACTACAAACGAAGAAGACAATACTGCCCACATCAGCATTAACAAATGTACTTATGGCGTCTTTTGCTTCAAGGAAATGTACGCTCAGAGAAGCCGCATATCAAGTTCAACACACATGCTGCACTTCCTCTTAGAGTCCTTAAGCTGAAGCGGTAGACCTGTTCTCAAGGGAAATAAAGTGAGAGGGATGGCATTCGGATCACCTGTTGTGAAAAATTATTTCGCCCCTTCTTTCATCCCTCTGACAATTTCTGTGCAGACGGTGCCAGTGTCCGTATTAAGTGCAGTATTGTAAACACATTTCAAAAGCGACAAAACGTTTGAAATTTTGCGCGAAGTACGAATTTTCTTGTCTCCTGCTCTCACATTTCTTTGGTGACGCTATTGCTAGCCAACAATCCCATGGATCATACCCACTATGTGGGAAGGGCCAATGATCGCATATATTATTAAAACTGAGAACCACAAATAAACATTCTATAGGAGTCATTGTACAAAGTGACGAGGAAAGGGAAATTACGCGCTAACGTGACAAGAGTTGCAACAATAAGATTATTCACGAATCCGTAAGGAAAGAACGAAAAAACACCTAAATTTACCAGCGCCACTGGTGGGACTTAAAGATGAAATAGCGAACACAAACTTAAACCCAAAACGTAGGAGAAATACCGCTTGTTTGCCTGAATTGTGATCGGCGGACTTAAGTACAGTGCAGTGGGAACACTTGCCCTGTCTACGGACATCAACACACAGCGCATCCATATCGTTCGCTACACGCAAACGTTCACGATTTCTATGGCAATGGGCCGTTTCTCCTGAATAACTGGTCTTTATAAATCTTCCACACCCTGGTTCACCTTCCTGAATACTCCCCTAAATAGGCTTTCATTATAGATCTCGGTTGCACTACAGGAAACGCTCTCTGAATCGGGCCTTTTAATGGCAGCGAAAGTCAGACGACCGACCACAAAAGCGGGCGAAAAAGTTGTTCGTTCAAGAAAATTTAATAGTGGGATTCAACGTGCGGAAACTGCACACTGGCGTTATCAAGGCACCAGAGAAGAGCGTTCCGAATTAACTATGACCATCTTGGGCCGTTTAGCTACCTCTTAAGAGGAAGCTTTCACTCGAGGGCTTCGATCGATTTTAAATACAAGGGAAAGCAAGAATCGTTTTTATTGCGATAGCAATTATATGGACACTCCAAGTGCATTTCTGCCGTCACCGCCGTCGTCGCCGTGAGGTTCAGTATAAAGTCCAACGGCGATAAAATCCTAGTCGCGCGCCGTATGCTGTGTGTGACGGTAGTGCCGGTAGCTTCGTATGCGCTCTACTTTCGACGTTTAGTTCGCGTTGAAGTGAGACCAGAGACTGCGCGCAGGTGAACTTGCCCGCTGCTGCTGGCGCGCTTTCTCACTCCGGCGTTTTCACAGCGAGTTTCCGCGGTCATAGAGCGAGATGTGTTCATGCGCGCGCGTGACACCGTGGTTGTATAATTAGTAAGAAAATGTTTACAACTTTATACGGCCAATTAAACTACTATCCTTGCTTCGTATAGCTATCTACTAATTTGCTATCGCAATCGATGCTTCGCCTTTAGGGCGAAACTGCGACTTTTTTTCTGAACAACCACTGCAACGTATTTAGTGGGATTTATTGCACTTAAAAGAAAATGCTTAACTATAGCGACTTTTGGAAGCACACCGTTTAGTTCAGCCGAAAGTTTCCTTCTAGAAAAAAAATTCTTGAAAATTGTAAACCTTCGGAAAACGAAATTATAAAGTTTACAACCTCGATCTCGGCAATGAAAAACGATGTCACAATTCTGTAAAATGTGCCTAATAACATATCTAAAGCTGTCGACATGGATATATCATAAATGGTTCTGAAGTCAACTACTAATTTGTGAGCAGGACTTTAACAAATCCCTTTGGAAGTGGGTTTATTAACGCCGCACGGCAGGCGAAACTATTGCACGACGGGCACAAAGACAGTCTCAGCCGGCGTCAGCAGCTCGCGATCTACGCTCGCACCTCCGGCCAAGACAGAGTCCCACTGCTGCATCCGTTGCTTCATCCCCACTACACAAGCTTTGTACCAAATTCACATAAGTTGCCAATTCATGCATCATATTTGTCCGCTGTAGATGGTCTAACGGAGGCCGTTTACCAAAATGTGATATCTATTTTCGATCCACAGTTTCTGATTTATAACCTTCTTGCTTTTATTTTTGTTTTAGCCTACAAACGTTAAGTAGTTGTGAAAAATTCTCAGCCATAAATAGCAATTAGCTGCCTACAGTCACTCGAATTCAACTTTCTTTATCCAATGCAGCAAGTTAAATTCAAGGTGAGTTGAATTCTGGTGTTTTACGGCCCAACACCACGATTTGATTACGAGGCACGTCGTACTGGGAAATTCCGGATTAAATTTGGGCCCAAGAGGATTTTAAGGTGCCCCTAATGCATGGGACATAAATTCAAATCGGTCCAGTGGTTGTCTCAGAAAAGGTCAAGCTTTCTGCCAAAACGCGATGAACAGATTTTGATATCAAATTAAATAGAAAGCTATACGAAGTCACAATAGTAGTTTTCTTGGTCGCATAGACTCATCAACATTCACTTACCAACTAATTTAACAAAGCATGCTGTCACGCGCGCACAGGCAAACTTTAACATCTGATTCGATGACCGCGTACACTCGCTGTCAAATTGCTGGCATGGTGGAAGAGCGACCACCGTAGCAAGCAAATTGTCCTTCGCGCTGCTGCTCGCCTGAATGCGAACTCAGCGGCGAGAGCACAGCGCACACGAAGCTATCAGTCCTCGTTGCACCTCGACACTGTACTCATCGGAGATAACGTTCAACATAGGGATCGCGTGGCCTTGCTCAGACGCGCGATACGCAGCCACCGCCCAAAAACGCCTCCCCCCTCCCACCGGTGCCTTGCGTGCGATGGAAGACAGCATGCTTCCTCCCAGAATTGCTCTATATGCGCACGCGAGATAGAGCTATTATCCTCGGCAAAGGTTTCTTGCTCCGTGACCTCGGCTCACCCTCATACGTATTTTTTTTCAGTAGCAATTATATGGGCATTCCAGGTGCATTTCTGCTGTCGCCGTCACCGTGATGCCCTTGTAAAGTCCAAGGGAGATAACATCGTCGACCCGCGCTGTATTCAGTATGTGCGAGTGAAAGCTTGCGAGGGTGAGCCGACGATGGTGTCTCATTGCGCGCACGCAAGGGAGGAAGCCGCGGAGGAAGTGCGCCGTGTTCCGTAGAGCGAAAGCTTCCAAACGGCTCAAGATGGTCATAGTTGATTCGGAACACTCTTCTCTTGTGTCTCTGATAGCCCAGTGTGCCGTTTCCGTACGTTGAATCCCACCATTCAACTTTATTAAACAAAAAACTTTTTCGCCCACTTTTGTGGTCGGTCGTCTCAATTTCGCTGCCATTAAAAGGGCCGATTCAGAGAGAATTTCCTGTAGTGCAACCGAGATGTATAATGAGAGCCTGTTTAGGGCGTTATACTCTGGTGGTGGCTGGGTACGGCGTGGCCGCGCAGGCCCTATATTTAAAGCGATCTGCTATTAGGCAGAGAGTGCATGCGCAGTGTGTTCATGGCTTTTTTGGGCGCTGCGTTATCGCCGCTTAGTTCGCGTTGAAGCGAGAGGCCGCACGAAAGTCAATTCACTCGCTGCTGCAGCCGCGTTTTCTCACTCCAGCGTTTTGAGAGCAAGTGTGCGCGGTCATCGAGTGAGATGTGTTCTAGTTAGCTAGTGCGTGCATGACACCATGCTTGTTTATTTAGTTGGTAAACAAATGTTTACAAGTTTATGCGGCCGATAAAACCACCATCCTTACTTCGTATAGCTGTATACTAGTTTGCTATCGCAATCGATGCTTCGTCTTTAGAGCGAAACTTCGACATTTTAACAAGATAACGTTTAGGGCTCCGTGTCGCAGAAAATCTGGCGTTGGCAACAGGCGTGTGTTCGCGAGTGGCGGAGAAAATCACCCAACCACATCGACCGCGGAGGCCCTCCACGTGGTGCAAGGTTTTGGTGAAGGAGGAGGAGGAGGAACAAACTTTTATTTAAACCAGCAGTTTAGTTCGCTGGGCGTGCGCCTCCCACGTGGGGACATCGAGGTCTTGCCCCTTCGCCGCCTCACAGGCTTGCTGGGTAGCCCAGCGTTGGTCGTCCAGTTGGGAGCTGCGCAGGGTGGCGTGCCATCTCGACGAGAGGGTCACGGTATTATTTGTCGGATATTGGTTTTTACATTCCCATAGCATGTGGGGAAGCGATGCTGCCTGAGTCTTACAGATCTTGCAAATGTTACTAGGGTAGGTGTCCAGGTAGATCCTGTGGTAACGTGTTAGTGAGGGGTACGTGTTTGTCTGTAACAGGCGAAGGGTGGTTGCCTGTGCTCTGTTAAGCTTGTGATGAGGGATGGGGAAGGTTCTTCTGTTGAGATAGAATGATTTCGTGAGGTCGTTGTAGCTGGTGAGGCGATCGCGTTCCGCGGGTGCACCTGCGCTGTCTCCGGCACGGCTGACAAGGCCTCGTGCTACGGAGTGAGCGACCTCGTTGAGGTTGGTGAGGTGCGGATGTACGTCGCCAGCGTGCGCTGGGAACCAGACGAGAGTGATTTGCTTTTCAAGTGAGTGAAGGGCTTGGTTTAGGTGAACAAAAATTGAATTTCTCACAGTGAAATCCGCCAGGAAAATGTAAAGTACGACTTTACCATTCGGCGTCGGATTCGCCGTCGGATTGTTTACCAATCGGCGCCTGATTGTAATTTGGATGTACGAGAAAACCTGATTCCGCTACGAGGAAACTCAAGCACAAGCCCCTTTTCCAGCATTTCTACCAGACCTGCACGCGTCGGGGCAATAGCAAACAAATAATAAAATTATAAAACAAAGGTGTTAGGGCCTTCACATTTTAATATAAGAACACTTATATTGCCTCTGGAAATACTTATTTCGAGCAATGCATTTCAGTTTAAAAGTGAAGCCGACTTTAAGGGGATCGGTCTTTGTAAGCTGGCTTTCGCACCTTCAGTGTTGCAGTGAATGAAGCCTACTTGCCGCATACGAACGATGCGATGCGAACGGTCCCGATAACGCTATCGCTTTCTACTATTAAAGGCGAAGCTTATGCATCCTCCAATCTTTAATGACACCCACAGCATACCGCGCGTGGCCGCGATGTAATTGCATTTGTATGTTATACGTAACATCACAGTGACGGAGATGGCGACGACTACGGTGGCAGTGCACCTGGAGTGTCCAAGAATTGCTATTGCAATAACGCATTTCTAAATTTTACATGAATTTGAATAGGCGGCATAGGAGTTGGGCCAGAACTAGAACTTGTGGAGGTGATCGACTCCCACTCATCGCATGATGTTTTCCCCGCATGGCTCTCGCGTCTCCTGTAAGCCGGCTTCTACTCGTAGCTGTGCGCCGCCGGAGGTGCATGCCGAATAGTACGAGATATGGCGCGATGGATGGATGAGGCTGAACCCTTTAAATCGGCCGGTGGCAAACGCCACCCAGCCGTAACCATTAACATGTTTTGTACTTTGTGAAGGGTAAAATTTCACCCTAGCCTTGATTTTAGCCACCAATCAGATAACCTCCGCTTGGTTATTTCTACTCGCTTAAAGTCTATTTTGCCTCCACTGTCCCTAAACCCCAATGCTTTGAAAAAATCAGCCCCGTTGCTCTTCACTGTAGGGTTAAGCCCTTTACAGAAAAGTATGAGGTGTTCAGCCGTTTCCTCTTCTCCACACGCACCGCACAACGTGTCTAAACCTTGGTACTTGACTCAGTACATCTTAGTCCGCAATACTCCCGTCCTGGCTTCAAACAACAAAGAGTTTCGCGTAGAATTATCATAGATATATTATTTGGCAATTTCTTGCTTGAATGTTGTGTATGTTCCCAGTGCTGATTTCGTGTGCATCCCTGTTTTCCACAGACCCCTCTCTGTTTCTTTAAGCTTTTTCTTAACCGCTGTTTCTTGGTTTGCACCCCTCATGCAGTTCAAATATTCGATTGACAATTTTCTGGTCGACTTCCTCCATTTTGTGTCAACATTCCTCATGTACAAATAACTGGAAACTCTCCTTGCCCACCGCTTTCCGCCATTTCTCTCAATCGCTCCTCAAATTCTATCTTGTTGCTATAGCTTCCCTGCCCTCGAATGACGTCCATCCCATGGTACCCTGTACCCCCTGATTTGGTGTATTTCCGTGTGCTCCCAAAGCAAGCCTACCTACCCCTCGCTGCTTAATTTCCAACCTTGCTCCAACCTCTGATCTCATGCACAGGACCGCATTGCCGAAAGTCAAACTAGGGACCGTTACCCCTTTCGAATTTCCTTTCCCCGCTTCGTACCTATTGTAATTCCCCAGCGCCATATTTTTCATCACAGCCGCATTCCTGCTACTATTAGTCGTTACATATTTTTCATGTTCCATTAGGTACTCAGCCCCATTGTTTATCTACACTCCAAGATATTTGTACTTATCCACTACCTCCAGCGTAACCTCCTGTATCCTATGCTCGCTGCCCCGATTATCATGAAAAATAATGACTGCCGATTTTTCTTTACTAAACTTTAAACCTAAACTATCTCCCTCTTTATGACAAATGTCCATCATTCCCTGCAAGTCTTTCTTGTTGTCAGCCATAAGTACAATGTCATCCGCGTACATCAGTCCTAGTAACGACTGTTTAATCCATTCTCCTTGCTTGAAAAAGGAAAGGTTGAAGCTAAGTCCCCTCCTCTCAATTTTTTTCTCTAATCCTTGTAAATACAGCATGAACAACAAAGGTGGCAGAGGGCACCCCTGCCTACGCCCCTGCTGTATCTCTATAGGCTCAGATAGCTCTTTTTCCCATTTTGTAAGCACCTTGTTTCTTTTATAGATATCTTTTAAAATATTATTTACTCCATCTTCCACATCTAGAGTACCCAGTATGCCCCACAAATCCTTTTTGACTACACTGTCATAGGCTCCCTTGATATCCAGAAATGCGAGCCATAGGGGCCTGTGTTCCTATTCTGTTATTTCAGTACACTGCGTCAATGAGAACCGATTATCTTCTAACCTCCTTTGTTTCCGGAACCCATTTTCTAGTTCCCCCACCACCTCCTCGCCCTCCACCCATGCCTGCTGTCTGTCCTTTATAATCTGCATCACCGTTCTGTAAACCACTGACGTCACTGTTAGGGGACGGTTGTTGTTTATGTTGGCTTTGTCCCGCTTTCCCTAATATGTCATGCTCATCCTGCTTTGTCTCCACCGATCGGGGCTTTCCTATCCATTATAATTTTGCTCACTGCCTCTCCTAATGCTTTCTTAGATTTTGGGCCCAATGTCTGTATTAACGTAAATGGGATGCCATCAGGACCTGTAGACGTGCTACTAGGAACCCTCTTCTCTGCCCTTTCCCACTCACTTTGTTCAAGTGGAGCCATTGCACTGACTGGTCTATCCTCACCTGACTGAGCACATGCTACGTTTCGTTCTTTAAATTTTTTAGTCATCATTGTTATTATATGTTCCATTGCTTCATCTCCTTCTGGCCGAACTCCCTGAGCTGTAACTATAAACCTCTGCTCTAGGCTAGTCTTATTACTCAAGGATTTGAGATGTTTCCAATATTTCTTCACTGTTTTCTATCCTTTTTGTTTGTTTCTGACAACCATTGGGTCCTCCTTCTAATATTCTCATTGTTCAAATAGGATGCTTCCCTTCTACAGTTTAAGTTATACCATTTTCTGTCTACATCAGCCTCTGGTTCAACCCTCTGCTTTGAGTATCTGTGTTCCCTGGATGCTTCCTGACGTTTCTCTATGGTCTTCTTAACCTCCTCATCCCACCAGCTCTTGGGTTTACGTCTTCTGTTCCCTTTGGGCCTGACTCGTATCTTAGCAAGCTCTAGCTCAAATAGCCCTGTTATATTTGCATATGTTCATTCTGTTTTAGTATCCTCTGAAATTGCTTAGTCTATTTGTTGGGTTGCTATTTCCAGCTGCTTTTCCGAGTAAAATATCCCACCGGGTTGTTTATCTTGCCTCCTACCCACTTTCATTTCTCTTCTGAAACTTAGCTTATTACGTTTCTAATCACCAGCTAGACTTCTGGAGCAACATTCATCTATGTCCATTACCTTTAGCCTACCATGCATCCTATGTGACATTATTGCATAATCTATCGTCGACTGCAGGCTCCCTACTTCCCATGTTATATGCCCGTCACACTTCTCAGTACTGTTACATACAACTAAGTCATGCCTTTCACAGATATCCAGCATCATGTTGCTTGTTGAGGCTGTGTACCCGTCCATGTCTTCTATGTGCGCGGTCATGTATCCTATAGTTATCTCGCTCCCTCCTCTTAGCTCAATAATGTCACGTGATATACATTCCAGTATTTTTTTGTTTTCTTATTTGGCATTTGCTCCTGTCCACATCTATACAAAGCCAAGGAGTGTCTGCTCTCCTGCCACTATCCCTTTTAGCCAAAAATGCTCCTTGCATTCCTGTTTGACCCTTTGTCAGTTCATACTTTTACGGATGAATGCCTCAATTCCACCCCCTTTACTGCTGTCCTCTGTTCTATTGCAATATTCCCATGCATAATCAGGATTGCAGGGTGGTTGCTCCAAATCTCAAAGATGTGCCTCCACAAACCCGTATACCCGTAACTTTTGCTGCCTTAGTTGGTCGTCAATGTCCTCCCTCTTCAGCCTTTTCCTGCCAACTTGCATGTTAATATACCCTATGTCTCAATAACCTTGCCACTGGTGCTCACCTCTATTTCTTCTCCTACAGACTCTACGTTTCTTCAATCTTGGGGCCTCTCCGGGTCTGTCTTCGTCTACACTGGAGGCTCATACACGTCCCGGTTTACGTCCATTACGCCGTACCCAAGCGGTCGGCTTAGACCCCTAATGACCCGGTTATCCTCAACCGCACTCCATTCCATCCCGCTAGCCTGGCCCTGGACCTCTGGGATTGTGCATATCGTCACATGCACCTTCGCAGAGGCCTCTCTGAGTTTACGCAACCCAACCTCTAACTGTCTCTTTAGGTTCTATCTCCTTTCCTTCAGCACATCGCTGAGACCATGGATAATGACCATTTTGTCATCCTCCAGGTTGTCCGATACCACCTTCTGAGCTTTTGCCATTGCGTCAACCATGCAAATACCTCACTGGGCCTCCACCCTCACCCGCTTCTCTGCCTTCACTTTTGTAAGGACGCCCTCCTCAACCCTCGCTACGTTGGAGTCCCCCCCCCCCCCACCAGGACTATTCGCTCTACACGTTACCCTCCCGCCTGCGATATCGCTGTCCTCCAGTTCGCGCTAGCTGGCCCTCCACCCGCCCTACACCACTGTCGCGCGGCGACGGGCTCCCTGCCGTTCGTCCCACCCCACCCGAAGCCTTCCGCGCTACATCGCTGTAGAGTTGTGGAGCCGCCATGGTACCGCCGGCTCTCGCCTGCTGTTCTTTGCTGTCATTGCCTGTCTCGGCCTGAGAATCCGCGCTGTCCCCGCCGTCCGCTGTCCCCGCCCGGGATAACGCGACACGTTGCCATTAGTGACTCCACCCGCTCTTCCCGCTCGGACAACTTTTCCCGTTCTTCTTGAAGCTCGCCAGCTATTCTTTCTACCAGGTTGGCCTCGGCCCCCTCCCTGTCACGCAACTCGCCGATACGAGTTTCGAGCTCAATTCTCCGCTCTCGCTTAACCTTCAGCTCCCCTTGGAGGTCCTCAACACTAACTGCCAATTCCCCTTCCATCCGCCGCACAGCCCCCTTAAATCCTTCACACAGCCTGCACACGAAGCTAGCCTTCTCAGCGTCGGCTAAACTTGCAAAGTCCGTCTTGTCCAAATAACACCAACGTTTGCACTCCTCGCACTGCACTAGCTCGCCATCACCTCTGACTTTCCTAGCGTGCCGCGCCATTACCCGCCCGACCACCTAATGAGAAAGCCCGCCAAAATACCTAAACAAAGCCCCACGGTGAGCCCTACGGCAACCTCGCTATCCGGCTACCTCAGCTAGCTTTCCTTAATACGGTTTAAAACTGCTCCCTGCACTTCTTACACCATGCAACACGTGCGCCACAACCCACTTAATATATATATATATATATATATATATATATGTCCGTAAGTGCCGCGGCTCTTACGGACGTCATTCGGGAGGAAATTAGGCAGGTGGTTCATCCCTCTCCACCAACGCGCACCGAACCTCCCACGCTCTCGTACGCCGATGCTCTTCGACGGCCCGTTTCCCGCATCCACCTACAGGGCCCCCTCGACGCTTCCCAAGCCCAAGCCACCGCACGACTCTCCAATCAGACTTTCGTCCTGGTCCGCGGAAGTCAACGGTATGGCGCGCTCCCGACAACAGTCCGCTGTGTTATCACTGTGGGGAGGCTGGACACTTCTATCGCGACTGCCATTACCGACGGATTGGTTTGCGGGGATACCATCCGGACGCCCGTTGCCCGCGCTATGGCGAACGCCCACAGGAAATCGAGGAGTACTTGGAAAGCAACCGTCTTCCTCCTGTCCCTCAGCGAAGACAGTCGCGGTCGCCGTCACCTCGTCGGCACACATCACCAAACCGCGCTCGACCCGCCTTTGATTCCACTGGAGTCACCGGCGGAAGCCCGCGCCGGGGAAACTGAAAACGGCGACCTCCGGGGGTGAGGCCGCTGTCATGCGAACCGTGAAATATCCTCCGCCGACGCCACCCCCTCGCGACGTACCGCTGACGCCTTCCTTCGAAACCGCCAAAAGAGCTTCTGCTGTTATTACTGTTTCCGTCGACTGTTATCCGGTGACTGCACTTGTCGATACGGGAGCTGATTACTCGGTTATGTGTGCCTCGCTGGCCAATCGGTTACGCAAAGTGCTGACAGCGTGGGACGGCCCAAATCTGGTCACGGCTGGAGGACACCTCGTGTCACCCATTGGACGATGCACCGCCAGACTTACAATTTATACTTCGACCTTCGTAGCGTCTTTCCTTGTGCTGCCCAAGTGTTCTCGACTGGTTATATTGGGCATGGATTTTCTTCAGGAATATGGGGCGATCATTAATCTGCGTGACTTGTTCGTGACTTTTTCGAAGAATGTTTCTTCGGATTCTGGTGTTAAGGATGAACATCATCGCGCGGCTTTACGCGTGGTCGATGACTGCGTAACGTTACCGCCTCGAAGTAGCATCTTCGTCCTTGTTGAGTGCCCTCAAGGCCACCTAGATATGGGCATCGCCGAAGGTAACCTCACCATTTTGCTGGATCGAGAAGTCGGCGTCGCACGAGGTCTCATAGAGCTCCAAAACAGGCAAACCACGATCCTAGTTACTAACTTCAGCGGCGAATACAAGCACTTTGCGAAGCATACCACCATTGCCTACTTTGAAACAGTGGACGAGTCCAACGCATGTGCTTCGGTAACGACAATCTCGATGCAGGAAAACAGCGATGTGGACTTGACCAGTCACATCAACGTCAATCCACAGCTGAAACAACCCCAACAGGAGAGGCTCCTCAGCCTACTATCATCATTTAACGACTGTTTTGCCACCACCTCGAAGGTCAAGCAGACTCCTCTAACCAAGCACAGAATCATCACTGAACCGACCGTCCAACCTGTTCGCCAACACGCTTACCGCGTGTCACAGAGAGAACAGGATGCTATTCGTCATCAAGTTAAGCAAATGCTGGATGATGATGTCATTCAACCATCGACAAGTCCTTGGGCATCACCTGTTGTACTAGTTAAGAAGAAAGACGGTTCACTACGATTCTGTGTAGATTATCGCAAACTGAACAAGATCACGAAAAAGGACGTTTATCCACTTCCTCGGATTGACGACTCCTTGGATCGTCTGCGGCATGCCCGTTACTTTTCTTCAATGGATCTACGTAGCGGGTACTGGCAGATTGAAGTTGACGAACGGGACCGGGAAAAAACGGCGTTTATAACACCGGACGGCCTCTATGAATTTAAGGTCCTCCCTTTTGGACTGTGTTCCGCTCCGGCCACATTTCAACGCATGATGGACACAGTTTTATCTGACCTCAAGTGGCACTCGTGTTTAGTCTACTTAGACGATGTAGTTGTTTTTTCAACCACGTTTGAGCAGCACATCGAGAGGCTTGAGGCTGTTCTTCAGGCCATCCGCACCGCCGGCCTGTCTCTGAAGCCCGAAAAATGTCACTTCGGATACGAGGAGCTTAAATTTCTGGGTCATATTGTCAGCAACACCGGTATTCGCCCTGACCCTGACAAAGCCACGGCAGTTCGTTTGTTCCCGATGCCGAAGACAAAGCACGATGTACGCCGATTTCTAGGGCTTTGTGCTTATTACCGCCGTGTTGTGCCAAATTTTTCTGAGATTGCCGAACCTTTGCAACGACTCATCAAGAACGACGTGACATTTATTTGGGGCCCGGCTCAATCCGACGCTTTCCACGACCTTCAACGACGTCTACAGACACCACCGATCCTTGGTCATTTTGACACAGAGGCCAACACAGAAGTGCATACTGATGCTAGCAACGTTGGTCTCGGAGCCACACTCGTACAATTTCAAGCTGGTGTTGAGCGCGTTATTGCCTATGCCAGCCGCACGTTGTCTGCTGCTGAAAAAAACTACTCAGCAACTGAAAAAGAATGTCTGGCGGTCGTGTGGGCTATCCAGAAGTTCCGACCATACTTGTACGGACGCGCCTTCCGAGTCGTCAGCGATCACCACTCTCTCTGTTGGCTGGCGAATCTCAAGGATCCTTCGGGACGTCTCGCAAGATGGAGCCTTCGGCTACAGGAATTTGACATGACAATTGTCTATAAGTCTGGTCAGAAACACACTGACGCCGATTGTCTCTCCCGCGCCCCCGTCGAACCCGCACCAACAGATACTGACGAGGACTGCGGTTTTCTTTGTAGTCTTCCATCTCCAAACCTCGCTCAACAGCAACGCCAGGATTCAGAGCTGCAACCCCTGATTGAATACCTTGAACGACGCCGCCAACAACCCCCGCGGCAGTTCGCGCGTCACGTGTCCTCTTTCTGCCTACGCAGCGACATCCTCTACAAGCGGAAATTTCATCCCACGGAAACCGTTTTTCTACTCGTTGTTCCCGCTTCTCTCCGCGACGACATTTTACGTGCATGCCACGACGAACCCACGTCCGGGCATCTTGGTTTCACGCGTACTCTGGCAAGGATCAAGAAGAAGTACTACTGGCGAAAACTCACAAAAAGCGTGAAGCAGTACGTCCGAACTTGTCGTGATTGCCAACGTCGCAAAGTTCCACCAATGAAACCAGCCGGTCTGCTTCAGCCTGTACGACGTACCTCCTTGCTCACCTTTTGAACAGGTCGGGATGGATTTACTCGGCCCGTTTCCCAAGTCTTCGGCTGACAACCGCTGGATTGTTGTCGCCACCGATTACTTGACCAGATATTGCGAAACCCAAGCCGTTCAACGAGCTACTGCTTCGGATGTGGCCAACTTCTTCGTCAAAAATATCGTCCTGCGACATGGTGCTCCATCTGTCGTCATCACAGACCGTGGTACGGCCTTCACTGCGCAGTTGGTCAGAGATATTCTGCAGCTGAGTTGTACAACGCACCGTACGGCAACTGCGTATCACCCACAGACCAATGGGTTAACTGAGCGTCTCAACAAAACGATTGCAGATATGCTTTCCATGTATGTCGCCACGGATCACAAGAATTGGGACGAGCTGCTCCCGTATGTGACATTTGCGTATAACACTGCGCTTCAAGAAACCACCGGGTTTCCTCCTTTTCGTCTGGTCTACGGACGCGACGTCGTCACTATGCTCGACGTGATGCTTCTACCAACTTCGTCTGATACGACCGCCCCAGATACGGACGCTTTTGTTCAGCGTGCTGAAGCAGCGCGGCACCTTGCACGGCAACGAATTCTATCTCGGCAAAGTCAAGACGCTCGCCGATACAACATACGCCACCGAGTCGTAACATACAAGCCAGGAGATCTCGTGTGGATTTGGACCCCTATACGTCTACGAGGCCGCTCAGAAAAATTATTGCGCCGTTACTTTGGGCCCTACATAGTTCTTCATCGCATAAGTCAAGTCAACTACGAAGTTGTCCCAGCAGAATCATCGCACCAATCGCGTAGACCACGCTCCTCCGACATTGTTCACGTCTCCAGGATGAAGCCCTACCACTCGCGCTGATGCCAATTCACAAACTTTGTGGTGCGGTGCCTGTGCTCACGTCCGTTGTCTTTTTCATTTCTTTTATTTTCTCCCTGTGGTATTTAACCCGTCACCCACTTTCGTGGCTTAACTTTCACTATTCTTTCGTGCAGCGACATCGAGACAATGCCTCTTTTTTTTTTTTTTGGAGGGAGGGGTAATGCCACGCGTTAGTAACGCTAGAGAACGAGGACGAAGAAGTGTTGTTGGCTGCTGCGGCCAAAACAGTAAACAGCCGTTCGCTCGGAACTAACTGCCTGCCTTTTCCTCTCGCGACAATATATATATATATATATATATATATATATATATATATATATATATTATTCGTTACTTACTAACACACAACCAAAAAAAACAAGAAACTACAAAAGCATGAAAAATAATATATATAGATAGCTCGGTTAAGCTAACACTTCTATCAACCAAATAAGCGGACAAAAATTAACTTATCCCTTTGGTATAAGAGAGAGAGAGAAATAACTTTATTTAGGAAAAATAGGGTTAAGGGGGCCGGAGGGTGGGTCCTTATTCCAGGACTCCAGTGGCCACCGCCACGCGCCGTGCCTGGTCGAGGAGGCTCAATTGAGTCTCCAGCTCAGTCCGGGCGAGGATGGCTGCTCAAGGCTTCCTAAAGGAATTTTGTGCTAAATGGGGTGAATTTGAATTTTAGGGTCGTGATTGGCACTCCCAAGTCACATGGGGCATGGATGGCCTCCCCCCACACCAGGGGGGGGGGGGGGGCGAGGACTGGCATATCTGGTTGGCCAGATGGCATGTCATCGCCCCAGATGTGGGTAGGTGTTTGTCTGGATGTTTCTGTGGAGCCGAACCTCCTCCACTGTTAATTGCGGGTTTGGCACGGCGAGTTCATGGCGAGAACGACGTTGATGTTCTAAGACATCGCGTGCTAGTGTTGGATTGTTGTTTCCGATTGGGGTGTCATTCCTTGCTCGGAAGTCTCGCGAGCAAGAGCGTCTGCCCCTGTGTTACCAGTGACACCAAAATGCCCCGGACACCATACAATGTGATGTTCTTGTCTTAGTCGATCGCCCAAGATGTTAAGGGCGATCTTAGGGATTCTTCTGTGGAGGAAGAGTCCGCAGGGGTTCCGTTCAGCTTCACTCCAGAGGTGCGATGATGATGATGATGATGAATTATTGGCATACCCTATGAAACGGGGCGGCGACAAGTAGTCACCTAGCCTGCTTGATTTAATCAGTTATACTATACATGTGCTTTATCTAGCATTTTTGTATACCTCTCATTATACTTTTTCTTTTTCAAAACTTTACCTTGTACCTCTACCTATGAATTTAAGAGATCAGGTCGCATCAATCTTTTCCCTGGTTTTTTTCCACCAGTACTCTACTCGTCTCTTGCTTATCTCTACGGCTGATCTGTTGATGTTTCCTTCCACTTTAAACCCAAGCGCTTCTGGGAGTTGCACGTTACCTACGGTTCTCGCTGGGTGGATCCCCTCGCATTCCATTAGGATGTGCTGAGTGGTCTCTGGATCTTTACTGCAGCATACACATGCCTCATCTAGTTCCGAATATTTGTTTCGGTATGTTTTGGTCCTTAGACAACCAGCTCGAGCCTCAAATAGCAAGGCACTGCCATTTGTGTTATCGCACAGGTTTTCCCTTCTAATTTCTTTCTGCTCATTCTTGTAAATCTCCATTGTCCTTTTTGTTTCCATTCTTTGCATCCAATTCACGGTATCTATTTCTCTGGCTTTCTTTCTGATGACTCCTGGTTGTCTATTTACAGTTTCGATTATCCTGTACTTGGTTGCCAACTTCCTTGACCTCTTCCGCCATTCTGTGTCCACGCTTTTCATGTACAGAAAATTGTGCACTTTAGCCGCCCATTTATTTTCATCCATATTCCGGAGCCTTTCTTTAAAACTAATTTTGCTCTGTGCTTCTCTGACTTCAAAAGTGGCCCTACCCATGTCACCCTGCACTGCCTCATTTGTGGTATTACCGTGGGCTCCCAAAGCCAACCGGCCTGCTGATCTTTGGTTAACTTCCAAACCCGACAAGATATCCGATTTTAAGCATAGAATGGTATTTGCGAATGTTAGCGCTGGCACCGTTACTCCTTTCCAGATTCTACGCGCCGTCTCATACTTATTGTGGCCCCACAGTGCTCTGTGTTTGATTATTGCTGCATTCCGCTTCCCCTTTAATTTCAGATTATTGGTGGTTGCGAGTTTTGCGTTGCCACCGCCACAAAGGCTACACGAATCTGTTTATTTAAACAAACAAAAAATCGAGAATTTCACATGGCCTCCGTTGCACCGAAGAGATCGGAGCGGAACTGTTTAAGGTCTAGGTGCCGACTGAGACCGCGGAGAGTTGTCACTTGAGAGAGAAAACAAATTATCGGGCATAAATGTGGGTAACAGTTTTAGAAAGGGTTACTCGAGCGTAAAACGCCTCTTTAGAGATGGGCAAAAGGGCGAACTTTTGTGGGAGGCTCGAAATGGCTCAGCTCACTGAAACGAACCGTTCCTTTAGAACGGCCCACCCGACCACTTAAATTGATAACCCGTGTTTGGCATAGTTCATTTAATTGGCAATGAAAAAATTATGTATGCGTTAGTAGATTGGGAGTGTTACGGGCATTTTGTCTATGCTTGGTAACTATTTATTATTTCCTATTAGCTGTTGCTAAAGGTGCGTCCGACGCCCCCGTACAATGTTTTTACAGGTACATTAGAGGGATTTGGCAGTGAGTATTCCTCGGATACTGCATGCATAAGTACATGCTTTCCTCGCGTCAGCGCTTATTCTGTGTGTGTTCGCGTGCAACGTGCCTGTTTCGGTATAGACCGCAAATATCGACATAGGCTTCATTGCCGTAAGAACTGCTACAACTGCTTCCATATCGTTGATGAGTGATTTAACACGAAGAAAAGCATATATAATATTCGGTGCACCTTGACGCGACACTTTGACAACCTGTGCTCATCGCAAATAGAGGAATGCTGCAATTACGCTTGGCTACTGCTTCACTAAGTGATTGGCGGAAATCCGTTCGTGTCGCACCATTTTACAATTACGAAGTTGTCTAAGTAGCGTAATCTCTAAACGCACGCGTAATCCTTGTGGCATATTCTTGTTGTAATCTGCATTCATTCTAAGAGATAGTCATGCTTTCTGGATAGGTCGGGCGGATGGAATCCATGAGCGTTTATAACTGAGTGGTGACCCGTGAGTTTACCACGCTCTGCTTTTAATGATACCTAATGTCTTGCATATCTGAGTGAATTATTTCGTCAAAAGAAACTACAAATTCATAGCTTATCTTTCATGTGGGCGAGATAATAGCGCTAGAGCGCACTTTTCAAGCTGATTATCATGCTGCGCGATGTACTTTAGTCTTTGTGCAAATATATTCTGAGTCGCATTTACTACTTGGAAATAAGATCACAACTTTGACTGCAACTTTGGGAGAGAGGGCCACCTGGCAATTCACTGTAGAGACTGCAAATGTAAGCCAGACTTCTACGCCTGTGCTGTGGTTGCCAGAAGGCGTGATAAATGGGTTCGTTTAATAATTGAGGCCAAAAGGATCATTGAAGCAGGTGATAAGTGCGTAAGTGTTGCCTCAATATCTCTATCACGCAAAGTACTACTTTACCTGAACGCGAATGCGCACTGAGAAACTGTGATTGTGCTCCCTGTATAAATTAGTGGCGTTCTTTTCTGATTAAACATTGTTGGAAGTGGCGCCCTGTGTGTGTGTGTGCTCTCTCTTCGTCCGTCGTCGTTTTCGCGCCTTCGCTTCAGATCATGCTTAACCAACTCGCCCAACTATCCATCCTAACGTTGACTGTAACACGACGGCTTCGTTAACAAGGATGACTGCGTGTAGTAATAAAATTTTTCAATATGACATCAGACGGCATATTCCAACACGCAAATATCATGCACAGGAATTATTTTATGCATGCTGCTCTATAATAAAGGTGTCTTCAATGCTTCACAGTCACAATGAACATCGCATAGTGCGCTATTTAATTAAGAAATCTGGCCCCTCCGCTGCACTTTTAGTAGGAGTACTTTATTATTTGATCGCATGTCTGCGTTGGTTGGCGGATAATGCATTTTTTTGTTCAGTGTGGTGGTACGTTGCTGACCAAGGGGGTGTTCAGCTGTGTGAGTTAAATGCGTATGAAAAAAAAAACAATCAGTGGGGTTCCTTATCGATTGCATAGACGACTTTGACGAGGAAAGCCTTAATGCGTTGACCTCATTTCATTTGCGATAGCTCGAATCCCGGCTGCGGCGGCCGCATTTCCATGGAGGCGAAATGCAAAA
Organism: Dermacentor silvarum; assembly: GCF_013339745.2. Lineage (NCBI taxonomy): Eukaryota > Metazoa > Arthropoda > Arachnida > Ixodida > Ixodidae > Dermacentor > Dermacentor silvarum. Next base: position 135,610,905 of record NC_051163.1, read on the forward strand.
ACGCCCGTGTGCTTGCGTTGTAGCGCACGTTAAAGAACCCCAGGTGGTCAAAATTATTCCGGAACCCTCCACTATGGCGTGCCTGATAATCAGAACTTGTTCTGGCACGTAAAAGCCCAGAAAGAAAAGAAGAAAATGATTTGCGATAGCTTGCTTATTTTTGTTCATTAATTAAATAACTTTTGATTGGTCGTAATTCGGTTTAAATATTTCCTTACTTGCTGTTACAGAGTCTTGAATTGATCCTAATTAATATGTACTACGTATTGGAACTCTTAATTAGTCATAATCTGGCCATCACGGAGTCTCGAATTGAGTTTAAGTAGTCTCTATTACTGTTCGAAACCGTTAATTACTTTTAAATAATCGTAATTATTCCTATATACCTAGTAATTTACTTTACCATGTTTTAACGAAGTTTTCCTATGATGTCTGTGTATTGGTCTTGTTAATTACCCTAATTACATTTAATTTGTGTTTGCGACTCTTGAATTAATCTTAATTTTAGCTACTTGGAGCCTACTTGGTGCCTAGCTACTTGGTACCTTTACATGTTTTACTCAGCGGTAGAGGTGTAGTATGCAGATTTTAGATTTTTGCTACCGCCAGTGTTGCCGACGATGGTCACATTCCGCGACTAATGAGCCATTTAAGTCTCTCGCTTTAAAAGGCCGGCTCCGACATCCCATTTCTATGGAAGCGAAATGCAAAAACGCCCGTGCGTTTGCGTTGTAGTGCACGTTAAAGAACCCCATGTGGTCAAAATTATTCCGGAGCCCTCCACTACGGTGTGCTTCATAATCAGAACTGGTTTTGGCATGTAAAACCCCAGACAGAAGAAGAAAAGGCGTCGCGATGGCCATTAATGCGCACGTACGCACGAGTGCCTATATGCTCCATCGCGGGCACACACGCGCACACAGCGTTTTAGAGACCGCATCTGGACCTGTGACAACGCTAAAAGGCACCCAACGCTATTCTTTTGGAGCAAGGCAACGCATATTTAGATGCACTGGGGAGCGAGGCGAGCTTCCTTGGGAGACAGCGCATGCGCAGACCTTGGCACGTACTATTTTTCCGGTGCGAAACTGGCGAAAGGCCACCAGTCCGGCGCTCCGAGTTATTTTGTGGGAACCTGTACAGGTGCCCACAAAATACCTCGCAACGCCGGACCGGTGGCCGCTCGTCGGCGGAGCGCGCCGGTGAGAAAGTAGTGCCAGGGGCTGCGCATGCACCTAGCAAGCTCGCCTCGCTCCCCAGTGTAGAGCACTGCACGGGCCGATTTAAAAGCCTGGGCCCGGCCTGGGCCCGTTTTCACGTTGGGCGCGCCCCGCCCGAGACCGACCAAAAGTTTTACGGCGAGACCCGGGCCCGGCCCGGAAATAATCTACGTTACCCGCCCGGCCCGGCCCACCACCCCTTTACCTTAGGCTCGAGCCCGGCCCATTCCCGGCTCTAAACCGGCCCGAACCGGGCCCGAAACCGAAAAAAAAAACATGTTTTTCAGAGTCCTGACGCGCGAGGATAACTCGCTGCACGTTACATGCACACCACCAGAAAGTCCGAGCTCGGCGCGGGCCCGCGTCAAAAAACCTGGGCCCGTCCCGGGCCCGGATCAAAAACCACATGCCGTGCCCCAGCCCGGCCCGGCCCTACCCGGCCCGAGCCCGTGGAGTACGTGCTCTACCGCAGTGCGTCTAAAGTGTTGCCTTACTCCAAAAGAATAGCGCTGGCTGCCTCTTAGCGTTGTCAAAGGAGGGCTGTGCGGATGCGGTCTCTAAATCGCTTTGTGCGCGCGTGTGCGCGCGATGGAGCATAAGCGCTCGTGCGTGCGCGCTACTGTGCATCCGCGCATTTTAAAGCGAAAGGCTTAACTGGCTCATTAGTCGCGGAATGTGACCAACGTGGACAACACTTGCGGCAGCAAAAATAAAAAAACGGCATACTAGAGCTCTACCGTTCAATAAAACATGTAAGGGGGCACGGCAGAGGGCACGGCAGCTTGCTGGCGGACAGCATGTCTAAATCGCCATTACTGCTTGTGTAGGTTTTGCCGTGGTTTTTCGCCGTGGTATCTACAGCAAACAACGGGACTCAACCAGGATTCTTCGATGTGCCGCAACGTGGCAATGACACTGCGGACCGTCTACTTGTCAACGCCTACCCCACAGGAGTGACGTCATCGCTGGACAACCTAGAAAAGGCGCATCCCGGCATCGATTTCTTCAGAGGGCACGACAGCTTGCTGGCGGACAGCATGCCTAAATCGCCATTACTGCTTGTGCAGGTTAGTCAGCTTGGTAATTTGCCTGCTTATCGTAGTGATAATAGGTTTCTGTTGGTCATGCCGTGCCCTCAAAAGTGTTCTGCAATTTTGTCTGACTGCTGGTCGATGCTCATGTTGTTGCTTGTGTCCGGTGACATAGAACAGAACCCTGGGCCAAAGGTTAATGAAATGTTGCAGGTTATTATTGATAAGCAGGAAGTTGGCGACCGCAAGATGGACCAAATAAGAGAGGAAATTGCTGCTGTTAATGCTAAAACTGATAAGTTACAGGGTATTCTGACTTTGTTTGAGGAGATGAGCAACAAAATGGAAAAATTGGAATCTGTTGTCCAACAGCAAGCATTGAAGTTAATCGAGTATGAAAACAGAAGTAGGCGTAACAACCTCCTAGTATTTGGAATCAGTGAAAGTGCTGATGACACAGAAAGTAAACTCAGAGAACAGGTCCCGGACGGTATTTTTGACAATACTTTGGGGGTCCCCGTCAGGACAGTTGAGAGAATTCACCGTATTGGAAAAGCATATCCGGATAGGTCAAGACCAATTATTATGAAGTTCCTTGATTCCAGGGAAAAGGACAGTGTACTAAAGAACTGTTTTAAACTGAAGGGCACTAATGTTCGTGTCAGCCAAGACTATGCTAAAGAAACAGCGGAAATACGAAGAAAGCTATGGGAAAGTGCAGCCTCGGATCGGTCAAAAGGCACGAAAGTCAAGCCTATCTACGATAAACTTAAAATAAAAGACAAAATGTAGACTTGGGACCTCACACAAGATAAGCGCACACTATGTGGACACGAAGAAAGTAGATCCGGTAAAGAAAAACAGAAAAAAGTTGATACGGCTAGCCACCCGCCTAACTTGGACGATTCAGGAAGTTCGATGGTGACGCCCAGCTCGTCACCTACGTCATAGCTATGTTTCCTTGTTTTAAACGCACGCAGCATCGTTAACAAAATAACTGATCTGGAATTTCTGCTGCTTTCACAGAGCGCTCATATGGTTTTGATAACAGAAACCTGGCTGCACTGTGGTATACAAAATGACGTAATTATTCCCCCTGGTTACCAAATGTTTAGGAAGGAACGCGATTCACGTGGCGGAGGAGTGTGTATCATAATAAAAAATTCTGTCCATGCGACCCTAATTGATAGTGACATCCCTGAAACAGTTTGGTGCAGGATTTCTTTTCAAGGTGTTGTTTATCTTGTCGGTGCAATATATCGGCCACCTTCGACTTCCCTGGACATGCTAAACCAACTGAGCGCATTCTTGTGCAACAATGTACATAGGAACACACGGTTAATTATGGCCGGAGACTTCAATTTACCGCACATTAACTGGCAGGACCTAGCTTGCAGCGGCGTTGAAGCACCCAGTGCTGATAAACTACTAGATTTAATGTTTTTTTTTAATCTGAATCAAATCGTTCAACAGGATAAAGAATAACTTCTAGGTCGCGGTCATTGTTAGACCTAGTGTTCCTATCCAATAATATAGAAAATCATTTGTTGACAATTGAGGACGGTATTTCTGATCACAAAATAATTGTAGTGAATGTGACCGCTAGCAATGTGCCCCATAAGAAATACTCTACTGTAATTACGATAAAAAACTACAAACGTGCTGATGACAATTCAATTTTAGATTTTTTGGTATTTTCGTTCGGCCAATTTGAGCACCACGCAAAGGACAAATCTGTAGATGAGCTATGGAATGAATTTAAGGATGTAGTAAACCATTGTGTGGAAAGAAGTCTAAACAACGCCGTCCTTGGATTACCCGCGGTATTATTAACATGAAAAGAAAGCTAAAACGACTGCGTAAAAAGAAAAAGGGTTCGGACGAAATAGCGAGACTTCGTGCAGAATTAAGACGTACTCTGACACAATCCAAAAAGCAGTTCTTTGAAAAAACACTGACAGGGTTCCTAAAAAGTTCTCCACAAAAATTCTAGAGATATCTCAGCAGTCGGAAAGATAAAATTGGAGAAATCGTAAAAGGCACTGGAACGCTAACAAAGACTGCCGACATTGCTGAGCATTTCAATTACTTCTTTAGTCTGTGTTTACTAACAACACAAACGCGAATACAGGCGAGCATTTACAGTATATTATACATTATCCAATGGAAAATCTTGTAATCAAACAAGAGGGAGTATTCGAATTGCTGCTAAATTTAGATGCAAAAAATCTAGTCGACCCGACAGGGTTTCTGCTGATTTTCTGAAACGCTATGCTGAATGGATGTCCTACTACCTAACGATAATTTTCGAGAAATCATTACATACGCATTCATTACCCAGGGACTGGCGCAGGGCCGTAGTTATACCAGTGTACAAAGGCGGTGATCGCACGCTTGTAAATAATTACCGTCCCATTTCATTCACATGTATCAGTTGTAAACTTCTGGAGCACATCATCGCAAAACACATCTTAATATTTCTAGAAGAGAACAGATTACTTTACTCATACCAGCATGGCTTCCGTGCTGGACTATCCACCATTACACAATTAATCGAAGTGGTTCATGATCTCGCTGCAGCCTTAGACGAGAAGCACCAGATTGACGTCATTTGTATAGATTTTGCAAAAGCATTTGATAAAGTGCCGCATGATAAGCTGATCTTTAAACTGAGAGAGATAGGTACCGATGAAAGGCTAGTGCTTTGGATAAAAGAATACTTAAGTGATCGCAAACAGACCGTAATTTTAAATGGCAGTTTGTAGAGTCCACTCCAAGTGCTATCAGGTGTTCCTCAGGGATCGGTATTGGGTCCACTGTTATTTCTGATATATATCAACGATATCTCATCTGTTGTTGAACAACCGGTGAAACTGAAGCTTTTTGCAGATGACTGTCTAATTTATTCTACCGTAACCAATGTTCAGGATCAACTCAGAATTAGTCGTTGTTTAAAAAATTTCAGTCAATGGTGTAATTTATGGGGAATGAAAATAAACTACTCTAAATCAACATACACACATATGACTAGAAAAGTAAACGTCCTACCTTTTAACTATTACATCGATGGTAATTTGTTAGTTCGTGCTAACCAGTTTAAATATTTGGGTGTTACAGTCACGCATAATCTGACATGGCATACGCACATAGAAAATGTGTGCTCGAAAGCGAACCAGAAACTAGGTTTCTTAAGGCAAAAACTTCATCAAGCTTCGCGAGATGTAAAGCTGATAGCTTACAAAACTTTTGTTAGGCCGTTACTTGAATATGCCTCAGTCATCTGGAGCCCTCATCAGAACGCATTGACTACAAGGCTAGAAAAAGTTCAACGTCCTGCTGCGCGCTTCATATGCGCAAAGTACCGCAGATTAGATTCTGTCACACAGATGTTGCAGTCCTGTGAATTGGAAACACTAGAAACACGAAGGAAAAAGAATCGGCTCAAAGTGTTTTTCAGGATACTACATGGTCACTTGAAAATTAAGAAAGATGAGTACGTGCAACTCCCAGGGAAACGAAGCAGTCGTGTCAATCACCAATATGTTTTGCGACCATACTTTGCTCACAGTGATGTGTTCCGCTATTCTTTTTTCCCCGCCGTGATTGAACTTTGGAATGCGTTACCAAGCTTTGTGGCAAATGCCTGTGATGTTTGTGAATTTGAAAAATCGTTAAACACGTATTTCTGTGATTTCGCTTCTACTTGATGTGCCTGTATATATGATTTGTCTGTATTTAAAACCCTCCCTGTAAGAACCCTCAACAGAGGGTTGACAGTATGATTAAAATAAAATAAGTAAATAAATAAAACTGCATTATTCACCAAGTAGCTAAAAGTAATATAGAGTAATTCAAGAGCCACTAAGACTAATTAAAAGTATTTAAGGTAATTAACCCGACCAATACATGGACATCACACGACGCCTTTATTAAAGCATGCTAAAGTGAATTACGAAGTAACTAAGGGTAATTACGCATATTTAAATGTAATGAAGGGTTGCGAACAGTAATAGAAACTACTACACATTAATTCGAGACTCTATTATAAGACTGGTCACGCCAAGTTAAGACTAATTAAGACTTCCAAAGAGTAGTACATACTAATTAGGATCAATTCAGGACTCCGTAACAGCAAGTAAGAAAATAATTATATCGAATTACGACCAATTATTAGTTATTTAATTGCTTAACTAAAATGAGAAACCACTTGCAAATGATATGATGTCAACGTATTAAAGCTTTCGCCGTCAAAGTTGTCTTAGCAATAGATATGGGACCTCACAGCATGTTTTTTTTTCCATACGCATTTAACCCACACAGCTGAACGCCCCCTTGATCTGCAACATATCACCACACTGAACAAAAATTGAATGTTTGCGCCAACCAACGCAGACATGCGATCAAATGTTAAGGGTATACTCCCAACAAAAAGTGCAGCGAAGCGGACAGATTACGTAAATAAATAGCGCACTAGGCGATGTTCATTGCGACTGCGAAGCATTGAAGACACTAGAGCACTGCACGGGCTCGGGCTTACCCGAAAGCCCGGGCGCGGCCCGGCCTGTGGGCCGATTCGGGCCGGGTAGGGCAGTTTTTTCACGGGCTCGTGCCGGGCTCGGGCACGGCATGGGCTTTTATTGCGATAGCAATTATATGGACACTTCAACCGGATTTCTGCCGTCGCCGCCGCCGTCGCCGTCGCCGTGAGGTTCCGTATAGAAAAAATCTTCGCCGCGCGCCGTATGCCCGAGCGGAAGCGTGCGGGGACGCGCGCTATCACGGAGAGCGAACGCACTCAATCTCCCACGCGGAAGCAAGGAAACGGGAAGCCAGCGCCGGAGAAAGCGGGAGCGGGTGGGGGGGGGGGGGGGCGCACTTCTACTTTGCCAACAACCGCGCTCATCGCTCGCCCGCACCCTCCCTTATCTCCACACGGCTCTGACCTTTACGGGCTTTGCATTCGCCGCTCAGTTTCCGTTGAAGCGATAGACCGCACGTACCTTCGCCCGCTGCGGCGTATGTGCTTGCTGCCAGCGTTTTGACAGTCGTCTGCAGTCATTCTGTGTGATCTATTCGTGTTTGTTTGTGCGCGCTCACACCACGCTTGTTCATTCAGTTAGTAATAGTCGGGCCACATTTTCCAACGCACGCTACACATGCAATGCTGCCCGGATCGGCGGTGCAGCGCTACAGGTGTGTCCCTTCGCACGCGCTGCCCACGGGGAGCGCTTCTCATCAACACCACCATTTCACACGCGCCTTCTCGTGGTCATCCAGTCTCTCTTCATGTCGGTCTATTTACGCCGCAGCACACCTGCTTACTTAATGAGCTCATGTTTACTACAATTCATATTGCTACCAAAGCCGCTCACCTTACTTCGTATGACATTGCTGTGTTACTATCCCATTCATTGCTTCGCCCTTACGGTGAAAGTGTTTTTTTTTTACTCGGGCCCGGGCCGCGCTCCGGTATTTCTACACGGGCCCGGGCCGGGCTCGGACTTTCTGGTGGTGCATTTAACGTGCAGCGAGTTATCCTCACGTGTCTCGACTCTGAAAAACATTGTTGCCCCGGCGCAGCTGGAAGCTAGCAGTGCTGTATACTCCTGCGTACTTCCCTTTTCTTCATCCATCATATTTTGCGCTGTTTCAACAGAATCGAAAAGTCCAGAAAGACTGAAGTCGCCTCAAACGAAAGGATGCCATTGTATTCCTTACCTAAATCAATGTAATTAATGCTTTCAGAGTGGTGTAAGCGCGTTCGCGACTTGCTGATCCTTCAAAGACGAATTGGTAAAACGATGACTGGTAAGATAATTCGTTGCGCGGCTGAAATATGGCACTGCGTCCGTCCATGATTGCACGCATGTTCTCAAAGGGATGTCTATCAGCAGCTCATTACGCTGCACCATGGAGGAACGAGAAGCTTTCTTTCTCCATTTACTCCATCCATGCGCTGCGCTCGCGAACTGTCGTGGCTAGAGTGTACTACAATACGGTTCAGTGGGACGAGCGGCTGGGGCGTCGCATGCTTTGCAGTGAGGCGCACGACGTGGAAAAATACTGTGGCGGCGTGGCGATAGAAGTGGATTGGGCGGTATCAAAGTTGCGCCGTTAGAAACTGCTGGCGATACTGCTCGGCAGGCTCATTCGTACTACTTCTCGCGCTGGTATTAGGGTTCAGACCGCTCAATTTGTGTTCATAATTGCATATTACATGTATTTATGCCTTAAGGATAAATTCCTTTTATTCTCTTTTTTAGTTTATTTTTTTAATGCCACTCGGTGGTCTTTTTCGGTATCCGGCCGGGTTCGGGCCGGGCTCGGGCCAAAGGTAAATGGGTGGCGGGCCGGGCCGGGCAGGTAACGTAGATTATTTCCGAGCCCGGGCCGGGCCCGGGTCTCGCCATAAATCTTTTGGTCGGGCTCGGGCGGGCCACCCGATGTAAAATTGGGCCCGGGCCGGGCCGGGGCTGAAAACATTGGCCCGTGCAGTGCTCTAGAAGACAGCTTTATTATAGTGCCGCATGCATAAAATAAATTCCTGTGCATGAAATCGGTGTGTTGGAATACGCCGTCTGATGTCATTTTGGACACTGTTATTACTGCACGCAATCATCTTTGTTAAAGGAGCCATCATGTTACAGTCGAAATTCTGATCGTATTCCCAAGTAGTAAATGCGTCTTCGAATTGAACAAGTAGTAAAATACATCGCGCAACACGATAGTCAGGTAGAAAAGTGCGCTCTAGTGCTATTATAGGCGAGCCGTGGCGCTCGCCCACATGAAAGATAAGCTATGAATTCATAGTTTCTTTCGGTGAAATAATTAACTCAGATATGCAAGACATGAGGTATAATTAAATGTAGAGCTTGGTGAACTCACTGGTCACCACTCAGTCATAAACGCTGGTGGATGCCATCCCCGCAAGCTCAGCAGAAAGCATGACAATCGCTTAACATGATAGTAGCTTCTGACGAGAATGCGCCATAAGGATTACGCGTGCGTTTAGAGATTACGTTGCAGAGCGCGTGAGCATGCTGTCCCTCCTCCGAGATGTGTTGTAAGAGGGACAAACTGCAAGTTTTTTGGCGCAAGGCAACGCTTATGCAGATGCACCAGGGAGCGAGGCTCGCTTGCTTGCTTGCTAGGGATGCCGCGCACGCGCAGGCCATGGCTGTATTTTCCCGCGTGTGTGCTCCGCCGACGAGCAGCCACCGGTCTGGCGTTCCGAGTTATTTTGTAGGCACCGGTACATATAGCGCGCCCAATATTCCAGTGTAAACCTATAGACTATCGCAGACAAGATGCCGCGCTTTGGCACTGACGCAGCAGCAGCTTTCGGCGCGCAGCTTTGGTGTTGTTACGCGAAGGACGAGTCAGTAAGACTACCAACTATTTACAGGTTGTATTTACAACAGTGGTTGCAGCGCTGACCGGTTAGATTCCCAGCGCGAGCCCAGCTCCTTCTTCCTCTTCTTGGCTCGAGTGATGGCGCCCGCGCGCCTCGTTCAAACAACCAAATACCACACGCGTGTAGCATAATCCCCCGGCGGCAGAAGCGACGTCCCGGAGCGTCTAAATGTCATCACTGGGAGGGTGATACTGCTTCAGTCGTGTAACGTGCACGATATCACTGGACTGGGAAGCAGATGGGGCGTCAGGGGCGATCTCGTAGGTGACGGGAGTCACGGCACGAAGCACTCGGTAGGGGCCTGTGTAACGAGACAGCAGTTTTTCTGACAGGCCTACTTGACGCGACAGAGACCATAGAACCACCAAAGAACCAGCCGGGAAGTGCACGTCGTGGTGTCGCTGGTCGTACAAGCGCCTTTGACTCTCTCGGGAGTGCAGAAGGCGGTCACAAGCAATTTCCCTTGCGTGGGCAGCGCGGCGATGGCATCAAGTACATATTCACTGGTGGGTGCTGCGTGAACAGGGAGGGTTGTGTCGAGGGGTAGTGCTGGTTCTCGGCCGAACAGAAGGAAAAATGGCGAATAACGGGCTGTGTCGTGGTGCGAGGAATTATACGCAAAGGTGACAAACGGTAGAGCGAGGTCCCAGTCAGTGTGGTCGGAAGACACATACTTCGCGATCATGTCTGTGAGAGTGCGATTAAGACGCTCCGTGAGGCCATTTGTTTGCGGATGGTATGACGTGGATAGCTTTGGCCTCGTGGCAAAGGACTGCAGGATGTCCGCGATAACTTTTGACAGGAATGTCCGGCCACGGTCTGTGAGATGTTGTCGCGGAGCTCCATGTAATAAAATCACGTCGCGTAGAAGAAAATCGGCAACATCTGTGGCGCAGCTTGTAAGGAGCGCTCGGGTGATGGCGTAGTGCGTGGCGTAATCTGTGGCCACAGCGATCCACCTGTTCCCAGAGGTAGAAAGAGGAAAAGGACCAAGTAAATCTAAACCAACCCGAACGAATGGTTCCGCGGGAATGTCAATTGGTTGAAGGTACCCAGCAGGGAGCGTCGACGGTGTCTTGCATCGCTGGCATTTCTCACACGCAGTTACGTATCTTCGAACGGAGCGAGCAAGCCCTGGCCAAAAGAAGCGTCGGCGGATCCGGTCGTAGGTACGTGACACACCGAGGTGACCGGAAGTGGGGAGGTCGTGAAGTTCGTGGAGAACAGCCGAGCGAAGGTGTTTAGGGATCACAAGGAGTAATGCTGGGCCGTCGGGGTGAACGTTGTGGCGGTAGAGTACGCCATCTTGAAGTGTGAATAAGCGAAGGGAGCTGTCGGCAAGTGACGATTCCATGCGGTCAATGATGGTACGCAAGGACGGGTCACGGTGCTGCTCGTCGGCGACATGGACCAGGGGAAAAACAGAGAGAACGCAGGCGTCGGTGTCAGGCTCAGACGTAGAGGTCGGGTCTTGGACTGGGTAGCGAGAGAGGCAATCTGCGTCCTGGTGTTGGCGTCACGACATGTATGTCACTGTGTAGGGATATTCTTGTAGTCGGAGGGCCCAACAACCTAGCCGGCCAGTAGGATTCTTGAGCGACGAAAGCCAACACAGCGCATGATGGTCTGTGATTACTGAGAAGGGCTTAATTGCCATACAAATATAGGCGGAACTTTGAAACAGCCCAGACGAGAGCAAGACATTCACTCTCGGTAATCGAATAGTTAAGCTCTGCAGTTGTCAGGAGCCGGCCAGCGTAGGCTATAACGCGGTTGTGTCCGTGTTGCCGTTGCGCTAAGACTGCGCCGATCCCATAACCACAGGCATCGGTTCGGACCTCTGTAGGTGCGTACGGGTCAAAGTGGGCCAAGATCGGTGGATTGGTCAGAATCGTGATAAGGCGTGAAAATGCGGCAGCCTGAGGGGAACCCCACGTAAAAGGCACGTCTTTCTTCGGAAGTTCCGTGAGGGGTCGAGCGATTGCTGCGAAATCTTTCACAAACCGCCTGAAATAAGAGCAGAGCCCCACAAAACTCCGGACGTCTTTGACAGACGGAAAAGCTGTTACTGCTCGAACCTTCTCCGGGTCGGGTTGTACTCCGGAAGCATCGACGAGATGGCCGAGCACTGTAATCTGTCGGCGCCCGAAGTGGCACTTCGATGAGTTTAATTGGAGCCCAGCCTTGCGGAAGACGTCAAGGATAGCTGTGACGCGCTCAAGGTGCGTCTCAAACGTAGGAGATAACACAAGGAAGTCGTCGAGGTAACAAAGGCAAGTTGACCATTTGAAACCTTGAAGCAGAGAGTCCATCATCCGTTCGAACGTGGCGGGGGCATTGCATAAACCGAACGGCATAACCTTAAATTGGTAGAGTTCATCTGGGGTGACGAAAGCGGTCTTTTCTTGGTCTTGCTCATCGACGGAAATCTGCCAATAACCAAATGGAAGGTCAATGGACGAAAAGTATTTGGCACCGTGAAGACAATCGAGCGCGTCGTCAATTCGTGGTAACGGGTAAATGTCATTTTTAGTGATTCGGTTGAGGTGGCGGTAATCAACGCAGAAACGCCACGTGCCCTCTTTCTTTTTGACGAGCACGACCGGCGACGCCCAAGGGCTCGACGAGGGCTCAACAATGCCTTTGGCGAGCATCTTGTTGACTTCCTGCTGAATAATTTGCCGCTCTGCCGTGGACATGCGATACGGTCGGCGATGAATGGGAACAGCATCACCAGTGTTTATCCGATGCTTAACAAGGGACGTTTGACCAAGTGGGCGATTGTCAGTGTCAAATATGTCGCGGTAGGAAAGCAAAAGGCGATAGAGGGCGGCTGCTTGGCCAGGGGCGAGGTCCGGAGCGACCATGGGACGTAGTGGGCCGTCGAGGTCCAAGGCATCCTGCGGGTAATCAAGCGGATCTGGAGACGCGTCGGCTGCAAAAGCAGTGACGTGGTCGTCTGTCACTCACGGGAGCGTGGCCACCGCTATGCCTTCAGGGGACACTTGCTTCGTCAAGCCAAAATTGACAACGGGGATACACATCCGATTAGCGGCAAGGGTAACGACGGAGTGTGGCACAGAGACGTCGCGCGCCAGGAGCACATCACGAATAGGGGCGACGACATAGTCGCCATCAGTCACGGTTGCCGTTGAGGCGAATTCGACGAAGGTTAGGGCTTTTGGAGGTAACCGAACAAACGCTGTAGTGCATAGGGTGTTCGGTTGTTCGGGGCGAACGTCGGAAAGAGGAGGAAGCTCGAGGCACAGCGTACCGGTGGTACAGTCGATGAGGGCAGAATGCGCCGTCAGAAAGTCGAGCCCGAAGATTAGGTCATGAGGGAAACTGGTCAGCACGGAGAACAGGACTGGAACTTGGCGGCCAGCAATTCCTACGCAAGCAGTTCACATACTACAGACGGCAACAGTGGCGCCATTGGCGATACGTATGGCTCGAGTGACGGCAGGCGTAAGAACTTTTTTTAGGTGACGACATAGGTTAGCGCTCACTATGGGCACTTGGGCTCCAGTATCAATCAATGCCATCAACGGGACACCATCTACGTCTACTTCAATTAGGTTCGTGTTAGTGAGGAGCATCAACGGAGGATTTGGACAGGACGAACGTGATGCAGCACTACCTCCAAGCATGGCCTAGTTTTCCATCCGGTGGTTTGGCGAGGAAAAGCGGCGAGGTTGGGGCGACGGTGAGCGACGGCGTTGAGGCGACGGCGATCGCCCGGAGGAGCGGCTGTCAGGGGCATCAGAAGTAGGGTACGGACGGCGAGGGGAGTAACGGCGAGCGTCGGCGTATGGGCGAGGAGCATGGAATGAGCTTCAGTACGGCGGCATCCAGGTGGTGCGGCAGTGGCGGGATACGTGACCAACGCGGTGGCAGCGGAAGCAGATCGGTTTGTCCTCAGATGTTCGCCATTCAGCAGGATTGCGTGGTCTGGGAGCAAAATACTGGTCATTAAAGGTTGTGGAGATATGAGTGGGTGCCGAATCAGGTCGGGAGACAGAGCAGGCGGTATGGATGCCAAGGTTTGCAATTTCTTGCCGCGCAACCGCTTGTATAACGGAAATAGTAGGGGCTGCTGGGTCAAAGGTACCGTCGAGGGGTCGAGGATGAAGGGGGGCCGAACTCGCCGCTTCAATCTCACGGCGAACGATACGCGTGATGTTCTCTTGAAATGGTCGTGTGGCAGGAAGAGCGGAGCAAGAGGATGTGGCAGGGGTGTTTGGGAGCCGGGAAAACTGTGGGACGTCACGGCGGCTTTTGGCTACCTCGAAGCGGCGGCATTCTTTGGTGATGGCGTCGGCAGTAGAAACATCGTTATAGACGAGCAAATTGAAGGCGTCGTCCGCGATGCCTTTTAGGATATGGCCCACCTTGTCAACCTCGGTCATGTGCTCGTCGACTTTCCGGCAAAGCGCGAGCACTTCCTGTATGTAGGAGACATACGATTCTGTCGACGACTGGACACGGGTAGCAAGCTCTTTTCGCGCAGCCTGTTGGCGACCTGACGGGTTGCCAAATAGGTCACGAAGCCTCTTTTTGAAAGTGTCCCAGCTGGATATTTCAACCTCATGGGTGCGAAACCTGACAAGCGGTGTCCCGTCCAGATAAAAGATCACATTGGCAAGCATGATGGTAGGGTCAAAGTGGTGGCTTCCGCTAACACGCTCATACATGCTGAGCCAGTCGCCGACGTCAATGCCATTTTGGGCGGAGAATGTCCCAGGATCACGGAGACTAGGAACCGTAACGTACGTTGTGTTTGGCGCCGCAGGTGTAGGTGGCGACGAGGTGTTTCCATCGGAAGCCATGGCTGAGAAGACGACGGTGCGACCGCTTCGGAGCTCCGTGGCGAGGACGGGGAACGTTCCACCTCCACCAGAATGTTACGCGAAGGACGAGTCAGTAAGACTACCAACTATTTACAAGCTGTACTTACAACAGTGGTTGCAGCGCTGACCGGTTAGATTCCCAGCGCGAGCCCAGCTCCTTCTTCCTCTTCTTTTCTCGAGTGATGGCGCCCGCGCGCCTCGTTCAAACAACCAAATACCACACACGTGTAGCAGTATACTTATAAAAAGCCCTGCCTTTTAGTGACAAGGCTTGCATTTCAGACCGCTGCTTTCGCTGGCGCTTGGTTGTGTTGTCACGTGGCTTTTTTTTTTTTCATTTCGCAGGGTTTCTTTTATTACCGAGAAAAATGTCCAGAGATTAACGGGCTTGGTTTTAGCGTTGATATCACTGATTTCTCTATATTCTCTTCCACGTTAGCGCTGACGCCTAATCGTACAGGTATGTTCAATATATATTTGCGTTGTAGTGCATGTTAAAGAAACCCAATTGGTCAAAATTAATCCAGAGCCCTCCACTACGGCGTGTATCATAATCAGAACTGGTTTTGGCACGTAAAACCCCAGAAAGAAGAAGTTCAATAAATATTAGCCATTTACTCTAATGTATAATAATTTTTGATGAATAAACAAAAATGATGATAACCAGCGCTAACAACAATAAATTTGCAGCAGTCGTTAATGTAAACCTACAGTGCAAGCCACTTTCGAAAAATAATAAGCGTTCAGGGAAAAAAGGGACTTCCATAAGTCCTCCCTTAGATGATGATGATAATGGTGAATCTGGTTTGGAATTATGGAATGGGGGCCGCGTGGCAGTGCACAAGCCAAGGTGCCTTCTGGTTTTTGTATTTTCGGTTAAAACTATTTAGGAAAAATGAAGTCGAATTCTACCTATAAATGGCGTAACGTATGAACAAAAAAAGAGAAAAAGAAAAGGAGAAGCCTGTTATCACTGCGCGCTAGCCAATAATATTTGCACTAACATAAGGAACTAAAATTTTAACGCGATAGCGCTAAGAGCTCCGTGTCGCAGAAAATATCGTGTCGTAGTCGGCGGCGTTCATGTTCTACCGATACCTATGAAAAAGGGATCAACCATATTTTATTATTTCTTTTTTATTCATTTGAAGAAGGCGCAAACTCGACACGCTGTCTTCAGTGCTCCCAAACTGTATTCCAGTATGCGGTCGGTCAGCCAAGTTGGCATTCGTTGTCCTCTGGTCTAGAGGTTTCGGCGTCAAACAGGACATGTTTTATTCTAATGCCAGGTACATATTAAAGCACGTGAACGCCGCCGGTTGCGCTGACTGCACCGTGACGACAGACGGTGGAGCCTGCCCTTTTCACCGACGCCCCATGACGGCGCTGCGCATGGCGCGTGTCTGCGTTGCGCCGGCGTAAAGCGGTTCCAGTAGATGGTTGTTAACGCTCCGCACACAGATTACGCGCACCGTTGGCTCCATGAACTGATTTTCTTTATTTACCAATAAGCGCCTCCCAGAGGCGCCAGCGACGCGCTCTCAGCTTGGCTTTATGAGAAACAAAGGAACTAAATGGGCCCACCCTTCCGCACCCGTCTATCGGTTTCGTAACGAAACGTCGGCAACATTCTATCGAGGATCTATAGCTGCGTTTACATGAATGCGACAACTGGCGCATCGTACCACATCGCATCACCTCAACTTTCCAGCATACCGCATCCATGTAAGCGGGGCTAATGTGAGGAAAGCTCGTCACATTAATGCGCCAAACAGGTGTGGATCTAAACGAGTGATTCGACTTTCGCGGTGCATGTAAACGGGATCTATGTTCCGCGGTCGTTGTGAGGGTTGTGGGCACGCGCAATAGAGTTCGCGCTAGCGTTCCACCGAGCGGATGTGTGCAACCTATTAGGATATAGCGATCTGAGTGCAGCGTATCGTTAACACTCTGCTAAAACTGAGCGCCTTCAAGAGCGCTCCAGTGCGAGCGTGCAGGGCAACGAAAGAGCAAAGTACAGAACAGCTGCTAGGCTCAAGGTGCCCGAATGAAATATTTTCGAAAAGCTGGCAGACTGCTAGCGCGCTCGCCGTAGTCGGCCCATCAAATAGTTGCCCACACAGAAATATATAATTACGTTTGCAGAAGAGCTGAAGCGGTATTCTCAAGCAATAGCCATTCGGGGATACGATCACTTAGGCGGCACTTGCTCCAGGACAGGGCATGTGCTAGGCAAAGCTTATTTTAATAGCGGAGCTGTTTAAGCTCTTAATTGCGCCGCGTAGTGCGAACAAAAAAAAATGATCGCCATATCCACGAAGTGAATGATGATAAGTGGGCGAAGCTCCGGAGGTAATGTCCGTAGGTAATGTCCGTAGGTTTTTCCCACTCGATCATCATACAAAGATGTGTCACAGAAACACGGGGGTGTGGTGTGGTTATATATACAGTATATACACAATGTTTTGTTATTTACGTATTGATACAGTATATACACAATGTTTCATTATTTACACATGGAGTAGATAACGAGCCCGCGCCGCTTCCGCTTCGCGAGCTCTCACTGCAGGGTCTTGACGGCGAGCGCGCGCTGCAGCCGCTTTGCGAGCCCTCCGCTCCGCCGCCGCCTTGTCTTCTTCATTGTTCATAGTAGCAGGGTAGCAGTATGGAAGCGCATTGAGTGTCGACCGGTGAAAGAGAAAGGAAGCGCGCCAAGAGCGAGTGGAGCGAGCGCCGCAAACGAGTCTTCTTCGGTGTTCATAGTAGCAGGTTAGCAGTATCGAAGCGCATTGATTGTTGACCGGCGAAAGAGAAAGCGTCATCAAGTAGGAGCCATTCAAATTAAACGAGAGCACAGCTGCGCCTCTAGCGGGAGCGGCGAGTAGTAGCGTGGCTACAACGGCGCGACGGGGGACAAGGCATTCGCGAAGGGCATTCGCGAAAGACATTCGTGACAAGGCATTCGCATTTTAGGGGCGAAGCTCCGTAAGGAGCCCCTAAAATGGCTGCGGCTTAGCTCAGCCAGCGCCTCCTCTATTTTTTCAATGCCAGTGCAATCGCCCGCTCCGCAATGGGAGCCGCTGGTCCGCCTTAGTTCAGTGAGTTGCCGCGTTGTGAGGCTACCCAGAGGGTACGACTAGGGAGTTGCATGCAGGCACCCTATAGGTACGACTGCTTGCGTCACGCTACGACTGCTTGTCACATGTGCGTCTGAGCCACTGAGCGCGCGCCGCTGCCGTTCCGGAGATGTGGTAGACGCATCACGCGTCTGTCAGGATTACTTCCTCCGACTTCCGTCGTGAGGCGCCAACCAGAGTGTATTCTCCCCCACGACCGTAAAGCAGGCGTGAGCGCTAGCCGACAGCAGAGAGAAGGAAAGGGTAATCAGAGATGGTGGTGAACCGTTGGATGGGCCACATCTGGCTGGCTTTGAAAAAAATCGTCGCAGTTTCACCCGAAAGGCGAAGCATCAATTGCAATAGCAAATTAGTAGAGAGCTATACGGAGTAAGGATAGTAGTTTTATGAGCTGTATAAGCTTAGACATGCAGCAGCACCAGCAACGCGCAGAACTGTTGTCGACGCCGTCGGCGTTTTGCCCGCGTTCGCACTGAAAGCGCGCGGCGTTTTTATATAAATGTGCATTTGGTGCCGCAGCTAAACGTCGCCTCCCCTTCCTCTCTCCCTCCCGTCCCCCACAGCCTTTCGCGCGACGGAAAATATCGCGTTTGCTCTCTATATATGGAAAGGAGGAGACAGACGCTTAATTCTGCAGCACTTCAGGGAGCACGGCGCAGAACGCGCCTTTGCTCTCCGACGTGCGTTCGCTCCCTGTGAAAGCGCGTGTCCCTCGCGCCCTCTCACTCGCACATACAGCGTCCGGAGCGCGGCGACGATTTCATCGCCGCTGACGTCATACGGAACCTCACGGCGATGGCGACGGCGATGGCGACGCCGACGGCAGAAATCCGCTTTGGTGTGTCCATACAATAGCTTTCGCAATAAAATAGAGGATGTGCTGACTCACCTAACCCTGGATATGCAAATAGAAAGCTTGGTTTAGCCTGGTTAAGTCTTGGTTTCATTTGGTTAGCCTTTGATTAGCTTAACCAACGTTGTGGTCCCGCTTCCGGCGTCAAGCCGGTGGCGGCGGCGGAGCTCGGCGCGGCGAGTCACGAGATGCGCTGCCAAGGCTACGGCGCAGCCGCGGTCAAATGAAGGTCAAATTGCTGGTGGCGCAATTTAAAACTCGGCTCGGCGTCCTTAGCAAAGCTTTCGCTTTAAAACTGCGCCTGGCAATGACGCCACCGCATGGTGCCTAGCAACCACCTCACGAAGCGGCGCGTGCTTCGCCTCCTCTCCGTGCCGTCCTCATGTTTCTTGACATGGGCCATTAAGGAGAGGGAAGGAGAACATGCGCGCGTCGCGCGGTATGCTCGGGAGAAAGACAAAATAAGAGCGATAGAAAGAGAGAAAGAAATTGTAGCAGCACCAACGAGGCAACGCGCAGAGCTGCTGCCGAAGCTGTCCGCGTTTCCCCGCGTTCGCGCCGAACGCGCGTGGTGTCTGTGAATGCAGCAGACGCCTCTCGCGACGGCTATAGGCAGGTTTCCACCAGCCACGCCCCAGCAAGTGTGGAGGCGCCGCTTGGTTGTGACGTTTAAAGGCTTTAGTGACCTTACCGGGGAGATAAATCTTCTAGCCGCCGCGACGGTGGCAGAACTCTCGTTGAATCTGTGGCGAATGCATGTTGCCTTGACATGAGACGACCAAAGACGATCCAGACACCCGAAGAAGAAGCAGCTCATCTTGAAGCGCGTCGCGCGGCCAAGCGAGAATCTGCGCGTCGGTGGCAAGCCGATTCGGAATATCGTACCTAGCAGAACTTAACATAGCTAGCAGAACTTAACATTTCGTAGCAAAACTTAGCCAAGCCTTGTAAAACCTGGAAGAAACGAGGTCGATCACCAGCTCCGCTGTTTACTCCAGCCTTGCACCACTAGTGCAAGCTGCCCACATTTACAGCGAAGCTGTTAAGGGCTCATTCTTTGATGGTCGCGTCCGGATGTAAAAAAAAAAAAAAAACGCTCATTGGCCGTATGCTGTGCGAGTGAAAGCGCGCTAGGGCGAAGGACACGCGCAGTCACGGGGAGCGAACGCATGGCGGAGGGCAAACGTCACTTCCCAGAGGAAGGGGAGCGGTGGGCGAGGAGGGCATCGAGGCACCCTAGACTGTGCGCGTGCGTGCCCGCTCTCCCACTGCGGCGCATGCGCTAAGCCCTGCCGGCCTCTGCCGCCTGTGCCGCCGATTTTCTGGGCTCTCGCCCGCCTCTCCCCTAAAGGCTGTTGCACATGCTGCAACTGGAGCGAATATTTGAGGGCTCCATTCACATGATCGCGATTTCAACAATGCGACTGATGCGACGCCCAGGGTTACTTGCTGCCAAATTTTGTGGCATAACTTCAGTAATTTTTCAAATGTAATGGAGACACCTGTGCGTTACAAAATTACTGACCAGTCTTTAATAGGAGAAAATAATACGCGTGTTTTGTGTTTTAAAAACACTTTCAAGTTTAGTTTGTTTTGGACTCCGCAACAGCGGTTTATGAAGTTGAATACGAGGAAACATGGCGGACGTAAACAGCTGTTCGCAGCTGGTCGTTCAGCGCTGTGTGCTGTCTCGTGTCTCTTTTACGCTCGTGTCGTTCTTCCTGCGATACAACAAATTACAAGACGACCTATCAACAAGCGCATATAGCTTTTGTCATCGCATATGCAGTATTTGGAATTAGGCTGCAGCGAAGTCGTCATGTTAACGCAGAGACCCTCGCGCTACACGTGCTTAACGCCAGCTTCTGAAGAAAGGATGTGTGTATATTGCTCGTAATTGCGCATAAGCGGTTCCTGCTCCTAGCAATATTCTTCCATCAAACTTAGCAGCAAGCCCCAACCCAAAATCTCACGTCTGTCTCTGAAGGAAGCCGCAAGTTATCTGTGTGTAATTACTGAACGTGCAATGAAATTTGTGTTGTGAACTTTAATCTTGGCGCCAGCCTGGTTCGTCCATCGCAGAGCATGTGCTGTAATTATTCATACAAGTGCTCTCTGGATATTTCAAAAGGCGTAAAGGTTTTTTTTTTTTGATTGCGATAGCAACTATATGGACACTTCAACCGGATTTCTGCCGTGGCCGTCGCTTTCGCCGTCGCCGTGAGGTTCCGTATAGATTCCAAGGGTGATAAAAATCGTCGCCGCGCGCCGTATGCGCGAGCGAAAGAGCGCTGGGGACGCGCGCTATCACGGAGGGCGAACTCCCCCACGCGCTATCACGGAGAGCGAACGCACGGTGGAAAGCAAACGCGACCGTCGCCTGAAAGGCTGTGGGGGTATGGGAGGGAGGGAGGCGGGGCGGCGCTGTGCTCCGGCACCAAAGGCGTATCTTGCCACTCAATCTCCCACGCGAAAGCAAGAAACGGTAAGAGGGGGGGGGGCAGCTTTTCCTCTGCCAACAACTTCTCCTTTGCCCGGCGGTGCCGGTCGCCCGCACCGTCTCTTATCTCCACGCGGCTCTGACCTTTGTATGCGCTGTGCATTCGCCGCTCAGTTTCCGTTGAAGCGATAGACGGCGCGAACCTGCGCTTGCTGCCAGCGTTTTTGACAGTCGTTGGCTGCGGTCATTCAGTGTGATCTATTCATGTTTGCTTGTGCGCGCTGACACCACGATTGTTAATTCAGTTAGTAAGCCAATGTATATAAGTTTATGCAGCCGATAAAACTACTATCCCTACTCCGAATAGCTCTCTACTAATTTGCTATCGCAATCGATGCTTCGCCTTTGCGGACGAAACTCCTAGCCCCGGGCACCAACAACCATAACCTTTGGACACATAAAGTTTATTCCTATCCTACCCTAAAAGCCGACACCACATTTTTTTAGGAGCTGCAGTCACTTGTGTACGTATATCATATCATTCTGACAGACATGGGCATCGTCTACTTCCTCGCGCTGTTAGTGTGCTGTGAATCTGTATCATGAAGCTCAAGTTACTATGCTGCAGTACGTAGCGTAGCCCCACGGCTAATATTAGATACCTTGATAGGAGTGCGTTTGGTTGTCTAATAATAAAAATCGAACGCTAAAATTTTATATTCATGGTGGCAAGTGTAAAGTAAGAAGCTATCGAAACTATCCGCTAATAGCATGCGTGTGCTTCTACCTGCTTCGGCACATTGTCTTAAAAGTGAGGCTGAAAATCCCAGATAACCAAAACATATTCAACTGGAGCAGGTTCTATGGTGTCTTTCCTGGAAATGAAAGCCAGCATCCCAGTCTGTTAAGCAAGTCATGTACTTAATCTATATCAGACCAATGTTAGAGCACACTAATTGGAGAGATTTCAAACTAGATTATTTGACCAAAAATAAGAAAGTGCGCAGAAAGCGTCAAGGTACAATCTAATCTGGTATTCCCGAACCGATTGCATTAGCAAAACTTTATTCCTCCCTGAATTGCCTGTGTTAACCTAATGCTGAAATGCTGACTCCTTTGCTGTTGAAAAGCTGCTCGAATGTCAATAACAGACTACATCTGTTCAGAGGGAAAGTGAGGGGCACTGACAATATCTCTAAGCTTTTCAATGAGCTGCCACCTTGAACAAGAATAGAACAAAAATATTTACCTTTGCAAGCCTCAGGATCCAAATATTCTCAATTTTTTTGAGGAGGCCACATTAAATTTTTTAAGACATAGACAATAAAAAAGTGTGCCTAAGTACAAGTACACATTTGAGTGGTTGAGTGGGCAGCTGCGAATGCAGAAGCGTCCATAGCTACCAGCTTAAGGTAACTGCTATGTTCCACGTGCGTTTCTCCTATAGCCCATGTACCTGGCAAGGGGAATGGTTATGCGTTGTCGTTGCAGATTTGGCCTGTGCTTTTTTCTTTCTTTTTTTGCAGTAGGTGGTGGCCAACTGATTCCGTCTGTTTCTGTATTTAGCATTTGTGTGCATCTTATGTGCATATGTTTGTATCATGTTCTGATTGTTGTATTGCAATGATGGAAGCATCTTTTTTAATATATTGCACCACAATTATTTATTAAAATTTGTGTGGAAATGTACAAAATGTTGCCACCCAGTAATGGCTAAGATAGCGAGCAGCATTGGCAAGAAATATGATGCAGATATAATGCACTTGCTTCAATCGACATGAGGCTAAGCTTTCACGCCACGGTCAGTTCAAATCTAGAAAACTAAATGTAATATGTAAAGTTGTCCTTATTTCATCCGATGCAACACATACTCATATGCAATGTTCGCTCATGCACCACACAAGTCACATACTGTAACGCATTCATGCATAGCTCGGTGAACCCAGTCAAGCGTCGGCTGACTAAGAATTTGAACTAACCATGTGTCTGTGTTCGTGTGAGCCTGGTTGAGTAGAATTTCGATGAATACGAGTAAGAGCAAGCTCGGTTGAGTAAACGTTTGGTGAATATGACTCAATGCAAGCTTGCCTCAGTAGAACTTTGATCAATATGAGTCAGAGCAAGCTCAGCTGAGTAGAATTTTGGTGAATATGAGTCAGAGCAAGCTCGGATAAGCAGAATTTGGGTGAATATGTCTCGGAGCAAGCTCGGCTGAGTAATGATGGGATATGGGTATACTAGTTCATGAAGTAATACATGTAATTGCAGGCTCATTAGCAACATTGCCTCCATCTTGATGGGCAAGGCCTACGCCTCGTGATGAGTCTGCACACTTTATGAGCTGTAGACATGCAAGAACCACCCACACTTGAAAAATATGCTATCATTGACAGATAGGAATGCAGCTAGCTGACTTGACTGCACAATCTTGATCTGCTTTTGTTTAATGTGTTATCTACTGCTTATAAAAACAAGGTGCTTGCATGCTTTTCGCATTGTTGCATGTGTTTTACAGGAAGTAGAGACAGGGAAGCAAGGAAAGGCAATGTTGTTTATGTTGAAGTAGTCTCTTAGAATACTGCGATATGTTACAATCAGCACAAGCTAAAGAAATTCGATGCACTGATGCGATATATGCAATTAACTTTTTAACGTGAGGGTTAATACAGGTGCAGTAAGGATACAAAGTCTGCAACACATTGAAGGATTAGTGGTTTTTTGTGCTGGCGAAAAATAATACATAAGAAAAATAGGAAAAAAAAAACTGTGTAAATAATGCTTCGAAAACAAATTCACAATCCTGTTGATTACCAGTCAAAGCGTTAAATATGCTATTCTAGAACATTCATTACGATATATAGTTTGCAAGTTCGCTTTGCGAGCTTGATAAGCAGTGGCGTCTGGCAGCGGAAGTAACAGCACCTTGAAATGAGATAATTAATTGGGAAAAATGAGCATGAAAGCCTAAACCTATGTACTGCAACTAAATTGCCGCGCGTATAGCGTGACCATTTGAACGTAGCATTGCTCCGTACTTGCATATTCTTTAAATTATGCCGTCCGTAAAAGCATACCACGCTACAACTGTGGCGTTTTCGAGTAGCTTGTACAACAACAAGAACAAAAAAATGAGACGACTTCCGAAGGCCATGTCTTCCCGTGAGGGACACCCCGTAGTATCTAACAACTCGCAGCACTTGTGAACAAGGGAAAGCGCGCAAAAGAACGTACTATGAGCACCCGAAGCCAACGCAAAAAAAAGCGTCGCGCGATTAGCGACGTAGCGTGTCAACAAACCCATAGAAATCATAGAACCGAATCACCGACGAGTTTTTTATCTGTGCTGTGATGGTATGTACCGATTGCGCAACCCACGGCTCCACTCAATTTGTTGCACTGTTCGAGGCTTGTTGAGGCAACATTTATAGACGGTTTCAGTGTTTTACAAACAAACCTCGCTTGCCGCTGATTGGTTTCCCCATCGGAACTTCCGTCAGGAGAGCTAGAAGCACTTCCGGCTATGTTGTTTGAAGGCATGCGCGACGTGAGGCCGGCGTGTCGATGTTTGCACTGCTTGGTGGAATCTGTGATGAGCTGATTCTACATCGTGAATATTGTCGAGATGACGAGCGACTACTTTCAGGCGCTTAGCACCGAAGCAAAAGATCGGTATCGCCAAAATCTGATGTTTAGAGGCAGAGAACTGCCCGATCAGCTGGACGATGATATCGTGCGATTTTCGTTTTTCGCCGGGCTCCAAACACCTTCCCTCAGTTACAACCCCGGAGCAACAAGCTGAGCATCTTAGTGAGGACATGCAATGAATGCAGACTGTTGTCTTCAAGGCAGGTAATAGGTCTGCCGAAAACTAGAAAAACTTTATTGACACTTTTTTTTCTTCTTTCTGGGGTTTTACGTGCCAAAACCAGTTCTAATTATGAGGCTCGCCGTAGTGGAGGGTTCCGGATTAATTTTGACCACCTGGGGTTCTTCAACGAGCCCTACAACACAAGCGCACGGGCGTTTCTGCATTTCGCAATGGCACTTTTTTTGCTGCAAGATGGAGGATGAAGTGGTAAGCTGTGCATGTGTACGTGCACATGTTTTCTGCGTCATATGCCTTGTTTCTGCTTTTCAATATGCATTCACAAATAACTGTACATTCTCAAAAGTCGTTTAGTGCAAGAAGCCTAGGTCAACTGAAATGGGACGAACTTAAATGCCACACGAATTTACCACACTTCTAACAAAAATGAAACCTGTAGTATTGGGCACGAGATTGTAATCCATAATTGGCCTCCGTTAATTCGTAAAGGCTTTTAGAATGTGGCCGAAACTTCCTACATGCATGCATGGAAATCGCTAACTTTTTCTGCGATTCTGCTCTGCGATACCGATACGAATGCTCACATGCCGCCGCGGTGGCTATGCGGTTACGGTGCCCGGTTGCTGACCCGAAAGACGCCGTTTGGGCCCCGGCCGTCGCATTTCGATCGAGGCGAAATGCTAGAGGTCCGCGTATTGTGCGATGTCAGTGCACGTTAAAGAACCACAGGTGGTCGAAATTATCCGGAGCACTCCACTGCGGCGTCCGTCATAGCATGAGTCGCATTGGTCAAACCAATGCGCACATGTACCTAGGTAGTAAAGATGAAGAAGTGCACTTGTGCCCCAGATACGAAAAACATTAAAATAAAACAGCGGCAGCATGGCACCCGCTAAACAATAATTTTAACTCATGTTCGTAGCATGGCGATCCACGCTGAGGCAACAAACTGGACGAGCGGGCAAACTCGGGGCGAGAGTCGAGCTGCTCTCGCGTGAGTTACACGACATAGGTCCAGAACAATCGTGCAGTAGCACTTTTATTATTCAGCATTATAGCAGTCCGGCTACTCCATGTAGTAACGTACCTTGGAAGAAGTGAGCAGAGAAAATCTAGACAGCTCTTGGTAGGCTCCCAGATTTGAAAAACACCGTTGACGAGTAAACGTAATAAAAACAGTCGATGCTCCAAGAGCTACTCGCCGTCACGCAACACACTGAATGCCACAAGTCGCACTTATATCGATATACCCGAAAATTAACACAGAATATGCGCCGGACGAGCGCGCGAGCGAACAAATACCACCAAAAACGAGCAAAAGGAACGGCTACCGGAAGTTTCCTAGGGGCGCCGGATGCCGTCGCACAGCGTTGCCAGAGCGCGGTGGCGCTGGATGAAACCGTCTATAGACAAAAAAGTATCTATAAACGTTATGTTGAGCGACCGACGCCATTTCCCAAAACAAACCGCGAAATAGCTCTCGGCGCAATTTCGACGGAAAATCGCAGCGATCGCTGCGACGTGGCGACGCTGTGACCAACCGGTTGGTAGCAGCCGATAATCGCAGAATTGGTCCTGCGACTGCGATTTTCGTCACATACGAGGGAAATCGCACTTCCAGTGCGATGAAAATCGCATCATGTGACACGGCCTTAACAGTGTCGACAACGGCGTTTAGCCGTTCCGTCACGTAGACATCGCGCTAGGGCTCTTGTCAGTTACCCTTACAACTCGCCATGCCCCGGCCGCGTGCCGTTCGGTCGGAGGAACAACGCAAAGAGCGACGGAGAACTGGCGACTCAGTCTCCCACGCGAAAGGAGGACAGCAGGAAGGCAGCGCGGCAGCTAAGGGTTGCGGCTTCTGCTCTGCGAGCAACTTGTAATTTGCGCGGCGCCAGTGAGTAGTGCGCACCGTATCTTCAAAGCGATCTGCAACACGGCTCCTACCTTTGTATGCGCTGTGCTTTCGCTGCTCTGTTTCCGTTGAAGCGATAGACCGCATGAACCTTCGCGCGCTGCTGCTGGCGCGCTTGCTCACGACAGCTTTTCGACAGCGTTTGTGTGCAGTAACACGAAGAACGCGCAGAAATGTCGACGGCGGTCGCGTTTTGTCCGCATTTGCACCGAACGCGCGCGGCGTTGGTAACGTGTTTATGAGGAACGTGCCAACTTTGCCGTACACCCTATGGTGGTGTACCGTAGCGACCATAAGGCCATGGTCCCTGTGGTCACTAAATAAATGAAGACCACCGGATCTTATATATATTTCTCATTATTTAATAGTTCAAATAACCAATTACACCATCACGTATTAATAGTCATAATTTAGGAATACATAATTCCCACCATAGCACAGCTTCGCTGGTCTTCCATCTCCACCCCGGTGGAAGGGCTGACAGCTATTTTTTTTAAGGCGAAAGCTTTACTGAGAACGTCGAACCGAGTTTCGCAGTCGCCAGCAAGGTAACCTTCATTTGACCGCCAACTGCGCCGTAGCCTTGGTAAGGCATCACGTGACTCGGCGCGCGCTTGGCTAGGCAGAGCGCCATGCTCGCGTACAAAAAAGTTGGCTGTGGCTTAACTCAGTCATATATATATATATATATATATATATATATATATATATATATATATATATATAAAGTTGCGACTCGCCGCGCCGAGCCAACACCACCTAGTAGCACCTCCTCCTAGCACCACCTGGCCGAGCTCCTGCGCCGCTGCCGGCTATGCGCATGCGCTCTCCGCAGCTGAGTCCCCGCCTGACCACATGACTCGCCGCGCGAGCAACACCACCTTGATGGGGTGCGACTCTTTTCACAACAAATCCGTCTAGGGGCGGGGCCTCGCATCGATGACGTGTCCTCGCATCGATGACGTTTCACGATGTTCTTTTTTTTTCTCTCTGTTTGGCGGCGCGGTCGCTGTGCGGCGCCTCAGTTCGGATCAGCTCATTCCACGTGAGCGAGAAGTTTGCGCGCGTATCATATTCGCGGCGTGCGTTGTTCTGTTTCGCTTGTGAAAGCGCGGAATACAACGATGAGCGAGCCTCCTGAGAGACAGAAGGTCATAGAGAAGTACCTCCAAGGCTATACATCATCATGAAGACGGCTACTCCCATGGCTACCTGAAGTCAGACGATGAGCTTAAGCTTTTTGAGAGGTCCTTGGCTGCCGTCAACGAGAGGTATGCTGTGCGGACATCAAGAGACCTAAACAAGCCGTCTAAATGTAAGGAAATCACATATAGCTACAAAGATACAGTTTATATGTAAGATATGGTGACTTCAAGAGTAACTATAGAAATACTAGAGGATATAATGAACAGTATTGAAAACATGACAACAACAATTCTGTACAACATAGGTGATCCTTTGCTTATCCAGTCCGTCCCTGCTGAATTGATAATAGGAAGGTATGCATAATTTTTTTTCAAGGCGGGGACAGAAGTGCTTTTCTCCATAATTGACAGTGCATTGGGGTGTTTGTTTAAGAAATCTGATATTTAGTAATCAAGCTTCTGAGTGCCGTAGTTGGTGCGCCGCTTTTCCTTTTTATAAAACGTATGTCGCAAGTCGTGGCAGGGTTCTCTCCGGAGGTACTTATTTATGAAACCAGATGGATCAGATACTCTTTGGTTGTGTATTAGAGTAGCTATTTTCTTATTCAATATATCAGCAATTGTCAGGATTTGTTGCATTTTAAATATTGGAGCTGTACGACAATGGTGTGATTTACCTTCGATAGTACGTAATTCTCTTTTTTGGAGCACAAGTATATTTCCATGTTTGTCTTTGTCGTGGTTCCCCACACAAGTAGCCAGTAATGAATGTGTGGGTGTACCAACCAGTAATACAGCTGTTTGTTTAACCACACTGGAATCAAGCTTCGGAATTTACATATAATAGCAATGCTTGGCGACACATTTGCACGCACAACAATTGTATGTGTTGACCAATTTAGGTATTCGTGGAAAAGTACACCAAGAAATTTGTATGATGTAGATCGGTTGATTACTTTATTACGAAAGTGAATAAAATTCTCGTCAGGAGCTCCCTTATTACGAGGTCTAAATATAAAATAATTTGTTTTTCTTTATGTTTAATTCTAAACTTTTAATTTTAAGCCATTTTGACAGTTCCTGCAGCCAATCGTTAGACTACTCATGCAATGGTTTTGATTCCGGACTGGAAAAGAAAGCGCTAGTGTCATCCGCATATAATGCGACATGCGGCGGGTGGCGCATTTACGATACCATTGACATAAATAAGAAAAAGAAGTGGCTCAAGATTTGATCCATGAGGCATGCCGCATGATATATGCCCCATCCTAGATTTGAAGTCAATAATGGCAGTGTATTGAACGCTATTTTAACAGCTCCGCTGTTAATGCCGAGCGCGATCTGTCTGTCGTAGTCAGAAAGAGAGAGAGAAAACATTTATTTGGATCATCTAAGTCGTTGATTTTGAGGACGAGTGGGTGGTGTCCTCATTGCAGGACTCCACTGGCCATGGCTGCTCGACGTATTTGCTGGACGAGAGCTTCTTGTCCCGCCAGGGTATCGCCGGTCAGCTGTACCTCCCACCGCTCAAATGACGTGCTAAGCGTCTTTAAGTGTTGAGGTTTGCCCCCGCACCCCCACGAGATGTGAAAGAGTGTAGGGCGTGTATCGCCGCACCAGGGGCAGATGCAGCGATGTGTTTGTGGGTATATTTTGCTGTATGTGTGTAGGTTTGGGAATGTGTTTGTTTGGATAAGCCTGAGAGCTACTGACTCTTCAGTGCTGGGCTTTTTGTGAGGTGGAGGATAAATCCTGCGGTTGAGTCGCTGGATCTCGAGTCGGTCGCAGTAATTGGACGGTAGGGGCACGAAGGTAAAGGGTGGGGATTGATGAGACGATTGCTTTTGCCCCGCTCTGTTATTTAGCGCTCGAGCTAAGGCATTCGCCCTTTCGTCCAGTCGCCCCCTCCAGTCCCGTGTGACCCGGTGTCCACGTGATTTGATGGGATTCTTGCAGCCTCTGGCCTAGAATGCTTGCTGCGAGTGGGTAACGATATGAACTTCCTTGCCCACCCTGTCATGTTGTTTTATTACTAGCGCCACGGCTATGGTCTCAGCCGCAGCTGGGGTCTCTGCCCTGACGGAGACCGCAAGGCTCAAGGAGTTGTCTCTCCCGTTCACGGCGGCTGCCACGAAGAGGCCCCCTGCAGGGTACGCCGCCACGTCCACGTACGTTACGTACGGGTCACCCTTGAATTGTCGGCGCTGTCTGTCGACGCGAGCCCTGCGTCGTCCTTCGTGGAGTTCATGACTCATGTGCTTTGGTATGGGCCCGGGTTCGCCTTGATCTTGCTTCTGACCTCAGGCGGGAGTGATCGTTGCCAATCAAGGGCACGAAGCTCCGTTGCCGTTCCGGTCTGGTGGAGGATGGCTCTGCCCGCCGCCGTGTTCTATATTCCGGCTTTTTGCGAAGCCATTACCGCGTCCGACAGCTCAGCGAAGGTGTTGTGGATCCTGAGAACCGTTAACTTCTCGTTTGAGGTGGTAACAGGCAGACAGAGGGCCGTTTTGTACGCGCCTCTGATGATGGAATCGACTTGTTCTTGGTCGCGTTTGTTTAGCGAGTGGTAGTGCTACGGCATGCTATACATTACTCTGCTGATCACCAGAGCCTGGACGAGGCGGAGCGTGTCCTCTTCTCGCATGCCCTTGCGGCTTCTTGTGATTCGTTTGGTAATCCGCGAGATCTGGTTGGTGGCGGACCTTAGGGTTTGGATGGTGTGGGAGGCTTTCAGGTTGTTCTGAATCCAAAAATCCAGAATGCTTGTCTTAATGCTTTCCTTGATCTCGTGGCCTTCTAGATAGAGTTCGATAGGGCCGGGGGTCTTGTAGATTATCCTCCGTGCACCCGGATCACCACGGACTTCTCGGGCGCGCAACGCATCCCGCTCGCTGCCGCAAATATCTCCACGGCCGTCGCGGCCTCTTGAAGGGTCACCTCTTTTCGCGCGAGGGAGCCCTTGGTGGCCCAGAGCGTGATGTGGTCTGCGTATAGGGCGTAACCTAGGTCCGGCATCTGCCGCAGCTCTTCGGTCAGCGCTAGCATCGCGACGTTGAAGTGAATCGGGGAGACTATCACCCCTCGCGGCGTTCCTTTGTTCAATACGTCGATCTTATTCGACCGAGTCTGGCCTATTCCGATGGCTGCCGTCCGGCCCGTCAGGAACGATTTAACGTAATTAAAGATGCGCTCTCCGCAGCTGATGTCATTCAGTCTCTTGAGAATGGCCTCGTGAGAGACGTTATCGAAGGCCCCTTTCAGGTCGAGTGTGAGCAGGAGGTGTTCTCCTCCCTTCGGGATGCCCTTGAGAACTTCTTCCCTCAGGATTAGGAAAGCATATTGCGCAGAAAGTCCCGGCCTGAAGCCAAGCATGGTGTGCGGCAAGAGGTCACCGTCCTCCATGTAGTGTTGGAGGCGGGCGCTCGTACAGCTTGACGAGGCACGAAGTCAGCGTGATGGGACGCAGGGCGTCGATCGCGGGCTTCTTGCCTGGTTTGTAATGGTCACGACTTCCGCGTGTTTCCACTCGTTCGGTACGTGGCCGTCGCTCCAGAGTTCCTCGTTTAGGTATTCGGTCAAGTCCAGGATGTGCATCAGGCTCAGGTTTCTAATCATAGCATTGGTGATTTTGTCAGCCGTGGGAGCAGTGTTGCGCTGTGAGGCTCGTGCCGCGGCATACACCTCTTCCTCCGTGATCGGAGCGTCCAGTTCTGGTCTTGCTTCCACTTCGTATTTGACCCTATGACCTACCCTACCTACGAAGGATATGGTATGACCCTACACTTCCTAGGTCGGGTCAAATCGAATCAAATCAAATTTTATTTCACATCCAATACATGATGTAGGCGGCACAGACAAAAAGCCAAAATCAATTCGGCTTGATAGGGGTCTGCGCCCCTTTCAAAGTTGTGTAAAAGTAAAGAAAACAATAATTAGCAACAGAAATCAGACATTGTTAGATAGCATTGTACAGTGGCAGGAGAGGAATCTAAATATACGCAATGAAAAAAAAAATTCATGGTCGTATGGAGTCGCTACCCAGGTTGTTAGGGTGTCAATCAAATCCTGGTCATTCCCGGGGAATTTGTGAGCGATTTCTTGAAGCGTTCGACTGGTTGTCGATTTGGCCTTGTCTGACTCGATCAGGCAACGCAGGATGGACCTTTCTGCGCTGCCGCCAGGATCGGCCCACATTTTCTGACTATGACTTCCCCGAGACCGGAATACGGCGAAGTCGTAGTCAGAAAATGTGGGCCGATCCTGGCGGCAGTGCAGAAAGGGTCCAAGCGCAATGGCACATACCCCTGTGTACTAGCGAATCTGAGCCTGGCTAAGTCTAGCAAAGCATGGTTGGGACTACTTAAGCTTACTCATCGATAGTCATTCTATAGTCAATCAGTAGCTAGTTAATAATTGATCAATACTGAATAAATTCTAGAAAATGCTAGGGATGACTTGGTAGTGTTTAGACTAGCCCAAATACGTGGCCAATACCTCGCAATATCCAATCGATAGCCAATCAATAGCTAATCGATAATCGACAAACAATCAATTAGGTCAATTGATTGATTATCAATCAATAATCAGCTGCGCCAATTGCCGCAGCCTTAGATAACAGTACTACTGTGGCCTGCATATTTTTTAGATTTTCGTAAGGCTTTCGATACTGTCCCACATGATTTGCTTATACAAAAAACTGTACTTTTACAACACTGATCATCGCATAATTTCCTGGGTCGAGGAGTAGCTGCATGCGGGACGCCAATTTGTAGTTGTGCATGGAGCTTAATACAGCTTCACCGATGTGACGTCAGGCGTCCCTCAGAGGTCGGTATTAGGTCCTGTTCTTTTTTTACTGTACATTAGTGATATCAATGAAAATATAGTGTCCCAAGTAAGAATATTCGGAGATGATTGTATCCTGTATAAAATTATAACATGTAATGCGGACCATGACGTGCTTCACCATGGCCTATATGTGAGGGGTGCGCCAAATGGAAAATTGAGCTGTGCACGGATAAAACCATGTGCCTGGCGTTTTCAAGGAAGCGTTCAAAGCTAGTATCCACATGCGCAATAATACTCGTCTGAAAATTGAGCCAGAATATAAGTATTTGGGTGTCTATTTCACGTCATCGCTCTGCTGGCATCGCCATGCAGATTATACAGTTGGAAAGGCCTGTAGATCATTAGGATTTCTCCGTCGAAATACACGTTCCTTTCCGCAAACTACTCACGAGTTTCTTTAAAAAAACTTATGTACGGTCAGTACTGGAGTATGCTAGTACGGTATGGGATTCGCCAACCATAACTGATAAAGAAAAACTAGAGAAAGTTCAGACTTTGGCGGCTGGATACGTACTTGGGAAATGATTTAAACATCCTAACTTCAGTGCAACAGGTAACAAAGTTCTATCATGAGAATCATTCGACCACCACAGGACCAAGCTAAGGCTCAAACTTTTCCATAATATTGTTACGGGGAAACGAAATAAGAAATGTATTTACAGCATATTTACAAGACTGGCAGCGGCTGGCAAGATCATAGTAAGCACGCGAAGTCCCGAGCTTCGTCTTCTTCAAGTGCTCTCAAAACGTCTTCTTCATCGCTCTGTCACATGACCCCCGGCGGCTGAAGCACCGACCCGGTGCTGGTGAGGAGGCGGTCGAGTGATACGGCTTAAGACGCGCGACGTGGCTACGTCGGAACGAGGCTGAGCCACGGTGGCGTCAAGAGGGGCGATTTCGTAGGTGACGTCGGTTACTTGACGCAAGATGCGGTAAGGACCAGAGTAGCGTGAAAGCAACTTCTCCGAGAGGCCAACGCGTCGCGACGGAGACCAAAGGAGAACCAGGGCGCCCGGTGTGTAGTGGGCGTCACGATGGCGGGTGTCATATAAGCGCCGCTGATTTTCCTGCGAGTCCACAAGTCGACGTCGGGCAATATGGCGTGCCTCTTGTGCCTGGATTATGGCGTCCCGGGCGTACTCTGATGTGAAATGCAGGCTATCAGGCAGGAGGGTGTCGAAAGGTAGTGTAGGGTCGCGGCCAAGCAAGAGGAAGAATGGAGAGAAGCCTGCGGTATCGTGGCGAGAAGAATTGTAGGCAAAGGTAACGAATGGTAATGCAACGTCCCAGTCGCGATGGTCAGCGGAGACATACATGGATAGCATCTCAGTGAGGGTCCGGTTGAGACGCTCGGTTAGACCATTCGTTTGCGGATGGTAAGCAGTAGCAAGTTTGTGTTTAGTCGCGCACGAGTGTAGAATGTCATTAACAACTTTAGAAAGAAAGTAGCGGCCTCGGTCGGTAAGGAGCTGTCGAGGGGCACCGTGGTGAAGGATGACGTTTTCTAGTAGGAAATCGGCGACATCGGTTGCACAGCTTGTCGGAAGAGCTCGTGTGATTGCGTATCGGGTGGCGTAATCTGTTGCTACAGCAATCCACTTATTTCCCGAAACAGACGTAGGAAAAGGGCCTAAAAGGTCGACGCCTACACGAAAGAATGGTTCTGATGGCACGTCAAGTGGTTGAAGGCGGCCAGCAGGGAGTGTGGTCGGCTTTTTTCGTCGTTGACAAAGGTCACACGCAGCGACATAACGGCAGACGTCATGGTAAAGACCAGGCCAAAAAAAGCGCCGACGAACGCGGTCGTAAGTCCGTGACACGCCAAGGTGACCGGCAGTCGGCACATCATGAAGCTGGGCGAGAACAGTCCGGCGCAGATGCGAAGGGACAACTAACAGTCGGTAAGGGCCGTCAGGGCGCATGTTACAGCGGTACAAGATGCCATCGTGGAGTTCAAACATTGGAAGGCAAGGGTCGGGCATCGTTGAAGTCAGCCGTTGAATAAGGTCTTTTAAGAAGTCGTCCCGGCGTTGTTCCGCTCCGATATCGTCAAAAGCACTCAAAGAGAGAACGGTGACAGGAATGCCGGTCATACAAACGTCAGGTGGGTCGACAGGATGGCTTTTTCTGTGCCCCGGAGGGGAAAAAAATAAAAAGGGGCAAACCCGCACCACCAGAGAGGTATGGCAGGTATAAGACCAATAGGAAATAAATGAAAAGGGATTACAGGAGCAACCCAAACAGAGATTTAAAGAAAGCCAATTAAAAGAGAAAAAAATGGTCTCGGAGACAAAGCAGTGCAAAATGAGAGGCGGAGTGCCGGCGCGCAGTGAATACAAAGTAAAAAGGCCGAATGCAGAAAACAAAACAAGCTCCTGGAGAGAGGGGAAAAGAAAAAAAAACCCGGCAGTGATCCACGGAAACCGCCTGACCCCATTTATTAAGAGACATGAAATGCCACGCGTGGGGCAGCGCCTTGCTGATGCCAGGAACCGCAGGAGGCAGCCAGTTGATGGTGGGCAGCGCTACGGTACACGGGTGGCTGGAGGACAAAATAGAAAAAGAACAGAAAAACAGAAGAAAAGGGAAAGACCAAAAGAGAAACGCAAGAAATGACAGACAGGAAAAGGAAACACAGGAAGAGGGTAGAAAGGGGGAACAGGAAACGATGACGATGGCGCAGGCAGCTTAAGGCATCGGCCACGGGGTTCCCCCCGCCATAGTTGGCATAAACAGTGGCGATGGCCAGAAACAGCCATGCAAAAGTAATATGTGAAAGTATGAAGATGAAAGTGAAAGACAAAAAAATTAAAAGGCGTCGGGCAAAACAGCAGGGGCGGGAGGTGAAGTGGGGACTGACCGAGCTATTAGAACAGAAAGGCGAATAAGTAATGCGCGGGTTTGCCGCGAGCGCAGTAAAAGAGGATAAGTAGGCGGGGTGATGGAAGCTACCCGAACCGCCGCACGCAATGCAGCAACAACCTGGCTGGTGTGAGGACAAGCCAGCAAATAGTGGGAGAAGTCCTCACACTGCGTCCCACACGAGCACAGATTATCGGCGTGCAGACGGAAACGGAAGAGGTAGGGCACAAAATGCCCGTGACCCGAGAGGAGATGCACCAGCGAGCGGTGAGGGGGACACCACTCAGGGATATCGTGAACGCTGGGGAGCCATTGATACAGGGATGTGCCTGCGCCCTCGCGTTGCCAGACGCCATGCCATACATTACGGGACAAGCGATGGAGACGCGCCCTGACCGAACGTACTGACATACGAACTTCCCGCAAGAGACCCGTGGTGGCCGCTGAAGAAGCAGCGGAATCCGCGAGCTCGTTTCCGAGAACGCCGCGGTGACCCGGGACGTGGTACAAGTAGACATGGCGCCCGGCAGCGCTCTGCGACGCTAACGCGCGCTTGCAGTAGACAACACGAGCGTCAACGTCACGGATGTTTGAGAGGGCAAGGAGTAAAGAAAGGCAATCCGTGTATATGTGCACCGGCGAGGATGTTTGCAGCGTGGAGAGGTAATGGAGCGCCTCAGTGAAGGCGACTACCTCCGCGCTGTAGGCGCCTGACGCGTTTACGACCTTGTATTTGCGGACAGCGCATAGATGACCACGTGGGTTAAAAGCCACGAAAGCGGCGCCCGCAGACACGCTCGTAAATGAACCGTCCGTGAACACGTGGTATGCAGGTGTGGCACACACACGTGAGGCCTGTTGGGGCGTCAATCGGTAGAACCGCAATCGGTACAGCTCCCGCGGATGGCGCGACCACGGGTCGAACGGGCGTTCCAGGTTGCGGGGGTCAAACGACTCGTTGGCGAAATGAGTCACCTGGCGCAACACGAAAAGTGAGAATTCGGCATTGAGGCGATCCAGCTCCAATGGGAGTGGTGGGCAGTTGGCCAGGATCTGCAATGCCGATGTACGAGTCGTGTGGAAGGCGCCCGTCAACGCCACCAGAAGCGAGCGCTGAACCGACTGCACACGGGCAGTGAGGTGCGAGGTAGGGAAAGCGGGCCACCACACCGGCGATGCGTATGCAACAGCAGGGAGCAGAACCTGTCTATAAAGGCGTCGTAAAAGGACGGGACGTAGCCTGTAATGCAGACGTACGAAATTCAGCAAGCGAGTAACCAATACCTCGGCTTTAGTCTTGATAAAGTCAACATGGGCGTGAAAATTAAGCTTATCATCAAAGACCACGCCGAGAAGTTTAATGTGATCTTGATGTTTTAGAAAAGCGCCTTCTAGACGAATAGACGGACGCCTCTTGGAAGTGCCAATATGCCCATTGTTGAAGAAGACAAAGAAAGATTTTGACGGACTAATTTTGACCTTGTTTTGCCGGGCCCAATTGCAAATCAAGGATAAGACAGATTCTGCCAGACCCTGCAGCTGCAGGCGCGAGGTGCCAGACAGCAGCACAATGGTGTCGTCCGCGTACGCCTGTAAGTGCACGCCGTCCGGCATGGGAAGGCTGAGCAGGGAGTGGACGATCAAATTCCACAGTAAGGGGCTGATGGGGGAGCCCTGCGGACTGCCGATCGTCGGGCTAGCCGATACCTCACCCGCGCGCGCCCGGAACACCACCCGCCGTCCCGAAAGGAAAGAGCACAAGAGGTGGTATAAGTTGGCCGGACAGCGGTGTCTGCGCAAAAAGAACAGCACCGCTGCGTACCACACGCTACGACACGCTACCACACGCGACGGAAAGCGCCCTGAAAAGCGAGGGAGATTAGAACGGCAGGCGTTTTTGATGCCTTGAGCGAGAGCAGGCGCTGCTTCAGGACATACAGGGCGAGAGGGGCACTCCGGGCATGTGTAAAGCCAAATTGGGAATCGTGAAGGAGGTGATTAGAATTTAGAAAAAAGTAGAGCCGGGAATTTAGTAATCGTTCCAGTACTTTGCCGAATAAGGAGTTCATCACGATAGGACGATAAGCTGAGGGTAAATGAGGCGGCCGGCCAGGTTTTGGAATGAAAATAATGCGTCCCTCTTTCCAGGACGTAGGGAAGTGTCCCAGGCGGAGGGCCGCATTAAACAAAAGAAGAAAAAAGGAAGGGTGAATACGAAACAGATTCCGAACGAACATGCCGGTGAGCCCGTCCAACCCCGGCGCCGAACGTAAGTTGCCCTGAAACAGCGCATGCTCGATCTCCGGGAGCGTAAAGGCGTGATCGTCAGGCACGGGAGGGTAATCAGAGCACGCGAGCGTGCGAAGTCGTGCGTGAAAGGGGGTATCACAACCCGGGTCATCCGTCGCGACATGCTCACTCAACAGCAGTGAAGCAGACGCCAACACCGATGACGTGAGGACGTTGGGCGAGGTCTCAAGCGGTGGGAGGAGCGTCGCGGAGTGTAATTTCTCAAACGCTAGTTTGAACGGCGAACCATAAAGGTTGCGAGCCGTCATATCCTGGCAAAGCGCGCGATCCGCCGCGTCTTTGGCCCTACGAATGTGCTGCTTGTAGGCTGCGAAAGCCGACGCATATTGCGTCCTGTAAAACGAGCGCAGATCAGGGTCGCGGGCCCGTTGAAAGCGACGACGCATCGCGCGCACACGCAGGCGCTCCTCAGCGAGCTAAGGGCTCCACCACGCATTTGCCTTGCCGCCACGCGGTTTAGCTTTACGCAGGTTGCGGCGACGGAGCCCCTCATATATCTTATAGAAATGCCCGACCGCGCTATCAAGCGCATGCCCAGACGATAAAGAGGCGTATTGAACTCTCTCGAACCACGGATGCAATCGTAGGGATTCGAGGATCTGGGCTCGTGCGTAGTTCGTAAGGACACGCTCCAGACGTCGCGTTGCAGCAAAGAGAGTAAATTCGACGTAACGGTGATCGGAAAGATTATCGCGGTCGGAGACCTGCCAAGTAAAACCCGCGCTCGCAAGAGAGACAGACGCCAACGTGACGTCGATCCATGAGCGAGCGTACGGCGTCTCAAAAGTGGGCAGCGACGCGGGGCTGTTGAGTATTTGCAGGGCGTTAGCGTTGGCAAACTGCACGAGCTGCGCGCCGCGCACATCTCCGGGCCCGGGCCCCCACAGCGCATGCTTCGTATTGAAGTCGCCCCCCATAATATACGATCGCACTGAGCCATCAGAAAATACCTGCCACAGTTCGTCCAAGAAGGGATCGAGAGGGCGATGGGGCGGCGCATAAATAGCAACGAGTACGAACGAAAGTGCAGCTCGCTCGCACCTGACGGCCACGACCAGTTGCGATACGTATATGGGAAATAGATCGAATGTAGGGGCCCGCGCAAGGAGAGCAACACGCGGGTGCTCCCGCGAGTGAAACACTGTAATATCACGGGGAACATGGGGAATCTTGTGGTCGCGGGTGTGCGGGTCAGACACCAGTGCAAACGAAAAGTCACCCTCAACCATGTGCTGCACCAACAGCCGTGTAGCATCACGCGTGTTGGCGAGGTTTGCCTGTAGGAAGCGAAGCGGCGAGGCGTCAGCCATGGCTGAGGGCAACGAACGTGGTGCCGACAGGTGAGAAGCAAGAACGAGGGAGTGCCGGCGCACACACCGAAACAGGACAAGCCACCCCGCGATGCCAATCAACCCCGGCCGCAACCCAACAAATCCCAGCCGCACGGCCCACCCAGGCAGAAAGAATGAGAAAGGTGGAACGAAGGAGGCAGAAGGAGGTGCGATAACACCCAAGAGGGAGAAGAAGGAAAGAAGGAGGAACACCGAGATAAAAACGGGGAAAAAGGCGCGGCGATCCCCAACACCCCCACGGCGCCAAGGGGAGACTCCTGTAGGGCCGAATGCGCGACCCAATACACCCGGCAGCCGCGAGGGCGAGGAGACCGCCGCGCCGCACCACAGAAGCCGGGACAAGCAAACTAACCATAGTCAGTACGAGCGCGCAACCGCGCGACCCTGGCCATCAGGAGAGGGCAGGCCTTATCCCCAGTCGGGTGAGAACTGGGGTGGCCCGCGCGGCGACACTCGTTGCAGCACACAGCATCATCCCCCAGGCGCACCGTACACTGCTCACCGAGGTGCGGGCCCGCGCATCGCGTGCACACCGCCCTCTCGGGATGCTGCCGAACAGGGCACGAACGGCGGCCGTGACCATAGGTAGCGCAGAACGTGCACGTAGGTACGTGCACGTCCTCCACCACCGTAGCCGAGGTCCAACCCACGGAAACTCGCCCGCGACTCATGAGCGACCGGTACGCAGGAGGATCCACTGCCACCACGTGGGTGAAATTACCCGAACGCTCCCTGAAAGAAACGCGAACCTCGCAAGTGGACGGGTCCAGCCGGAGGTCAGGGTTGCGCGAGTTAATCTGCGCCACGAGATTTACAGCCGGGACATCCGGGTCAACCCCGGTCAATTTAACATGCGGCTTACGCTGTTGTACCAAGCGCACCGACATAGCGGTGTTAGTGACCGGGTTCTGCTCAAGGAGCGTTTTAAGTTTTTGAACTGACGCGAGATCGTCCGACAAAACCGTGAGGCCAAGCGGTGTCTTGTGCACGGAAATGGCACCGAGATTTTCGCGTGCGGGTCGACGTTGGTTTTTAAGATACGTTTAATATCCTCAGCGGCAGTGCCCGTGGGTACAAGGGGCGTCAGAAACATGACATGCGCATGGTCTCGCCTTGGCTGGGGTCCAACGGTGACGGCACGGGCAGCATCCGGGAGCATAGCTGCCTGACCAGCGGCAGCACCAGGCCCAGGCGGACATGCAGGACGAAGACCGCCACGGGCGACTGCAGCATACGTTAAGTCCGCTGGGCCTGAAGAGGCCGCAGGTTGGAGGACCGTAGGGGCAGCCAGGCGAGCCTGTGCCAGCTGGTCCCGGAGCTCATCCGCCCTGCCACACTGGCGCGCCGCCACAGCCCGCATGTCCGCACATTCCTGCACAAGCTGACGGAGATGACCGAGGATCTGGGAACGGTGGCTGTTTGTCACTTTACAGTTCGTGTCGAACAAAATGTCCGTTATCAGCTTTTCGCATTCCACAGCGCGGTGGAACGACGCGGACAAAGCCTCATCCACCACGCTACGAGCGGAAGAGGAGGGCAAGCCGACACCACCAGGCCGTTCCCCACGATCAGCAGCAGCATCAGCAGGCACGCCCCCGGAACCGAGCCCAGCACCCACGGCGGCCAGCACGTGGTCTCCATCCGACGAAAACACAGAGTCGTTCGAGCGTGGCGAGGCGTCCGCCGGAAGGAGGCCATCCCGCGGCGGCAGCCCAGCAGCCGTAGGCCGAACATCCGCCATGCCCCGCTAGTGGGTACGGGCCATCAGCCAGTTGGGCGGCCAAGGGCCCGCCGCAAAAAGGGAGATTTAGGCAAGGTTAAGGCCTCCCAGGCTGAAATTCTGGCCTGTCCGGGAGCAGGAGACGGTCGCGGAAGACGGCCAACAAACGGTGAGTGCCAGAAGGAAGAAAAACCTGACCTTTCGCTGAAAATGGGCAGGAGCGAAGCGGCCAGCGGACAAGCAGCGTCGTCTTCCTCGACCGTGGACCGTGGACAGGATGGCGCGACAAGCAGTCCGCATCTTGGTGTAACCGGCCTGTCTTGTAAACAACTGAGTAGTTGTATTCTTGAAGGCGCAGAGCCCATCGGCCAAGGCGCCCAGAAGGATCTTTCAGAGATGAAAGCCAACACAGAGCATGGTGGTCAGTGATGACTGTGAATTGCCGGCCGTACAAATAGGGGCGGAATTTTCCCACTGCCCAAACGAGAGCCAGACACTCGCGCTCAGTGATGGAATATTTGCGCTCAGCAGGGGAAAGAAGGCGGCTGGCGTAAGCAATAACACGGTCTTGTCCTTGTTGTTTCTGGGCCAGGATAGCTCCAATACCATGGCCGCTGGCATCGGTACGGACTTCTGTTGGAGCTGACGCGTCAAAGTGAGCGAGAATGGGAGGGGAAGTAAGCAGCCGGATCAGCTCAGTGAAAGCACGAGCTTGCTCACGGCCCCAAATGAAGGCAGCGTCTTTCTTGAGGAGCTGAGTAAGAGGGCGTGCAACGTCCGCAAAATTGCGGACAAACCGACGAAAGTAGGAGCAGAGGCCCAAGAAGCTGCGAACGTTCTTGGCGCACGTTGGCACGGGAAAGTCTTTCACTGCCTGGATTTTATCTTGATCAGGACGGACACCAGAAGAATCGACGAGATGTCCGAGCACAGAAATTTCACGACGACCGAAGTGGCATTTGGACGAATTGAGTTGTAGCCCCGCCCGACGAAAAACAGATAGGACCGTCGATAGGCGTTCGAGGTGCGTCGCAAAAGTCGGAGAAAAAACTATCACATCGTCCAAGTAACAGAGACAGATGGACCACTTGAAACCGTGTAGGAGGGCGTCCATCATTCGTTCAAATGTGGCTGGGGCATTACATAACCCGAAAGGCATCACTTTGAACTGATAGAGGCCGTCGGGAGTAATGAAAGCCGTTTTCTCACGGTCCATGTCATCGACGGCAATTTGCCAGTACCCGGAGCGAAGGTCTATGGACGAAAAATATTGTGCTCCATGGAGGCAATCAAGGGCATCGTCAATGCGTGGTAGTGGATAGACGTCCTTCTTGGTTACCTTGTTTAGGTGCCCATAATCTACGCAAACTCGCCAACTGTTGTCCTTTTTCTTAACTAGGACAACAGGGGATGCCCATGGGCTACAAGAAGGTTCAATGATGTTACGAGAAAGCATCTTATCAACTTCGTGTTGGATGATGTCTCGCTCGGTAGGAGAGACGCGGTAGGGTCGCCGATGGATTGGGCTCGCATCCCCGGTGTTAATGCGATGTTTGACAACAGATGTTTGTCCGAGAGGACGGTCTCC
Organism: Dermacentor silvarum; assembly: GCF_013339745.2. NCBI lineage: Eukaryota > Metazoa > Arthropoda > Arachnida > Ixodida > Ixodidae > Dermacentor > Dermacentor silvarum. The sequence goes on from NC_051163.1 coordinate 135,653,416, forward strand.
AAGGTCGAATAAGTCCCAGTACGAGGCAAGGAGGCAACGTATACATTGGCACACTGGGGCGGAAGGTCGGGCGCGATCATTTTCATTAGGGCATTCAAGTCTGAAGGGGCAGGAGGCACAGTAAGAGTTGCACACGAGGAGTCGTCAGCATTTAAAACCGAAATCTGGTAGTCTTCGGCCAGCGTGATTTGCGCAAGTGATATGCCGCGCGGGAGAATTTGTGCACTAAGTCCAAAGTTCACTAGCGGAAGACAGGACGTGTTGTCCGTAATGGCAATGACGGTGTGAGGAAATGCGACGTTATGCGAGAGCAGGACATCCGGATTAGGAGATACGATGTAGTCACCGTCTGGAATGGGCGGAACGGGTGAAACACCTATGTAGGTAACAGCAAGGTGAGGGAGGGGAATATGCTCTGTGGAACATAGCCGAATCGGAGCACTATCGGGGGGATCAATAGCAACAGGTAGAGCGAGTTGCACAACACCAGCAGAACAGTCTATCAAGGCGGAATGGGCTGAGAGAAAGTCAAGTCCCAGGATTAGGTCGTGAGGGCAGTGTTCTAGGACATAGAATAAAACAGAAGTATGATGATCGGCGACACTCACACGAGCTGGACACATGCCAATAACGGCCGGCGTTCCCCCGTCGGCGACTCGGAGCACAGGCGACGGGGCAGGAGTGAGGACTCTCTTGAGACGATGGCGAAGCTGAGCACCCATGACAGATACGTGCGCGCCAGTGTCAATCAGAGCCGTAACAGGTACACCATCCATGTTCACTTTGATGAGGTTCCGATGTGTGGGCAGGGTCAGAAGAGGATTTTGGCGTCGGGGCGGTATAGCAGCATCACCTCTAGGTGCTGCACCCGTTAGTTTTCCGAAAGCGTGCGCCGGAAGGAGCTGGGCGACGGTGACCGACGCGATGGGGGCGAGCGGGAGGAGCGGCGATGCGGCGAAGGAGAGCGGCTAGAGCGGGCGGGCCGAGAAGTGTCGCCAGGAGTTACTGGTTGCATGCGCGGTGGGAAGCGAGAAGCAGCATGAGGCGGGCGGTCGGATGGCAGATAGGGCCAAGGGCTCAGTGATGGAATATTTGCGCTCAGCAGGGGAAAGAAGGCGGCTGGCGTAAGCAATAACACGGTCTTGTCCTTGTTGTTTCTGGGCCAGGATAGCTCCAATACCATGGCCGCTGGCATCGGTACGGACTTCTGTTGGAGCTGACGCGTCAAAGTGAGCGAGAATGGGAGGGGAAGTAAGCAGCCGGATCAGCTCAGTGAAAGCACGAGCTTGCTCACGGCCCCAAATGAAGGCAGCGTCTTTCTTGAGGAGCTGAGTAAGAGGGCGTGCAACGTCCGCAAAATTGCGGACAAACCGACGAAAGTAGGAGCAGAGGCCCAAGAAGCTGCGAACGTTCTTGGCGCACGTTGGCACGGGAAAGTCTTTCACTGCCTGGATTTTATCTTGATCAGGACGGACACCAGAAGAATCGACGAGATGTCCGAGCACAGAAATTTCACGACGACCGAAGTGGCATTTGGACGAATTGAGTTGTAGCCCCGCCCGACGAAAAACAGATAGGACCGTCGATAGGCGTTCGAGGTGCGTCGCAAAAGTCGGAGAAAAAACTATCACATCGTCCAAGTAACAGAGACAGATGGACCACTTGAAACCGTGTAGGAGGGCGTCCATCATTCGTTCAAATGTGGCTGGGGCATTACATAACCCGAAAGGCATCACTTTGAACTGATAGAGGCCGTCGGGAGTAATGAAAGCCGTTTTCTCACGGTCCATGTCATCGACGGCAATTTGCCAGTACCCGGAGCGAAGGTCTATGGACGAAAAATATTGTGCTCCATGGAGGCAATCAAGGGCATCGTCAATGCGTGGTAGTGGATAGACGTCCTTCTTGGTTACCTTGTTTAGGTGCCCATAATCTACGCAAACTCGCCAACTGTTGTCCTTTTTCTTAACTAGGACAACAGGGGATGCCCATGGGCTACAAGAAGGTTCAATGATGTTACGAGAAAGCATCTTATCAACTTCGTGTTGGATGATGTCTCGCTCGGTAGGAGAGACGCGGTAGGGTCGCCGATGGATTGGGCTCGCATCCCCGGTGTTAATGCGATGTTTGACAACAGATGTTTGTCCGAGAGGACGGTCTCCAAGGTCGAATAAGTCCCAGTACGAGGCAAGGAGGCAACGTATACATTGGCACACTGGGGCGGAAGGTCGGGCGCGATCATTTTCATTAGGGCATTCAAGTCTGAAGGGGCAGGAGGCACAGTAAGAGTTGCACACGAGGAGTCGTCAGCATTTAAAACCGAAATCTGGTAGTCTTCGGCCAGCGTGATTTGCGCAAGTGATATGCCGCGCGGGAGAATTTGTGCACTAAGTCCAAAGTTCACTAGCGGAAGACAGGACGTGTTGTCCGTAATGGCAATGACGGTGTGAGGAAATGCGACGTTATGCGAGAGCAGGACATCCGGATTAGGAGATACGATGTAGTCACCGTCTGGAATGGGCGGAACGGGTGAAACACCTATGTAGGTAACAGCAAGGTGAGGGAGGGGAATATGCTCTGTGGAACATAGCCGAATCGGAGCACTATCGGGGGGATCAATAGCAACAGGTAGAGCGAGTTGCACAACACCAGCAGAACAGTCTATCAAGGCGGAATGGGCTGAGAGAAAGTCAAGTCCCAGGATTAGGTCGTGAGGGCAGTGTTCTAGGACATAGAATAAAACAGAAGTATGATGATCGGCGACACTCACACGAGCTGGACACATGCCAATAACGGCCGGCGTTCCCCCGTCGGCGACTCGGAGCACAGGCGACGGGGCAGGAGTGAGGACTCTCTTGAGACGATGGCGAAGCTGAGCACCCATGACAGATACGTGCGCGCCAGTGTCAATCAGAGCCGTAACAGGTACACCATCCATGTTCACTTTGATGAGGTTCCGATGTGTGGGCAGGGTCAGAAGAGGATTTTGGCGTCGGGGCGGTATAGCAGCATCACCTCTAGGTGCTGCACCCGTTAGTTTTCCGAAAGCGTGCGCCGGAAGGAGCTGGGCGACGGTGACCGACGCGATGGGGGCGAGCGGGAGGAGCGGCGATGCGGCGAAGGAGAGCGGCTAGAGCGGGCGGGCCGAGAAGTGTCGCCAGGAGTTACTGGTTGCATGCGCGGTGGGAAGCGAGAAGCAGCATGAGGCGGGCGGTCGGATGGCAGATAGGGCCAAGGGGTCGAATTCCACGAAGAGCGGCAGTGACGTGAAATGTGACCGATACGGCTACAAGTGAAGCATATTGGCCTGTCGTCGGGAGTGCGCCATTCAGCCGGGTTGCGATACCGCGGAGGGGCATTCATGTTGCGAGGGCGCATGGCAGAGGTGGACGAAGCGTAGTCAGGCTGATTAACGGAGCAGACATTGGTCAAGCCAACGTTGGCCAATTTCTGGCGTACGACGGTCTGGATCAGGGAAACGGTGGACTGGCAATTGTCGGAGCCAAGGGTTGGCGTTTGGATAGGAGATGCGGCCTCGATTTCACGCCGGATGATGTGGACGATGTCATCAGAGCGATTGGGCGTGGGCAGACTGTGGAGGTCTTCGCAGGTGGACGTAGCAGCCGTGTTGGGGAGGCGGGGAAACAGGTGGGCAATGCGGCGGCTCTTGGCTTCTTCAAACCGCCTGCATTCGGTAATGATGGCTTGTACAGTCGAAGAATTCTTAAAGACGAGGAGGTGAAAGGCGTCATCTGCTATGCCCTTAATGACATGTGCGACCTTATCAGCTTCGGACATTCTCAGATCCACTTTGCGGCACAGAGCGAGCACGTCCTGGATGTATGTGAGGTAGGACTCAGTGCACGTTTGGACACGCGAAGCGAGGTCTTTTTGAGCGGCGCGCTGACGTCCAACAGGCTTGCCAAACAAATCCGTGAGCTTCTGTTTACAAATGTCCCAGGTGGTAAGTTCCTCTTCGTGGGTCTGAAACCAGACGCGTGCCGTTCCCACGAGATAGAAGATGAAATTAGCCAGCATGGCGGTCTGGTTCCAATGGTTGCTTTGGCTCACCCGCTCATAAAGTTGAAGCCAGTCTTCAACATCCGTGTTGTCAGTGCCGGAAAAGGTGCCGGGGTCGCGCGGTTGTGCCAGAATGACGGTTGGCGTGGGGGCCGACGAGCCCGAAGCATCCTCGCCTTGAGCTGGCATGGTAGATGCAGCCAAGGAGCGCCCGCTGCGTAAATCCGTCTTGAACTTGAGCCCGCAAACTCCACCAAAAATGTTACGGGGAAAAGAAATAAGAAATGTATTTACAGCGTATTTACAAGACTGGCAGCGGCTGGCAAGATCATAGTAAGCACGCGAAGTCCCGAGCTTCGTCTTCTTCAAGTGCTCTCAAAACGTCTTCTTCATCGCTCTGTCACAAAATATACTATTCCTACATTGAAATTCCACGCGACACATATATCCTCAAACCATATTACGTATCCGCACGCCTTGACCGTGCTCCAAAGGTACGTGAATATAAATGCAGGACGTCAGACAGAGGGGCGGGCGGACGGACGGACGGACGAGGAACTTTATTAAGGTCCTGAGGAGCCAGCCATTGGACCCCTGAGAGGACCCCTGGCTAGCTGTTGGCTAATCCCATGTTGGAGCCGGGAGGCCATGCCTCTCTGTTCTCTCACGGGCCCTCTGGACACCCTTGGACTGGTCTCCTTGTTTAGTGCTCGTGATGGCCTTCTCCCAGTCCTCGCTGTTGTTGAAGCCATGTAACACAGATCACTAGAGGCCGGATCTTAAGGCATTAAAAAAGCGCGTTTTAGGCGCCAAAAATAGGCAGGCGAACCAACGAATTTTCTACATAAATGCCAATAATTTCAAACGAAGACGTACGCGGCCTATATCTACGATAGGAAAACATGAAATGTTATGGTCTGTGATGGCACAAAGGCGCCAACAGTTGAACATAACCGTGCAATTGTCCCATAAAGCTGCTGAACTAATGACGATCAATTGGCTTAATTTAATAAGCACACTGCTCATATTCATGTTCAATGGCCACTGTACTCGAGCGTCACATATAGTGATACAGGCACGAAAAAGAATACTTGAAAGCTGGGAACACTGATTTAAAAAACCGATACTTTATGTCTGCCTGACGCAATTAAATTAAGAAACAACAAAAACAAATAACAAATGCAAGAGAGACTACGATTTATTAAGAAATTAGCATGTTCTTACATGAGGACTGTTAGGTACAACTTGGCAATTTTCTCATATACAATGACATTATCCGAACTGTACACGCAAGACGTCCCAACACTGCCAAATACACTTCCGCCCACTTGAAGTGCACATGTTTGAAGAAATCTGTTTGGAGAGCACGCGGAACGTAGTCTAAGGATCACTGTGAAGATTGTGGAAACAATAGCAAACTACCACCATCTCCAGATTTCTGGATTCAAAATTGTGCTTCTTGTCACTGAGAATAAACTCGTACACTGAGAAGGAACGCCCGACGGCGGTGAACACCTTAAAAGTAAATTACAAACAAAACAAACGCCGCTGCGTGCACATCACATTTTGTAGCGTTAGCTACACTGGCCTAGCCAAGCCCGTTTCGCGCGGCACATCAAGAGCCGTGCTGCGCATGCGCAAGGATCAGTGATGTCACACGGCTTGCGCACCGGAGCCACCGGAGCCGGCACCTCTCGCGCACTCCGCCGCCGCCGCGCGGGACTCACCGCCGCCGGTCTGCGCATTCCAGAGGAGTGACGTCGTAGCCGTGGTAGGCGCACTGGCGCCGGCGCGCGCTCGCTGTGCAGTCGCCGTCTGACACTGCGCTGGAGCCGCTGCGCTTCTGACTGGCGTTTGCCAGTGTGGTATAGCCATGGAGAAGGAGAGCGCAAATTCTGCTCAACAGCGCAGAAGAACGGCGAAGCTTGACTCATCGGATCCCGAAGTAGTTGCCTGGCAATTAGCGGTTGAGCGTAGGAGACAACCAGGAAAGCTAAGAATAATCAGCTGAACCTTTGCTAACGCTACGTATATCCTGGCATAGCTGAGCTAAGCCACTGCAACGTTTTCTTTCTTCTTTTGCTCTTCGCTCTCCTTTCCCCTGACCGCTCTCCGCAGTTTCGCATTCGCCAACCGCTCGCGCAAAGTCAGCGCGGCGGTGTATGCTGGCCGGTGCGTCCCATTTCAATGCTACTAGCAGTTGTTTTCCTGGATTTTGTTTGAACTAAAGGACTAGGTTGAACCCCATAGAGTTCCGAGCAGTCAATGTTGCCCGGTAACATGAATGACGGTCTGTAAGAGCCCTCGAAAGCGAAACTTGAGGCTAAATAGAATAGGCATCTATAGGCATTTAGGCACAAACACAAAAATAGGCATTTATAGGCACTATAAAAACACTATAAAAGCGCTTCTTAACCTCTAATTCATGCTCATATATCAAAGGGGGGCGACAGGAGCGCAAGGAACAAAAAAGGCATTTGGCTAAAATCCGGTCTCTACAGATCACTGCCACAGCATGGGGGCTAAAAGTACAGAATTCTTGTCCGCAATCCGGACAATGAAGATTTATCTCTATATGGAGTCTACTCAGGAAGACTCTCGATGGGTGCGAACCCATCTGAAGCATCCTGAGCGTACGGGACTGTGCTCTGCTCAATTTGGGATGAATAGGTGGAAAACGTCGCCGCTCCCCTTTGTAATGGGCTGTAATTTCATGGAACGTAAGTAGAGGGTCACTATGGCCAATAGTCTCCGAACCCACAGAGGTATCACCACTCTCGCGGCGCGTGAGTTCTCGCACACGGTGGTGAGCAATCTCATTGGGGTTCAGCAACTCATTTTTTCCGAAAACCATTTGCCGATAAAACTGTTTGCCGACTGCTATTATGGCTATCGCATCAAATGACGTATTCTATTCCGCCTTGAGCCAGGTCACGTTATTTCATCGTTAGATTCGAAGCGGTTATCTGTTCGCAGCTGCCATGCTTCATGTGTTTCACAGTGTACCCAGTTTGTGCTTATCATTGCAAAATTTTCCTGCGTGAAATACCCGTTTTGAAGTTAAACACCCGCATCCCTGCGTTTACGTGTGTACTGCGTTTATGTTTTTTTTTTTTTTGCTCTATACGACACTTTTGGGTTTTAAAGCAAACATGTGTACTGCGTCAATGTATGTTTTACTTTGCGGTTATCTTGTCGACGACAATGCTGTTTTTCTCATGTTGTTGTCTCTGTTGCCATATACCTGCAGTTATGTGTTATGTTATATGTATCATATAACCACGGCAATGCCACATCGGCGCTGTGGGTAAAAGATAAATAAGATAAATAAATTCCGGCAAATGCTGGGGATGACTTGGTAATGCTTAGCCTAGCCCAAATACGTGGCGAATACCTTGCGATAGCCAATCGATAGCCAATCAATAGCTAATCGATAATTGATAAATGATAAATATTTTCCGGAAAATGCTGGGGATGACTTGGTAGTGCTTAGCCTAGCCAAATTTACAGAAGAATAAAATAAGGTTAGAGTGCATACGGTAGCCATTACCATATCCTAACTGGGAGCTTACCACTGTCGTTGAAAAGAAAAGTGTACAATCATTGCATTCTACCGGTGCTAAAATAGGAGGCAGAAACTTGGAGGATAACAAAGAAGCTCGAGGAGAAGTTAAGAACTGCGCAATAAGCGATGGAATGAAACATGTTGGGTCTAACGTTAAGAGACAGGAAGAGAGCGGTGTGGACCAGAGAGCAAACGGGGATAGCCGATCTTCTAGTTGACATTAAGAGGAAAAATGGAGCTGTGCAGGCCATGTAATGCGTAGGATAGATAACCGGTGGACCATTAGAGTTACATAATTTATACCAAGAGAAGGGAAGCGCAGTCGAGCACTGCAGAAAACTAGGTGGGGTGATGAAGTTAGGAAATTTGCAGGCGCAAGTCAGGGGTCATTCGAGGTCGCAGGGAGAGGGCTTCGTCCTGCAGTGGATATATATATATATATATATATATATATATATATATATAGGCTGATGATGATGAAGAAGGCTAGCCAAATACGTGGCCAATACCTTGCGATAGCCAATCAATAGCTAATCGATAATTGATCAATAATAAGTAATTTCCGGAAAATGCTGGGGATGACTTTGTAGTACTTAGCCTGGCCCAAAAGCCAGGACTATAGCTAGGTGTCCGCCAGCTCCGCTGTCTCTCTAGCGTTGCGCCTCTAGTGCAAGCTACGCTAATTTTTTAAAGGTAGCTGTTGGCATGATTGTGATGAGTGAAAGAAAACGATGCTGACGAAGACGAAGTGTGCATGGGTTTATTCACGTGCACACTTCCCCATCCTGTGACCTTAACTCCAAGTTTCCTGGGCCTCGCTCCTGGCGGTTTGTGCTGCGTGTTCGGCTCTGAGGGTCGCGGCCAAGGATTGAGTAGTTGCTGACATTTTCTTGATTGTTAACTGTTTTAGTAGAGTATTTGTTGTCTAATAAGTGCATTTTTGCCAATCAGACCAGACAGATGTCATTTTCGTCACCAGGGCCAGGGGCTTTCCTCTGGTCCGCCTCTATTCCCTCGCAGGATTTACGTGTGGATTTGTTTCTGCGCAACGGCGTCAGATCAGTTCCCCTGGCTATCGTCCCAACCAATGATGGCTTCATACGGATGAAGAATCCGAAATAGATTCAGGCGGAGCTGTGATCGGCGACAGCCCATTTCCTGAATATCACAGAGGTCCGCCAGTTTGGCAGAGGAGGTATTCTATGCTTTTCCCCAGACCAGCCCTGTGTACAAGACCTTCTTAAGTGTTCCACGTTTGGTTCCAATCCGGTAAGGGCATTCATTCCTCCTCACTTGGCGTGTGTGAAAGGGCTGGTGCGTGGTGTTGCTGTTAACATGACACCAACAGAAATATTAGAGATGTTTTCACCAGCAGGTGCAATTTCAGTTTATCGATGCGGACGTGTGGTAGACAAGAGCAAAATTCCTACTTAATCGGTCATTGTAACGTTTGCAGGTACAGATAGACCAAAAGAAATTAAGGCATGGCCCCTAATCTATCGAGTGGAACCTCTATCCCCTCGTCCTCTCCAATGTGTAAAGTGTTGACGCTACGGACACACTATGAGAGGATGTAGGTCGGCTCCTAGGTGCCGAGTTTGTGGGGAGGAACAAAATTCCAGCGACTGCACCAGCAAGGAAGAAAAGTACTGCCTTTGCAATGAAGGCCACTCTGCTGATTATTTGAATTGCTCGGCAAGGGCACGAGAAATACAAGTTCTAGAAATCATTGAACGAAGACGTTGTTCTCGTCAAGAAGCCATATCGGAAATGCAGGCCAGAACACAGGGATACGCAGCTCTCACAGCCCGTCATACAATCGCCACGGAAGCGTCTCTTTCAATTGCTATTGCTGATGCAGTCGAAAGGGCAATGGAGAAGGCCATGGAGCGACTAGCTGGAAACCTTTGTGAGTCCTTGTCACAAATCCTAACTAACCAGATGGCACAGCTATTCGGCACAACAGCAGCTATTAGCATATGACTTCGCCAACTACTGAGTGTCCACGACAATCAAATGAAGAGGTTGCGCCTAAACTCACGTCCCAAGATGATCAAATTGCTGGTCCATCTGTTGATGTAAGCAAGACCCACAGTGAAGGCATCAATGCGGATGCAGAAAGCTCAGATGAAATGGACATGGACCCCCGATCGCTAAAGCGATCTAGATACCCTTTGTCGAAAACAGCCACTTCACTGATTCACTCAAATACCTCAAAGACAACCTTACAAAGAACGATTTCTTAAAAGACAGCATTTTAAGTAAAGCAGTTACTGAGTCAATCCTACTGCAACCATAGGATTCCTCAAAATTTTTCATTGGAATTGCCGATCCATTCACTGTGCCGTAACAGATTTATTGTATTTGGCATCGAAATTCTCCCCGGATATTATTGCGCTGCAAGAAACATGGCTTTCAAGACATCAATCTTTTCATATAAATAACTTCCGATCTTTCCGATTAGACCGTCCTTCGAAAGGCGGAGGCATATCATTTTTCATTAGTAATAGAGTTAGTCTTAAGGGGAAGATTTCATATAAACATATGTCCCCTGAAAGTGAAAATTTTGCCTTAGATGTAACCTTACCGGGCTGCCTACCATTCTTTTTAGTAAATGTATACTTTCCTGCGGGTGTGCAAGACACTCGATGCTTGGATTCCGCGGTGTCGTCATGGTGCAAGAATAAAATCCTTGTGGGAGATTGTGTTGGGGTTTTCGAAAAGATAAATGTGGTAAACGTTTGTGGGATTGGTCAATAGATAACGATATGACTTGTCTCAACACTAGAATTCCTACATTTATTTGCAATCGGTCGCGCTCAGCCTTAGATTTAAGTTTCATAAGTTCATCTCTCACTAGTTCATCTTGGGCAGCCTTGGACTGTGCCTCCAACAGTGATCACTGTCCAATAATATTTGAAATCGCTTGCCCATTAATACCATCATGCTCTCAGATCCGAGTATTCGTAAACTACAATAAATTTAGAAATGATTTAAAAGCACATTTGGCTCACCATTCTGAAAAGCGCGAAGAAACAAAACCTATGAGAATTTGTGCTGTAATCAAACGATCATACAAAGAAGCTGAATTTATGGAGTCTGCCAAGAGAGCCTCTCATAGTCCTTGGTGGAATCCAGACTGTACACGAGACTACAGAGGAAGAAAAGCAGCTTGGAAGAAACTACTTTATAACCAGTCCCCCCAAAATTGGGCTGATTACAAATTTTACGCTGCTGTATTTAAACGCACAGTAGCTAAATCTAAAGAAGTTTATGATAGGAAACACTATGACTTCCTTTCAAATCCCAAAAACAAAAAGGCGCTGTTTAGATATATGCTAAATCAAAAAATTCTGCCACCACCAATTAATATTGATTATGTAACTCTATCATCAGATGAAATGATAAAATCACTAGAACAGATTCCAAAAGGCCTTGAGCGTAGATTCATGTCGTCTATGTCACATAACTTGCAAAAACCGGCCCTAACGTCAGACTTTAACGAAGTTACTGTGCCTGAATTAGCTCAAGTAATTCGAAACTTACCCTTGTCAGCTCCAGGTCCTGATGAAATTACAGTGCATATGATAAACATGTTATTCGAACTATCTCCTTGTGACCTCTTAAGCATTATAAACTATTCTCTAAACAACGCCTGGATATCATACGATTGGAAACTAGCTAAAGTAATCCCGATACCTAAAAAACAAGGATTAGGTTACACCATAGAAAACATCAGACCTATCTCTCTTACTTCTAATATGGTCAAACTCATAGAGAGGATTCTACATTACAGAATTACTGTCTGGATGTCGGATAAGTTAATATTGAATCCAAATCAAATAGGATTCAGAGCTGACTGCTCTATATGGTGTGCCCATACAACTCGCTAGAAAAAGAAGACAATATTCCACTTTAGTCACATTAGACATAGCTAAAGCATATGACTCCGTGGAACATACAGTTTTACTGAATGTACTACGGAATCATAATATCCCAAGATATATTATTGCTTGGTTGGCAGAATTTTTGAGATCAAGAGAATTTTAGTGCTTTAAGGACGGCTGCTCTTCCTCTAAATTCAAACAGACTCGTGGTGTCCCCCAAGGAGCAGTCTTATCTCCAATATTATTTAACATATTATTGAGCTCCATTCCAGCCAATCAGGACGTGCAAGTTTACGTTTATGCAGATGATATTGTATTCTTCGCGGCCGTTAACGGCATATATTCTTTATACCGAAAATTGCAGATATACTTGAGTATGCTTGAGGTGTGGCTTCAATCAATTTGCATGACATTAAATGTAAGTAAAAGCGCAATATTGGTGTTCCCACTAACGGATCTGGTTTCAGTCTCTATAGTTTACAGTCAAGAACCAATTCCCCAGGTTAAGTCTCTTAAATATTTAGGTATCATTTATGATGGAATACTCAACTGGAGTCCACATATAGAAAATGTAGCATCTAAGGCATAGCGTGCTTTAGGTTTACTACGCAGACTGAGCAACCGAATATATGGGCTACGCAGGGACGCTCTCAAAATGATGTACAAAATGTACATGCGTACAATATTGGAATTCGGCTGTGTATTATTCTCAGGAAGCCCTGCTTATAAAACTAATCCTCTGATTCTTTTGGAGCGTGAAGCCCTGCGCCTGTGCCTGGGACTCCCTAGGTTTGTAGCAAACGATGTTCTTTGTCAGGAAGCGCGCCTACCAACATTGCCCTGCAGATTCCGCATCTGAACGATACAAACATTTCTAAAATTTTACAGTTTTCCAATTAGACGATCCGAGTATGTATTTATAAACGATCCAAACTCATTCTCTCTATAGCTCATTTCACACCCCACAGATTATTTCACACCCCACAGTTTTCACACCCCACAGATTATTTTTGTACAAACACAATTAGACAGTTTAAATGTAAAAATACGAGACGTTATTCCATCATATGACTCAAATCAGAATTTAAAGATTGAATTCGATGAAATTTTCCCACAGAACCCTAAGTTTCATTCAGTCAGGTTATTAAATAATATATTGCAAGATCACCTTGCGCAAGTACACACAACTAACATAATAGCCACTGATGCTTCTGTGAACGACGATAAGGCGGGCGTAGGCATTTTCTCGATGGCGCTTGGCTGGTAATTCTCCTTGAGACTGCCAGAGTTTACTCCCGTATTTGAAGCTGAGCTCTTAGCAATGATTCTTGCACTGCGTAAACTCCCTTTAAATGAATCCAGCGCGGTTATTATAACAGATTCCCTTTCTGTCTGTACTGCGCTTACAGCTTCAACTAATTCACCAGCTCTAAAGACGTTTCTAACATTAGTTCCCCCCCAGCTGAATCTTGTAAAATTATTATGGGTACCAGGACACTGCGGATTACATTTCAATGAAATGGCCGATTCATTAGCGCGACTTGGCAGCAGCGACGACGCATCTACTTCAACGCTGAACGCCTGTCTGCATTTTCTTGCCGCAGATTTCCTGTCCGAGAAGCTGCAAGTTGTGCCCCCCCACCAGTTAGTTCTGCAAGCGTGTCCGCGACAAGCGTGTCTGTGACGTGGCGGACACGGCAGCGATTTTCCTGGTAACTGCAAGCACGACTGTCAGCTGAGCCAATCAACTGCGGCATCGGCGGCGACGTCACAGCGTCAAAGCTTCATAAACGAGTACTTCGCGGGAGTTCGATTCACTTGGCAGCAGCGACGACGCATCTACTTCAACGCTGAACGCCTGTCTGCATTTTCTTGCCGCAGATTTCCTGTCCGAGAAGCGGCAAGTTGTGCCCCCCCACCAGTTAGTTCTGCAAGCGTGTCCGCGACAAGCGTGTCTGTGACGTGGCGGACACGGCAGCGATTTTCCTGGTAACTGCAAGCACGACTGTCAGCTGAGCCAATCAACTGCGGCATCGGCGGCGACGTCACAGCGTCAAAGCTTCATAAACGAGTACTTCGCGGGAGTTCGATTCACTTGGCAGCAGCGACGACGCATCTACTTCAACGCTGAACGCCTGTCTGCATTTTCTTGCCGCAGATTTCCTGTCCGAGAAGCTGCAAGTTGTGCCCCCCCACCAGTTAGTTCTGCAAGCGTGTCCGCGACAAGCGTGTCTGTGACGTGGCGGACACGGCAGCGATTTTCCTGGTAACTGCAAGCACGACTGTCAGCTGAGCCAATCAACTGCGGCATCGGCGGCGACGTCACAGCGTCAAAGCTTCATAAACGAGTACTTCGCGGGAGTTCGATTCACTTGGCAGCAGCGACGACGCATCTACTTCAACGCTGAACGCCTGTCTGCATTTTCTTGCCGCAGATTTCCTGTCCGAGAAGCTGCAAGTTGTGCCCCCCCACCAGTTAGTTCTGCAAGCGTGTCCGCGAAAAGCGTGTCTGTGACGTGGCGGACACGGCAGCGATTTTCCTGGTAACTGCAAGCACGACTGTCAGCTGAGCCAATCAACTGCGGCATCGGCGGCGACGTCACAGCGTCAAAGCTTCATAAACGAGTACTTCGCGGGAGTTCGATTCACTTGGCAGCAGCGACGACGCATCTACTTCAACGCTGAACGCCTGTCTGCATTTTCTTGCCACAGATTTCCTGTCCGAGAAGCTGCAAGTTGTGCCCCCCCACCAGTTAGTTCTGCAAGCGTGTCCGCGACAAGCGTGTCTGTGACGTGGCGGACACGGCAGCGATTTTCCTGGTAACTGCAAGCACGACTGTCAGCTGAGCCAATCAACTGCGACATCGGCGGCGACGTCACAGCGTCAAAGCTTCATAAACGAGTACTTCGCGGGAGTTCGATTCACTTGGCAGCAGCGACGACGCATCTACTTCAACGCTGAACGCCTGTCTGCATTTTCTTGCCGCAGATTTCCTGTCCGAGAAGCTGCAAGTTGTGCCCCCCCACCAGTTAGTTCTGCAAGCGTGTCCGCGACAAGCGTGTCTGTGACGTGGCGGACACGGCAGCGATTTTCCTGGTAACTGCAAGCACGACTGTCAGCTGAGCCAATCAACTGCGGCATCGGCGGCGACGTCACAGCGTCAAAGCTTCATAAACGAGTACTTCGCGGGAGTTCGATTCACTTGGCAGCAGCGACGACGCATCTACTTCAACGCTGAACGCCTGTCTGCATTTTCTTGCCGCAGATTTCCTGTCCGAGAAGCTGCAAGTTGTGCCCCCCCACCAGTTAGTTCTGCAAGCGTGTCCGCGACAAGCGTGTCTGTGACGTGGCGGACACGGCAGCGATTTTCCTGGTAACTGCAAGCACGACTGTCAGCTGAGCCAATCAACTGCGGCATCGGCGGCGACGTCACAGCGTCAAAGCTTCATAAACGAGTACTTCGCGGGAGTTCGATTCACTTGGCAGCAGCGACGACGCATCTACTTCAACGCTGAACGCCTGTCTGCATTTTCTTGCCGCAGATTTCCTGTCCGAGAAGCTGCAAGTTGTGCCCCCCCACCAGTTAGTTCTGCAAGCGTGTCCGCGACAAGCGTGTCTGTGACGTGGCGGACACGGCAGCGATTTTCCTGGTAACTGCAAGCACGACTGTCAGCTGAGCCAATCAACTGCGGCATCGGCGGCGATGTCACAGCGTCAAAGCTTCATAAACGAGTACTTCGCGGGAGTTCGATTTACTTGGCAGCAGCGACGACGCATCTACTTCAACGCTGAACGCCTGTCTGCATTTTCTTGCCGCAGATTTCCTGCCCGAGAAGCTGCAAGTTGTGCCCCCCCACCAGTTAGTTCTGCAAGCGTGTCCGCGACAAGCGTGTCTGTGACGTGGCGGACACGGCAGCGATTTTCCTGGTAACCGCAAGCACGACTGTCAGCTGAGCCAATCAACTGCGGCATCGGCGGCGACGTCACAGCGTCAAAGCTTCATAAACGAGTACTTCGCGGGAGTTCGATTCACTTGGCAGCAGCGACGACGCATCTACTTCAACGCTGAACGCCTGTCTGCATTTTCTTGCCGCAGATTTCCTGTCCGAGAAGCTGCAAGTTGTGCCCCCCCACCAGTTAGTTCTGCAAGCGTGTCCGCGACAAGCGTGTCTGTGACGTGGCGGACACGGCAGCGATTTTCCTGGTAACTGCAAGCACGACTGTCAGCTGAGCCAATCAACTGCGGCATCGGCGGCGACGTCACAGCGTCAAAGCTTCATAAACGAGTACTTCGCGGGAGTTCGATTCACTTGGCAGCAGCGACGACGCATCTACTTCAACGCTGAACGCCTGTCTGCATTTTCTTGCCGCAGATTTCCTGTCCGAGAAGCTGCAAGTTGTGCCCCCCCACCAGTTAGTTCTGCAAGCGTGTCCGCGACAAGCGTGTCTGTGACGTGGCGGACACGGCAGCGATTTTCCTGGTAACTGCAAGCACGACTGTCAGCTGAGCCAATCAACTGCGGCATCGGCGGCGACGTCACAGCGTCAAAGCTTCATAAACGAATACTTCGCGGGAGTTCGATTCACTTGGCAGCAGCGACGACGCATCTACTTCAACGCTGAACGCCTGTCTGCATTTTCTTGCCGCAGATTTCCTGTCCGAGAAGCTGCAAGTTGTGCCCCCCCACCAGTTAGTTCTGCAAGCGTGTCCGCGACAAGCGTGTCTGTGACGTGGCGGACACGGCAGCGATTTTCCTGGTAACTGCAAGCACGACTGTCAGCTGAGCCAATCAACTGCGGCATCGGCGGCGACGTCACAGCGTCAAAGCTTCATAAACGAGTACTTCGCGGGAGTTCGATTCACTTGGCAGCAGCGACGACGCATCTACTTCAACGCTGAACGCCTGTCTGCATTTTCTTGCCGCAGATTTCCTGTCCGAGAAGCTGCAAGTTGTGCCCCCCCACCAGTTAGTTCTGCAAGCGTGTCCGCGACAAGCGTGTCTGTGACGTGGCGGACACGGCAGCGATTTTCCTGGTAACTGCAAGCACGACTGTCAGCTGAGCCAATCAACTGCGGCATCGGCGGCGACGTCACAGCGTCAAAGCTTCATAAACGAGTACTTCGCGGGAGTTCGATTCACTTGGCAGCAGCGACGACGCATCTACTTCAACGCTGAACGCCTGTCTGCATTTTCTTGCCGCAGATTTCCTGTCCGAGAAGCTGCAAGTTGTGCCCCCCCACCAGTTAGTTCTGCAAGCGTGTCCGCGACAAGCGTGTCTGTGACGTGGCGGACACGGCAGCGATTTTCCTGGTAACTGCAAGCACGACTGTCAGCTGAGCCAATCAACTGCGGCATCGGCGGCGACGTCACAGCGTCAAAGCTTCATAAACGAGTACTTCGCGGGAGTTCGATTCACTTGGCAGCAGCGACGACGCATCTACTTCAACGCTGAACGCCTGTCTGCATTTTCTTGCCGCAGATTTCCTGTCCGAGAAGCTGCAAGTTGTGCCCCCCCACCAGTTAGTTCTGCAAGCGTGTCCGCGACAAGCGTGTCTGTGACGTGGCGGACACGGCAGCGATTTTCCTGGTAACTGCAAGCACGACTGTCAGCTGAGCCAATCAACTGCGGCATCGGCGGCGACGTCACAGCGTCAAAGCTTCATAAACGAGTACTTCGCGGGAGTTCGATTCACTTGGCAGCAGCGACGACGCATCTACTTCAACGCTGAACGCCTGTCTGCATTTTCTTGCCGCAGATTTCCTGTCCCGAGAAGCTGCAAGTTGTGCCCCCCCACCAGTTAGTTCTGCAAGCGTGTCCGCGACAAGCGTGTCTGTGACGTGGCGGACACGGCAGCGATTTTCCTGGTAACCTGCAAGCACGACTGTCAGCTGAGCCAATCAACTGCGGCATCGGCGGCGACGTCACAGCGTCAAAGCTTCATAAACGAGTACTTCGCGGGAGTTCGATTCACTTGGCAGCAGCGACGACGCATCTACTTCAACGCTGAACGCCTGTCTGCATTTTCTTGCCGCAGATTTCCTGTCCGAGAAGCTGCAAGTTGTGCCCCCCCACCAGTTAGTTCTGCAAGCGTGTCCGCGACAAGCGTGTCTGTGACGTGGCGGACACGGCAGCGATTTTCCTGGTAACTGCAAGCACGACTGTCAGCTGAGCCAATCAACTGCGGCATCGGCGGCGACGTCACAGCGTCAAAGCTTCATAAACGAGTACTTCGCGGGAGTTCGATTCACTTGGCAGCAGCGACGACGCATCTACTTCAACGCTGAACGCCTGTCTGCATTTTCTTGCCGCAGATTTCCTGTCCGAGAAGCTGCAAGTTGTGCCCCCCCACCAGTTAGTTCTGCAAGCGTGTCCGCGACAAGCGTGTCTGTGACGTGGCGGACACGGCAGCGATTTTCCTGGTAACTGCAAGCACGACTGTCAGCTGAGCCAATCAACTGCGGCATCGGCGGCGACGTCACAGCGTCAAAGCTTCATAAACGAGTACTTCGCGGGAGTTCGATTCACTTGGCAGCAGCGACGACGCATCTACTTCAACGCTGAACGCCTGTCTGCATTTTCTTGCCGCAGATTTCCTGTCCGAGAAGCTGCAAGTTGTGCCCCCCCACCAGTTAGTTCTGCAAGCGTGTCCGCGACAAGCGTGTCTGTGACGTGGCGGACACGGCAGCGATTTTCCTGGTAACTGCAAGCACGACTGTCAGCTGAGCCAATCAACTGCGGCATCGGCGGCGACGTCACAGCGTCAAAGCTTCATAAACGAGTACTTCGCGGGAGTTCGATTCACTTGGCAGCAGCGACGACGCATCTACTTCAACGCTGAACGCCTGTCTGCATTTTCTTGCCGCAGATTTCCTGTCCGAGAAGCTGCAAGTTGTGCCCCCCCACCAGTTAGTTCTGCAAGCGTGTCCGCGACAAGCGTGTCTGTGACGTGGCGGACACGGCAGCGATTTTCCTGGTAACTGCAAGCACGACTGTCAGCTGAGCCAATCAACTGCGGCATCGGCGGCGACGTCACAGCGTCAAAGCTTCATAAACGAGTACTTCGCGGGAGTTCGATTCACTTGGCAGCAGCGACGACGCATCTACTTCAACGCTGAACGCCTGTCTGCATTTTCTTGCCGCAGATTTCCTGTCCGAGAAGCTGCAAGTTGTGCCCCCCCACCAGTTAGTTCTGCAAGCGTGTCCGCGACAAGCGTGTCTGTGACGTGGCGGACACGGCAGCGATTTTCCTGGTAACTGCAAGCACGACTGTCAGCTGAGCCAATCAACTGCGGCATCGGCGGCGACGTCACAGCGTCAAAGCTTCATAAACGAGTACTTCGCGGGAGTTCGATTCACTTGGCAGCAGCGACGACGCATCTACTTCAACGCTGAACGCCTGTCTGCATTTTCTTGCCGCAGATTTCCTGTCCGAGAAGCTGCAAGTTGTGCCCCCCCACCAGTTAGTTCTGCAAGCGTGTCCGCGACAAGCGTGTCTGTGACGTGGCGGACACGGCAGCGATTTTCCTGGTAACTGCAAGCACGACTGTCAGCTGAGCCAATCAACTGCGGCATCGGCGGCGACGTCACAGCGTCAAAGCTTCATAAACGAGTACTTCGCGGGAGTTCGATTCACTTGGCAGCAGCGACGACGCATCTACTTCAACGCTGAACGCCTGTCTGCATTTTCTTGCCGCAGATTTCCTGTCCGAGAAGCTGCAAGTTGTGCCCCCCCACCAGTTAGTTCTGCAAGCGTGTCCGCGACAAGCGTGTCTGTGACGTGGCGGACACGGCAGCGATTTTCCTGGTAACTGCAAGCACGACTGTCAGCTGAGCCAATCAACTGCGGCATCGGCGGCGACGTCACAGCGTCAAAGCTTCATAAACGAGTACTTCGCGGGAGTTCGATTCACTTGGCAGCAGCGACGACGCATCTACTTCAACGCTGAACGCCTGTCTGCATTTTCTTGCCGCAGATTTCCTGTCCGAGAAGCTGCAAGTTGTGCCCCCCCACCAGTTAGTTCTGCAAGCGTGTCCGCGACAAGCGTGTCTGTGACGTGGCGGACACGGCAGCGATTTTCCTGGTAACTGCAAGCACGACTGTCAGCTGAGCCAATCAACTGCGGCATCGGCGGCGACGTCACAGCGTCAAAGCTTCATAAACGAGTACTTCGCGGGAGTTCGATTCACTTGGCAGCAGCGACGACGCATCTACTTCAACGCTGAACGCCTGTCTGCATTTTCTTGCCACAGATTTCCTGTCCGAGAAGCTGCAAGTTGTGCCCCCCCCACCAGTTAGTTCTGCAAGCGTGTCCGCGACAAGCGTGTCTGTGACGTGGCGGACACGGCAGCGATTTTCCTGGTAACTGCAAGCACGACTGTCAGCTGAGCCAATCAACTGCGACATCGGCGGCGACGTCACAGCGTCAAAGCTTCATAAACGAGTACTTCGCGGGAGTTCGATTCACTTGGCAGCAGCGACGACGCATCTACTTCAACGCTGAACGCCTGTCTGCATTTTCTTGCCGCAGATTTCCTGTCCGAGAAGCTGCAAGTTGTGCCCCCCCACCAGTTAGTTCTGCAAGCGTGTCCGCGACAAGCGTGTCTGTGACGTGGCGGACACGGCAGCGATTTTCCTGGTAACTGCAAGCACGACTGTCAGCTGAGCCAATCAACTGCGGCATCGGCGGCGACGTCACAGCGTCAAAGCTTCATAAACGAGTACTTCGCGGGAGTTCGATTCACTTGGCAGCAGCGACGACGCATCTACTTCAACGCTGAACGCCTGTCTGCATTTTCTTGCCGCAGATTTCCTGTCCGAGAAGCTGCAAGTTGTGCCCCCCCCACCAGTTAGTTCTGCAAGCGTGTCCGCGACAAGCGTGTCTGTGACGTGGCGGACACGGCAGCGATTTTCCTGGTAACTGCAAGCACGACTGTCAGCTGAGCCAATCAACTGCGGCATCGGCGGCGACGTCACAGCGTCAAAGCTTCATAAACGAGTACTTCGCGGGAGTTCGATTCACTTGGCAGCAGCGACGACGCATCTACTTCAACGCTGAACGCCTGTCTGCATTTTCTTGCCGCAGATTTCCTGTCCGAGAAGCTGCAAGTTGTGCCCCCCCCACCAGTTAGTTCTGCAAGCGTGTCCGCGACAAGCGTGTCTGTGACGTGGCGGACACGGCAGCGATTTTCCTGGTAACTGCAAGCACGACTGTCAGCTGAGCCAATCAACTGCGGCATCGGCGGCGATGTCACAGCGTCAAAGCTTCATAAACGAGTACTTCGCGGGAGTTCGATTTACTTGGCAGCAGCGACGACGCATCTACTTCAACGCTGAACGCCTGTCTGCATTTTCTTGCCGCAGATTTCCTGCCCGAGAAGCTGCAAGTTGTGCCCCCCCACCAGTTAGTTCTGCAAGCGTGTCCGCGACAAGCGTGTCTGTGACGTGGCGGACACGGCAGCGATTTTCCTGGTAACCGCAAGCACGACTGTCAGCTGAGCCAATCAACTGCGGCATCGGCGGCGACGTCACAGCGTCAAAGCTTCATAAACGAGTACTTCGCGGGAGTTCGATTCACTTGGCAGCAGCGACGACGCATCTACTTCAACGCTGAACGCCTGTCTGCATTTTCTTGCCGCAGATTTCCTGTCCGAGAAGCTGCAAGTTGTGCCCCCCCACCAGTTAGTTCTGCAAGCGTGTCCGCGACAAGCGTGTCTGTGACGTGGCGGACACGGCAGCGATTTTCCTGGTAACTGCAAGCACGACTGTCAGCTGAGCCAATCAACTGCGGCATCGGCGGCGACGTCACAGCGTCAAAGCTTCATAAACGAGTACTTCGCGGGAGTTCGATTCACTTGGCAGCAGCGACGACGCATCTACTTCAACGCTGAACGCCTGTCTGCATTTTCTTGCCGCAGATTTCCTGTCCGAGAAGCTGCAAGTTGTGCCCCCCCACCAGTTAGTTCTGCAAGCGTGTCCGCGACAAGCGTGTCTGTGACGTGGCGGACACGGCAGCGATTTTCCTGGTAACTGCAAGCACGACTGTCAGCTGAGCCAATCAACTGCGGCATCGGCGGCGACGTCACAGCGTCAAAGCTTCATAAACGAATACTTCGCGGGAGTTCGATTCACTTGGCAGCAGCGACGACGCATCTACTTCAACGCTGAACGCCTGTCTGCATTTTCTTGCCGCAGATTTCCTGTCCGAGAAGCTGCAAGTTGTGCCCCCCCACCAGTTAGTTCTGCAAGCGTGTCCGCGACAAGCGTGTCTGTGACGTGGCGGACACGGCAGCGATTTTCCTGGTAACTGCAAGCACGACTGTCAGCTGAGCCAATCAACTGCGGCATCGGCGGCGACGTCACAGCGTCAAAGCTTCATAAACGAGTACTTCGCGGGAGTTCGATTCACTTGGCAGCAGCGACGACGCATCTACTTCAACGCTGAACGCCTGTCTGCATTTTCTTGCCGCAGATTTCCTGTCCGAGAAGCTGCAAGTTGTGCCCCCCCACCAGTTAGTTCTGCAAGCGTGTCCGCGACAAGCGTGTCTGTGACGTGGCGGACACGGCAGCGATTTTCCTGGTAACTGCAAGCACGACTGTCAGCTGAGCCAATCAACTGCGGCCTCGGCGGCGACGTCACAGCGTCAAAGCTTCATAAACGAGTACTTCGCGGGAGTTCGATTCACTTGGCAGCAGCGACGACGCCTCTACTTCAACGCTGAACGCCTGTCTGCATTTTCTTGCCGCAGATTTCCTGTCCGAGAAGCTGCAAGTTGTGCCCCCCCCCCACCAGTTAGTTCTGCAAGCGTGTCCGCGACAAGCGTGTCTGTGACGTGGCGGACACGGCAGCGATTTTCCTGGTAACTGCAAGCACGAATGTCAGCTGAGCCAATCAACTGCGGCATCGGCGGCGACGTCACAGCGTCAAAGCTTCATAAACGAGTACTTCGCGGGAGTTCGATTCACTTGGCAGCAGCGACGACGCATCTACTTCAACGCTGAACGCCTGTCTGCATTTTCTTGCCGCAGGTTGGTGCTTTAAAATACTATTGTACGAATAGTATTGCATACAATTTACCGTCGCTGCTGCCGGGTTTCTGCGCTTCTGGTTTTTTTTTCTTTTTTTTGTGGAGCGAATATTTGTGTTGATAAGGTATGGTCAAAGAAATAGCTAAACTAAAAGAATAAATGAAACCTGAACTTGCTCAACTGAAACAGGAATTTAAAGAGCAACTAAAGCAGTATCGTGAAGCATTGGAAAGGGACATGCGCAATGAGATCCGAGAAATGAAAATAGAGCACAAAAATCGAATTCAGAGCATTCAGTTCGGTCCCGCCTCAGTTGAAGAACTGAAGGCAAAACTGAGTGCTGAAGAAACTGCAAGACGAAAACTAGAAGATGAAAACATAGCGCTTGAAAAAAGATGTCACGCCCTCGAATGCAGGGCGCGAGAACTCGAAAAACGCCTCGTGCGCTCGGAGCAGTACTCTAGAAACAAAAATCTCGAAATACAAGGCGTCGTAAAGAAAGATAATGAGAATGTGCTGGACACTGTTCAAATGATCGGGAAAGTTATCAAAGAAGAGATTGTCGAAACTGACATTGAAATATGTCACCGTGTACCCACGCGAAACCTAGAAAAATCGAACATCATTGTGCAGTTTAAATCCCGGACCAAGCGCAATGCTGTGCTTAACAAAGCAAAGAAAGCACGTCTTTCTAACAAGGACATTGGAAATGATAACACACACAAAATTTACGTGAACGAGCACCTATGTCCTACTCTAAAGCAACTGCTTGGAACTGCTATCGGTAGATAACGTGACCATGGATGGAAGTCGGTCTGGTCGTATAATGGCACGATTTTCGCTAAGCAGTCTGACGACGCACCTATTGTAAGAATACAGCATCACGAAGACCTTTCGAAGATATGCTAAGTAGTGTACTTTCTGTTCAAAATGGAATATTTTCATTTTGCTCTACCACAAAAAGTTAATCTACGAGATAGCAAGGTTATTTCTGTTTTGCATTTTAATTCCCGTTCCGCTATTCACAAAAGTGACAGTATCTCTTGTCTTCTCAAGCAATTTTCTTTCCAGTTCGACGTCATCATGATTTCTGAAACTTGGTTTCAAAATAGCTACGATGTCGTCGGACTGGATGGATATACTTCATTTTACATTAACCATCAGAATAGGCGAGGGGGTGGCGTTGCCCTTTATACTAAAGATACTTACCATTACGAACTGATGCCAGAATTTACATTCATAAGCCTTGACTGCGAGGTGTTGACGGTCATGGACAAGAAAGGGGTCTTATCAGTAATATACCGCCCTCCGAGCGGAAGTATTGAGACTTCTAGTAGTTGTTTTGGTAAGATACTGAAATTCTGTTCATTTAATAATGTTCATTTTGTCTGTGGAGGCGACTTCAACATAAATATTTTAGATAACAATAAGCATGTACAGGATTTCATCAATCTACTACTATCATTTGGCTTTACCAATCTGATCACTACACCAACGAGGGTTACTCAATTGACCTCATCTGCCCTCGACTTTCTCATTACAAATATAGAAACGTCAGTGTGTACCGCGGGTACAATTTCTAATGATATTAGTGATCACTGTCCAGTCTTTATGGTGTACTCACTAGATTATAGTATCAAACAAAATACTGAATTAATTACTTACCAACACATTTCTAATGAAGCGCTGGATTTATTCAGTGTAGCTGTAGGTACGCAAAACTGGGATTCTGTGTTAAGAAAAAAAATGTTAACGAAGCATATAACGAGTTTCTCGAAGTCTTTGTGCGCATCTACACTGCGCACTTTCCATTCAAGCAAGTTAGAAAATAAAAAAAAGATACGATAACCGTGGATTATGAGTGAGCACATCAAAATGATAAAAAATAACAACCGCCTTTGTCATGCGTTTTTGCACTCCAGATCAGAAATTAAACTTAAGGAATTCAAGACCGAAAGAAATAAACTGAATAAAATACTAAGGCAAGCAAAAATAGATTACTATCAACGTCTGTTTTCTGAAATCAACAAGAAACGTCCGGATGCGGTTTGGAAAGTAATAAATAGCGTCTTAGGTCGTCAAACTAAAAGTAGTGTACCCAAGTCAATAAGCTATATGCAAATTGCGAATTGATCGGTAAAGCACTGGCAGACCATTTCAATACTCATTTTGTGAAGGCAAGCGTTACGCACACCCATGGCTCCCAAGTCGTGTATTCACGAGATAATTGTGTTTCAAAAACTATATTTATGGAGCCAACTGATGAACGCGAGGTGTTCGCAATAATAAAAAATCTTAATAACAGCAAAGCATTAGATATTGACAATTTACAAATTAAGCCCATAAAATACGTCTTACATCGCTTGCCATTCATCCGCTCGTTGGTCCATATATTCAATCTAGCAATAGAATCGGCGACTTTCCCAGATGGCATGAAACAAGCTAAAGTATCTGTGTTATACAAACATGGCGATATAAATAATGTTTCTAATTATAGGCCAATATCTGTCCTACCCATTTTTTCCAAAGTGCTAGAAAAAATTATTGCTACGCGCCTAACGAAGTTTTTAGACAGACATGACGTATTAACAAACTCGCAGTTTGGCTTTAGAAAAGGTAGATCCACTGAGGCAGCCCTTTTATCCTTGAAAGAAAGTATTGTGCAAAGCATAGACAACGGAGAATTCGCCCTCGGGCTCTTCATTGATTTTAGCAAGGCATTTGATTGCCTCAGTCATGACATTCTTAAATATAAACTATGAATATATGGAGTACACGGACATCCACTCACTTTAATGGAATCGTATCTCAGAAATAGAACTCAGTGTGTATGTTGATGTTGTTGTTGTTGCCTCAAAACAGTGTGTATGTATTAACAACGTCGTATCTTCTTTTTTAACATATACAAATGGAGTACCGCAAGGGAGTGTTTTGGGCCCACTATTATTTAACTTATATATTAATGACTTAGTAAATATAGATAATACAGTTGATTTCTTTATATATGCGGATGATAGCACTATACTCTTCAGGAGAAAGGACGCAAACGAACTAATTATCAGGTGTAATGAATTGCTAATGAAGCTATCTGATTGGTCACTTTCAAATGTGATTAGAATTAACCCCACTAAAACGAAAGCTATTCTTTTTAGAGCCAGAAACAAACCTTTTCAGTTGGAACATTCAATCACTTATTTAGGCAAACATATAGAACTAATTAATGAACACAAAATCCTTGGAGTAATATTTTCATGTCATTTGAGTTGGGATGCTCATTTGAATAACCTTCGAAACAAGTTTTCTGCAGTTGCCGGTGTACTATCTCGCTGTAGAGCTTACATGCCGACAAAAGCCAAGCTACAAATTTATCATGCATTGTTCACCTCGCAATTTAATTATTGTAGTTTAGTATGGGCAACCACAACACAAACTAACATAAATAAAATAGTTACATTACAAAAGGCGCTTCTTCGACACATTGCTAATATCGAACCCCGATCAACAACAAAAGCATTGTCACAAACATATCAAATCGTATGGGTAGATCGATACTAATGATATGGGGTTTATTGGCGTTAGGTCCAGCTCAAAGAGCACCCAAGCAGTTCCAGCCAAACGCCAGCGCGAGGCAAAAACCAGCGACACCGATCCGTTCGTCTTTCTCTTCCTCCCTTCAGCAGCCATGCGACCACAGCGACGCTTGTGCTAACTTCGTCATTACAATGGCCCCACGAGAGAAGACTAGCCATCCTGGCGACTCACGGTGACGACACGATAGAGGGATCGTAATACGGTTTAAGCCGGCTGACGTGCACAGTCTCGCGACCACGACGCCGCAGATCGTCAGACAGCGTGAAAGGTTCGACCACATAGTTTACAACAGATGTACAGGCGACGATCCGGTAGGGTCCGTGGTATTGAGCCAGCAGCTTAGACGAAAGACCGGGAACGTGAGGCGGAATCCACAACCAGACGAGGGAGCCGACACGGAAAGTGGTAGGGCTCAGGTCGGTGTCATGTCGATTCCGCTGGTGGGCTTGACCTTCCGTCGTGAAGGTACGGGCAAGTTGGCGGCATTCTTCAGCGTACCTGGCTACTTCTGATATGGGTCTATATTCAGAGGCGTCAGGTTGATATGGCAATACTGTATCGAGCGTGCACGAGGGTTCTCGTCCATACAATAAAAAGAATGGTGAAAAGCCTGTGGTTGCTTGAGTCGCGGTATTGTAAGCGTAGGTGACAAAAGGGAGAATCATGTCCCAATTGGAGTGGTCCGACGCGACGTATGCAGTGAGCATGTCGCCAAGAGTGCGATTGAAGCGCTCAGTTAATCCATTGGTTTGCGGATGGTACGCGGTTGATGTACGGTGGACGACGTGGCACTCGGCAAGCAGAGCTTCGACCACTTGGGAAAGGAAGACACGTCCTCTGTCACTGAGAAGTTCTCGAGGAGCGCCATGTCGAAGCACGAAATTGCGCAGGATGAAGAAAGCAACCTCACGTGCTGTAGCGGCAGGAAGGGCGGCAGTCTCTGCATATCGGGTGAGATGGTCAACACCAACGATTATCCACCGGCTTCCAGACGTAGAGCATGGGAGTGGGCCGTAAAGGTCGATGCCGACCCTATCGAAAGGCCGCGCAGGGCAAGGTAAAGGCTGAAGAGCGCCGGTCGAGCGTTGCGGAGGAATCTTGCGTTGTTGGCATGCTTCGCAAGCACGGATATACTTTAGGACAAAGCTGTACATACCGCGCCAGTAGAAGCGTTGGCGCAACCTTGCGTAAGTTTTCAGCACGCCTGCGTGAGCACTCTGTGGGTCGGCATGAAAAGCAGCGCAGATGTCAGAGCGCATGTGACGAGGTATTACGAGAAGCCACTTGCGACCACCCGGTATATAGTTGCGGCGGTAGAGCAGTTTGTCTCGCACGGTAAAATGAGAGGCTTGACGGCGGAGCGCGCGGGAGGGCTGATTGGCGGTGGAATCCGACAGAAGGTCGAGAAGGGCAACAATCCACCGATCCTTCCGTTGCTCCGAATGCATGGACTCGACGTTGAGCGCTGAGATAGCGGAGTACTGTGCCGAGAGAGACGCTGTATCGGGGGGTAGAGGAGAGCGAGAAAGGGTGTCCGCGTCAGAATGCTTGCGGCCAGACCTGTAGACCACTTGGATATCATACTCATGTCCACTAGCATAATTGTTGTACCAGCGGCTACGTCAAGAACGGCGAATGGAAGTGGTAGAGATTTGCGGTGAAGAAAAACAGATGAAGGCGTGAACAGTACCGAGGCGTCAGGCGCCGATGGACACAACAAAGCGACTGGTGTTGAAGTGCTTGGTGGCAGATCAGTATCGGCGGCGACAATAATCTTTAAGGGGGCGGGAGAGGCGGCAGGCAGAGTGGTGTTAACGACAGACAGAGCAACTTCGGCACGGGCACAGTCAATGACGGCACGGTGGCGCGACAGAAAGTCCCATCCCGGGATGACATCATGGGAGCAGGAAGGCAGAACAAGGAACTCAATTGTGTAAACTACGTCCTGAATAACGATCCTAGCGGTGCATGCGGCTGAAGGTTCGATGGGCTCCGTGGTGGCAGTACGAAGTACAAGGCCAGAAAGTGATGTGGTGACCTTCCTAATCTTACGGCAAAGAGTCTCACGTATGACGGAAACCGCAGCGCCCGTGTCGATGAGTGCGAATGTAGCGGCTCCTTCAACCTGTATTTCTATAATGTTTTGCGGCGATAGCGGAGGTCTTGGGCATTTCGACAAACGTGCAGCTCTTGCCTCCAAAGCTGCAGCATTTAGTTTCCCTCGTTGGAAGGCGGGCGACGACGCATCGGCGATATCGAACGGCGACGCGGTGATGGTGAACGACGGGGGCTGAAGTTCTGACGACCGGTCCAGAAGTTCGGCGATGTGTTCGAATCAGCATGCTGGTGGGATGCAGGTACCTGTGGCTCAACGACGACGTCCTGACGCGGCAGGCGACGGCGACAAAAGCGCGCCACATGTCCCGCGATACCGCACGAGAAGCATATCGGCCGATTGTCCCGCGTGCGCCAGGGATCTTGTGGCCGGAAGTACTGAGGGGGCATTTGAGGGACAGGGAGAAGCGCTGGGCGCGGTGGCGGCGCCGAGTAGGGGAGCGTCGTTGGTCTAGGACGCGACACGACTTCAGCGTACGTCAAAGGTGCAGCAATCTGAGCTGGTGCAGCAATCTGTTGGACTGGTGGAAGGGCCTCTGCAACCTGCTCGCGGATGGCCTGCTGCAGGGCCGAGGACAAAGGTTGGACAGGCTCCTGGGTGAGAGGGAGCAGCGAGAGCTGGCGGGCCACCTCTTCACGAATAAAGGCTTTGATCTGAGGCAGGAGAGACCCGTCATCAGCCTGTCCGTGAGCAGTCACCAAACTGGAAAGGGAGGCCACTTGAGGAACAGTTCGGCGGGCGAGCGCTCGTTGCCGGCGTAATTCATCGAAGCTTTGGCAATATGTGACTACGGCTGCAACGGTGGTAGGATTCTTGGCCATGAGCATCTGAAAAGCATCGTCTTCAATGCCCTTGAGGATTTCTTTAATCTTATCTTCCTCAGTCATCGTTCGGCTCACGCGGTTGCAGAGATCTATGACGTCCTCGATGTAACTAGTGAAAGTCTCGCCCGGCTGTTGCGCTCGGTGGCGAAGGCGCTGTTCAGCGCGAAGCTTTCGCACCGCAGGACGGCCAAATACTTCCGCGAATGCAGTCTTAAAGTCATACCATGTCGCAATGGTCGCTTCATGGTTGCGGAACCAGAGGTGGGCGACACCCGCAAGATAAAAAATAACCTTGGTGAGCTTTGTCCGATCGTCCCATTTGTTGTTGTTGCTCACCCGTTCGTACGACGAAAGCCAGTCGTCGACGTCGGTATCAGCGGTGCCACTGAACACAGCCGGGTCTCGTTCACGAACGGCACCACAGGTGACTTGCACAATTGACGAAGTGGGTCGCTCACCGGCGTCGTCTGGCATGGTCGTGGGGGTAGCGGAGGGCAGAGTGCGGCTGTGGAGTTCCAGGGCGAGTTGGTAGGATAGTTAGTATACCCAGCACCTCCACCAAATGATATGGGGTTTATTGGCGTTAGGTCCAGCTCAAAGAGCACCCAAGCAGTTCCAGCCAAACGCCAGCGCGAGGCAAAAACCAGCGACACCGATCCGTTCGTCTTTCTCTTCCTCCCTTCAGCAGCCATGCGACCACAGCGACGCTTGTGCTAACATCGTCATTACACTATGAATATCGTCTTTTACAAATGTTCTATTTTGCAGGAAAAGAATGTAGAGATTTTCTTTCATCGCTAGCGACCTTGCAACACCATGACATACCTCTGCATCTCAGAAACCCTGAACCGTGGCTCGTACCGCGCTTTCGCACCGATTATAAGTTGCAATCTATTAAACACAATTTGCCGAAAATTCTAAATAATCATGTTCATGCTACTAATTTCTCTCGTAAACAGTTGAAGATGTATTTTGTTAACCTTTAAACATATATATTCATGTATAACAATGTATATAACATCACCATGTTTATGTATTTTTTTTGTTTTATTTGTACAAAAATGTCGGTTGTTGAATCTTACATATCCTGTCATAAGCATGCATCTGAGTTGTAAATTTGTTTAGTTTATGTCTTTGTTTAGTAAATTGTTTGCTTTAGTTTTATACCAAAAAATGTTACTGTTATCGCTCTGCCATGTGCAACGCCTCTTGGGTCCAGTCAAGCTGCTGACAGCAGCTTTTAGCCCCGGAGGACGTTTCTAGTCTGTACTAGAAGAAGAATAAACTTGAACTTGAACTTGAGCATCCCTGAATGGACCAATAATATCGGTCCTTCCTGTGGTGGCACAAATAAGCGCGATCAGATATCGGAATTTTTCAATTCGTAGAGATATAATTGACACAATAACATCATGGACTCAATTTCAGCACCTAAAATTTCCGTGGAAAACACATTGGTGTCCATCAAGACAATCGGAAGTAATAATCACAAAATTACGCTGCCGTGTCCCACCATTAAACCTACATTTACACAGGGCTGGTCTGGTGATATCGCCGCTGTGTCCATTCTGTCTAGCAATAGAAGCCGTAGAACACTACTTTTTAATATGTCGTCGGTATAAATTACAAAGAAAAAGACTTCTTGAAATTCCGCTTGCTAAATTAGGGGTAAATTTAACATCAGAAATAGTTCTCTCTTTCGGTGCCTCGGTATTCGGCTTTAGCCACAGGGACGTGTTTGATGGCGTTTGTGGTTTCATTCAATCAACTAAACGAGTAAAATTTTAAATCCATACTTTTAAAATTAGAGATATAGCATGATATTTATATTATAAAAAGTGCAGTATAGGAAAATTATTCTGTCTGTTCTGATTACTAAATTGCACTGTAACAGTAGTTTTAAAAACCGTATCTAAAAGTTCAGGTGCCCAATTCTTGGCCAATCCCCCGGAGTGGGTACGAGCCATGTGCTGAGGATATCATCATCATCATTTAGTCGCGATTGGACCACGCAGGTTTGTGGAGCGGCGTTCCAGCAGCGGCGTTCCTGCGGCGTTCCGGTGCCTCTCTAAGCTTCGTTGGCCTGCAGTGGTATTTTGGCTGTGTGTCGGGTGGTTTAAGGTTTGTAACTACCTTTATTTAATCTCTGATTTATTCACATTCCTTGCATCAGCCATCTTGGGCTGACGTCGACCAATTCTCCTGGCCAGGCGTGATCCGCCTGGTCAGTATCCCTGCCATCTAATGAATTACCTTTAG
Source organism: Dermacentor silvarum (assembly GCF_013339745.2). Taxonomy (NCBI): domain Eukaryota; kingdom Metazoa; phylum Arthropoda; class Arachnida; order Ixodida; family Ixodidae; genus Dermacentor; species Dermacentor silvarum. The sequence goes on from NC_051163.1 coordinate 135,684,708, forward strand.
ATTTATTTTTTTTCGCAGTGGCGTAAACACCATTCCTGCTGCGCTCGTGCCTACCAATGGAGGTTCCATCAGGCTGACGAACCCACAAGCTGTCCAGAAGGAACTTAAGAGCATGTCCAACCACTTCCAGACCATCACTGACGTGCGAGCGTTCGGACGCGGAGGTATATTGTGTCGGTCACCGGACCAGACCTGTGTTGAAGATCTACTGAAATGCACTTCATTCGCTTCCATCCCGGTGAGAACTTTTATCCCGCCTCACCTTGCGTGCACCAAGGGCCTCGTACGGGGCGTAGACTCCCACTTAAGTCCAACTGAAACCCTGGACAAGCTTTCCGCAGCAGGTGTCATTGCTATTTATCGTTGCAGTCGCCTCGTAAGTAATGAGAGGATTCCGACTGAGTCAGTAATTGCCACGTTTGTGGGCGCATCATGTCCGTCCGAAATCAAAGTCTGGGCTCTTGTGTTCCGTGTAGAACCACTCGCGTCACGTCCAATCCAATGTCACAATTGTTGGAGATTCGGGCACAGCGCAGGAGGTTGTAAGTCGAGCCTACGCGTCCGCACCTGTGGAGATGGTCATCCCTCAAGTGAGTGCTCTGCGCAATCTGAAAACTGCTGCCTCTGCGGGGGAACACATCCCAGCAGACTATTCGAATTTCTCAGCTCGCGCCCAAGAAACTCAAATTCTTGAAGTAATCGACCGCCGTCGTTGCTCCCGAAGAGATGCAATTGCAGTCGTTAAAGACAGGGCCTTCAGATACTCTGGTGTTACAGCCCGTAACACTCCAAGTATGAATATTAATCTCTAGGAAGCAATTGACGCTGCAGTGGAAAAGGCAATGATTAAAGCTGTGGATAAATTGGTATCCAGCCTATCAGAATGCTTAGCCCAAATCATTTCCAGTCAGACGATTCAAATGTTGCAAGCCACTAAGGCACCGCTACAGTCCTCAGTACTTAACGCAACACCTCGAATGCCTAGCAACGACGTAGAAGCGCCTTCTACATTTAAAGATCACTCGACGGACACTACTCCGCCAATTCAACCAGGCGAGGGTGAGTCCTCTTCCTCAGACTCCCTTACTGTCACAGATATGGAACTTGATGCTCGAGCTCCCAAGTGCATGGGATCTCCAATTTCTAAGATTATAAAACCAAAACCAAAAAAGAGTCAACCATCGCCTATGAATAAAGAAAGCTTTCTTAAAGCGGAAGTTGCCGCTGCTGTGCGATTAACACCATTGGACAGGTAAAAGTATTGCAGTGGAACTGTCGCTCTATCTTCTCAGCTTTAACAGATTTGTTTTACCTATATATCTCATCAGCTTAATCCAGATGTTATACTTCTTCAGGAAACTTGGCTATCAGCAGTCAAAAATTTTCATTTGAAAGGTTTTCGTTCGTTCCGATTAGATCGTAACCCGCGAGGTGGAGGACTATTGATACTTGTTTCAAATAAAATTTGTCATAAGGCAAACCTTTCTTTTATATTCATGGACTCCTACTGCGAAATTTTGGCGATAGACTTAGGTCTTCAAGGGTATCAACCATTTTCAATTATTAATACCTATTTCCCCAACGGTGTGCAAAGTACGCGTCAACTTGATAGGGCTGTAGCTGCTTGTAGAAAAGAAATTTTGTTCGCAAGAGATTTTAATTCGCATCACGTGTCGTGGGGTCTAAAAACAGATTTGTGTGGTAAGCGACTATGGGAATGGGCTATTGATAGTAACCTTTCATGTCAGAACACAGGAGATGTGACATTTGTTAGAGGCCACTTTCGGTCAGTGTTAGACTTAACATTTTGTAGTGCTGGCCTCAATGTTTCTTCGTGGTTAACGGTTGACTCAGAAACCAACAGTGATCATCTTCCTGTGTCATTTGAAATCATGTGTCCAATAACATCTTTATAATACCAGGCGTGCACATTCGTCAACCACAATAAATTTAAGACTGTCTTACTTGCATCCGTTTCGAAACTTGCCAATGCCAATGACGAGGAAATCGCTTCAAAGATTTGTTCGGTTCTTGAGGGTTGCCGGAAGCAAGCTGAATTTGTCATCCCTTCGGCTAAACGCACCGCTTGTCGTTGGTGGAATGATGAGTGTACGCGCGCTTATAGGAAAAGAAAAGCAGCCTGGGAAACATTTCTTCATAATCAATGCCCGACAAATTGGAAAAATTATCAGTTTCACGCTGGTGTATTTAAGCGTAGAGTTAACCGAGCCAAAGATGAATATGATATTAGGCATTACGATTATCTATCAAAATAAAAAAAAACAAGCGAGCTCTGTTCGCATTTCTTTGCGCTAGAAAGGGGCTACCAACGCCGTTAATTAATTTATTTTATTTTATTTATTTTTATTTATTAATACTGTCAACCCACAATGTGTCATTACAGGAGTGGAAAGTACAGAAAGAACAAACCAAGCGGTACATTCCTTGGCAGGTAGTGGAACATCATGTTACTTGGCAAAAGTAACATGCGGTATGGATCACAACATTACACTTGTATTACTGTCTTCATAGTTGAACAAATATTCTGACGGATGAACACTTTCTAGGAAACCACTATAGAGGTATGCTCATAAACAAAATAAGGCCACAGGGGACAAATTATGTAAAATATATAGACTTAACCTTTTCCTGAAATTCACCAATTGACGATAGTTTGACTATAGTGTCTGGTAGCCCGTTCCATTCATTGATAGCCCTAGGGAAAAAACTAAATCTAAAAGAATCAATAAAGACAGAGGGAGGGGGAATATACATACTGTGCCTGTGTCTGAAATAGGTGTCAGGTTGGATGAAAAAGTATTCGTTTTTATTTATGCTAACGAGATCGTGAATGACAAGAAAGAGAAATTTCAGTCTTTCGAGGGAAGTTCTAGATTCTAGAGAGGGTAGATTGGCAATTTTATTAAGTTCTGAGGGGGAGTCATGGCGCCGGTACTTATTATAAAAAAACCTTAAAGCGAGGCGTTGAATTTTATCAAGTTTAGTATTCGTTACCGTGTAAGGGTCCCATATTATTTTGGCGTACTCCAAGATTGGTCTAATTAACGTTTTGTATGCCAGAATTTTTATTTCAGGAGTTGCGCTGTGAATGCGTCTTCTTAAGGACCATAGTGCATTGCGTGATTTGGTACACACGTCACCGATATGAGCATTCCATCTTAAGTCGGACGCAATAGTAACACCAAGATATTTATGAGCGGAAACCCCTGTTCAGGAAGTTTTATCAATGGAGTATGTATGAAACAGAGGTTTCTTTTTCCTCGTGACCGTCATGACAACAGTTTTTTTTGTGTTTAATACCATTTGCCGCGTGTCACACCAGGTTTTAATCTTTTGCAAATTTATCTCAAGAAGAGTCTGGTCATCGGGATTTTCTACCTTCTTATACAAGACACAATCGTCTGCGAACAGGCGAATGGGTACTGAGATATTACTCGGCATATCATTAATGAAAATTAAAAAAAGGAGCGGACCCAAAACGCTACCCTGGGGTACACCGGATAGTACCCTTGAGGGATCAGAGCGACAGTTTTCAAGTACAACATACCGTTCTCTGTTGGAGAGGTAGGATGAAAACCATTTAGTGATCTGCGGATTTTTGAAAATTTTATCAATCTTTAGGAGCAATTTAGGGTGGGAAACTTTATCGAAGGCTTTGGCGAAGTCAAGGAATATTATGTCTACTTGTTTGCGTTCGTTCAAGGCACTTGCGAGATCATGTGTTAATTCAACCAACTGAGTTATTGTCGAGTGCTGCTTACGGGACCCATGTTGGTAGCGATCGAGGATATTGAAATCAGCGAGGTATATAGATAATTGTTTGGAGACAATATTCTCTAGTAATTTACCACAAGTACTAATTAATGAAATAGGTCTACAGTTTTTAACATCCAACTTATTACCACTTTTGCGAATCGGAACAATTTTCGCACATTTCCAAGCAGATGGGAAGCAGCCAGTAGAAATTGAAGAGTGATAGATAACTGTGAGGTATTTAGCGGTCCACTCTGCATATCTATACAAAAACTCATTAGGAATGTTATCGGGTCCTGGGCTCTTTTTGCTATCGATGTTCAATATGAGATTTAATACACCCTGTTCATTTATTTCAATGTCATTCATAGGGGGTTGATTAGGAACTTCGTTAAAATTAGGTAAGGAGCAATCATCTTTAGTGTAAACGGTAGAAAAGTTAAGAGACTGAGCTCTATCCTGACAGTCAGTGCGAGGCGAGGGGTTGACATATCTCCAGAATTTACTCGGAGCACTTTTGAGGAAGGTAGTGTTGAAGAAGTTAGATTTTGAACCTTTGATAAGTTGCCTCAATTCCTGGCTCATATTCTTGATAACATTAATGGAATGTGGGCTACAAGATTGTGCAAGCACCTGTAATCTTCTTTTTGCATGAATAATGTCTCTGGTTATCCATGGATTTCTTTTTCCAGTGTTCTTAAGACGGTGCGGAACATAACAATTTATGCAACGTTGAATCACGTTGGAAAAATGATCCCAGAGTTTGTCAACGCTCTCACCAGAACTTTACATAGTAATGAAGTCTTCAAATGATATGGCAAGATGGTCTAGTATGCATACATCATTAGCACCTTTAAAATTCGGGATCAACTTTCGCAAGCGGTGCTCCGAGATCCTTGCATCAAGCCTAAAACATGTGATAACCATTTTGTGGTCACACATTCCATCCTCAACCGAGCAGCTACAAAGATAGGGATGTAACGGCTCAGAGAGAAATACAAGATCTAGGATTGAGGAAGTATCCGCACACACCCTGGTATGTTCTGAGACAATCTGAGATAAATTAAAGCAGGTCAAATTAAGCAGTTCTTCACAGGACCGAGGTTCAGATGAGCCAGGATCCAGCGTTACCCAATTGATGCCAGGTAAATTAAAGTCGCCAATCAAGCATATATTATCTGTGTGGCAAAAAATTGCTTCCATAAATGCTCTAATGTTTCCCATTACGCTGTCGGTTGAGCCCGGAGGTCTGTAACATACACCAACACAAAGTGAATGGTTTGAAAGCTTTACTTTAAGCCAGAGGGCTTCGATATCACTGAAATCCGGCAGTACTGTGTATGTAATAGAATTTTTGACAAGTAAACCTACGCCCCCTCCTCTACTGCATCGATCCTTTCTCAAAAGAGTGTAGCCGCAGGGAGTAACCTCAGCGTCAGAAATGTCATTGCGGAGCCATGTTTCCGTAATGCCAACGATATCTGGCTCATGCTCGAGTAGGACACTTTCTAACACATCTAATTTCTTCAGTATGCTCCGGGCGTTAAGATTTATGATCTTAAAACCTGCAAGGTCGTTTGGTTGAAGTCATGTATCCCTGCTCACTGAGGGATCCGAGTCTATGATTTACGTCATCCCAAGCGTATATAGTGTTAATAAATTTTATCTTATCAAAGATGAGCTTAACTCTAGCACCCCGCTTTTCTTCCTCGACTGCTGAGTTCCACAGGGCTCTGCGCGCGTTATTAACTCTCATAGAGAAATCCTCCTGAACGTTGAAATGTGTACCCTTAAGCTTCGAACAATTGGTTAGTACTTTCTTCTTTTCCCTGAAATTAGCAAAGCGCAAAATAACCGGCCTGTTTCTTCCGTTTATCTTCTTACCAAGCCTGTGGATACGTTCAATCGAGGTCAACTTGACTTTAAGTATTTGCTCAAAAATGTGAGAATTTACTTTGCGCATGAGATCTTCCTCTGTTTCTTTGTCTTCTTCCGATATACCCCTAATTATAAGGTTATTTCGCCTTGAGCGGTTTTCTATATCATCAATTCTTTTAGCCAACTTGCCAATCTCACCGTCAAATTTACTTACAGCACAGTCAAGTGCCGAAAGCTGCTTATGAACATCATCTAAGGATTCAAGCTTTTTTTCAATAGCTTGAAGTCTGCTGTCAACCTGCGAGAGGAAAGCCTCTGATGTTGCCTGCTTATCTCTAATTTCCATCACTCTCTCAATTAGTTCTTTTTGAGTTAGCATGAGCTGTTCAAGCATGTTATCGTTAGGTCCTGGGTTTTCTTCGATATCCCCAGAAAGTTTCAGTAATAGGCTTATTACAGATAGACATTCAGTGATACAACAACCAACAGCACGTGGACACGGCAGCACTAATAAGCAGATGTAATCACTGCAGAAACCATATTTGCTTTTACCAACCTGCACAAGAAGTGGAACTTCAGGTGACATAGTCACGGTGGTGCTGCCGTGTCCACTGCTGGAGAATGAGGCCGGCATCCCTTTTAAAGGTGTCGATCGGGTGATCACATGGGCATTTGTTGACGTCACTCCGCGAGCAAGGTAGGCGTCACCCGTATCATCCACGTGCTGTCTGGCCTTTAACATTAGACTCCATCGTTTTGACCCCGCAAGAAATGAGCTCCTCTTTAGAAGCGATTGCCAAAGGTTTAGAAAATCGATTTGCAGCCCGGCTTCCAACTATTCATTATGCTTTAGACTCTTCGGATGGCTTCACCTCAATTTCATTATCTGAGCTCAACCAGACTGCATCATGGTTGCCAAATACAGCACCTGGCCCTGACGGAATCACAAATGCAATGCTAAAGATATTGTTAAAGGAATCGCCGAACATTCTTTTAGACGTGGTAAATTATTCGATTAAAAATGCTTTGATTCCTTTGCAGTGGAAGCTTGCCAAAGATATAATGATACTTAAAAAACAAGGGGGAGGGTATAGATTGGAGAACATGAGGCCTATAGCGCTTACGTCAAACGTAGTAAAATTAATTGAGAGGCTTATTCACCTTCGTATCATGAAATTTGTAAACGATAATTCAATTCTTAGTCCATGTCAGATTGGTTTCAGGGCTGGCTGTTCTATCTGGCATGCCCATGTCGACTTAGAAAGCCGGATACAACTTGCTCGACGTCATAAGCAATATGCTGCCTTAGTGACGCTTGACATCGCTAAAGCATATGATACCGTGGAACACACAGTTTTGATAAATCGGTTAACATCTTGTGGTGTTCCTGGTTATATAATAGCATTGATTCATTCATTTTTAAGTGAAAGAGAATTCTACTGCTACAAAAGCGGCTTTTCGTCTTTTAGGTGTTAACAAACGAGAGGAGTAACGCAAGGTTCAGTCCTTTCCCCGGCGCTTTTTAATATTCTCATGAGCTTAATTCCCCATCATGAAGAAGTCACAACTTATGTTTATGCAGATGATATTGCGTTTTTCGCATCTGCAAATGACATTCATACGTTATATCAACGACTGCAAACTTACCTTTGTGCCCTGGAGAGCTGGTTAGATGTTAACCAGTTTTTACTCAATACAAGCAAATGTGCCATTCTCGTTTTTCCGATAAATGACCCAGTGCATATCTCTCTCTCTTACCACCTACAAGACATAGCACAGGTAGAATCGGTTACGTACCTTAGAATAATTTATAACTCCTCTCTCAACTGGCGGCCACACATAGATCATGTGACTGGAAAAGGTACCCGTTGGCATTTTGCGCAGGCTGAGCAATCGTCGAATAGGATTGAGAAGAGATACACTTCTAATGATATATCGCATGTACGTTCGCCCTGTATTAGAATTTGGTTGCGCACTCTTCTCTGGAGCTCCAGCTTACACTTCCCGCCCTTTGATCCTCTTAGAAAGGGAAGCATTACCTTTGTGCGTAGGGCTTCCTAAATTTGTTGCAAATTCTTTTCTTTATCTAGAATCCCGTGTTCCTCCTCTTTCGTGTAGGATCCGTCTTTTGACAGTACAGACGTTTTCGAGAATTTACGAATCACCGGTGCGACGTTCTCAAACAATATTCATTTCCCAACCTGATTGGTTTTTTCGTGTAAACTGGCCGCGTTCACATACTCCCCAAATTACATTCACGCAACATTTACTTGACCCTTTGGACGTGCGCATCTGTGATGTACTTCCGATTCCCGACAGATCTGTTACCACTGATATTCAATTCGATGACATCTTTCCTAATAATTCAAAATTACTTCCACACAGTATTCTAGATGGTCTATTACAAGATCATCTGCAGAGCCTGCAAACAAACATCGTTATTGCGACAGATGCCTCGCAATGTGAGGAAAAATCAGATGTTGGTATATTTTCCCCTATTCTCGATTGGACATTTTCTCTTCGGCTGCCAGATTTTATACCCATATTTTCAGCCGAATTCATGGCGATGCTGCTGGCTCTACGCAAATTAGACCCATCAATTACGTCTGCCGTGATAGTCACTGATTTATTATCATTGTGCTCATCCCTCACTGCTTCTTGTGACTCTCGCGTATTGAGGACGTTTCATTAATTGATACCTGGTTATTTGAAAAGCTTGCGTTTAATTTGGGTGCCTGGCCATAAAGGACTTATATAAATGAAATAGCAGATTCACTAGCCAAGGCATCGATAACCGGACCAATTTTTTCGTATTGTCCTTTGACTGCTCATGTCACTGCTGCTAGATTTCGCAGGAGTGTCATTATGCAGGCAGTGTCAGGCTCTGCTCTAATTCTTTGGAATACAGACATCTCCTATACCCTTGGCACAGATACTTTTGCCAAAGCCGGAAACTTGAAGTGGCCATCACAAGACTGTGCTGCCGTATCCCTACGTTAAACATTTACTTACGCAGGTCTGGTCTGGTCCCCTCACCATTATGCTCATTCTGTGGTGAAACGGAGACAATAGACCATTTCTTGTTGTCTTGTAGCCGTTTTTCTGCAACAAGGAAAATACTACTGGAAATCCCGCTTCGCAATATTGGCCTAGATTTATCGGAACCTGTAATTCTATCTTTTGGAGCCTCTATTATTGGGTTCAGCCACAGAAACGCTTGCTTGGCAATCCAAAATTATCTCATTGAATCAAATCGATTACCATGCTAAACTTATTGTCACCTTTCCCACCATAGTTTTCTTTTGTTCATTTATTTCTCTTTAAACCTAATATTATTTAGTGTTTTTTTGTTTTTTTTTCTTCTCCTCTCACAGAATTTTCCTTTCTAAACTCCAGCATTCTATTCGTTCATTCCCTTGTTTTTATGCACCGAATATAACCACCCGATTCATGGCCAATCCCCCACTGGGGGTATGCGCCACAACCACTCAGGTCAACAACAACGACCACGCATGTCAGTGATCTAACTAAATCAGCGATGGCCCAGTGTTATACCGAAGATGCGTCGTGCCACGATTGGGTCACGTATGGCGAGCACGTGGCGAAACTCTTCGTGGCGAAAGACGCGCTAGTCAGCAGGAGACGGAAGACCGCAGGCCGACGTCTTGGACGCCGACTATCAAAGCTCCAAGGAATGCGACCGCCCATCCGGCCGCCCTTTGCCAAGGCGTTCGCCAGCACGAGTACTGCAGCTCGGAGCGTAGCCTGGCCTTCTGTGCTACACTTTGCTGCGAGCATTGCGGATCGCGGGTAAGGCGTCTCCTCGGTCAGCTGTTCTGCGGAGCAGCCTGGCTAATGGCCGCATATGCGCCGACCACGGCGGCTCGAGCTGTCCGCGGGGCAGGCTGACCGTTCCTTCAACGTGCACTGCGGTTCGGATGCTGGCTGACTGCTGAGCGGTCGTCCCCGGGTAAGCAAGAGCGATCTCGTCTCCGTCCAACATCGAGGCGTATCCGACGTCGTCACGTCATCGGCCCTCACTCCGGCAACCTCTCGTCTCTAGTCGACTGTACTGTGAGCTGTCTTGAACTGTTTGTTGTAGGACTCACGGCCGCTTTATTTCTTACAGCCTTGTATGTGTATCATGTCATGTGTCTTGACGTTGTGTCCGGATGTAATTTGGTTTTCGGAGTTTTCATAAATGTAGCTTTGGTTTCATCACGAGTTCGACTGCTTTTCTTGCGCCCTATCCTCATCACGCGGCACGACACACAGGTGTGACGAACATCCTCGTAATTACCTTTACAATGATCTAAAGCCACTGTAATTCCATGTTTATGCAGTTTGTCTAATAACATTGTTACGGATCTGCCGCCACAGTCTGGCTGCACTGAAGAGGAGCCTATGTTGGCTTCCGTCTAAATGAATTGTACATATCCTTGGGAATCAGCTACACGTAACAATGTGTCATGATTTACTGAGTCAAATGCTTTCCGGAAATCAAACAAACCTAAAGTGAACAGTTCTCGAAGTTGTGAAGAATTTTATCTTTTGTTTCCAATAAGGCGCTTCACTAGATTTTTGTTTTCGAAGGCCATACTGCTGCTTTGTTATTAAGTTGGTTTGTTGAAAAAAGAAACTTACAAAACCTAGAATAAATGGCCTGTTGAAGAAATTTTGAGAATATCGGCAAGACCGAGATCGGCCGGTAATTGCGAAAGTCACCTTTGTCGCCCCCTTTATAAATTGTTGTCACCCTTGCGATCTTTAGTTTATCCGGTGCAAATAATTAAGTTGAAAATGTGAGAGAGTGGCCGAACAGTGATCGGAAAAAATACTTTTATAGGCTGTGGCTTCATGTCGTCTATGCCACGTGCATTATTATTTATTTTTAGGCGGAGGTCATCAATGTCTATTTCAGTAGCGGGAGAGAGGAATATCGACAACACAGCACAACGAGTAATGTACAACGTGCAATGATTGATGCTTGTGTCGTGGTTGGGAGATATCCCGGCCTTTAAAAACTGTTCATATAATTTGTCGGCGAGTGATGTACCTGAGCAATGCATACCCTGTATCGTGAGTTCAGAAATATCATTGTTTGTTCCTGCTGAGATGATGTTTTTTACACATCTCCAAAATTTTCAAGAATTATTGCTAACATTTTAAAACTTGTTTTCATAGTAGATGGCATGAGCTCGCTTTAGATCGGAAGGTAGGTTATACCTGACCTTCTTATATTCCTGTAAATAAGGAATGTTCTTTGTTTTTATGAACACGACGAACAGATTATTACGCTCCCTTATGCGTTTCATCAGGGAGGCGTCAATCCACGATTTACTGGACTTTTGATGCTTCTTAAATTCAACAAGAAGGAATGGTACGACGTACAATACTTCGACATTTTCTAAAACGATATACGCCATGACAAGGTTAGTCTCGTTTAGTACAGTGCTCCAGTTGGCTGCCTCAACAAGCTGCTGAAAAAATGCTGGTTTGTCTCGCGATATTTTTCTATATAGGATAGGACAATGGTCTTTGAAGCGGTTATGGTGTGAGCAGTATGGCGTAAAAATATAAAAATGGGCCTTATTCCTGATGTAAACACACCAAGATCTAATTGAGCTACAGAGTAATTCGTAAAGCACAAGTCAAGCAAAGTTTTAGAATTGTCGGTCACCCTAATAGGTATATCAATGACACCTTGGCAACCAAAACAATAAAATGTGTCAAGAAGACGTTGCTTATTGCTGTCCTCTGAGATTTATGTTACAGTATTCGTAAAGGTCACCGGTAACAATGATATGATGGGGAGGTCAATACGGAGCAGGTAATGCAAAATCTGTTCAAGGTATGCAACTAACGCATAAATATTACCAGAAGGGGGTCTGTAAAGTACAAGTAACATTGAATTGGTGTACTTTATCAGTAAGCTTTCACAGTGACGATCTAGAAGCGAGCACTCGGATATAACTTCAAACTGAAGATTATTTTGCAGATATATTGCAACGCCCCCTCTTCGCTTGCTACTTCGTGACACCGAAGCATACCTATACCCAGGAAAATTGGTGAATGCTGAGCCCAGCCAACCTGTAAAGGTGGAAAGCGGTTTTTTTATATGGACACTCAAAGCGAATTTCTGCCGTCTTTGTCGCCGTAGCTGTGAGGTTCCGTATGACGTCAACGGCGATGAAATCGACGCCGCGCGCCGTATCCTGTATGTGCGAGTGAAAGCGCGTGAGGGACGCGCGCTTTCACGCTGAGCGAATGCACGGCGGAGAGCAAACGCGAATTCATCCGTCGTGCGAAAGGCCGGAGGGGGATGGCAGGGAGGGAGAGAGGGAGGTGAGGCAACGTTTAGCTGCGGCACCAAATGCGTATCTTGCGACCGGGCGCAAGGGCAACTGGAATCTTGCACACGAAAGGAGGAAAGCGGGAAGGTAGCGCGGGAAGGAGGGTGTGCGGCTTCTGCTCTGCGAGAAACTGCGCGCTGGTACTTTGCGCGGCGGCGGGCGGTCGCGCGCACCGTATCTTGCAAAGGATCTGCAACACGGCTCCTACTTTTGTATGCGCTGTGCTTTCACCGCTCAGTTTCCGTTGAAGCGATAGACCACACGAACTTTCGCTCGCTGCTGCTGGCGTCCTTGCTCACGCCAGTGTTTTGACAGCAGTTGTGTGCGGTAATCGGACACCGTGCTTGTTAATTCAGTTAGTAAGCGAATAGGTCCAAGTTTATGCAGCCGATAAAAGTACTATCGTTACTCAGTATAGCTCTTTACTAGTGAATCTGCTAACGCAATTGATGCTTCGCCTTTCGGGCGAAACTGTGAGTTTTTTTTTTCGTTCCATCGCTCTTTGTGCGGTCCTTAACTTGTTCTCAAGCTTCTTTGGTAACCTCCAAGTTTCTGCCCCATATGTTAGCACCAGTAGGATGCAATGATTTTACACTTTTCTTTTCAATGTCAGTGGCAAGCTCCTAGTCAGGATTTGGTGATGTCTGCCGTATGCACTCCAACTAAATTTTATCCTTCTGTAAATTTCTTTCTCTTGGTCAAGGTCCCCTGTGAGTAATTGACCTAGATAAACCTACTCCTTTCCAGATTCTAGAGGCTAACTGGCGATACTGAATTCATGTTCCCTTGCCAGGCTATTGAACATTATCTTTGTCTTCTGCATATTATTATTCAACCCCATTCTTACACTTTCTTGGTTAAGGTCCTCAATCATTTGCTGTAATTCGTCCCCATTGTTGCTGAATAGGACAATGTCATCTGCAAACCAAAGGTTGCTGAGATATTCGCCGTTGATTCTCACTGCTAAGCCTTCCCAGTCTAAGAGCTTGAATATTTGTAAGCATGCAGTGAATAGCATTGGAGAGATTGTGTCTCCTTGCCTGACTCCTTTCTTGATAGGTAATTTTCTTCTTGTCTTGTGGAGAACCAATGTAGGTGTAGAACCTTTGTAGATATTTTCCAAGATATTCACGTATACCTCCTGTACTCCCTGATTACGCAATGGCTCTATGACTGCTTGTATCTTTACTGTATCAACTACCTTTTCATAATCTAGAAGAGCCACATGAAGAGGTTTATTGTACTCCGCAAATTTTTTTATTACCTGATTGATGACATGGATGTGCATATCCCTTCCCGAAGTGAGACTGTTGCCTTGGTTGATTGAATTCAAGTGTTGCCCTGATTAGATTGAAAATTATCTTGGTGAATATTTTATTACAGTACTCAAAGGAAGCTAGTGGGCTTATAATTTTTCAGTTCTCTAACGTCTCCCTTCTTATGGATTAGTATAATGTTGGTATTCTTCCAGTTCTCTGGTACACTTGCAGTCGTGAGGCATTGCGTATAAAGGGCCGCAAGCTCTTCAAGCATGGAAGGGGTAGGGAACGCTACGGAGGGGGGACGCGTAAAGGACGTGCTCGCATGGCGCCCGCTTTCTCTATGTTTCTTGGGTGGACCACCTCCAGCGACCAACAAAAGATGTAGGCCATCTTATCGGGGACGTGCTCCGGAATGCGACGACACCAATTTCGGGCCAATCGGACCAGTTATTGACATTTTACGACCATTTTCCCACTTCCACCACATGGCGGCTCCGTTAATCCTCACGACGAGTAGGGCAGCGGTGGCGACGCCGGCGGGTGTGCGCATTGGAAGGCGATCACGGCACCGACGACGGGCCTGATGGCAGGCACTAGTGCCGGGGGGCCTTCCACATCGGCTCAACACATTCGAGGCCATCTGTCGACGACGACGGTATGGACTTTAATGACATTCGAGCATCCCGCACGTCACCCCATGACGGAGATAGCACGGTGGACAGAGATAGCGATAATACGAGAGACGCCGTTCCTACAGACGATGCCGCGATAGAAGCAGGATGGGAGAGGGTCCTGTCTTTACGCGAAAAACGGAATCAAGCAAAGGAACGCAAGCAGTCGCACGAAGGAGACGGATCGCAGGGTGCGGAAGCTAAGCCTAGTGCACATCGCGGCCGTCTGAGGAGACGGTGGCTGCCGCCTCTACCCCGAGAGGATCTGAAGATAATTATCTCTCCGCAGCAGGTTCGACCCCTCAGGAATGTAAACAGCCAAGAAATTGCGCGAGCCTAGTGGAGGCCTGCCAAAACAAGGTACCAAGTGATGGTTTCATCCTACGCATCAATCCGGGGTCAAACATTGCCGTCGTCTCTACACCTTACCAGGATACAGTGCGCAAGGTACAGGCGGTCAGTTCGCCTAACATTAATGGCCGACCTCACCCCATCAACGCATACGTGACAGCTCGTGAGGAGACGGTGCGTGGAGTCTTTCACGGTATCGAGCCGCATACGCCAACCGCTACGCTCAAACCTCATCTGAGGCTTCGTACCCAGCAGGTGGAAATCGGGGACGCTCGAATGTTGGGAGATTCGCAGAGTGCCCTGATCACCTTCTTCGGAGACGTCGTGCCAAGATGTGTTTATTATTACGGTGGCGAAAAGACATGCTTGCCATACAGAAATGCGGTGCAGTTCTGCAGAAGCTGATGCGTGGCGGGACATCGCAGAGACGTGTGCCCACACCCCAACCTTCCCGTTTGCCGCGTGTGCGGAGTGCGGGAACCAGCCGATGGACATGACAGTTCTCCCAAATGTGCCATTTGCGGTGGAGAGCGTCCATGGGGCGTGCCCCAAACGCCTCAAACCTCACAGACAGCTTCGAAGACGTCCATCGAAAGGAGGCCGAGAGAGGAGGCCCCTGCAATGGTTCGCCACAGAGGACAGAGGACGAGGATGAGGAACTCAACAGTTTCCCGAATCTCCAGGAAAGCGGGCATCGCGGACATTCTGTAACCGGGTCGCCGTCTTGGAGCAAGCCTCGGTGGAACAGCGGGATCAACAGAGATCATTGTCCAGACATCGGACACTGCGTCCACAGCGGAAGCAACAAGGTTGTGAACAAAAGGGGCAGAATCGGGCCACATCCTCTGGGGCTCTGCTGGCAAAGAGCCAACCGCAACAGAATCAGGTAAGCTGGGTGCAAGTCATGTCTCCCGCTGCCAGACCTAAGACAATAAGTACACCTACTACGCAGCACCCCGAATACCGTAAGATAGTAGAAGAGAATCTCCTTTTAAAGAGTAGTTTGAGTTGAGGGCTGAGCTTGAAGCTCTAAAGAGGACGGGGACAAAGTACGCACAGATAACACAGATACAACCTAACAACAGACCAAACAGTGCGCAACCGGTAACAACAGAGCAATTGGCACAGAAAATGCAATTGCTGTTCGCAGAGTTTCCCAAGTTCAAACGACACATGGAGGATCGCCTCGCGACGGGAGCGCTAGGAGGAACTCGTAAGAGAACTAGCCACAGTCCGGGGGTCCCCATGAGAGGACCCAAGAACTTATAGGTTACGGACAGCGATTGTACCAATCATGGCTAGGCACCCGTAGACCAGATCCGAAGAACGCATTGGCAGTGGAACTGCTGCACGTTGGACAGATAGCACGCCAACTTCACACAATATGTTTAGTCGGCGCCAGTGCCTCCGGACATTATTTGCCCACAGGAAATAGGAAAATTTCGCCGGAGCCTTAAGGGCTATGATATTGACACGTACACATGTTTATCTTTCACCGGTAGCCGCTTTCAACATTGGCTGACAAATGTTAAACGTTATCGCTCGGCGCAGGACGCGCCTGCATTGGAAGCTTCTCGGACGTTATCAATGCTTCTATTCGTCGTCTGTGGTCACCGACGCCCATGTAATCTGATTGTATGAGCGACGCGAATTGTCTAGAACTTTCTGGAAGACACGCGGGCATCAGGGATTAATCTGCAACCTTCGATGACTCAGGTATAAAAGCCGACGCGTTTCGCCGCTGATCAGATTTTCAAAGATCGCCGACTGTGTTCGCCGCTATCCTTGTTCTTTGAGTGTAGCTTGCTTTTGTGGGCACAGGTTCGCCCAATAAACAACCAGTTTCGTCATACACAGTTTTGCGACTGTTTTCTCTACCGTCACTACTACGTGACATCTGGTGGAGGTGCTAGTTCGTTCATGCACCGAACGCCCCCGCAAAGCCGCGACCCAAGCCCGAAACCGGAGAACGAGACCAACGTCGCCAAGGACCAGCGAGCTAGCCGTAGGCAGCAAGGACTTGTGCCGGAGTTCGGACTTCTTCCCGAAAAGACCACTGCAATCAAGGCCAAGTCAACGACCAAAATGGCAGCACCAGCGTCCCCCATCCTGCTGCAACAACCTCGGGAGCCACCGACTTTTCGTGGATCATCGGCTGAAGACCCTGAAACCTGGCTGGAGACATACGAGAGGACCGCGACGTTCAACAAATCGAGCGACGACGACAAGCTGCGCCATGTGTATTTTTCATTAGATGATGCTGCTCGGACCTGGTTTGAGAACAGAGAGACCACCCTGGTGACGTGGGACCTATTTCGTGAGAACTTCATGAGGACTTTCACGAATGTCGTGCGAAAAGAAAGGGCCGAAGTTTTATTAGAAACCAGAGTGCAATTGCCCAACGAGAACATCGCAATCTTACCCGCCGGGGTGGCTCAGTCAGCTAAGGCGTTGCGCTGCTGAGCACGAGGTCGCGGGATCGAATCCCGGCCCCGGCGGCCGCATTTCGATGGAGGCGAAAATGCAAAAACGCCCGTGTGCTTGCGTTGTAGTGCACGTTAAAGAACCCCAGGTGGTCAAAATTAATCCGGAGCCCTCCACTACGGCGTGCCTCATAATCAGAACTGGTTTTGGCACGTAAAACCCCAGAAAGAAGAAGAGAACATCGCAATCTTCACGGAGGAGATGACTCGCCTCTTCCGCCACGCCGACCCCGATATGTCAGAGGAAAAGAAAGTTCGGTTCTTGATGCGGGGCGTCAAAGAGCATCTATTCACTGGATTGATGCGCAACCCGCCCAAGACTGTGGCAGAATTTGTTTCGGAGGCCACAACCATCGAGAAGACCCTTGAAATGCGAGCCAGGCAATACAACCGCCGTGCACTGACAAACTACGCCGAAGCTCAAGCTCTAGGCGCCGACGACCTGCACGAGACGATCAGAGCGGTTGTACGGGAAGAACTACAGAAATTATTCCCAAGATCGCATCCTCAGGTGACTTCAATCGCTGACATAGTTAAAGAAGAGGTTCAGCGATCACTAGAAGTGCCAGAAGTTCCGGTATCGCCTCAACCACAGCCGCAAGCGATGACCTACGCCGCCGTCGCCCGTCGTCAAGGCCCCCCTCCGCGCTCGCGCCAGGGCCCCGTAACGCCGCAGTTCCGTCGTCCACCGCCGCCGCCGCCGCCAGCACGCCCGCCCGTCGCCCAGCGCCGCTCCCAGCGGAAGACGGACATTTGGCGCGCCCCCGACCGCCGCCCGCTCTGCTATCACTGCGGGGAAGCCGGCCATGTCTACCGCCGATGCCCATACCGCGAGATGGGCCTACGAGGGTTCGCCGTCAACGCGCCACGTCCACAGCTTGGCGAGCGACCACGTGACATCGCCGACTACCTTGCCGGAGCCCAGTGGCAACCACGACGGCCCTCACGCTCGCCGTCACCAGGCCGCTACATCTCGCCGCATCGCCGCCTGTATGCCGGCCCAACCCGGGGCCGATCTCCCAGCCCATACCCGGGAAACTAAAAGCAGCAACCGATGGAGGTGCGGTTGCTGTACGACGCAATGCCGAAGATCCTCCGCCGCCGACGACGACGACGATTCGCGAATCATCACGACGAGATATCAGCACGCCGCCTAGCAACAGCCTTGACAGCACATCGCCGCCGAACGAAGACCTTCCGACGCGACGTAGCAGCAGCAGAGCAAGCCGACGCAGCCGTGATCCGACGCCACGAATTAACCGCAACGCCAGACGCCGGTCTACCGATCTAGACGTGCTCATCGATGGTCATAACGTCACCGCTCTCGTCGACACTGGCGCCGGCTATTCAGTTTTCAGTGGCGCGTTCGCCGCCAAGTTAAAGAAGGTGCAGACGGCCTGGCAAGGACCCGATATACGGACAGCGGGAGGTCACCTAATAACGCCGGCTGGAATCTGCACAGCGCGAGTCATGGTAAACAACCGCACTTACCCGGCGAGCTTCGTAATCCTGCAGCACTGCTCCAGGGACGTCATCCTAGGCATGGACTTTCTACACCAACATGGTGCAGTCATCGACTTAAGGTCCAAGTCGATAACGCTTTCAACACACAAAGCGATACCGCCGGATACATGCATCAGTTACCATGCCTTGAATGTGCTTGAAGAACAAGTCACCGTTCCGCCTCACTCCAGCGTAATGATTTCCGTCGGTACGGAAGTGCCTGCAGACATGGAGGGCGTCATCGAGGGCGATCATCACTTACTGCTGTACCGTGAAATTTGCGTCGCTAGAGGCATAGCTGAGCTACGTGCAGGGAGAGCAACGGTGATGCTCACGAACTTCAGCCCCGAATACAAGCACATTAACAAAGGCACCACGGTTGCCTACATCGACGAAATAGTACAAGCCAGCAGTGCTTTCGCCTTCACGGATTCCAGTGCACCCGCAACGACGACTATAATACCTGAAGCAACTTTCAACGTTAATCAGAACCTTCCCAGGCATAAGAAAGAACAACTAAAAGCTCTGCTCCTGCAATACAAGGATTGCTTCTCGTCGTCGTCAAAAGTTCGACAAACCCCTGTCGCCAAGCACCGAATCATAACCGACGAGAATGTCCGCCCACTGCGTCAGAGCCCGTACCGAGTTTCGGCACGCGAACGCGAGGCCATAAGGCAACAAGTCGACGAAATGCTACGCGACGACATCATCCAGCCATCCAAGAGTCCGTGGGCGTCCCCCGTGGTGTTAGTGAAGAAGAAGGATGGAACCCTACGTTTCTGCGTCGATTATCGTCGCCTCAACAAGGTCACGAAGAAGGACGTATACCCCCTTCCACGGATTGACGACGCCTTGGATCGACTATACAACGCAAAGTATTTTTCGTCGATGGACCTCAAAACCGGCTACTGGCAAATCGAAGTCGACGAGAGGGACCGGGAGAAGACGGCCTTTATAACACCAGACGGACTGTTCGAGTTCAAGGTCATGCCGTTTGGTCTTTGCTCGGCACCTGCGACTTTCCAACGCGTCATGGATACAGTACTGGCAGGCTTGAAGTGGCAGACTTGCCTCGTCTATTTGGACGACGTCGTTGTGTTTGCCTCAAGCTTCGAAGAACACCTGCGGCGCCTTGAAACAGTTCTTCAAGCAATCAAAACCTCCGGACTCACGTTAAAGCCAGAAAAGTGCCGCTTCGCATATGAGAAGCTCTTGTTTTTGGGCCACGTCATCAACAAGTCTGGAGTGCGCCCCGACCCTCAGAAAACTGCGGCCATCTCCAACTTTCGTCTGCCCGCTGACAAGAAGGCAGTGCGTAGATTTCTGGGACTGTGCGCCTATTACAGGCGCTTCGTCAAGGATTTTTCACGGATCGCCGAGCCACTGACGTACCTCACGAAGGCCGACGTCGAGTTCAAGTGGGAGATGCCGCAAATCGAAGCATTTGAAGAACTGAAGCGACGCCTACAATCACCGCCCATCCTTGCGCATTTCGACGAAAATGCCGATACCGAAGTCCACACCGACGCAAGCGGCGTAGGACTCGGCGCCGTGCTTGTGCAGAGGACTGATGGACTAGAAAGGGTTGTAAGTTACGCTAGCCGGTCGCTATCGAAGGCGGAAGCAAATTATTCCACAACAGAAAAGGAGTGCCTCGCCATCATCTGGCTAACATCAAAGTTTCGCCCCTACCTCTATGGCAGGCCCTTTAAAGTTGTGAGCGACCACCACGCCTTGTGTTGGCTAGCTAACTTGAAGGATCCTTCAGGTCGCCTCGCACGATGGAGTCTGAGACTTCAAGAATTCGACATCACCGTCGTTTACAAGTCCGGGCGAAAGCACTCTGACGCCGACTGCTTGTCTCGCGCCCCCGTCGAACCGCCGCCACAGGATGACCAGGATGACGACACTTTCTTGGGACCCATCAGTGCCGACGAATTCGCCGAACAACAGCGAGCCGACCCGGAACTAAGGAACCTTGTAAATTACCTGGAAGGCAAGACCGTCACTGTGCCGAAGGTGTTCAGGCGAGGATTGGCGTCGTTTTTCTTGCAAAACGACATTCTCCTAAAGAAGAACTTCTCGCCTCTCAGAGCCAACTACCTCCTCGTGGTACCCTCAGCATTGCGTCCAGAGGTTCTGCAAGCTCTCCATGACGACCCAACGGCTGGACACCTCGGTTTTTCCCGCACGCTCGCAAGGATACAAGAAAAATACTACTGGCCTCGCCTCTCTGCCGACGTCGCCCATTACGTAAGGACATGCCGAGACTGTCAGCGACGCAAAACACCGCCGACAAGGCCAGCCGGACTTCTACAGCCGATCGAGCCACCTCGCCGACCGTTCCAGCAGATTGGGATGGACTTACTGGGGCCTTTTCCGACGTCGACGTCCGGGAATAAATGGATCGTCGTAGCTACGGACTACCTCACCCGCTACGCCGAAACAAAAGCCTTGCCCAAAGGCAGTGCCGCCGAGGTAGCCCGATTCTTCGTTGAGAACATCCTCCTGCGTCACGGTGCCCCAGAAGTCCTCATCACCGACAGAGGTACTGCCTTTACGGCAGAACTCAAGCCATCCTGCGATACAGCCACACAAGCCATCGACGGACCACCGCCTACCACCCGCAGACGAATGGCCTCACCGAGCGCCTAAATAAGACCATCGCCGACATGCTGGCAATGTACGTCGACGTCGAACACAAGACGTGGGATGCCATCCTTCCGTACGTGACCTTCGCATACAACACGGCCGTGCAAGAAACGACGCACATGGCGCCGTTCAACCTGGTCTACGGAAGGAACCCGGCAACGACGCTTGACGCCATGCTACCGGACGTCACCGACGAAGAAAATTTCGACTTTGCCACCTATTTGCAGCGTGCCGAAGAAGGTCGACAGCTCGCCCGCCTGCGCATCAAGAACCAGCAGAGGACCGACAGCCGACACTACAACCTTCGACGACGCTACGTCGAGTACCAGCCCGGTGACCGTGTAGGATCATAGGCAATAAGCTCTGTAATTTTCACAGCCTCACGTGGTGTCCGGCACATGAAGGGATGGAGGGAAATACGAGGTTGGACCGAATACCTCGAGTACTAAATATCCGAGCGTCAGACCTGCCACGTACGGATTTTCCAACGACTGCGAGAGATATCTTGGAACAACAAAGCGATGAAATACGGGAGTTCGGCAGGCCCCATCCAAAATTGACCAGATGCCACGCGACGGACAGGCGCCGACTCAAAACAAACACTTATCCTGATCTACACAAGCTAAGACAAATACGTCGCGAAGCGTACGCAGACAAATGTCCGTGGTGTAGCGAAAAGCCTACATTGTCACACATCACACTCATGTGCGCCAGAAGACCGCTATAAGCGAACACACATACACACACACACACACACAAAAACACTTTCTAAGGCAGTGGGAGGCATGGCTTGCGGACGAGGAACAGGACAGTCAGCTGGCTCTCCTGGACCAAGCCCAGCGAGCCGCTCAAGCCAGTGGGGCCCTGGACTAGGGGCTCTACCCACATTTTCCTTCTCTTTTGCCTTTTCCCAGTAAAGTTTATTCTCTTCTTCAAGCATGGTATCTCCTAATTGGCATAGTGCCCTAATTCACACATTACTCCTTTTCGAGTCTCATTTTTCACCCTAGCAACTTTCACCCTAGATAGATACAACTTTCCCCACTAAGTTGTATCTATCAGTTCTTCGTCGATGTTTTGGCAGAAGCTAACACAACTTGTATTTCAATAAATCAGCAACATGTAGCTCCACCAACTCTTATATAATGTCCCTAACACAGTGGCCCATTATGGCATAGCACATTAGGAAAATAAAACTTAACTTTACTGAAATAATGTGCTGATAATAATGTGAAATAATAGTATGTTAATCCTTAAAATGTTATTTGGAATTGGCCTCAACTAGGTGAGTCTGAATACCTATAGCAATTTTTTAGAATGTGGTTATTCCGTCTCTAATGTTTCAATTTCAGCTCCAATTTCTTTGTTTCGGTGGATGGATCCTTTTCAGCTTTTTTTCCACCCACCCGCCTTTCTCAGCGCGCGTTACCTTGTTATACATCAAGTGTTCAGTAAAACATTTGGAGGAAGCTTAAGATTCGCGTTTAAGAGTGGAACGCCAAAGCATTCAAAGATCTCTGACTGTTTGTCAGGCTTACCGGAAACTGCAGCTTTCTTTGTTCGACAACTTCGCCTCCGCATGCGCCTACCGAGGGGGAGAGCGCTATCTGGATAATGTGTTTGTAAGATACAACGACCGGGGCGCGCTGCTGTATGGGAGGTAGTAATGCTTGAAAAGGGGTTTTTTATTTGAGTGTCCGCGTAACAGAATTATGCTTCCTCGTATATTAAAACTTAAATCCGACGCTATCGTACCTGTAGGTTGTGGTTAAGTCATGCTTTAGGATTTTTATGACGCATCTTACTCTGAGAAATTAAATTATTTCACCAGCGCCTGAGCGCCACATGGGGGGCCTGTGTGGCCGAGGTGGTTCGGGATGATTTTCTTGGCCGTGGACGCCGCACGCCGACACCGACGCCGACACGGGACCGACACGAGCCTCTTAACGCTATCACGTGAAAATGTATGAGAACGGTCGTTGTATGACCGACGCCTTCTACCATGCATGGCTAAGTAGAAAAAGCAGAAGCGTTGTTGAATATGTTATCACCGACGTGATTCAAGTCTGAGCTTCGGACACGATTGGAACGTTACGCTCATTTGAGCGGCTATAGACATCACCAAAAAAAAAGCAAAGCTGTGACACTACGGCGCTTCTATTTTTTTTTTGTGCCACCTGCAGGTGTATATGTAAGTCATATAGAAGAAATCTCAAATGTATGTTCCTTCCCTCGCCTATTGAGTTCGTGATTTACATCTCTCTTTTAGAAAACAAATGATTGATAATGGCTTTTCAACAAGCGGGGCTTGCTAAATAGACCGCATAGTGACTCATAAAACAGCAGCAAAGCTATTAATTTCTACCTTCTGTGTCGGCGGCCAGTTCAGTAGCGTCGAATGACACATGTGCGCCCGGCCGTCGTAGCGGCTGTATGATCGGTTATGTTAAGACAAGGTGCGCAGCCGAGCAATGCGTCGCGGCCCTTCTGCTCGACAAAATATCTTGGTAATTGGGTAATTGTCATGAGCGAAGTATGGAAACGTAGTGTGGAGTGTGTAGCTTAAAGAAGAAAGAATGCAAAGTAGCCAGTGACCTCGTGCCTCGCTGTGTTCAAGGCATTGGTGACGAAAGGCAAAGTACTCTAACATTTATTATGCGCAGAATCAACGTAAATGAAAAGCACGTTGCTAATGCTAGTGTTCGTTTGCTCGATCAGGCCATTGGTTTCTGGGTGGCATGGCGCGAAATGCTTGACGAACGCTGCTAAGGGTCTCTTCAATCATATCTGTGGTTTCCTTCGCGGTCACTAATTATCACGTGAAGACGCACAGGCCGTAGAATAAATAAAGATAACCATGTGCATACCACGTACAAGTAAGCTGACTGCAATTTTTTATTTAGTTAAATATTGGCGTATTGTAGGAATTACAAGGTGATTATCAGTGACGTCATAATGGGCGGCCTCTGGTTTAGTTTTGACCACCTGTTGCTGCTTAACGTGCACCTAATCTGCAGGTACATACACGAGTGTTCTCTTGCATTTCGCCGCATCTAAATGCGGCCGGCGCGGCCGGAACTAGTATCCCTGCTCAAGAGCTCTGCAGTGCAACGCCATAGTAACTAAGCGACCATGGCCTGTAAACCTGACCATGGGTCAGCGCAATAGATTTAACTGGCGGCAAAACGACAATCTATGGCATTTTCACTTCGCGGGAGCCGGTATACATCTTTTTGCGGCACTTTGTTTAGGTAGCGGTAATCAGCATAGCATCGCTACACGTATACCGAATTCTATTCTAGCCGTTATCACTTCGGCAGCCCAATAGCTAAAACACTTCCTTGAATTCTTGAATACCTCCTTCGCTTATCACATCGTGGTCTTGATCGCTGATGATCCGCTGCCTGTGGGCGACAAGAGATATAGCTTTTGTCTAATCAGTTGGGCAGCTATGTTAACGCGGCGGGTGACTGAGCCAACCACCGCGGTGGCTCAGTCAGCTAAGGCGCTGCTGAGCACGATATCGCGGGATTGAATCCCGGCCGCGGTGGCCGGGTACTCGGTAGCTAGAACAGAATAGATTCAACGAAAGAAATCCTGCAGATTCAACGCCCTGTGGGAATCGATGTTATGCCAAGCAGAATTCGGGGAATCGACAAAGTTGACGGAACGACCATGAGAGCACCAAGACGTAGGTGGCTGTTTCATTACCTACATGACACGCATGTGAGGACATTCGTGTTATGACATGCTACAACAGTTATTGTAATTTTTGGTGAGTTATGCTCGTGACTATGACTTCTACCACCATACTTTAATGCTTCCTTCACTTAATAGTCACATCCGAACCCATTCCAGTGGTTTTTGACTGTTAATCATTTTCCGCTGAGTCACGACCATTCTTTCTGAGTCATGCTCATGACTATGCCTTCTACCATCATCTTTTAGAGTTTTCTTCACTTAGTACCAATGCCCGAACCCATTTCAGTGTTTTTGAGCGGTAATATTTTTTGACGAGTCATTGTCTTTTTTGCTTAGTCATGCTCGTGACTATGACTTCTACCATCATCCATTAGTGTTTCCTTCCCTTAGAACCCACGTCCGAACCGATCCCAGTGGTTTTTCAGTGCTAATAATTTGTGCTGAGTCATTCTCATGACTATGACTTCTACCATCATGCTTTAGTGTTTACTTCACTTGGTACCCTTGTCCAAACCAATTACAGCTACATACCAAGTTAACGAAATGACCATGAGAGCACCAAGACGCAGGCGGCTGTTTCATGACCTACATGACACGTATTCATGTCATGACCTGTCATTTGTGTTCATCATACTGTCACGTAGTAGTGACAGTGAAGAAAATAGTCGTAAAACCGTGTATGACGAAACTGATTCTTTATTGGGCGAACCTGTTCCCATAAAAGCAAGCTACACTCGAAGCACAATGATAGCGCCCAACACAGTCGGCGATCGTCGAAATCTGATCAGCGGCGAAACGCGTCGGCTTTTATACGTGAGTCATTGAAGGTTCCAGATTAATACCTGGTGCCCGCGTGTCTTCCAGAAAATTCTAGACAATTCGCGTCGCTCCTACAATCATGGACGTCGGTGACCACAGACGACGGATAGAAGCATCGACAACGTTCGAGAAGCTTACGATGCAGGCGCGTCCTGCGCCGAGCAATAACGTTTAACATTTGTTAGCTGGTGGAAAGCGGGCACCGGTGAAAGATAAACATGTATACGCGTCAATACCCTCCCCTTAAAAGCATGTTCCGATGCTACAAACACGAAAGCGAAAACAAAACGAAGCGTACAGAAAAAAAAACATAACAAAAGCAACAAAGGACCTAAGTTCGTCAGCGGGCGTAGAAAGGCTTAAGACGCACCACGTGGATGACTTCAGATCGTGCGCGAAGCCGCTGTGATTGCGACATACCGTCTGGCACGACCTCATAGTCCAGTGCGCCAATACGTCGGATGATCTTATATGGTCCGAAATAGCGACGTAAGAGCTTTTCGCTAAGTCCTCGTCGGCGTATCGGAGTCCAGACCCAAACACGGTCGCCGGGCTGGTACTCGACGTAGCGTCGTCGAAGATTGTAATTTAATTAATTAATAATTAATTATAGGGTTTTACGTGCCAAAACCAAGATATGATTATGTGGCACGCCGTAGTGCGGGACTCCGGAAATTTGGACAACCTGGGGTTCTTTAACGTGCACCTAAATCTAAGTACACGGGTGTTTTCGCATTTCGCCCCCATCGAAATGCGGCCGCTGTGGCCGGGATGTCGAAGATTGTAGAGTCGGCTGTCGGTCCTCTGCTGGTTCTTGATGCGCAGGTGGGCAAGCTTACGACCTTATTTGGCACGCTGCAAATAAGTGGCAACGTCGAGATTTTCTTCGTCGGTGACGTCCGGTAGCATGGCGTCAAGCGTCGTTGCCGGGTTCCTTCCGTAAGCCAGGTTGAACGGCGCCATGTGCGTCGTTTCTTGCACGGCGATGTTGTATGCGATGGTCACGTACGGAAGGATGGCATCCCACATCTTGTGTTCGACGTCGACGTACATTGCCAGCATGTCGGCGATGGTCTTATTTAGGCACTCGGTGAGGCCATTCGTCTGCGGGTGGTAGGCGGTGGTCCGGCGATGGCTTGTCTGGCTGCATCGTAGGATGGCTTGACTTGATTCTGCCGTAAAGGCCGTGCCTCTGTCAGTGATGAGGACTTGTGGAGCACCGTGACGCAGGAGGATGTTCTAAACGAAGAATCGGGCTATACCTCGGCGACAGTGCCTTTGGTCAAGGCTTTTGTTTCGGGGTAGCGGGGGAGGTAGTCCGTAGCTACGACGATCGATTATTCCCGGACGTCGACGTCGGAAAAGGCCCCAGTAAGTTCATCCCTATCTGCTGGAATGGTCGGCGAGGCGGTTCGATCGGCTGTAGAAGTCCGGCTAGCCTTGTCGGCGGTGTTTTGCGTCGCTGACAGTCTCGGTATGTCCTTACGTAATGGGCGACGTCAGCAGAGAGGCGACGCCAGTAGTGCTTTTCTTGTATCTTCGCGAGCGTGCGGGAAAAACCGAACTGTCCAGCCGTTCGGTCGTCATAGAGAGCTTGCAGAACCTCTGGGCGCAATGCTGAGGGTACCACGAGGAGGCAGTTGGCTCGGAGAGGCGTGAAGTTCTTCTTTAGGAGAATGTCGTTTTGCAAGAAAAACGACGCCAATCCTCGCCTGAACACCTTCGGCACAATGAGGGTCTTGCCTTCCAGGTAGTCGACAAGTCTCCTTAGTTCCGGGTCGGCTCGCTGTTTTTCGGCGAATTCGTCAGCACTGATGGGTCCAAAGAAAGTGTCGTCATCCTGGTCGTCCTGTGGTGGCGGTTCGACAGTGGCGCGAGACAAGCAGTCGGCGTCAAAGTGCTTTCGCCCGGACTTGTAAAGACGGTGATGTCGAATGCTTGACGTCTGAGACTCGATCGTGCGAGGCGACCTGAAGGATCCTTCAAGTTAGCTAGCCAACACAAGGCGTGGTGGTCGCTCACAACTTTGAAGGGTCACCCATAGAGGTAGGGGAGAAACATTGATGTAGCCCAGATGATGGCGAGGCACTCCCTTTATTTCGTGGAATAATTTGCTTCCGCTTTGTACAGCGACCGGCTAGCGTAACTTACAGCCCTTTCTAGTCCATCAGTACTCTGCACAAGCACGGCGCCGAGTCCTACGTTGCTTGCGTCGGTGTGGAATGCGGTTTCGGTGTTTTCGTCGAAATGCGCAAGTATTGGCAGAGATTGCACGCGTCGCTTCAGTTCCTCAAATGCTTCGACTTGTGGCGTCTCACAGTAGAACTCGACGTCAGCCTTTGTGAGGTACGTCGGTGGCTCGGCGATGCGTGAAAAGTCCTTCACGAAGCGCCTGTAATAGGCGCACAGTCCAAGAAATCTACGCACTGCCTTTTTGTCGGCGGGCGGAGCAGAGTCAGTGATGGCCGCCGTTTTCTGTGGGTCAGGGCACCCTCCAGACTTGTTGATGATGTGGCCTTTTCGGTCTGAAGACTTTTCTGTCACTTTGAAGACCTTTTCTGTCACGTTGAAGACTTTTCTGCCTTCAACGTGAGTCCGGAGGTCTTGATTGCTTGAAGAACTGCTTCAAGGGCCGAAGGTGTTCCTCGAAGCTTGAGGCAAGCGCAAGGACGTCGTCCAAATAGACGAGGCAATTCTGCCACTTCAAGCCTGCCAGTATGTATTCATGACGCGTTGGAAAGCTGCAGGTGCCGAGCAAGGACCAAACTGCATCACCTTGAACTCGAACAGTCCGTCTGGCCCTATAAAGGCAGCCTTTATCGGTCCCTCTCGTCGAATTCGATTTGCCAGTAGCCGGTTTGGAGGTCCATTGACGAAAAATACTTTGCGTTGTAGAGTCGATCCAAGGCGTCGTCAATCCGTGGGAGAGGGTATACGTCCTTCTTCGTGATTTTGTTGAGGCGACGATAATCGACACAGAGACATAGGGTTGCATCCTTCTTCACTAACACCACGGGGGATGCCCATGGACTCTTGGATGGCTGGATGATGTCGTCCCGTAGCGTTTCGTCGACTTGTTGCCTTATGGCTTCGCATTCGCGCGCCGAAACTCGGTACGGCCTCTGACGTAGCGGGCGGACATATTCGTCGGTTATGATGCGGTACTTGGCGACAGGAGTTTGTCGAACTTTTGACGACGACGAGAAGCAGTCCTTGTATTGCAGGAGCAGAGCTTTTAGCTGCTCTTTCTTATGCCTGGGAAGGTTCTGGTTGACGTCGAAATCTAGTTCAGGTACTACAGTCGTCGTTACTGGTGCGCTAGAATCCGTGAACGCAAATCACTGCTGGCTTGGTCTATTTGATCGATGTATGCGACCGTGGTGCATTTGTTAATGTGCTTGTATTCGTGGCTGAAGTTTGTGAGCATCACTCTTGCTTTCCCTTCACGTAGCTCAGCTATGCCTCTAGCGACGCAAACTTCACGGTCTAGCAGTAAAGCCCGACCCTCATAGAACGAATTTCCGGCGTCCAAGCGGCGAACTTCGTCCGACAGCGGCCGCTCTTCGGTCGGCGTCAAAAATCGCGAAGCGCGGCACCGATTTGGAGGGGATAGATATTTTCGCCCGCCGCCGGAAGCGTCCAGCGCGCGGCGACAAGCCCGATCCAATCAGCAGGCAGCACTTCCGGCCGTTGCATCATGGGATTGAGCTTATGTAAAACATGGCGGCGGTCTCGGTCGCCCGCTTCGAACTGAATTTGGCGTTGTTTTTGTAGAATTCACTTCGTTCGTAGCAACTGACTGCGCAAACGGATTTTGCTTAGTCTCATGCCGCTTCAACGAGATAGTGTTATGGCTAGTCTTGGGGAATTTTCGAGATCGCTTCTCGTTTCGAATGCGCCTAAGCCTAGCGAGATAAATTTTCATTGAGATGCGAGCGCCACCTGTCGGTAAAGTTGGGAGATATGCGCTACGACGGCATATGGCCTCTGAGATGAGATGCTTTCGGGGGCTATGGTAGATAGCTTGTACTGCTTGTCTGTTTCGCTGCAGATCGGCGGACATGGGAAGTAAAAATACAACGCGCTCCAGCTTCCATTGCGCTGCCTCTGGCACTTTCCTGACGCACACACACATAGAATTACTTGGTTGCCCTATGTATGCGAAATTCAAAGCGTAATGGAACCGCGTATGTTGTAGAAGAAATAACTCAAGAAAAATTATAAAACACTAATTTATGACGTTATTAAGTGTTGCAGCATGCTAAATCTTACTGTGGGTTACATTTTAAAAAACACCGCATATCCACGGGGTGAATGATGATGAGTGGGCGAAGCTCCGGAAGGAATCATCGGTAAACCGTGAATCTTCCGTGTAATTCGTGCAGTCTCGCCGCACTAAATCGAACGATTGACTTCATATGTGACGCGCCATATGTGATGTCATTCCTATTTTATAACAGGGCCCGTCATTATAATTGCACCATCTCCCGCTTAAGGGGACGCTAGCACAAACGCGTTAGAAACGTGCAGTATACTCTCTAGTAAGGGGGAGAGGCCACAGCGTCTTACGCAGCCGTTTACACATGCCGGAACGTGCACCGCGTTTGCCGACGCCATCACATGACTGCTGAGAGAGTATAACCCCCGTATTCATAAACGCTCCTCGACTTGAATATGACTTGCCACCGCCTTCAACGCGTTTCGAACGCGCTGCCCAAGGCGGTGGCAAGTTAAGTTCAAGTCGAGGAGCGTTTATGAATACGGGGGTAAGGCGGAGAGGCCACAGCGTCTTACACAAGCTTCTTACACGGGCCGTAACGCGCTAGCACAAACGCGTTAGTAACGCGCAGTCTTTCGTTAATGTTGGGTATTTATTGTCATCGTGGTGCGTGTGTCCATGTGCGCTTCGTGGCGTAGTGGTTAGCGCCGCGCGTTCGGAAGCGAGGGGTCCCTGGTTCGATTCCGCGCTACGGACACAACTTTCGGAATTTTTTTTCTCATAAAAGTAGACGTGGCTACCTGCTACGACTACTACTACTACTACTACAGAGGAGGGACAGACCCACACCCTAAGGAGCTTCGCCCCTAAAAACAGTAATATCCTGCTTCACGGCTGGCCACATTGATAGCGGCTCGGCGGCGTTCGCCGCTGGATCGTCGCATGAGGGGGGGGGGGGGGGTGAGGCGAAACACGGCGGCGCGTCTCGCTACACTTTTTGACGCGCGAACATCGTCGGGGAAGTTCGCTCCATGAGGGTCGGGCCCCTCGATGACGCCCTCCATGTCTGCAGGCACTTCGATACCGACGGAAAACATTACGGATGAGCGAGGCGGAACGGTGACTTGTTCATCAAGCACATTCAAGGCATGGTAACTGATGTTTGTATCCGGTGGTATCGCTTTGTGCGTTGAAAGCGTTATCGACTTGGACCGTAAGTCGATGACTGCACCGTGTTGGATTAGAAAGTCCATGCCTAGGATAACATCCCTAAAGCAGTGCTGCAGGATTACGAAGCTCGCCGGGTAAGGGCGGTTGTTAGCCGTGACTCGCGATGTGTAGATTCCAGCCGGCGTTATTAGGTGGCCTCCCGCTGGCCGGATATCGGGTCCTTGCCAAGCCGTCTTCACCTTTTTCAACTTGGCGGCGAACGCGCCACTGAAGACGGAATAGTCGGCTCCAGTGTCGACGAGAGCTGTGACGTTATGACCATGGATTAGCACGTCTAGATCGGTAGACCGGCGTCTGGTGTTGCGGTTAATTCATGGCGTCGGATCACGGCTGCGTCGGCTTGCTTCCCTGCAGCTACGTCGCGTCGACAGGTCTTCTTTCGGCGGCGAAGTGTTATCTTCAATGCTCGTGCCAGGCGGTGTGCTGATACCTCGTTGTGATGATTGCGTCGTACAGCAACCGCACCTCCATCGGTTGCTGCTTTTAGTTTCCGCTATAGGGGCTCACGCACCGGCCCCAGGTAGGGCCAGTGTATGGTCGGCGCTGCGGTGACAGGTAGCGTCGTTGTGACGGCGAGCGTGAGGGTCGTCATCGTTGCTTCTGGGCTCCGGCGAGGTAGCCGGCGATGTCGCTACTGCCGCCGACTGCCGCCGAGCTGCTGCCGAGGTCAAACGTTTGTCCTCTTGGTCTTGCCGGGTAGGCGTTCGTGGCAGGTTTAGTATCTGATTGTGTGGCCGACGCGAATTGTCTATAACTTTCTGGAAGACACGCGGGCATCAGGGATTAATCTGGAACCTTCGATGACTCAGGTATAAAAGCCGACGCGTCGCGCCGCTGATCAGATTTTCGACGATCGCCGACTGTGTTCGCCGCTATCGTTGTGCTTTGAGTGTAGCTTGCATTTGTGGGCACAAGTTCGCCCAATAAACAACCAGTTTCGTCATACACAGTTTTGCGACTGTTTTATTTACCGTCACTACTACGTGACATCTGGGGGAGGTGCTAGTGCGTTCATGCACCGAAAGCCCCCGCAAAGCCGCGACCCAAGCCCGAAACCGGAGGACAACGCCAACGTCGCCAAGGACCAGCGAGCTAGCCGTAGGCAGGAAGGACTTCCGCCGGAGTACGGACTTCTTCCCGAGAAGACCACAGCGATCAAGGCCAAATCAACGACTCCAATGGCAGCCCCAGCGTCCCCCATCCTGCTGCAACAACCTCGGGAGCCACCGACTTTCCGTGGATCATCGGCTGAAGACCCTGAAACCTGGCTGGAGAAATACGAGCGGACCGCAACGTTCAACAAGTGGAGCGACGACGACAAGCTGCGCCATGTCTATTTTTTGTTGGATGACGCTGCTCGGACCTGGTTTGAGAACAGAGAGACCACCCAGGTGACGTGGGATCTTTTTCGTGAGAACTTCGTGAGGACCTTCGCAAGCGTCGTACGAAAGGAAAGGGCAGAGGTTGTCTTAGAAACCAGAGTGCAATTGCCGAACGAGAGCATCGCGATCTTCACGGAGGAGATGTCTCGCCTCTTCCGCCACGCCGACCCCGACATGTCTGAAGAAAAAAAGTTCGGTTCTTGATGCGGGGTGTCAAAATTCACCGGATTGATGCGCAACCCGCCCAAGACTGTCAACGAATTTCTTTCCGAGGCCACAACGATCGAGAAGACGCTTGAAATGCGCGCCAGGCAATACAACCGCCGTGCCCTGACCAACTACGCCGATGCTCAAGCGCTAGGCGCCGACGACCTGCGCGAGACCATCAGAGCAGTCGTTCGCGAGGAGCTGCAGAAGCTCTTTCCCAGGTCGCAGCCTCAAGTGGCATCTATCGCCGACGTCGTCAAAGAAGAAGTTCAGCGTTCACTTGGAGTTCCCGATGTGCAGCCACAATCGCCGCAACCCCAGCCGGAAGCGCTGACCTACGCCGCCGTCGCCCGTCGTCAAGGCCCCCCTCCGCGCTCGCGCCAGGGCCCCGTAACGGCGCAGTTCCGTCGTCCACCGCCGCCGCCACTGCCAGCACGCCCGCCCGTTGCCCAGCGCAGCTACCAAAGGAAGACAGACATTTGGCGCGCCCCCGACCACCGCCCGCTCTGCTATCACTGCGGGGAAGCCGGCCATGTCAATCGCCGATGCCCATACCGCGAGATGGGCCTACGAGGGTTCGCCGTCAACGCGCCACGTCCACAGCTTGGCGAGTGACCACGCGATATCGCTGACAATTCGCCAGAGCCCAGTGGCAACCACGACGACCCTCACCCTCGCCGTCACCAAGACGTTACCTGTCGCCGCAGCGCCGACCATACACTGGCCCAGCGCGGGGCCGGTCCGTGAGCCCCTATCCGGGAAACTAAAGGCAGCAACCGATGGACGTGCGGTTGCTGTACGACGCAATACCGAAGAACCTCCGCCGCCACCGACGACGACGATTCGCGCATCATCACAACGAGGTACCAGCACACCGCCTAGCAAGAGCCTTGGCGACAACACTTCGCCGCCGAAAGAAGACCTACCGACGCGACGTAGCAGCAGCGAAGCAAGCCGACGTAGCCGTGATACGACGCCACGACTTAACCGCAACGCCAGACGACGGTCTACCGACTTAGACGTGCTAATCGATGGTCATAGCGTCACCGCTCTCGTCGACACTGGAGCTGACTATTCCGTCTTCAGTGGCCCGTTCGCCGCCAAGTTGAAGAAGGTGAGGATGGCCTGGCAAGGGCCCGATATCCGGACAGCGGGAGGCCACCTAATAACGCCGGCTGGAATCTGCACAGCGCGAGTCACGGTTAACAATCGCACTTACCCGGTGACCTTCGTAATCATGCAGCACTGCTCCAGGGACGTCATCCTAGGCATGGACTTTCTAAACCAACATGGTGCAGTCCTCGATTTAAGGTCCAAGTCGATAACGCTTTCAACGCACAACGCGATACCACCGGATACAGACATCAGTTACCATGCCTTGAATGTGCTTGAAGAACAAGTTCCGCCTCGCTCCAGTGTAATGATTTCCGTCGGTGCCGAAGTGCCTACAGATATGGAGGGCGTCATCAAGGGCGATCATCACCTACTGCTCGACCGTAAAATTTGCGTCGCTAGAGGCATAGCTGAGCTACGTGCAGGGAAAGCAAGGGTGATGCTCACGAACTTCAGCCCTGAATACAAGCACATTAACAAAGGCACCACGGTCGCCTACATCGACGAAATAGTACAATCCAGCAGTGCTTTCGCCTTCACGGATTCCAGTGCACCTGCAGCGACGACTATAATACCTGAGCCAACTTTCGACGTCAATCTCAACCTTCCCAGGCATAAGAAAGAACAACTAAAAGCTCTGCTCCTGCCATACAAGGACTGCTTCTCGTCGTCGTCAAACGTTCGACAAACCCCTGTCGCCAAGCACCGCATCATCGCCGACGAAAATGTCCGCCCACTCCGTCAGAGCCCGTACCGAGTTTCGGCGCGCGAACGTGAAGCCATAAGGCACCAAGTCAACGAAATGCTACGCGACGACATCATCCAGCCGTCCAAGAGTCTGTGGGCGTCCCCTGTGGTTTTAGTGAAGAAGAAGGATGGAACCCTACGTTTCTGCGTCGATTATCGTCGCCTCAACAAGATCACGAAGAAGGACGTATATCCCCTCCCACGGATTGACGAAGCCTTGGATCGACTCTACAACGCAAAGTATTTTTCGTCGATGGACCTCAAAACCAGCTACTGGCAAATCGAAGTCGACGAGAGGGACCGGGAGAAGACTGCGTTTATAACAACAGACGGTTTGTTCGAGTTCAATGTCATGCCGTTTGGTCTTTGCTCGGCAACTGCGACTTTCCAACGCGTCATGGATACAGTACTGGCAGGCTTGAAGTGGCAGACTTGCCTCGTCTATTTGGACGACGTCGTTGTGTTTGCCTCAAGCTTCGAAGAACACCTGCGGCGCCTTGAAACAGTTCTTCAAGCAATCAAAACCTCCGGACTCACGTTTAAGCCAGAAAAGTGCCGCTTCGCATATGAGGAGCTCTTGTTCTTGGGCCAGGTCATCAACAAGTCTGGAGTGCGTCCCGACCCTCAGAAAACTGCAGCCATCTCCAACTTTCCTCCGCCCGCCGACAAGAAGGCAGTGCGTAGATTTCTTGGACTGTGCGCCTATTACAGGCGCTTCGTCAAGGACTTTTCGCGGATCGCTGAGCCACTCACGTACCTCACGAAGGCCGACGTCGAGTTCAGGTGGGAGCCGCCGCAAGTCGAAGCATTTGAAGAACTAGAGCGACGCCTGCAATCGCCGCCAATACTTGCGCATTTCGACGAAAACGCCGATACCGAAGTCCACACCGACGCAAGCAGCGTAGGACTCGGCGCCGTTCTTCTGCAGAGGACTGACGGACTAGAAAGGGTTGTAAGTTACGCTAGCCGGTCGCTATCGAAGGCGGAAGCAAATTATTCCACAACAGAAAAGGAGTGCCTCGCCATAATCTGGGCGACATCAAAGTTTTGTCCCTACCTCTATCGCAGGCCCTTTAAAGTTGTGTGCGACCACCACGCCTTGTGTTGGCTAGCTAACTTGAAGGATCCTTCAGGTCGCCTCGCACGATGGAGTCTAAGACTTCAAGCATTCGACATCATCGTCGTTTACAAGTCCGGGCGAAAGCACTCTGACGCCGATTGCTTGTTTAGCGCCCCCGTCGAACCGCCGCCACAAGCGAATTCGCCCAACAACAGCGAGCCGACCCGGAACTAAGGAGCCTTGTAGACTACCTGGAAGGCAAGACCGTCATTGTGCCGAAGGTGTTCAGGCGAGGATTGGCGTCGTTTTTCTTGCAAAACGACATTCTCCTAAAGAAGAACTTCTCGCCTCTCCGAGCCAACTACCTCCTCGTGGTACCCGCAGCATTGCGTCCAGAGGTTCTGCAAGCTCTCCATGACGACCCAACGGCTGGACACCTCGGTTTTTCCCGCACGCTCGCGAGGATACAAGAAAAATACTATACTGGCCTCGCCTCTGTGCCGACGTCGCCCATTACGTAAGGTCATGCCGAGACTGTCAGCGACGCAAAACATCGACGACAAGGCCAGCCGGACTTCTACAGCCGATCGAGCCACCTCGCCGACCATTCCAGCAGATCGGGATGGACTCGTTTTATTGCCCGACGTCGACGTCCGGCAATAAATGGATCGTCGTAGCTACGGACTACCTCACCGGCTACGCCGAAACAAAAGCCTTGCCCAAAGGCAGTGCCGCCGAGGTAGCCCGATTCTTCGTTGAGAACATCCTCCTGCGTCACGGTGCCCCAGAAGTCCTCATCACCGACAGAGGTACGGCCTTCACGGCTGAACTAACTCAAGCCATCCTGCGCTACAGCCAGACAAGCCATCGCCGGACCACCGCCTACCATCCGCAGACGAATGGCCTCACCGAGCGCCTAAATAAGACTATCGCCGACATGCTGGAAATGTACGTCGACGTCGAACGCAAGACGTGGGATGCCATCCTTCCGTACGTGACCTTCGTATACAACACGGCCATGCAAGAAACGACACACATGGCGCCGTTCAACCTGGTCTACGGAAGGAAACCGGCAACGACGCTTGACGCCATGCTACCGGATGTCTCCGACGAAGAAAATCTCGACGTTGCCACCTATTTGCAGCGTGCCGAAGAAGGTCGACAGCTCGCCCGCCTGCGCATCAAGAACCAGCAGAGAACCGACAGCCGACACTACAATCTTCGACGACGCTACGTCGAGTACCAGCCCGGAGACCGTGTTTGGGTCTGGACTCCGATACGCCGACGAGGACTTAGCGAGAAACTCTTACGTCGCTATTTCGGACCATATAAGATCATCCGACGTATTGGTGCACTGGACTATGAGGTCGTGCCGGACGGTATGTCGCAATCACAGCGGCGCCGGGCACGACCTGAAGTCATCTACGTGGTGCGTCTTAAACCTTTCTACGCCCGCTGAGGAACTTAGGTCCTTTGTTGCTTTGTTATTTTTGTCCCTTTCTGTACGCGTGGTTTTGTTTTCGCTTACGTATTTGTAGCATCGGGACGATGCTTTTTAAGGGGTGGGTATTGACACGTATACATGTTTATCTTTCAACGGTGGCCGCTTTCCACCGGCTAACAAATGTTAAACGTTATCCCTCGGCGCAGGACGCGCCTGTATCGGAAGTTGCTAGAACGTTAATCGATGCTTCTTTTCGTTGCCTGTTTTCACCGACGCTTATGTTATCTGCATGTGTGGCCGACGCGAATTGTCTAGAACTTTCTGGAAGACACGCGGGCATCAGGGATTAATCTGGAACCTTCGATGACTCAGGTATAAAAGCCGACGCGTCGCGCCGCTGATCAGATTTTCGACGATCGCCGACTGTGTTCGCCGCTATCGTTGTGCTTTGAGTGTAGCTTGCTTTTGTGGGCACAGGTTCGCCCAATAAACAACCAGTTTCGTCATACACAGTTTTGCGACTGTTTTATTTACCGTCACTACTACGTGACAATACTATACGATAATTCAATAAGGCTATACTAGTCTTATTATCCATTTCTGTTATCAACGGGATCAGCCGGTCGAGAGCGGTGGATGATAAGACTTGTATAGAATAAGTCATAAGACATCGCTACAAAATCGCGGCCGAAGTTAACAAAACGACCATGAGAGCACCAAGACGTAGGCGGCTGTTTCATGATCTACAGAACACACATGTCATGATATTCATGTCATGACCTATCATTTATGTTCTTCATACAATCTTGTCATACTACGCTAATTTTGGCACCTACCAATTTAACAAAACGACCATGAGAGCACCAAGACGTAGGCGGCTAGATAGATAGATAGATAGATAGATAGATAGATAGATAGATAGATAGATAATGTCAAAATGTCAAATGTTCGCCAAGAAATGCTTCACACTTAAAATACGTGACTTACGAGGGAAGTGGCATGGCAGGTCCGCACCCACCGATGACATGCAGGCTCATGAAAAGTGGGCGTGTTGTATGCTTGGAAAGGGGCTCGTCAAATCGCGGTGTGTCTACGCTGAAAAATACTTGTACAAAAACTGATCGGACAGAATGAAACGGCAGTGCATAGAATCTGCATTGCTCAACGAATAATGCGGAAGCCGTTCAGTTCTCTTGGGCGTCAGGTGAAGCAGAAAGTTCTGTTGAGGACAATCCATCGTACAGTGGCGAGCAAAAGTTTGTGGACCAAAGGTGCCACGATTTTATTTTTTTTCTTTGCAGCATTTTCTAATACCTTGTTTGACAAATGCAAGGTATTAAGCGAATTCGAGGCCGCGGAGCTGTGCTTGAATATATAAAAAAAATTTGCTGATGCCGTGGTATCCAAACTTATGCTCGCGACTGCAGATGAAATTGTCCTTCAGTCATTTCAGTCTCAATGCACGTGGCTCCAGAGTTGTGTATTCAGGGCTAATGATTACCAGGTCGAGGGTGGCAAATCAGCTACGCACCTGAGTCACGTAATGTGGAGGCACAAACGTGCACCTTTTCTAAGTCGTCTCAATACCGCTGCTGTGCTATTCTTCACTAGCCACAAGAGGCATTCCATTCGTATGATCTGGGATGCAGTAACCGGAGAGCTGATGTATAGCTGGTTGCCATCTCGAGATCTTTGACCTTGGACAGAAACCTTTTTACCTTGTGAGTGGTATACTGTATGGTATTGTCACGTAGTTGTGACGCTGAAGTAAACAGTCGTAAAACTGTGTATGACGAAACTGATTCTTTATTGGGCGAACTTGTGCCCACAAAAGCAAGGTACACTCAAAGCCCAACGAAAGCGGCGAACACAGTCGGCGGTCGTCGGAAATCTCATCAGCAGCGAAACGCATCGGCTTTTATACCTGAGTCATCGAAGGTTCCAGATTGAAGGTTCCAGGTGCGTTGACGGTGAACCCTCGTAGGCCCATCTCGCGATATGGGCATCGGCGGTAGACATGGCCGGCTTCCCCGCAGTGATAGCAGAGCGGGCGGTGGTCGGGGGCGCGCCAAATGTCGGTCTTCCTTTGGTAGCTGCGCTGGGCGACGGGCGGGCGTGCTGGCGGCGGCGGCGGCGGTGGACGACGGAACTGCGGCGTTACGGGGCCCTGGCGCTAGCGCGGAGGGGGGCCTTGACGACGGGCGACGGCGGCGTAGGTCATCGCTTCCGGCTGGGGTTGCGGCGATTGCGGCTGCACATCGGGAACTCCAAGTGAGCGCTGAACTTCTTCTTTGACGACATCGGCGATAGATGCCACTTGAGGCGGTGACCCGGGAAAGAGTTTCTGCAGCTCCTCGCAAACGACTGCTCTGATGGTCTCACGCAGGTCGTCGGCGCCTAGTGCTTGAGATTCGGCGTAGTTGGTCAGAGCACGGCGGTTGTATTGCCTGGCGCGCATTTCAAGCGTCTTCTCGATCGTTGTGACCTCGGAAAGAAATTCTGCGACAGTCTTGGGCGGGTTGCGCATCAATCCGGCGAATAGTCGCTCCTTGACACCTCGCATCAAGAACCGAACTTTCTTTTCTTCAGACATGTGGGGATCGGCATGGCGGAAGAGGCGAGTCATCTCCTCCGTGCAGATCGCGATGTTCTCGTTCGGCAATTGAACTCTGGTTTCTAAGAGAACTTCCGCCCTTTCCTTTCGTACGACACTCGTGAAGGTTCTCACGAAGTTCTCACGAAATGTCCCATGTCACCAGGGTGGTCTCTGTTCTTAAACCAGGTCCGAGCAGCATCATCCAACGAAAAATAAACATGGCGCAGCTTGTCGTCGTCGCTCCATTTGTTGAACGTCGCGGTCCTCTCGTATGTCTCCAGCCAGGTTTCACGGTCTTCAGCAGATGATCCACGGAAGGTCGGTGGCTCCCGAGGTTGTTGCAGCAAGATGGGGGACGCTGTGGCTGCCATTGGTGTCGTTGACTTGACCTTGATCGCTGTGGTCTTCTAGGGAAGAAGAGTAGAAAACGGCACAGGAGAGTGACAGCGGAAGAAATATGTTTCAAATTATATTTCTTCCGCTGTCACTATCCTGTGCCGTTTTCTTTTGTTTCCCTCAACCTCACCTATTCTTCCATTTCCAGTTCTTCCCTGCATCTCCCCTACCACTCAATTTATTATTGTCCTCCATGCTTTTACGCATTGATCAACCATACGAGCGCCTTTCCAGGTACACCTGCCTCCCCCCCCCCCCATGTTTAAATTTCTAATTATATTTTTTTTCTACACTGTCACCCTACTGTGCCGGTTTTTTTTCTATTTTTTTTTCTCCACACAAGATCCACACCGAGACAGTCCAAAATCCCAGACGCCAAGATACCTGTTTCGGCGCCTTGACCCACAGGGTCTCGCCAATTCTGTATACCACCGCGACGACGCCTACGGCGAACTAGTGAGGCTAACGTCCCTTGACGGACCAAGCTGCTCCCTGTCAACCACAAAATTACCAGATGCCTTGATGCTACGCTAATCAAGTCATGCTTTGAACTCGTATTGTCACTTGCACACTGACCGGCCCTTCAGGGACCCCAAACACACGCCGCCCACAACACCTCGGAACGCTCACTGGCCTCTTGCTCCCCCAACCCCCTCTGGCGTTTTTTTCTTTTTTTTCCTTT
Organism: Dermacentor silvarum; assembly: GCF_013339745.2. Taxonomy (NCBI): domain Eukaryota; kingdom Metazoa; phylum Arthropoda; class Arachnida; order Ixodida; family Ixodidae; genus Dermacentor; species Dermacentor silvarum. The sequence goes on from NC_051163.1 coordinate 135,725,232, forward strand.
TTTTTAATTTTTAAATTTTTTTTTGCCGCTTTCTCGCTCTCCCGCTCTTGTCCTCTCCTCTTAGAAACCGCGCCTAGCCAGTCAAGCGCCAGCGCTCATTTTCTTTTCAGTCTCTCCCTTTACAGCCAGTCACAGCCGACATCGACGTGACGTCACTCCACTAACCCTTTAAAACTACCACCCGCCGAGGATGACGAGGCCACCTTTGACGAAGATAGGTCCTCCTATCGAAACGTTGGCCAGCCTTTCTGAGGCACCTTATCCCTTTTTATAATCCTTATTCCTCGTAAAGTAATACACAGTACGATATACCAGGTTGCAAAACAGGATCATTATGTGCGAGGTGTTTTAGAAGGCAAACTCATTGTATATTTATATTTGTTAGAATTTTTATGTACGCCTCCACTTGTGAATGCTATTCCTGTGAGACTGACACCACATTACGTCAGAGGTATTTGTTGCTTTACGATATTGTTGCACTGATGACTCGACCTTACCGACCAATAGATAACCCAGAATAATTGTAATCTGGGCAGACCATGCAATGCGTAGGTTGGATAACCGGTGGACCATTACAGTTACAGAATAAATACCAAGAAAAGGTAATCGCAGCCGAGGACGGCAGAAAACTAGGGGGGGGGGGGGACGAAGTTAGGAAATTTGCAGGCGCAAGTTGGAATCAGCTAGCGCAAGATAGGGGTAAATTGAAGATCGCAGCGACCTGCCTTCGTCCTGCAGTGGACATAAATACAGGCTTATGATGATGGTGATGATGATGATATGACCCAGTAGCAAGTAAACAAATAAATCTTGGAAGAAATTTCGTTCGGTGAGTCATTAAGGATCGTATTTTTATTAGGAAAGTGCACACAAAAGTTATCGACTGACCGGCAATAACATTATTGGCACCTGGGTGTGCCAGTAAGAACTCTTGTACGAGTGTGGTTTCCTTGAAAATGGCTCAAGAGAACCTTGATGATCTTTTTTTACAAGTTGATAAAAGCATAATCTGACGGAACGAAGAAGCGAGAAATCTGTGGGACAAAAAAAAGTGTCGGCTGTATCGTAACGCGGCGTCAGAAACACTCACAGGAGCATCATCGTTCACAAAGGGGAAAAAAAACATGAGTAAAACAATTGTTGCTTTCATTATCATTCATGTGTTTCGTTATCAGGAATTGATTACTGAACGCGGTTATTTGATTTCGTTTTAAGATCTCAGCACTTCTGTTGGCTGGACGCAATGCTTAGCGGTGAGTTTCATAGTTCCACATCACTTGCACATCTTCAGAGTTAACGGCTCTAGCGGCTCGTACTCAAAACTCCATTGAGGCCCACCATCCAGAATATTATGACAAAGGACTTGTCGTATACCTCACGCAGAAGCTTGGCATGGTAGCAACAATAATCTCCACAAATGTGTGCAGCCTAGCGTGTGGGCGGAGAAATGTAAAGAGAAACTACAATTCCAGCTGCTACAGGTTTGCATCAGCGAATTTTTCCGCATTGTGAAAGTGTCTGAGTGTAGTTTGGCATCTCATGCACTATGAGGTGTATTCAACACTCGTTTTTTTTTGTCTTTCACAATGGTGATCGAGGTTGCTAGAAGCGGAACCAGCTGGTGCCCCCTGATATAGGAAAGCGAAGCCGTCCTAGAGTGAAACTACGCAAGTAAAGCATGCGCACACCTGCCGATGCATGGACGTAGCGAGTTAGAAAAACGCAGAAAATAACAGCTGGAGAGATCGCGGGTCTTTCGCACTGATGATACGGCTTGAACACTATGCGAGAAGTATATGCAACAGTACCGGAAGTGTGCAATACTGTGAACGCCGAACCTCAAGTACACGAGTAAAGGTGAGTGCAGAGAGACTGAAAATTAAAGTGCCGTCCAACAACAAATAACAATTTTTATAGAACAACATCGCGCGTTTGAGAATATTATACCCCCGTAAACGCGAAAAACTTTGTCTCTCTGTCTGTCACTTGATTCAACCGCCCGGCCAAAACCAATTCAACCGCCCGCCCAAATCCAGCCAAGCTACTAGCACTGGTGGCACGGCGTCCTACATGTCAACATGATACGCGCAAAACAAAGCTCAGGCCTATTTGAGGCAAAATATATGTACATAACCGCGATCCGCAGCGTTCATTTAATTAAGAATACACATTGGACTTGTTTTACTTGAGTAAATGAAAAATCAACGCGTTGAAAATGGTGTCGAAGAGGCGCTACGCGTTAAAAACAAGCCGCCTGAAGCCGCGGCTCCGTAGCCGGCTTTAAGCCAACAGTAACAAAAGGTCCCAACAGATGGCGCGAGAGCAGGGCGAACGCGGGAAATTTGACTTGAATTAAAAAAAACCACCATTGCATCCAGCATGAAGGAGTCAGAGGGGGGGGGGGGGGGAGAGCGTGAGGCTTGGGAGGGGGGAGAGGAGAAGGTGTTACGTATCAGGTGCGGCAAAAGGCTGTCGTCTCTCGACATCCATTTGCAGCGAAGCAAGCAGATATGCGGCCAATTTTATCACATAGATTTTTTTTAGCTGCACCAAATTTTTAAAAACTGCCTGCGGCAGATAGCGAAATTGTATGCCGTGATATAAATTACTTAATGAAGCGTCATTACTTCTACGAGAAATTAAAGTGCATCCAACAAGACATAACTCACAGCTTTTATAGAACAAAATCACGCGTTTGAGAATATACCGGGTGTTTCAGCGAACACTTTCAAAAACTCTAAAAGGTTGCCTGTGAGACATAGCGCAGTTGGAGTGTATGGGCTAGTGTACTCAAAGAGGCGTACATTACGTGTACAAGAAATTGAAATGAATAATTGACTAATTAAAATATATATATATATATATATATATATATATACATATATCTATATTTACGCGTATATACACGGAACATGTGTACAGTATATACAGCGCTTATAGAGGCTGTTTTCTCTCTGCACCAAATTTCTCAAATTAGACAAATATTAATCTTGGTCACGTTGTTTACCATTCGAGTGTACGGATTGGCGGCCTCTAGATACCGAGCAATTTCCGCACTTACGTGTGTAATTAGGGAAGTTACGGTAATTAACTTGTGAATTATCAACAATAGGTGGCTACAGCAAATGAGTACTATGGGGCCCATCCACGACACTAGCTATCCCAAGGATCAAATTATGAATAACGGAGTTCATGTCGGAGCTACGCGAACAATTACTTCCTCTTGGCAGGCTCCTTGAAACCGACACTGGCCGCAAAAAGAGCGTCTGTGTCGTCGATGTCGCCCCTAAAATTCACTAGTTAAATTTTTTACTTATTACCTGACGGACCACATTGCAATTTACAAATTGTTACGGTGGAGTTTGCAAGGCGGATTCACTTGGAATGAATTTTCGTCATGAAACCAGTTTCGAGACATTAATTCTTGAACTTTGCAGAGAAATGCTTTGGCGTTCCAGTTACTTGCTTAATAAAACGTCGCTTTATGCATTCAATCACGAAAGTAACTGGAACGCCAATGCATTTCTCCGAAAAGTTTGGGAATTAATGTCTCGAAACTGGTGTCATGCCGAGAATTCGTTGCAAGTGGATCCGCCTTGCCCACTCCATGGCTATAATTTGTAACTTGCGCTGCGAGCCGTCAAGGAGAGCGGACGCGTTTCACGTCGGCTCCGCCGAATGGATGTCCTATCGCCAAACATTTGGTCTGCACCGCCCGAAACCAGTTGGACTGCATCCGTGAAGATACCAGGAACCCGTGAACAGCATTATTATCCAGGTGGGCCAATTTTTGGCAGTTCTACGGGACTTTATTCTTCGACCACGCGAACGCCGTAGACGCGGAGGCCGCGGACGCGGCACCAGACGCGGCCGCCATGGCTCTCGTACCGGGCGACGACCCAGACAGCATGTGAGAAATGGAGCTTTCGACCGCGGAGACGCCAGTTTTATTGCGATAGCAATTATATGGACACTCAAAAGCAGATTTCTGCCGTCGGCGTCACCGTCGCCGTGAGGTTCCGTATGACGTCAATAGAGATGAAATCGTCGCCGCGCGCCGCCGAACGCTGTATGTGCGAGTGAAAGGGCGCGAGGGAGGCGCGCTTTCACGGGGAGTGAACACACGGCGGAGAACAAACGCGCGTTCTGCGCTGTGCTCCCTTAAGGGCTGCAGAAGTAGGCGTCTCTTTCCTCCTCTACAATCACCATATATGTAGAGTAAACGTACCTTCTTCCGACGCGGGAAAGGCTGTGGGGGAGGGGGGGGGAGGGGCAGGGAAGGGAGGCGACGTTTAGCTGCAGCACCAAGTGCCTATTTATATCAGAGGCTCCGGCAACAGTCACCAACGCCGCACGCATTTTGAGCGAACGCGGGCAAAACGCCGGCGGCGTCGACAACAGTTCTGCGTGTTGCCGGTGCTGCTGCATGTCCAAGTTTATACAGCTGATAAAGCTGCTATCATTACTCCGTATAGCTCTCTTCAAATTTGCTATCGCAATTGATGCTTCGCCTTTCAGGTGAAACTGCGACAACCCTTTTGATAAAACTACGGAGTATACCATCCAGAAGAAATTAGAACAGTGGGAACGAGCAACCTCGAGACGCGCCAGTTGCGAACAACAAAGAAGCCCTAGCCACGGTGGTGGCAGTGACGGCGACGCCACCGCTTCGGCGCTGGGTAAGCAAGCTCAAAGTAAACGCTGGAAGCCACAAGTTATGCCCAGATTTGGAGCGGAAGAAGCTGTGATTATCATCAAGCCAAACGGAACTCTCAACCTCGCACAATTTAGGGGCAGCAACCAGATCGGGGAAGCCATGTACGCTGCCGCCAGCATTCCGCGGGCATCGCAGGCGCTCGCTATTTGGCCGGCATGGGACCAGAATATAATTATTATTGGCATCAAGAATGCCCAACTTATTCGTCAGGTCCTCGCGATCGGACAGCTCGAACTCGGAGGACAGGCCCGAGCTGTTCAAGCCTACCTCAAGACATCGGACAACACAAGCCGTGGTGTCATTCAAGTGGACCCTAAGGCCACCGAAGCGGATATTACTCAGGCCATTTACTCACCGGAGGCTCCAGTAGTAGGAGTCCGAAAATTAGGAAAGACCAACGTAGCAGCGATCACGTTCGAGGGCCGGAAGGTGCCTTTAAACGCTTATTACTGGGGAGAAGCTCTGCCGGTTCGCCTCTACCGCAAGACGACACCAGCCTGTCCACGCTGCGGCACGATTGGACATCGGCCCGACGTTTGCCCTAATCCGCAGACCGGCCGATGCCGGGCTTGTGGTGAGACAAATCTACAAGAGGACCACGAGTGTCAACCCAGTTGCCTCATTTGCGGGGGCCCTCATCTCACGGGGTCCATCCAGTGCAACCAAAAATATAGGAGAGGAGGTGCTGGAACTGGAGCCGGGCGGAAACCCGTCAATGGAAAAGCCAGTCAGCAACATCAATCCAAGAAATCTGTAACGAGCCAAGCCCCTGACTTGCAAGCTCGAACGCCGGGGGAGACCCCTTCGCCTCGACCGCATGGGAGAGCCTTCAGCGGGGGCCCTGGGGGAGGCGGTCGTCCAGCAGACAAGCATGATGGGCCCGAGCCAGACCCCAGACGCGGAAACAAAACGAGCAGCCACAAGGTGAGCTGGGCAGATGTGGTTGCCCGCCCTCCCCTCACGTTGGCTGATGAGAAACTTAGGGCTGAGAACGAAAGGCTCAGGCTAGAAATACAAAAACTTAGAAGACTGCAGCGAACGCTCCAGAGAACTGTATAGCATCGCAGGTACCTTCCGCGCAAGCGATGGAGGAGGACAACCCTCCTCCGCCGCCGTCAGGTAGTGCGACTAAGTTACCCTCAGGTACGTCAGAAATCGCGCGAGGAGCGTCGGGCGGCGGCGTAGCGTTGGCAGCTGTACCTTCGATAGCGGAGTGTACGGCGCACCGAGACGCGGACGCAATTACACAGAAATTCAGTGAATGGATGGAAAATATGGAAAAGCGAATGCAGGAGGAAATCGCAAAAATGGAATCGCGCATGCTACCAAGCCTACAGGCTAGCGTAGAAAGAATTGAAGAGACGCTAAGCAAAAAAATTGAGCAGAACTTACAAGGAATGGCAGAGCGAACAATACATACGATGCTGGAGCCACATCTGTCAAAACTCCAAGCTTATGAAATTAGGATTGACCGTAAGTTACAGGAGTTCGCTGAATGCTCGCGCACGAAAACACCCAGATTGACAGGCAAAATGGGTACCAGGCAGATTGCATGTGATGACACGCTTGACCTGAGTACAGAAAAACACGGACTAACCTCTTCCAGTCTGCAACATGGCTCGTCAAGCTAAACTGACAATATTACAGTGGAACTGTAGGAGTTTTAAACGTAAGCGGGAATCCTTGCAACAGTATGTGGACTCTCTAGACGAGAGGCCGGATGTAATCGCGTTACAAGACGTTAATGTGGAAGCTAAACTCAGGTCGTACACTACGCATCAAACTAACAATTCGACCTGCATACTTGTACATAAGAATAGTACGGCTTCAACAATAGACCTAGAGCTCAATGCTGACATAGAACATGTGTTTATTTGTATTCTTCCTAACACTCGTTCCAGTAAAGGAGCGTACATACTAAATATATACAGCCGGCTCAAACACAGGGCAGCAGTTTTTGACGAAATCTTTCAGAAAGCGGCACAGGCAGCAAAATCCGCGCCTCTCATTATAGTGGGGGATTTTAATGCGTACAGCTTTCTCTGGGGTTACAACAACGAGAACCTAAAAGGCAGAAAATTGGCAGCAGCAATATCGGATATGGATCTTACTATTCTGACGGACCCGCAGCATCCTACGAGAATAGGCAATAGCGTGTCAAGAGACACATGCCCTGATTTAACGCTAGTAAAGAATGTTAAAAATTGCGAATGGCAAAGTACGCACGAAGCCTTAGGCAGTGACCACTATATACTTCGTATCTGCCTAGACCACAACAAGCATCGCAAACACAGGGGACAAGCCCGGCTTGCGGATTGGTCACGCTTTCGAGAGTCCAAGGATCCTCAACTCAATTCGCCTATAGAAGAATATGAGAAGTGGGCTGAATCGCTGCTAGCTGCCAGGGAGAAAGTCACGAAAACGCTGCAGACTTCAGAGGATGTCCCGGCAGTTGGCAATCACCTGCTCCACCTTTGGGAGGCCAGGAGAGGCCTCACCAGAAGATGGAAGAAGCAAAAACTAAATCGCAAGCTTAAAATCAAAATCGCTGAAATCACACAACAAGCAGAGGAATACGCGTGGACCTTGGCCAAGAACAACTGGCTAACCAAGTGCGACTCACTGAGAGGCGGGCTTGGCGCCAAGTCCGCGTGGAACCTCCTGCGATGCCTGATCGAGCCCAGCAAGACGAGGGGAGAGCAAAAGCGGAACCTGAAGAGAGCACTCCACGGCTATGCAGGAACGGATGAGCAGCTGGTGACAGCCCTCGCGAGCAAATACCTCTGTACGACCAAAGATGACGAACCTGTGCTACATTATCAAGGCAAGGATAATCCGGAACTCGACAGAGACTTCGATGAAGAAGAAATACAGGCGGCGTTACTAAGCATGAGAAGAGGTACGGCGCCAGGACATGACAAAATCACAGTAGGCTTGCTTGCCAACATGAACAAGAAGATGCTAAGCCACCTGACGGTTTACATCAATGAGTGCTGGAGAACTGGCAAACTCCCCCTGGCGTGGAAATCGGCAGACGTCAGCTTTATCCCTAAGCCGGGCAAAGAGGTAAGCATTAACAACCTCCGTCCGATTTCGCTCACTTCATGTGCCGGCAAGCTGATGGAGAAAGCAGTGCATACCAGGCTTTCAGCGTATTTGGAGGAAAACGATTTGATGCCCCACACCATGTTTGGCTTTCGGGAGCGCCTATCCACGCAAGACGTACTGTTGCAGCTCAAGATGGAAGTTATTGACCCACCCAGCAAACGCAATAGTAGAGCCATCTTAGCCCTGGATCTCAAGGGTGCTTTCGATAATGTGAAGCACTCAAAAATACTGGACAACCTGCGGAAGACACAATGTGGAAGAAGGACTTTTGAATACGTCAGAGACTTTCTACAAGACATACTAACTCATGTAAGGATTGGAGATTTTAGGTCCGAACCAATCCCTATGGGCTCTAGGGGTACGCCACAAGGAGCAGTCCTCTCTCCTCTGCTCTTCAACATCGCCCTTATGAATTTGCCGGAACAACTCGATCGCATAGAGGGAATTCGGCACGCCCTCTATGCAGACGACATCACTATTTGGGTGACCAAGGGCAGTCTGGGGCAGATGGAAGAGGCGCTTCAAGAGGCTGCTTCGATGGTCCAAAGATATGCCGAGGAGTGCGGACTGCATTGCTCTCCGGAAAAATCGGCTCTTTTCATCATGCGCAGACGACAAGATGAAGCCCCGGTAGAAATTAGGGTTCACGACGCCGCAATCCCTGAAGTGGAGACATTGCGTATCCTGGGACTACTGCTTAGCAACAAGGGTGCCAACTCAGAAATGATTGCAAAGCTCCGTACGACATGCGAACAAGTAATACGTATGATCACTCGTATCACCAATAAGACGAGAGGGATGATGGAAAACGACACTCTTCGGTTGGTCCAAGCCTTTATACTCAGCCGAATCGTGTACGTGGCTCCGTACCTTCGGATGAGGAAGTGCGATTTAAATCATTTCGATGTCATCCTTAGAACAGCATATAAGAAGGCGCTGGGACTGTCGGTCAAAACATCTACGGAGCGCTTGCTGCAGTTGGGGGTGCACAACACAACAGATGAGCTAATTGAGGCCCACCTATTAAGTCAATATGCCAGATAGGCAGGAACAAAAACGGGGCGCAAGGTGCTGGAGGACTTGAAAATCAGCTGCCCTTACCACACAGCAGCAAGACAAGACATCCCGAAAGAGTGGAGGAGCAAGTTTGCGACACTGCCCCTGCCGAAAAACATGCACCCTGAATATCATCAAGCAAGGAGGAGGGCGAGAGCCAAGAAGATGGACGGGATCTATTCTAAAATAGAGGGAGCCTTCTTCGTGGATGCTGCGGGTCCTGTAGGAGGGGTCTCGACAATAGCCGTTGTGCATCAAGGGAAGACGGTCAGTGGACTTTCTGTTCGGCACGGGGAAATTGCAGAATTGGAAGAGGTGGTGATTGCTATGGCAGCTTCGCATGCTAATTCCGAATACATCATTACGGATTCGCAAACTGCATATAGAAATTACATGCGGGGCAGAATTGCGCCGCTAGCTTGCAGGATTCTGAAACAATCTGGGGTCTTCGCTTCGCGCAAAGAGCTGATTTGGGTGCCAGGTCATCAGGGAGTAGAGGGAAATGAGCGTGCACACGCCGCCGCCCGAGCTTTCCTCCCCCGGGGTCCCTCCTCCTCCCTCCCCGTAGAACCGGAACACCCATTGCCATTAGTAACTTATGCAGATGTATTACAGCACTTGCGCCTATCGCGACGAAAATACCCGGGCCCTGCCAAAGGATTAGATAAATCAGAAGAATGTCTTCTACGGAGATTACAAACCATGTCATTTAGCAATCCAGTAAAGCTACATGCTATCGAGCCACAATCCTTTTCAGCCGAATGTAAATTCTGCGGGCAGAAAGCAGATTTGTACCATATGGTATGGGCCTGTCAGGCTAATAGTGCCTTAGAAACCACACAACAGCCAACGTGGGAAGGATGGGAGGCAGCCCTGTCCAGCTGAACCCTCGAAAACCAGCAAGCCCTCGTGAAAAGAGCCAGGGCGGCGGCCTTAGCCAACGGAATCCCGGAATAAGGATCCGACCACCCTTCCCCTAACTCCCCTCTCCCTTTCCTGTCAATAAAATGTTTTCATCATCATCATCCCCCCGACGTGAAAGCGGCCATCCTGGCCGGCCGGCCGTCATGGTGTCCAGGCACGCCGCGTGAAGGGCTTCATGCGGGACACGTGGACAACCTCGGTATTGCGGCAACGGCGGTCTGCGGGGGCGTCAATAGGAGTGACGCGATAGTTGACAGGCGAAGTCTGTCCAAGGACTATGTACGGTCCGATGAACCGTGGCTGGAAATTTTCACATAAGCCAGGGGTGCGAACAGGAGTCAGGAGCAGGACCTCGTCACCAGGTCGAAAGATACAACGCGATGGCATTCGTCGTAAATATTTTTCCGGTCTTGTTGACTGGCCTCTGTGTTCAGGCGAGCACGCTGGTGACAGTGGTCGAGTCGGGAAACGTATTCTTCGCACGATGATAGAGATGAATTAGCCTGGGAGTTGAAGAATGAAACGTCCAGAAAGAAAGTAGGCGAGCGTCCATAAACGAGGTAAAATGGCGAGTAGCCAGTTCTGCGCTGCACGGCCGTGTTATAGACGAAAGTGACGAATGGTAAAAGAACATCCCAGTTTTTGTGGTCTGGTTGAATATAGGCGGCGATCATGTCTGCAAGGGTTCGATGAAACCCCTCGGTCAGGCCGTTAGTCTGGGGGTGATAGCTAGAAGCTGTCTTATGGGCAGTGCCGGAGGGTCGAAGAACTAAGTTTAGCAGTTGTGAAAGGAACGCCTTTCCACGGTCACTGAGCAGTACAAGAGGAGCACCATGGCGTAGAATAATGGCTTCAAGAAAGCAGTGAGCAACTTCAGAAGCAGATCGAGTAAGCACAGAAGCTGTCTCAGCGTAGCGCGTCAGATGGTCAACGGTAGTCACTATCCATCGAATGCCAGCAGTAGTGAGCGGAAGGGTCCCGTAAAGGTCGATCCCAACAACCTCGAGGGGGGCTGCGAGTCACGGAATCGGCTGTAATTTGCCGACAGGAGCGGATGTTGCGAGTTTGCGACGCTGGCAGGAAGAGCAGGAACCGACGTATCTGGCGACGCTAGCAGACAGGCCAGGCCAATAGAAACGGCTTCGAATGCGGTCGTAGGTTTTAAGGAACCCAAGGTGGCCAGCTGTAAAATCATCCTGAAAGGCGTTGAGGACACGAAGTCGGAGAGAGCGTGGTAGAACTGGCACCCAGCGTTGCCCGTCAGGATGGTAAATACGGCGATACAGCACGCCATCGTCCAGCTTAAATTGCGCGAGCTGGCGACGGAGGCGCGCGTTATGTGGACGAGAAGCCCCAGAGAGTTGATCTATGAAGCGTTGACAGTACGGGTCAGCAAGCTGATGAGAGGCGCGTGGCTGATCATCGTCGATAGGCAGTTGGTACATTGAGGCCAGGGAGGAAACCGTAGCAGTGTCGGTCGAACTGGTGACGTGCCAAGCGATTGCAGAGGCGTCGAGCGGGGCCGTAGGAAGCGGGCAGTGAGAAAGAGCGTCGGCGTCTTTGGTGTTTCTTTCCGGACTTGTAAATGATTTTGAAATCATACTTTTGGTGGCGCAAGATCCTGCGACCCAGGCGTCCAGACACGTTCTTGAGCGTGGAAAGTCAGCATAAGGCGTGGTGGTCCGTAACGATGGTGAAATGACAGCCGTGGAGATAAGGGCGAAACTTCTGTATCGGCCAAACAACAGCGAGGCACTCTGGCTCAGTGATCGTATAGTTCTTTTCGGAAGCGCTGAGTACACGGCTGGCGCATGCATTGCTCTCTCTCGCGAAGAGTTGTCGCGTTGCAGAAGAACAGCACCTACACCACGGCTGCTAGCGTCTGTGTGTAGGAGAGTCGGTGCGGCCTCATCAAAATGGCAAAGCACAGGTGCAGACGTGAGGGCGTCCTTCAAGCGTGCAAACGCTAATTCATATTCCTGGGACCACAAAAAGGGTACACCGGAAGCTAGTAGCTTGTGTAATGGAGCTGCGATGGAGGCAAAGTTCTGGATAAAGCGACGGAAATAAGAGGCGAGGCCAAGGAAACTGCGCAACTCTTTGGGTCTGTCAAGACGAGGAAAGCGAAGGACTGCAGCAGTCTTGTCAGGGTCCGGCTGAATGCCATACCTGCTCACGACATGACCCAGTATCTTAATGGCTTTGCTGGCGAAACGGCATTTCTTGGCTTTCAGCTGAAGACCAGCGCGGGCGAGGAACGTCAAAACTTCATCCAAACGTTGCTGGTGCTGATAAAATGTCGATGAAATAATGACAATGCCGTCCAGATAACACAGGCAGGTCTTCCATTTCAGGCCACGCAGTACGGTGTCAATCGTGCGCTCAAACGTCGCAGGCGCGTTGCAGAGCCCGAAAGGCATTACGTTGAACTCGTACAGTCCATCGGGGGTTGCGAACGCCGTTTTTCCTTTATCGTCTTCGTGCATTGGGATTTGCCAATAGCTGGAACGCAGATCCAGGCTGCAAAAGTATTCCGCACCTTGAAGGGAATCAAGAGCGTTGTCAATGCGCGGCATAGGGTAGACGCATTTTCGAGTTATCTTGCTGAGCGCCCGGTAATCGACGCAAAAGCGCACGGAGCCATCTTTTTTGCGGACCAAGACAACAGGAGACGACCAAGAACTAGCCGAGGAGTGAATTACCTTGCGTTCCAGCATGTCGGCCACGTTGTCTTCGATGATTTTCCGCTCGGCTAGAGACACACGGTATGGGCGGCGCAGCACAATAGATGTTTTATCTGTCAGAATGCAATGCTCTGCAACGTTGCTTGGCCCAACGTTGACGAATAGACGTCGAAAGAATTAGCGTGCTTTTTCAACAAAGCCAGCAGCTGTTGTGTCTGCGTGGGTTTCAAGTCAGTGCTGATGACTGCTGTAAGGGCGGCGGCCGAAGAAGAATCACCAGAAGATGGGTCCCCAGAAGAGACTGGTGTAAGTGGCAAGACGCAGACAGGCTCCAGATCGGTGACGCATGCAACGGTTGTGCCTTGCAGAAGTAGGATTTTTTCTGGTGTTGCGTTCGTGGCAGTGACCAGTGCATATCCATTGTGGAATCCAACAACTCCTGATGTAAATGCTATGCTTTTACTAAGGCAACGGGAAGAATGGAACACCAAGACGTGGTCAATGTCATTGTATAGGAGAGTAACAAGTTGGTTTTGTCCTGCGAGTAGTTCCGTATCTTCCGCAGCGGTCAGGTTTCTTCGCCAAGCAAGTGTTTGGTGTCGGTAAGGTGTACTACACGCTGCCCACAACAAATAGCAGCAGATGCAGAAGATAGCAAATCTCATCCCAAAATCAGCTGGTGAGAGCACGGGTATAGCACAGCAAACTGTATGTGATGGAGAATGTCATCAATAAGTACACGCGCAGTACAGAAGGCAGAAGGTCGAATAGTGTTCCCTTCGGCTGCAACCAGCGTGGGACCATCGTAAGGCGTCATAACTTTCTTTAGACGGGAACACAAATGAGCATTCATAACCGACAAAGCCGCACCAGTATCCACTAAAGCATCCACGGGCACCCCTTCAACGTACACACGAATCATATTGGTTGGGCGCGCTGGAGGAATTTCAGTCTTGTGTGTGTATGCAGTTTTTTCTCCGGAAAGTGCATCGCTTAGTTTTTCGGCCGAACAGTAGAACGGTAAAAGTAAGTGACGCAGGTTGAAGTGCTGACGATGAGGCGGCGGAAGCGCGATGCGGAACGGCGTCTGGCTGAACGCGCCTCGTGCTTCAGGTGATGCAGGCGGAGATGGAGAGCGCTGCGAAGGTGAATAGTAACGCCGCCCTTGGTAAGAGGTCCCACTGTAAAAATCTTGCCCACACATATCGTAGCCCCGACGCTCGTCTTGCTGGCGCTGGCGGCAAAAGCGTGATATGTGGCCGCGATAGCCACAATAATAGCACGTAGGACGAGACGGACGCCAAGGGGGGTAGTAGGGGGTGTTCGGTGTACCGTGTGACAGGGAGGTCAGATGGGCCGATGAAGGCTCTGGCGGTGACGACGGGAAGTGAACCGTGGGCGCAGTAGCAACCACCGCGTAAGTTGGTAGCGGCAACTGAGAAGTGACGTGGCCGAAAGGCTTGGCAGCAACTTTCGCGTGTGTCGGTAGTGCGGTAGTCGGGAATGCGTGAGGGACAGGAGCTTGTACTGGCACAGCGAAGGTCAAGGACGCCAGTTCTTCCCTGATAACGTCACGCAATGACGCACCAAAAGGTTGGCTGGGACACATCGAAGGTGAGGGTAAACCCATCGATTGCAACTCTTCGCGTATCAGCGTGCGATCAGTGTACGTACCTCCCCCATCACGTTGATGGAAAAAAATGAAGGTTATTATTATTATTATTATTATTATTATTATTATTATTATTATTATTATTATTATTATTATATAGATCGTGGTCCCCCGTAGAATGGGCATTGTGAATGTCGGGCTGTGGGCGGACAGACTCGAGCTCATCGAGGCGCTGACAAGTGGTGACGACGTCAGCGACGGTAGCGGGATTCTTAGTGGCTAGGGCATTGAAGGCAAGAGTTCCAATGCCTTTGAGAGTGTGGCGTACCCTGTCCGACCCCGACATTGAAGAATTAACACGCCGGCAGAATGCAAGGACGTCCTCAATGTAGGAGGTGTACGACTCGCCCAGGTGTTGTTTGCGAGCATCGAGACTTTTCTTGGCGAGAGTGGACTGAACGGCCGGTGTGCCGAACACTTCACGAAGCTGGTGCTTGAAGAGAGTCCAGCCGGTCAAGTCGGGCTCGTGGTTAAAGAACCACGTCTTCGCCACACCAGACAAATAGAAGGAGACATGGCGGAGTTTATGAAAATCATCCCAGTGATTGGCGGAACTGACTCGCTCATAATCGTCCAGCCAGCCGGCCTTCGACATCCTCTCCGCAAAGACCAGCGAAGAGATGGGGGTCACTCTGAGGGCTGTTGATGATAAAGGAAGGAGGCACTTGCGATGTTGGAATGGTGGCAATAGGGGCGCCAGGCTGCACGTTCTGCGCGGCATGTTAGCTGAAGGTGGGTGCAAGCGGCGACCTGAACGAAGCTCCAGGAGGCAGACCGGACGGCCACAGGACGTAGGACCAAAGAGCACACTGCACCACTTGTGACGTCTCGGTTGGGACAACGTTTATTAGACCCGGGAGCTCGTCAACGAACAAGCGCAACACATAGGCGATGATGATGATCACATATACAGGAGAAGAGGAGGAAGGTCAAATTGTGAGGATGATGATGATAACATACAGATGAGGAAGATGTGCGTAATAAACGCCCAGAGAAGATACAATTCGTAGTTTGAAATATGCGTCGTAAAGTAATAATTAAAAGGGTAATTAACGTCACTATATTAATTCAATTAGGCATTGCGATTTCTTGTAGAAGTAATTAATGGTCGTCTCATCGAGTGATTTTTATCAAGGTTCTATCCGGCAAAGGCAACGTTTAAATGTTTGATGCAGCTAAAACAACTCCCTGTATATACTCGGCCCAAAATAGGAGTAATTACAATTAAATATAAATTTATAAATATATATAAATTTACATAAATTCATAAATATCAATAAATATAAATGTACGACAGATCCAGTTGTCTTGTGGGAACCGTCAGACCCGCCACGTCGTGACGGTCAGACTGTTTTTGAAGCAAAGCTTGACCAGCGCGAAGAAAACGAGACGAAAGACGAGGAATACGAAGAAACACAGACGAGCGCTGTCTCTTTTCTTCACGCTGGTTAACGTTTGCTGCAAGATCATGAACCAGCTAACTCGCACCAGAGTCCTGTTCAGACTGTTTTCCCTTTACCTTATTAGGATCTGAGAGACTTTGGTTTAAGTGTTAGTGTGTTGTGTGTGAATGGGTATAGGATGTAGATTTCGCATGTGTTTACATGTTTAATGTTTGCAGTATTTCTTTGCCATGTTTTTCTTACTCAATTTTGTGTTAAATGTTTTTTCTATCATATGCAGGTTGTCTCCTGTCGTTTCTGGAGCGCCTAAATTTGTTAAAATTGGTGAGCGTGCTAGGATTTACTTCCAGCCCTGTCAAGGATTTTGGTAGTCTAGAGATGGACTGGGATAAAATTATAGCATTGATTCGTAAGCTCAAGCTGAACAAGTAAGAGGGTCTCCAACTAATAGACCAGCAAAGGAGACGCGTTCACGATGGCAGAGTATCCGGACGCGAGGCAATTCGCAAAGCTAATAAAACTAATCAAGTTACATGAATGAAATTTGCCTCCTAAATGGAAATTCCTTGAACTCTTCTTTGTCCAAAATTTACCTTCCTTGAGCATGTAGTTGCCGGGCTGTTTACAACAGAAGATTGCGATATTTGGTAATTTTCAAAATCAAATTATCCAAAAAGTAAAAATTCAAAACTATTTGGCTACGTCTAGGAACTAGATATAATTACGTCCTAAAGCTACAGAGCAAGCCGCAATGCAGTACGTGCGGTAGTTTCTTCTAAATATGGTCACAACTGAGACACAGTTCGCAAAAGCCATGTATCTCATGCTTGTTCTTGAACATTTATTTCTAAATCACATCAATGAATTTCTTCATATTATATATAGTTGGAATCTACAAGAATTAAGCATTTTATGGTTTATACGACAACTTCATATCCTAAGTAGAAGAGCCGCCACGGTCAGTGGCGTTGCCAGAAATTTTATTCGGGGAAGGGGGGGGGGGGGCGGCTCAAGTTGCAGCGCGGCCTCCTCCTTATAGCAGTTGTCGAGGGGTCAAATACATGAATAATAACTGCATTGTCATTGCCAATGCCATTGTATTTTAGATGCTGCACATGAATTCTTGAACGCCACGCACTGTCAAGACAAGTAAAATATGTACTTTTTCATAAAAGAATATATGTCCCAAAAATTGTGGAAGAAATAACTAATATCAGTGCTTCCGCTTTTTTTGTCTATTTAATAAGTAAAGAAAATATCACGCGAACTTTACAACTATATCAGTTCGAAACCAGCAAAGCAGTGCATGCAGCTGATATGAAAAACGTTAAGGCCATAAAATGAACAAGTTGAGGACAAATATTTTGATGAATCTTTGTCATTTAACAACCTTATTTTACATAAGCAACGGCCAGGGAAAAACCTCAATGACGCTGTCCTTCGTTGAAATGAATTGCGCAGGAGCAGCTGTTACCGGTCGTATATTGTGAGTAATTGCACTAAAATTATAGTCGCCACAGTGAGTACATATAAAAAGCAGAAGTTCCGCAAAATATACATTATAAATGCGAAGATAGAATGGAATATACAAATGCGAAGATAAATGGCAAGAAAGTGTCGCAGGAAACCAAGATCACTGTTTGTATACACAAAAAACTGGTAACAAGATATTTAAATATACGTATAAGTCTGCAATAAATCTACGTATCTAAGGAAACGTCACTATATAATGCGTCAAACAAGACAAATAAACATGTTCTGCAGTCACAAATAGTAAACTTCACGCATACGAGTATAAAGACAGACGATTCAGGCAAGAACAAAACTATGATCGCAGAAATCGTGATATGCATTGGGCCATGCTGCGGTCGTGACAGCACCATGTGGCTAGAATGATAGAAAAAGAATGCAGAAATCAATACTAAAATGCGCATTTTAACTGCCTGCACAGCGGCAAAAATTATTCTGCACCCAAAATTAAAGAAGGGTATTGCTTCGCTTCAAAAAAGAAGTAAAAGCATGTAGATAAAAAGGAAAGACAAGGACAATTGAAAGCCACAGATGATGCGGCAAGTTGATTTACCCAACATCCAAGTGCGTTTTTTGGGAAACACCGCGTGGGCCGGGCTTTCAATGAGCAAGGTCGGTCAAAATTGGTTATTGATGTCCTCGTAATTTTTGTATTCGCATGATAATTTTGATCATGGTACTAACTGCTACAATAAACGGTGAAAATTTCTGTAGCTTGAAAAGCTAATGAACAGTCATACGTTTTCATAATAACGAGCTTATATAGGAACGTTAAGGAACAGATATTTTTACATGCATTGATTTTTGCTGCTTCGCTATCTAAACAATAAACTTCACTCGGCGGTGAAGTTTAGCGAAGCGTTCAATAACTTCGGACACGTTGATGGCGACGTCTCTGTGGGCGTATAGAAGCGCCAGCATAACGATGCGTTCCTCAGACAATGTAGAGCGCAAGTAGTTTTTTAGTAATCTCATGTTTGAAAATCTCTCTGCGCTGGCAGTGGCACTGGAAGGGTGACTAGAATCTGCAGTAGTTTGTACACATGTTCATATAACCTGCAGTCTGAATGGCAGAGGGCATCTATTCCTGTGCTAAAACCTAAAAAACACTTCTTCGATATTGTTGACATCCTGGTTTAGGTACCTTGCACAAACAGTAAGCTGTTCGATTCCAGCAATATCAGTCATTTCGTCAGCAAGTACGGCGAACCAGCCTGCTTTTGCAACTAGGCTTCCTTTGATAATTTCACCACAAATTTCTATAATTTGTTTTTGTGCATCTGGTTTAAATATGAGGCATTACTGAGGTAACTTTCCAAATGGTTCTTGAGATATGTATCTCCACAATCAGCTTGCATGCGAAGAAGCGCTCTGGAAATACCAGTATTTTCAGCGGGGGCTTTTCTTAAATCCATAGGACCAGTGTCCCTATCGCCACGGAGAGCCAGACCTTACCGCCCGCAAAAAAGAACTGTCTCAAATTTAATAGGCCGTTAACTTTCTTCTGTTTTCTCTTATTTTCCTTTGCCTGCCCTGGTCCAGCTGATCTATCACATTGCGCGCGTTTCCTGAAAATGTTGGGAGAAAATTATCAGCTGACAGTTACGGTGATATTTAATATTTTCGTGTGTGTCGAACATTGCGAGCGCGTGCTTCCATTTCTGGAGTGGCTTGAACACGAGGGCTCCAGTGCGCGCATGTTGGGCTAAGTTTACAAGAACATTAAACCCATGAAGTTCCACAATGGAAAATCTTTCGAAGCACGCCTTTGAAAATGTCAGTGCACCTTTCGCGTCATAAGTTTATCAGAACTTTATACCCATCAAGTTTCGGAATTGAAATCCATGCGCTCCGTAGATTCCGGGGCCGCTGCGGGATGCCGTGACGCGCCCGCTCGCTATGGCTGCAGCGCATCGGACTTTCGGTATCCAAACTAATCCAAACGGCGGCCGCATCTACGCGTTTGCGGCCGTCGCTTCACGTCAAAGGTTTGCCACAATAGAGTTTAGCCTGTCCGGTATTCAGGTAAAAGCAAGTGCTAGTGTACTGGCCGCTTTACCATGTTTTACGTGACGAACGGAGGCGCAAAAGTGAACTGCTTGCACGGTGCAGTCACCTGGAGGCACAAAGCTGAACCACACACACCTAATATAGCAGTAACCAAGTTTTTTATACTTTGCTGCGGGCGCAAAGTTTTGGCAGGAGCGTAATCTTGAACACGTTGTCATGTTTAAAATGTGTTACACTTGGTTACAGGAATATTAGCTCTGTATTTGGCTGGTTAAGCTCTGCGCCACCAGATGGCTGGACCGCGTATGCCGATCAGGCCGCTCACGTACGTCTACGAAGCTCCTTCATCACCACCGTAAACGGTGCTTCATCACAGCAGTATTTAGTTTACACTAGAGTATACTAGACAATGGTCGAGTGGGCCGAACGGCGCTCTGCCGCTGAGACGCCGCGAGTGGAAAAATAGTGCGAGGGCGCTGCGAGCGAGCTGGATTGGGGCGGAGACGCGCATCGCGCCATATTCAACGTACACTGGTGAGCATTCTTAGGGTGAACATCTCATTAGGATTCAAATTGGTATAACTTCAACATACCTTCTACTTCAGCAGGCAAATGTGCCAAATACGACGCCTAATGATAATGCCGATGAAACAAATAATAGTTTTCTCTATTTTGTGCTAAACATGAACTCGTGAATACTAATGAGGTGTTCACCCTAACAGTGCTCATCACTGTACTTTCGCTGTGGGCACCGAGGCCGATTGCGCATAGTACACTCTTAAAATAGTACTTATTTCAACTGCAAATTTATTTTTACACCATTTCGCCAAACATATATATGAGGCATGGATTATATAACGCGACGTCTTCAATCTTGCAGTCGTTGTCAAGCACGTCGTCTGCTAGCCAGCGCGCGTTCGCTACGCGGACGCTGGCGGACGCCCAGTTTTTCTCGCAGAACCGCCGGGCAGTACATTTTTTTTAATGCCTTAGTTGCTTTGGTGCGCCCATGACTCTTGGCGGCCGGTACCAAATGTAGTTTTATCCAGGTGAACTGCTCTTTTTACCACTCTCCTCTAAAGTAGCTGGTATCTCTGCACCATGAAGACTACGTAAGAAAATGTTATTATTGATATCGTGTCATTTTACGCGCGCTTCTTGTTGGTGTATATTGATCAGGGACAATGATCAAAGAAAACAATATTAGCTAGAAATAAACCAGATTTATTAACTGCGTGGCGCAAAGAATGACCAATGTATTTCTAGGTAATTAAATAAAAGGGTACATAGACATATATATTCACGATATACATGTAATGGAAAAAATAACAAATATTCTAAATGCAATAAATGAAGTGAGAACTCCCGACCGGAATAAGCGCACGTGTTTGCAGTAACAAACACACTTATCAGTGAATACTGTAAATAAAACTCCCATTCGCAGAAATAATAGTCACAGCAGGCAAAACCATCAGATATATATATATATATATATATATATATATATATATATATATATATACGTGTGTGTGTGTGTGTGTGTTTGTGTGTGTTTGCGTGCGTGCCAGTGTTCTTGATATACTGCACGACCCCACATAGTCGTTTCCGTTCGAATGTAACGCATAACAGCACTATTGAAGTCTCAAAGTTGAGTGACCGATACAAGTTATTCGATGCATGTTATTCCGAATGATCGTGCTGCCGGACAGTCGTGGCCGTTGCGCAGATGCGCAGTTCCTGAGAGAATTAACGGACGGGTGTTAATCAGTCCTGCTTAACAAGTTCCTAGCTCTCTTTCAATATAAACGCCCCGTTTTGGGGCAGCCTGTAAATCTGCTAACTTGATTCAGACGAGGATTTTTGACAGTCTAACCATGTTTGGTGAGACTGTTCTGATCTGCACATATCTCTACGTGTATGTGAGACATGCCGTTCCTTTAATTGTTTCATTATGGTCGTTATGATAGTGCACCGCATAATTGAAAGCAGCCGTTTATAATATACACGCTGCTGAGTTGAGTGGTCATACATTTGGGAACGGCATTACATTTATGTATGAAATATAGGATAAGCGTAACATGCTTTTCTCGGAAATCAGACTCGAGAATAATTAATTTTGTTTACACCCCTAAAAAAAAAGCCGAAGAACGCAGCCACCTGCTTTATTATTTTTTTTTATTTAAACAAATTTTACGGTTTTACGTGGCAAAACCGATATCATTGTGAGGCACCCTGTTTAGGTTTCACCACCTGGGGTTCCTAACGTGCTCCTAAATAGAAGTACACGAGTCTTTTCCCATTTAGTTTCCATCGAATTCCGCGACCAGGATTGAACCCGCGAGCTCCAGTTTAGCAGTGCAACGCCCTATCCACTATATAGCCACTAATTAGGCTACTGCGCAGGCTTTTTTTCCCGTTTTTTTCTTTTTTGAAGTATCGACTGAAAAAAAAATTCCCCGTACGGCTAACGGCCTAAGATTAGCATATATAGAATATGGCTTACTAAAAACGTCTTCGGCGCTCGAGGTCCGACTGCAATAAATGACCCCGTACCAATTACTCCGAATTCTTTTACGCGAGAAAGGAGGAAACTTGAATGGAATGTTGCGCTGCAGTTTACTCTTTTTTTTTAATCTATAACAATGCTTCCCGTAAATCTGAGCACAAGGCGCCGGATGGGGCAGATATGCTTTACATGTTTGAAGCAGCAAGCAGGAAGGTTACATATGTTTCTTCGTCTGCGTTTCGCAAGACCTACTGATAGAAAACTATATGCGCTAGAATATACACGAGAGACACATGCTGCTTGAAGAACGAGAAAAATATTTCTTCTCCAAAGGGAACCGTACAGTACCGTAGTAGAATGAAAGACGACACTGCGGCCGCAATGCACGCGCAATCACCGAGCGTAACTAAAAATAAAATGAAATAAAGAAAAGAATTTATTCTTAAGGCATAAATACATGTCATATGCAAGTATGTACCCCATTTGAGCGGTCTGAACGCAAATACCAGCACGCGAAGTAGTACGAATGACCCTGCCGAGCAGTATCGCCAGGAGTTTCCAACGGCGCGACCCTAATGCGGCCCAATTCACTTCGACCGCAGCGCCGCCACAGTATTTTCCACGTCGGGCGCCTCACTGCAAAGCATGCGCCGCCCCAGCCGCTCGTCCCACTCGACCGTATTCTAGTACACTCTAGTTTACGCCTCTGGCTATCCGTCAAAACACCCAGCCCGCCTGTGGTTACCGGAATACCGGACACGCTCGGCGCTGCGACAGAACGCTCGCAACGCACGCTGCTTGATCGCTCTCGCTGGGGATCGACGGCTGGGCGGCTACCGAAGAGGTTGGAGTGTCTTCGCGCGCTCGCTCCAAGACAAGCAGAAATAGGCGACAACACCAGTGAAGGCGGAGCTTAGCCCCGATCACTCGGCGAACGAGTTGAGGAAGAAATGCATGGCTAGGGAGAAGGGTGACTTGTAATCTTCCGTAGCCCTCCTAGTGTGAGATACTTCACTTAAATTGTGGCGCGAATGTTATACTATAGCTGTACCCTACGCGTCTACAAAATTTGTCCGAACCATTTCAGGGACCCTTTAACATAGAAACAGACTGTTCGGATTATTCACGCTACCTAAGCATAATTTTAACTTCAAACATTATGTTGCTGGGACACAAATCAGCCTGCGGGGCCACTTTTATTGACGCAACCTATATCGACACGTCGGGCAAAATTATCAGACGCATCTGGTGACAGAAAGTCAACACTATTTGACTAAAAAGCTAGCTGATATACCACAAGCGGTTGCACTTGACAGATATCTATAGGGCACTAGTGCTTTTTCTCAGAATCCGTCTGAGACAGCTGCGAACCGATGGGTCTGAAGAGGCGACATAAAAGTAAAAGATTCGAGCATTACGCGTTATGTGCATTGGGTCCGCACCTTACGCAAACACTCACCGCCGGAGCTAAAATAAAAAACGCCGTGCAACATAAAAGGCAAGTTAGGCAAGTGGAAATCCCAAATGCGTTGTTTTCAAATCAGTCGTCGCCATACGTGTTCGAACTTTGGCAAAACTGTGGGTAAGGCTTGACATGGCACCTGCATATCGTAGTGCAGTGATCACTGCAGTGATCGTGGGCTTGGAACACTGGCTGTGGTACCCGAGAATCATACCTTAGGTCTATAGATTGTACGTATTGAAAATGGTGTTCGAACACATTGCAAAATCTTTAATGAACTCAGGTCATAGAATAAGCGAATCAAAACAACGCCAAAATTAGGTAAGTGCGTTGTATTAATGAACCGTCATCAACTAATTCCCCTGGGGACAATAAAAAGAGACGCCCTTTTTAACTCGCATCTGTGTTACTGCATGCTAGAATGGGGTAAAACTACCGCAGATAATCTGTGCAAAGTGACCATTGTAGAACAAAAGGTGATTTGTTTAACTTCAAATGCTTGATTTCCAGGACACACCGCTCCTCTTTATATATATATATATATATATATATATATATATATATAAAACTTAACATCGCTAAATTGTATAATTGTATAACTTGTATAATTACAACTTACTGTGATCTTATAAGAAGACAATACTGGGCAGATGGCAGACACTCTCAATTTGATGCGTTTTGAGCGAAACGCAATTTTCTACTGTTTCCGATACCAACCACCTTGGCATGTTCCGTGCTCAGGCACGGCATACAGAGCGCACCGCATCCAACATATATTGGTAATGACTTTAATCTACTATGATTCTATGCACATGTTTCAGTCTTAAAAAAAGAAGGTAATAGCATTATTCTTGCGAAAATTGAGACAATCCTTCTCGTATATTAGTGTTTTGGCGAGCTTTGTGTTTTCTTAAGTGTTCTGATGTACCAATGTTTTTACTGCGTTGCTGCAGTCAACCGTACACCACACATTTTGCAATAAATGCGACATGTGTCGAAGTCATCGCATCACTACCCGCCGTAGTGGCGGGCGGGGGGGGGGGGGGGGGATGTTGCGCGGCTAAGGCCGCAGTTGTGGGATCTAATTCCGGCCGCGGCCGCCGCATTTAGATGCAGGCGAAATGCAAACACAGCCGTGTGCCGTGTATTGCGTGCGTGTTAGAAGCCCCCAGGTGGTTAAATTTATTTCGGAGCCCACCTCTATATAGCGTGCCTCATAATCAGATTGTAATTTGGGCACGTAAAACCCGAGAATTTATTTAATCTTATCACTGGCAGACATGTGGCGGCGGTGCATCCAACCTGATACAAATCTTTGAGTGTGGAATTATTCTTCTATGTGACATCATTGCAATGCTTATTTTTGCCGTTGATGATGTTTCATGGTAAATAATATTGGGCATTCTAACCTCTTATCACCGCTCATGGGCAGCTGGGGGTAAAAAGCTGCAATTAGGCAGCTTTTCCCCCGGTCCATTTTTCTTACTGTAAATATTTTAGTGAAAATAAAGTGATTGTTTGATTGATTGATTGTGGGCTGATCCCGTGCCAGAAACTGGCGAGCGCGAACATGCCCTCTTTCGTCCTGTGACGCACATGCCATCTGTCTCAATGAGCTAGTTTGGCGTCGGCACGAGATGGGCACGCAACAAAATTATGCAGATGCCACGCACTGTGGCAATGGACGTAATCGAGGCTTTCCGTCTTTTTCTCTGAAACTGGCACAGCCGCCACTAAGCTTTGGTTTTCTAACATAAACCACGGCGCCCAACTTTACTGCCATTGCGTATTCGCGGATTGCTAAGACCACTGTCTCAATTGCAACTTGCATGCACCACTGGTCTATTTGTGTATTTATTTATTCATCTGCTCATTTATATTTTATTCCGTAGTGTTTAGACCCAACCAAGGACGAAAAAAAGGATCAGGACAGGAAAGAGCGTCACTTGCAGCTAGTTTATTGAAAGCAGACAAGGGTCAAATTTATAGAAGGTGGCCCTATGCGCACGTACATTTGCGCACACAACTCAAAGTTTGCCTCATTACCCAATAATATAGTGCAGAAACTGGCGTTCAGTGCTGCGTAAAGCCACAGACGTATCGCTGACACAGATGTCCCGTTACATAGCATAACATCTCTGTTTCATAGCATAACACCTATTCAGCCTCTGCTTCATATATAGACGGCACCTCCAGACTGACCCACCTGCAGGAAATTGGCAGTCGCCTTTTCCTGTCCCCCTCTTCAATCTATTGTCTTTCTCTCTCACTTTTCCATCTTTCCTGTCTTCTAGTCACTTCTTCACACTTCCGAATTTCTGGGCGGCCTGGTGTACTTATTCTACCTTGGGTATTTTATATTAGGTTAGAGCGGCGATGCATGGCTGGCGTCTACAGGTATGCCATAATTGTAGCGTCCCCTTGTTGGGCTCGGTGGTGGGTGGCTGCCATCGCCGACGAATTTTCCATTTTTTATAAGGTATATGCTTTTCCTCCGCTACCTGATCGCTCCCTGAAGAGGGGGCGCACCGATGAAAGTTTCAACTTCTTTATGAAACCAAAAGAAATCTTCCCCAAATACCACGTGATACATAGTCAACATGAAACAACTGTCCCAGTACGATTATTTGCGGATGATTGTGTATTATACAATAGGATAACATCACTAGACGATCAACTGGAACTGCAGGCTAGCTTACAAAAAATTGCGGAATGGCGTGACCAATGGCAGATGATACTAAACCAAGAAAAATCTGTTTCCATGTCCATAACAAGAAAAAGAGTCACCCATGCTAACAGCTATAAAATCCGCGACATTGAACTAAAAAAGGTAACTCAACATAAATACTTAGGTGTACTAATTACTGAAGACCTCAGGTGGAACGCACATATAGACATGGTAAGCAAAAAAGCCAGCAGAGCTCTATGGAGTCTCAGACGTAACCTACGTAGTGGTACACCTGAAACAAAAAACTTGGCATATAAGACCTTAATCAGACCCATTATAGAATATGCAAAAATAGTGTGGGACCCCTATACGGCTATAAATCGTCACAAACTAGATCGAGTCCAGCGCCTAGCAGCTAGATTTATATTTAACAAATATCGTTATTGTCACTCTCCTAGTGAATTGTGCCGGAACGCAAATCTTCCTGCCCTAGAAATTAGAACACAGTGTACAGATTAAAATTCCTGTTCCTCATCATTCACAATAAACTTAAAATTAACGGCTCCGACTTTTTCAAATTATCGCCCAACACACGCTTCCGACATAGACACAGCATGTATACTGAACCCCCATTAACACGAAATGACACCTTTAAATATAGTTTTTTTCCTAGAACAATTAAGGAGTGGAACATGCTGCCCGATTCACTGGTTTCTTCCTCTTCCATAGATGCATTGTTAAACGAGCTGCATGTTCTTGTTTATTCGGGTGAATAAGTTTCAGATTGTGTTCGGCATATTAGTACCGTAAATATATGTGTGTCTTTACTGTTATTATTATTGTTGTTGTTGTCTTTATTGTTGCGCGTGTAATTATTTATTGTATTGCAAATACTAGTTGTTTTTCCATTCCTGTAATGACCCTTCGGGGGTTAACAGTATTAATAAACAAACAAACAAACAAACAAACAAACAGTCCGTACTATATCTCCATTTGTTGTTGGAAAATATCTGACAGAAACGATAGGCTCAGGTTACAAAGTGACTAAGATGGGAAGCGGCGACTTTCTTCTGGAAGTGCGTGACAAGCTTCAATACAACAAACTGTCAAAACTTGTTCCGTTTGGTGACATCCCTGTATCTGTGGGCCCCCACAGATCAATGAACACTGTCCGTAGTGTCATTTCTGATGACGACCACCTTGAACTCAGTGAAAGCGAGCTGTTGGAGGGATGGCAAGACCAGAACGTGGTAAAAGTGCAACAAATTAAGTTAAGGCGCGATGAAAAGGAAATTTCAACCAAGCGTGTAATAATTACCCTTGGAACCAGTGAACTCCCTCATTCAATAGAGGCCGTATAATGTAAACTACGCGTACGACCATACATTCCCAATCCGTGCGATGCTTCCAGTGTGAGCGTTTTGGGCATGGGTCTCAAAGCTGCCGAGGGCGCACTACTTGTGCAAAATGTGCATCCAAAGAACATGCCTCAGACATCTGCACCTCCACAAGCCATTGTGCTAACTGTGACGGAGACCACCCCACCTATTCGCGATCGTGACGTCATGGAAGAAAGAAAAATTATAGAACTCAAAGTCAACCTAAACATTTCCTTTCCAGAGGCACGCAAGTGCTTTTCTGCCCACAATCAGTGTAGTCCTTCCTACACCGATGTGGCGCGCCGGGGGGCAGCGTCACATCCTGTAGCGGCCGCCCGAGTCACACAGAGTGTGACGGTGGTTACGCCATCACCCCCCCCCCCCCCCCCCCTCTGGCAGGAGCAGCCAGTGCTGTTCCGCCACCTACCACGCAGGGCCAGCAGACCAGGGCCACTGCTCGTGCAGACCGATCCTCAAAACCCCCGAGTGTGCCCGCTCAGCGGGCGTCATCCAACGCCTGCGACGAGACGATGGATACAAGCAGCCCTACTCCGGCGTCCCAGGCTCCGAAGGAAGGGCGTAGCTCCGTGGAGCGCGCCGGGAGAAAAGAAAAATCCGGTATCACGGGGCTTGAAAAGGTCTCGTGAGATAATTTATCTCTCTTGGCATACAGCACAAAACACTTCCAATATGGCTACGCAGATAATACAATGGAATGTGAGAGGCTTATTTTACAATATTGATGATATTAAGAGAGAGAGAATAAAACATTTATTATGGAAAATTAATAGCCGTTTTGTGGTCGGACCTCCTAGTCCGGAAGACCATTGGCTTTTGCCGCCGTCCGGGCTCGGTTGACCAGGGCTTGTTGCTGTTCTGGGTCCGAGCTGGACAGGGTCGCCTCCCACTCGACTGTCGTCGGATTATGTTTGGCAGATATTTGCGGATTCTGTTGGCACGCCCAGACCATGTGGTATAACGTGGCCGTCTGGGTACAGAATTTGCATTGCGGATTGTATGTCATGGAATCTATCTTTGATAATACATAAGGATTTGGAAAGGACAATGTTTGTAAGCGTCTCCATGCTACCTGCGTTGCCTTATCTAATTTGGGATCAGGCGGGGGTAAAGTGCGTCTACTCAGCCGGAGGTGTTGTAGGATGTCAGAATATGAAAGAAGGGGCTGAGGATCGTCCTGGTCAGCGAGAAGTTGTGCTGTGGAGGAATCGGCGGAGCCCCGGTGTAGAAGTTCTCGGGCGGAGGCATGAGCAATCTCATTGCCTCGAACTCCCGCGTGCCCTGGTACCCACAGCAGCTGTTTCCACTGACCCTCTTGACGATTGGCCGCAGCCTGTTGCAGTATTGAGTGTGCGAGGTGGCCGACTTGACCTCTTGCGAAATTGCGATACGCCGCCTGGGAATCCGTGAGAACAAAGGTGGCTCTTGGATTACGCATGGCTAAGGCTATTCCGGCCTCTTCCATGGCTGTGATGTCCATTCCGGTGGCCGAGATGCAGTCTACCACCTGTCCCCTGTGTACAACGGTTGCCGTGGAGCGGTTGTGCAGGGGTCCGGCGGCATCTACAAAGAAGGCACCTGCGTGATCCGAATACTTGTCGTAGGCTTTGGCTCTGGCAGTTCTCCTGTTTTCATGGTGGACGGGGTGCATATTACGTGGCAACGGGCGAGTGATGATATCCTGCTGCCATTCTGGTGGTAGTGATCGCTTGCTGGCGACATGAGTGGGTGGATTGATGCCCAGTGCTTCTAGCGTGGTGCGACCTGCTTTGGTGCGTGCGAGCCGAATGACTTGGTTCATGTAATGAGCTTGGAAGAGTTCTGACGCTGTATTATAGATGCCCATTTCAAGGAGCCTGTCATTCATGGCCCATGGTGGTAGAGTGAGGGCTTTCCTATATGTAAGTCGGAGTAGACGGTCCAGTTTGAGTTCGTCCTTTTTGAGAACGCGCAGGTACGGGAAGCTGTAAGTGACACGACTGATCACAAAGGCCTGTACGAGACGCAGTATGTCCGCTTCTTTAATGCCACGGTGTCGATTGGCAATCCTGGATATCATTCGGGAGATATTGGTGCAGGTAGTGCGGAGCTTTTGAATTGCTGCGTTGTTGTTGCCCTGATTATTAATGTATGCTCCCAGGACGCGGATAGTGTCCACTTCCTTGACCGGGGATTGATGGAGTTGGATATTCAACGGAATTTGGTTGCCACGCTTCCTAAATACCAGGAGTTCTGATTTAGTAGGGGAGCATCGAAGTCCGCAAGCGAGACCGATGCGCTCTACAGTTTCTGCTGCCCGTTGGAGTGCTTCTTCCATCTGTCCCATGCTGCCGGTGTTGGTCCATATAGTGATATCATCTGCGTATAGAGCGTGCTTGATTCCGGGTATCTCGTTGAGTGCCCTAGGCAGGTCCAGTAGTGCTATATTAAACAGCAGTGGCGAAATTACTGCCCCTTGCGGTGTGCCAGAGTCCCCCATTGTGATGGGGGCAGATTTTGTGTCGCCAGCTCGTATGGTCACGTGACGGTTGTGCAGGAAGTCGCGCACGTAGTCGTATGTACGCTGTCCGATTCCGATTCTAGCCAAGTTGTTCAGGATGGCTGAGTGCCGGACATTATCAAAGGCTCCCTGAAAGTCAATCGCCAGAATGGCGCGCTCCTGTTGCGTGGCTCCACTGGGGCGATCGATTATGTCGTACTTGAGTTGGAATAGAACGTCCTGTGCCGATAAATGCGCTCTAAAGCCAAACATTGTATGTGGGAAGAGGTCATTAGCTTCCATGTATTCAGTGATCCTGATTTGAAGTGCTTTCTCCATGACCTTCCCTGCACAGGAGGTGAGTGAGATGGGACGAAGGTTGTCAATATTGATGGACTTTCCGGGTTTGGGAATAAATACAATTTCAGCCGATTTCCATTCCTGCGGAAGCATACCTTCTTGCCAATACTTATTAATTTGGTCGGCAAAGAGCTCGAGCATGTCGTCACTTAAGTTGGCCATAAGGGTGGTAGTAATTTGGTCTGGACCTGGAGCCGTTCCTCGACGCATCCTGTCAATTGCCACTCTGATCTCTGCAGTCGTGAAGTCACGGTCCATTTCCGGGTTTGCAGTTCCGTTGTATGCGGAAATGTGGTCAGCGCTCACGGAGGTATTGATGTATTTGTCCTCCAGATCTCGAAAGAGTTGAGCTGTGTCCCCTGCATTAGCATGGATTGCCCGCTGAAGATTTCGACGGGCGGCTCCACGTGATTGTTCCGGGTCTATTAGATACCTGAGTAGGTGCCAGGCTGATTTAGTGTGTAATGCGCCCGTAAGTGCGTCACACTTGGCGAACCAATTTTCTTTTGCGAGTTTCGTGGCGTATTCCTCTGCCTGTGCCGTGACCTCCGCGATGCGCTGTCTGAGCTTGCGGTTAAGCTTCTGGCGCTTCCATCGTCTGGTCAGTTGATGTCTTGCGTCCCAGAGATGGAGCAGATGCTGATCAACTGCTGGTGTTTCCGGGGTAGTTGAGATTGTCTTGGTCACTTCCTGCTTTAGTTTTATAAGGGTTCGTGCCCATTCGTCATAAGAATTGGGCGGCTGGTGAAACGGAAAGTTTTCCGTTTTGCGAAAGGCTTGCCAGTCAACCAGTTGTGTTGATTTATTGCGGACTTTATGCCGACCATATGTTATGGTGGTATGTATGATGTAATGATCGCTGCCCAGCGCTTCCTCGGAGTTTAGCCATTTTGGTTGCGGAGCATTTAGAGTCATGGTGAGATCCGGGCATGTGTCTCGCGATACGCTGTTGCCAAGCCGCGTGGGATGGTCCGCGTCAGTGAGTAACGTGAGCCCTTCGAGCGTCATTAGGGTATGTAATTTACGCCCTTTAACGTCTTCAATGACGTAGCCCCAATCCGCATGTTTGGCGTTGAAGTCGCCTACCACTATCAAAGGAGCCCGTGCTGCCATGGATTTCGCCTTGCGAATGACCTCCGTAAACGTATGGTGTCGGTCCGCAGGCCGGCTGTATATATTGAGGACGTATATTGATTGATGGCATTTTTTGCGTGGCAGAAATTGGACGAATACATATTGTAAGGCAGCGGCCCTGAGGTCGAGGTCATGCTGTAAAGCTGCATATTGATTATGGACAAACGTGACTGCCGATATGCTATCGGCACTAGCGTAAGCCGTGTACGAGGATAGTTTTGCTGCCTGTTGCCCGACATCTTGTAGAGCTATAATTTCTGGTATCGATTCTAGCGTTTGAATATATTGATGCAGTGATGCTGCTTTACGGCGAAAACTGCGACAGTTCCACTGAATTACTGTAAATTGCGGATCGCGACTAGCCATCATGTGGCGTAGTGGAGGCGTCGTCGCTGTCTGGATTGATGGTTAGAGCTGCAGCTGGCATATCACGTCGTCCCGACAGGAGCTTGACACCCTTGCAATGCTTGCCTTCGTTGAGTTGAGTTACTTGCCTGTTGTGTTTGGCTATGATTGATTGCATCTGAGTGATATACGGCATTGCAAGCTCGTGCAGTTTTTTTGCGTTGCGTTCTTCGAGCGCACTAACGTGCTTCATGATGGATTGCTCTATCGTTTGGGTTATGGTTGCCGTAAAGGCGCTTAATTTCTGCTCCAAGGCCTTGTCCACCAAGTCCACTATTGAGGCCTGTGTCGGCGTGGTCAGGGAGTTACGGCGTTGGGTGATATGAGTGTCTGGTTCTGGAGTCTCGGAAGATGCTGGGGACATCTCGCAGTCTGCTGAAGTAGCTGCTGTAGGGGTTGTCTGGGGACACTTATTTCCTTGTATTTCCTGTCGAAGTCGGGAAATTTCCTGCTGCTGTTGTGCGACTAGCTGTTGCAATTGGGCTAGCGTTCGATTTTGCTGCTCAATAGTGCTTTGAAGCTGTGCGATTATCGGCGATTCGGTATTGCGAGAGCTATTTTGAGTGCGAGGGGAGGCGACCACTGATGCCCAGCTCACCTGAGGTCCCGTTAACTTGAGTACCGGTGGCGTGGATGTCGTCTGGCCCTGCCGGGTGTGCTGCTGAGCTGGTCGGCGCCCACTGGACCGTGACCGTGACCGGCGCCCCTTGGACTGTGACCGTGACCGGCGTCCCTTGGACCGTGACCGTGATCTGGATGGGGAGCCCACCCGATTCCCGGAGCGGGACCGGGAAGTCGATCTCTCGCGGGTTTCTTTGCCGGCCACGCTGGTGATGTCTCTCTGTCCGTTGTGGTGGCGAGTCGGGGTCCGGCTTCGTCCGCGTGTTTGGCCGGCCGGTGGGTTTGCGGACTTGGAGGGGGCTCGTTGGCGATATCTGCGTGGGCAGTCGCGAGAGCCGGCAACGTGCGGGCCGCCACAGAGCACACATCTCGGGTGGCACTCATGTGGTTGCGACGCGTCCACTCCAGTTTTGCCGCATAGCGCGCACCGTTCGTTCTCTGGCACGGGCGCGGGGCACACGTCCGTACGGTGTCCCGGCTTCCCGCACGTAGCACAAATTGCGTTGGTTTTCCTATATTTTTGCACCAGGGTGGCTTCATTGAGGAAGAAGACGCACCTTGGGAGATTGCTGTGCTCAAATGTGAGCGCCACTACGTTTGTGGAGCCAAGCCTCCGGGCCCCGATGATTTGGTTATGCGGCGAGGTGGTGTTCTCCAGGATGTAATCCGTTGTAAATGTGTTGGCCAGCCGGATTACGCCCTTGCCCATGTTGTCCGTTGCCTTGAGGTAAGCTTGCACGTTGATGGTTCTGTCGGTCAACCGCAGCTTGTCCAAGCCGAGGAGGATGGGCAGCACACGCTCTTCCTTGGTGCCGACGACGACCAGATTCTGTTCCCATATCGGGTGCAGGCTGTATTTATGTGCGAGATTTGGGTCCGCTTCTGCGTTGTCGCTACGCTGGGAGATGGCTGCCCGTATGGCGTTGCCGATACTGCCCGTACCTCTGTATTGAGTTAAGTTGCAGGTTTCCCTTGGTTTGATGATGACCACGTACTCGTCAGCATCCATGCGAGGCGAGTAGCGTGGTGCGCCTATATTCTTGCTGGGGCCACCACCAGAAAGGGAAGAAATGGTCCCTGCAGCATCGCTTGTCGTTGTGAGCGTCGCCCCCGCCGTCGGAGGTGTGCGAACGCCGGAGCGGTGGCGACGCATTTCTCGAAGTACCCCCTCGTAATGAGGGGAAAAATTGGCCGATGATGGAGCAGCCAGCTGTATTTCTTGGACTTGCATGCTGTCGGGGTCATAGCCACGAATAACGGGCTCCTGAGAATGCGTGTCCATGGTTTGGGCGGCGGTCGCGCGGCCGTACTCGCTGCTAGGCCTAAGGCCGAGCAGCGTCCCACGAGCTCGCCAAGGTTTTTCGCAGATAAAGGTCCAAAAAATTGGCCCACCTGGATGATTTGGTGTCCAGGGACTCCTGGTGACTAGCGGAATCGATGGATATTAGTTTTGCGGTCGTAGTCCAAAATTGGCGCACACAGCGATTCTCGAAAGAAGGAGCGTTCGGAGCATGCGTCTGCTCCGACCCGCGCCGCACCTGCGTTCTCTTGTCAACGCCAACTTGATGATATTAAGGAACATAAGCTAAATTCAAAGGTGCTGCGTGTTCAGGAGACGCACCTCAATCCTTCACACACTATCTTTCTCCGTCAATATGCCATTTACCGCAGAGACCGCAACGATGCCCTCGCCTCGTCTGGTGCTGCGGCTATAACAGCAAATAACGGTGTCACCTGCCATTATTTAAAGCTGCAAACGCCCCTTGAGGCAGTTGCAATCAGAGCCGTGCTGTTTAATAAGTTAGTCACAATTAGTTCTCTATACATCCCTCCCAGCTATCAACTTTCCAAAACAGAATTCCAAAGCTTTATCACAGAACTTCTCGAACCTTACATTGCAGTAGGCGATTTAAATGCACATAACACCCCCGGAGAGATTCTCGTTGTGATATAAGAGGGTGCTTAATTGAAAACTTTCTTTTCTCTACAGATGCGTGCTTGTTCAATAAAAAAGAGCCAACATTCTACCCTGTGGCACACAAAACATACTCATCTAAAAATTTAAGTATCGCATCAAGTACACTTGTGCCATACCTAGAGTGGAACAGTATGCAATACGAGTGGTAAATGGCAATGGAACGTGATCAAAAATCCATACGGGAGTGACCATTTCCCAATCATCCTAAAATTAACAAAAGGCGATGAGTGTGCTCCACATCCGCCCCGTTGGAAAGTCAACGGTGCCCACTGGAAACTATACAGAGAGCTGACATATATGACCTGGGAAGACATCTGTACCTTTCCTATTGATCATGCAGTGTCATATTTGATGGCGTTTATAACTGATGCTGCGTCAATATGTATCCCTGAAACGAATGGATCGCCCTCTAAACGACGTTTTCCTTGGTGGAATGAGGGGTGTAAGGAAGCTCGCAAAGATCAAAATAAGGCTTGTAGTCTCTCCAACTACCGAAAACTTGTTCAGGTTCAAGAAAATAAAGTCGGAACGTACAAGAACTCGCCGCCGTGCGAAAAGGGAAAGCTGGCAGAGATTCATCTCCAGCATTAATTCATATACAGACGAAAGAAAATCCTGCAACAGGGTAAGCAAGATAAAAGGCCGCGAAACTCATCCGCTACCATAAGTAAATAAACAAGGCGACACACTTATTGACCAAGCTGATTCTCTAGGTGCACATTTTTAAAAGATGTCTAGTTCGTCCCACTACTCAGATACATTTCTGAGATACCGGCAACAAGCAGAGCGACTGCCTCCCGATTGGAAAGGAAATAGAAATGAACCCTACAACCGTCCACTTAACATGGCAGAATTTCAGGCTGCACTAAATGGTTGCAACAAGTCCGCTCCAGGAAGTGACAGAATACTGTATGAAATGATCAAACACCTACTAAATCCCGAAACTCACAAAACACTACTGTCACTCTTTAATTCCGTAGTCTCTGCCGGCTAAATTCCGTCCGCCTGGAAAGAAGCAATAACCATTCCAATACTATAGTCGGGTACAACTTTAGAAGACAGGAGGAGGCCCCGCCCAGTTGACCGAAGCGCAGCAGCCAATTCCTTCGCGACTAAAGAAATAGTCCCACTCAAAAAATTGTGACTGCTTCTAAAACACGTATTTGTCGGTATAAATAAGATTTGTGTATCTTGACGAGTGGTTTGGTAAAACTATCATGATGGAAATGCTACCGCCGGATCGCGAGAGAAAATTAACTCCGTGCCTTCTACAACGCTGTGCGTCATCTGCTACGGAGCCAGATCAGCGGCACCGGGCGTAGCAGTCGCTGGCTTAATAGCATAAGATTCATATATACTTTTTGTGTGTTTGCAGAACCAAATTTTTTTAATGTGTTGGGCTCATTTTTAATTATTATTTTTTTTCTTTTTTTCGCGGTTGCGAACCTGCGATCTCGTGAGTTCGCGAACGATCGCGCGCGGCATTCCGTGCCAGTTTTCCGCCATGGAGCCCAGCGAGGTGACATCGGAACGCGATCCTTTGTTGCCAAACGAGCCTTGTGTCGCCGCGATGACCACACCACCAAGGAGCCTCGACAAGAACAAGAGCGGCCACATCCTGAACAGCGATTCACGCAACATGATCTTCCACTGCTACACGTTTTGGCGTAACAGGCAGCCTGAACTCAGCGTGGAGGACACGAGCAAGTTTGCCGACGACGTGCGTGGTGTAAGCGAAAGGACTGTGTTCAGGGTGAGGCAGGAAGTTAAAGCTTCGCATTTTTCGTGTGGCAAACTGACGACGCCCTCGCGAAAGCGCCCACACAATGCGGAGAAGAGGAGACGCAGCGCGAAGTTTGACAGCTTCACGTTGTGCGCGCTGAGATCATGTGTGCACGATTTCTTTCGCCGCAACGAGATACCGACGGTCGAGAAGGTAACTACCGAATTCTCGGAGCGTATGCAACTACCATCACTAAGGCGGTGTACTGTGCGTCGCCTGCTTGCCGAGATCGGCTTCAAGCACGAAAAGAGAAGCCGCTACTCGCTGCTTATCGACCGGGATGACATCACCGATTGGCGGAATCGCTACCTCCTTGACGTGGAGCGCTACCGGGCGGAAGGCCGAAAGATATTCTACCTGGACGAGACATGGGTGACGGCGGGACACACTCGGTCGATCGTGTGGACAGACACCGTGGTGCAGAAGCGCGGACGCCTGTTCGCTCGAGCAAATGGTCTGACGACGGGTCTAAAACAACCTTCTGGGAAAGGTCAGCGCCTGATCGTGACGCACATCGGCAGCGAGGATGGTTTCGTCGACGGCGGCTTGGATATATTCCGAGGCTAAAAGACAGGCGACTACCACGAGGAAATGGACGGCAATCGCTTTGAGGGCTGGTTCAATGACGTCCTGCAGAAGTTGCCAGCTGGTAGCGTCATTGTTTTAGACAATGCACCTTATCATAGCCGGCGAGAAGAGAAATTGCCGACGACAGCCTGGAAGAAGGAAAAGATACAGGAGTGGCTCACAAGCAAGAACATCACCTACGGTGAGAGGATAAATAAGCAGTTGCTTGAGCTGGTGGCATCTGTAAAGTCACGTTTTCCGAGCTACATCATAGACAACACAGCTGTAAAGGCCGGTTGCATTGTACTCAGGCTCCCGTCATACCACTGCGAATTTAATCCCATTGAGCTTGTGTGGGCCAAGGTCAAAAATGGCATCGATGCGGACAACAGAGACTTCAAGCTGTCCACGGTCGACGTCATCTTGAGGGAGAAAATCAAGCAGGTAACGGCGGAAGACTGGAGGAAGAGCATTCAGCATGTGATGGACTTGGAGGCAAAGTTCAGATTTGACACGTCTGGGAGTGAGCACATTCAACCCATCATCATCCAGCTGGGTGAAGATGACACTGAAGACAGCGACTCCGACTGCGAGCTGTCTGGCATTGAGCCACTCGACGAAGCATAAACGCTTTTTATTAACAAAAGAACAGCCCTTATTAGGGCTACCAAAATTTTGCCGGTGGGTTCGCAACAGCCAACCATCCATTCCGTGACCTCTCAAATAAATAAGCAGTTCCATTTATGGCATATTCCTTATAATAGAAGCTCAATTCTGATAAGCAACGTCCTGCACACATTGTGCTCGATTTAAGAAGTGGCATAGAAACACATTTAAATGCTGGCATATCTGAATTGAAACACTATTGTTAACACTGATTATCGTTGGCGGGCTCGAAATGCTCATTCGGGCAGCCATTCATGTGGTTGCATTGTTTATTTTGTTATCTGGCTCACACAAGTAAAGCGATTAAAACAACAAATATAAGACATCATTAGCTTAGTGAGGCCCAAAATGCTCATTCAGGCAGCCACCATCGAGTTTGACGTGCCCCATAGTGAAATAGCAGCAGTCAGAGCACGTTTGATGGTTCTGTTAGCAGTCTGCACTGGAAATCGCAGTCATCTCATAGCGAGTGGTGGTGAAATAGCAGCAGACAGCACCAAACTGACAGCCACTGTCAGCAGCTTGAATGCCAAAGCACATTAATGTGGTTGCATTGTTTATTTTGTTATCTGGCTCACAAAGTAATGCGATTAAGAGAACAAATATAAAACATCATTAGCTTATAGAGGCCCAAAATGCTCATTCAGGCAGCCACCATCGAGTTTGACGTGCCCCATAGTGAAATAGCAGAAGTCAGAGCACGCTTTATGGTTACGTTAGCAGTCTGCACTGGAAATCGCAGTCATCTCATAGCGAGTGGTGGTGAAATAGCAGCAGACAACACCAAACTGACAGCCACTGTCAGCAGCTTGAATGCCAAAGCACATTCATGTGGTTGCATTGTTTATTTTGTTATCTGGCTCACACAAGTAATGCGATTAAGAGAACAAATATAAAACATCATTAGCTTAGAGAGGCCCAAAATGCTCATTCAGGCAGCCACCGTCGAGTTTGACGTGCCCCATAGTGAAATAGCAACAGTCAGAGCACGCTTGATGGTTACGTTAGCAGTCTGCACTGGAAATCGGAGTCATCTCATAGCGAGTGGTGGTGAAATAGCAGCAGACAACACCAAACTGAGAGCCACTGTCAGCAGCTTGAATGCCAAAGCACATTCATGTGGTTGCATTGCTTATTTTGTTATCTGGCTCACACAAGTAATGCGATTAAGAGAACAAATATAAAACATCATTAGCTTAGAGAGGCCGAAAATGCTCATTCAGGCAGCCACCGTCGAGTTTGACGTGCCCCATGGTGAAATAGCAGAAGTCAGAGCACGCTTGATGGTTACGTTAGCAGTCTGCACTGGAAATTGCAGTCATCTCATAGCGAGTGGTGGTGAAATAGCAGCAGACAACATCAAACTGACAGCCACTGTCAGCAGCTTGAATGCCAAAGCACATTCATGTGGTTGCATTGTTTATTTTGTTATCTGGCTCACACAAGTAATGCGATTAAGAGAACAAATACAAAACATCATTAGCTTAGTGAGGCCCAAACTGCTCATTCAGACAGCCACCGTCGAGTTTGACGCGCCCCATAGTGAAATTAGTCGGAGCACGCTTAATGGCTCCGTTAGCAGTCTGCACTGAAAATTGAAGTGTTGTCATAGCCAATTTTCAATTTATTAATCTGACTCGAGCAAGTAATGCGAATGCAAGCACAATTATTAACGTGATTAACTTTGCTAGCATTTTTTGTCATATTTACGTACCGGAAAAATGC
Source organism: Dermacentor silvarum (assembly GCF_013339745.2). Lineage (NCBI taxonomy): Eukaryota > Metazoa > Arthropoda > Arachnida > Ixodida > Ixodidae > Dermacentor > Dermacentor silvarum. The sequence continues at coordinate 135,764,087 of NC_051163.1, forward strand.
TCAGTAAAGTTGAACGTGTTTTAGTGAGTCACTTTGTTCATTACAAGCCGTAGGCAAAGTGACGGACAGATTCAGACATTGATATTGGGGAAGTAATAAATGGTGAAAGTTGCAAAAGCTCTCACATCACTGCTTTGCTGGACTCCATTCACTAGAAAACTGCATTTGTAATGATGAAAGCTTAATGACAGGAAATGATACCCCACTGCACAATGTTATATATGTGTGCCACTACATGTGACGGGCAGCAAAACCATCTGTTTATTAAGACTGAATGCAACAACATAGCAAGGTGCTGTTTCACAATATGGCACCTTTTCATGTGCACTTCTGGTAAGCTACCGTATGCACTGATGCATAAACACATTAACAGGGGAAAGAGACGAAGTAACTGTGCAAGCCACGTGATGCTTTTAACATTTTGTATCTGTCAATGTTTCTGTTGTCACAGCTGATAGAACTTTCTTTGGTGCAAGTTGATTAATCACGTTGCAGCAACAGCACAGGAAGCAAGGTCAGAATAGTAGGAGAAAACAAAGCAAGGTGGCAGACTGAGGAGGCAAGGTAGACAAGAGAGAATGGCTTTAATGACATCGAAGAGGCCAGCCCTGCTATTCACTGGACTTGGTGCTTTGAATGAGACGAGTTAATGGAATTGTCGAAAGTCGTGGCTACAGCATGCTTACAAGAACAAATGGAAAATAAAAGGATAGAAATAGGAACAAATACATACACGCACGGAAGAACTCACATATTCACACACATGAACACAAACGCGAGCGCGAACGCTAAGATACGAAATACAAAAAAGGGAAAAATAACAAATATACACAAACACACAAGAAAACACGCACACACATTTAACGCAGACGCGAGTAGAACTATTAGGAGTCAGTTCACAAGCAGCTGTGCCTACTTTGTCGTACTTTTTTTAATGTACACATTGGCTCTGTTGCCTTCACTGCCATAGGAATTTTTTAGTAGCGACCTATCACGACAAAGCGCAAAGCTGTGTTGTGGGAAAGCAAGTCGAGCGCTGACAGCACGGCTTATGCGCGATTGTGTCACAGCAGGCTTTCTACAGCTGGCGCGTGCAGTGAGCGAAGAGTTCTAAGCCACACAGCGACGCGAATTCATGCCAAGCTCCCTTGCAACGGCACCAGTGTATCAGTCATAATTTTAAATTAGCATTCAGGCTGACATTGAGGAAACAAACACTGCATGCTTCCAAACGCCTGACCGTTAACAATCCAATGACATTCGCTCAAGCAGCGCGTGTTAGTCACTGATTGTTAGCATTGGTGGAAAGCAATCAATCGACGGTGCTACACAACACTCGAACGACGCCGCTAGACGCTCGGCTATCTTATCACACTGCTGCCAACGATCGATCGTTTGCACGCTGAGCTGACAGCAACGAATCTTTGCGTTGGAGATTGCTTTCACAAATCTTTTCTGTTGAGAAACTCGCAGGTTGGTTTCATCCGCGCACGCTTTTCTCATTTATACTGATAATGGTTTTGCTCCATCACTTCACCACGTCCGACGAGAAACGCAGGGGCACAGTACACAAACACACCCGCCGCTCACAGTAGGTACAAGACTTTGGCGAACTCTCCTCGTCGTAACTTCACTTAGGAGCAAAACAAAACACCACGGAACAAACACGTACGATGTTTGTTTGCAGCGGTATGCCGCCGCGGGATCTTGTTTCCACACGAAGCGCAGCGCAGCGCCACCGATCTTCGCTGCAACCTTTCTTCGCCGGCTCACGGCTCAGAACAAACGCACGCGGCACAAATTGTGCATCGTAAGCTCACAATAATATTTCCGGCATGACAGACCATGCACCACAAACAATTCGAATTCACTCTGACGAAGGGAGACGCACAGAGCTGACGCGACTCGGCCCAGTTCGAAGCGAGGGCGGCCATGTTAGGCATGTTCTCCGTCGGCGGGGACACCGGCCGTCCGGCTCATGACGTCACCTGAAGTGCGCGCCTATTGGTGCCGGCTCGTGTCCATCCGCCTTTGAGGGGCAAATGCCGCTGTCTTCTAAAGTTGTATCCGACTATAAAAGAAGGCAAGGACCCGACTTCGGTCAGCAATTATAGGCCTATAGCCTTGACAAGTTGCCTATGTAAGTTGTTTGAGAAAATGGTTAACCGGCGCTTCCTTCATTTTCTTGAACGTAACAAACTATTGGGCCCCCTACAGTGTGGTTTCAGGGAAGATAGATCCACAACATTGTCCGCATCGAGACGAATAATCGCAATGCTTTTGTTCATAAGCAGTTTATTTTGTCAGTATTTATTGATATGGAGCAGGCATATGACACCACGTGGCGTTTCGGAATGCTCCGTGACCTGGCTGGAATGGGAATCCGAGGCAATTAGCTGAATGTCATCTAAAGTTACCTGTCTAACCAGAGGTTCCGTGTTAGAGTTGGTAACGTCCTATCCCGTCTATTTCAACAGGAAACGGGCGTACCGCAAGGGGGTGTACTTATCTGCAATCTATTTGTTCTAAAAATGAGATCTCTTCATACTGTAAAACCACGCACAATGCTTTATTCTGCATATGTAAATGACGTGGAAATATGTTTTAAATCATGTAGTATTTCTATGTGTGAGCGACATGCTCAGCTTGGGCTAAACAAATTATCTAAGTGGGCTGACGAGAATGAATTTAAACTAAACCCACTAAACATCACGTGTGTTCTCTTCTCGAACAAGCGAGGTATATTATCCGACCCCACTATTTATCTTAATCGACAACAGCTACCTGTGAGTCATGAACATAAATTGTTGCGCCTCATTTTAGACTCTAAATTAACATTTATCCCCCACTTGAAATATCTCAAAGCAAAGTGCCTGAAGACGATGAATTTACTGAAGTTCTTGTCCCGGACATCTTGGGGAAGTGACAGGAGGTGCGTCTTAAGCTTGTACAAAAGTCTCATACGGTCGCGCCTTGGTACGCAGCCATAGTCTATAACTCTGCTACACCTAGTGCTTTGAAGATGCTAGATTCCGTTCACCACATGGGTATCCATTTTGCTGCAGGTGCCTTCCGGACTAGTCCTGTTGAAAGCCTGTACGTTGAGTCCTAATGGTCTCTAGATCTCCAAAGGACATATTTAAGTCTCTCCTACGCCCTGAAAGTTACATCAGACATCTAGCATCCATGTCATTCTACTATTCGCGACATGCCCAATGTCAGGCTGTTCCATAACGGCCCAGCCAACCGGCCCCTCTGTCTCTCCGGTTGGAAGCACTGTCAGAAAAAACAGAGGTCCCTCTTCTAGAGAATGTACTAATGGCCCCTACTTTGCTTCCACCGTCTTGGGAATGGTAGACTATTGAGTGTGACTTATCTCTTTCATAGAAATATCCAAACACGCTTCTGAGGCACATATACATTCACACTTTCTTGAACATCAGAAGTATTCCTGTGCTCAATTTTACACAGATGATTCAAAGTATCTTGCTGGTGTTGCTTACGCAGCTCTTGAACCCTCATTTTCTACATCTGGGGCACTAAATCCACGCACAAGGATCTTTACAGAGGAAGCATACGCCATGCTCTCGGCTTTTAACCACATAAGGCTCACAAATGGTACTAGGGCTATTGTCTTCACAGAGAGTGCAGTCAGAGCCCTAATTAGTCTATGAAAACATAAGAACTCTGTTTTAATGAACTGTACATTCTATTATGCTCCTCATACATGTGCAAATAAGTGACTGTCTTATGCTGGGTACCAGGCCACAAAGGTATAAAAGGCAATGAAGCTGCTGACAAAAATGCTACGTCAGTAACCTTTAGCGATACAGACGCAAATATCCCCATCCCTGTAACAGACCTAAAGCCTTTTCTACGCCGTAAGCTGAGGAAGCATTGGCAAGGGGAGTGGGATACCCAGGTACTAAATACCTGATAAAACCAAAACTAGGGAACTGGATAACTGGGAAAACGGCACGATATAAGGAAGTGCTTATTTGTCGATTAAGAATAGGACATACTTACAGTACTCACTCTCACCTGTTGACTGGGAGTGATCCTCCGACTTGTAGTAAGTGCGGCAATATTCTGACAGTTGTTCATGTTCTTATTCAGTGCCCTGGAATAGAAGCAGAGATGAAAAGGTATTTCCCTTCTGCATATCGCGAAAACATACCTCTTTACCCGGCATATTTTCTTTGCTATGAACCACTTTTTAACCTGAAAACGGTTTCAGAATTCCTAAATGAAATAGACACATTGAGAATCATTTGGCCAGGTAATTTTTAGCATGTGATTAACAGCCCTTGTATTCAAGGACTCTCAATTCAAGCGCTAGTATCACTGTTATATTTGTTACATCATACGTTTTTAACGAAACCTATTTGCCATAGCCCACATCACTAACTATTCAGTGTCATAATTTTACCACATACATGTTTTACGCCATTCACAGCGACAGTTTTGGCCCCTTTTATAGCCATGTCACATCTACCATGAAGAATTTATTGTCCACGCCATCCACAATTCATCGATAGCATGGCCATTTGTCATGGCGCTCTTTGGCCATAGCTGGCCCTTGCGCTATAAAATACCACACGTAATCAAGTATGGAAGCCATATCTAGTTGGAACGCATTCTAAGGACTACACCAGCTCCGAAATAATAATTTTCAAAGGGTCCAACAGAATGGATTAGCGTTACAGCTGCCTTTGTCCTCCAATGCCTAAAATGGCGTTTTCTTTGAAAGTGTAATTGGAACAACAATGCATCTTTACCGACAGGTGGTGGCATCGAATCCCAGCCACGGCGGCCGCATTTTGAAGGGGGCGAAATGCGAAAACACCCGTGTACTCACATTTAGGTGCATGTTAAAGAACCCCAGGTGGTCCAAATTATTCCGGAGTCCCAACCTAAGGCGTGCCTTATAATCAGATCATGACTTTGGCATGTAAAACCGCCGATTTTTTGACGGCGCAGTCTTGAAAGTGGCGTTGTCCTGAGAATTCATTTCACGTGGATATGCCTTGCATACTTTGCCTAGCTACAATTTGTAGAATGAAATATGTACCGTAACCTAAATAATTACCAAGGTAATTGCTACAATTAGAATAATTCTTCTATTAAGCAATTTTATTTCTCGTAGAAGTCATGACGTCCCATCGAGTAATTTAGATCACGTCATACAATTTCTCTATCTGCCACAGGCTATTTTTAAATTTTTGGTGCAGCTAAAAAAAACGAAGAAATCTATATAATACAGGGTGTTTCAGCGAACACCCAAACATTTTTAAAGGTAGCCTGTCGCAGATAGCATGATTCTAGTTCAGAAACTGGTCTACTCGAAGAGGCGGACATTATTTGCACAAGAAATTGAAATCCATAATCGACTAATTCACAAAAACTCACTACTTACGTTTTAACTATTTACCTGATGGCCCATATTGCAATTTAAAAATTATAGCCATGGAGTTCGCAAGGCGGATCCACTTAGAACGAATTCTCGGCATGACACCAGTTTCGAGACATTAATTCCCGAACTTTGCGGAGAAATGCATTGGCGTTCCAGTTACTTTTGTGATTGAATACATCAAGCGACGTTTCGTTAAGCAAGTAAGTGGAACGCCAATGCATTTCTACGTAAAGTTCGGGAATTCATGTCTCGAAACTGGTGTCATGCCGAGAATTCATTCCAAGTGGATCCGCCTTGCAATCTCCACGGCAACAATTTGTAGATTGCAATATGGTCCCTCAGGTAATAAGTTAAAAAGTTGATTAGTGAATTTTTGGTAATTAGTCAATTTTGCATTTCGATTTCTTGTGCACGTAATGTCCGCCTCTTTGAGTAGAGTAGCTCATAAACTCTAATTACGCTATGTCCCACAGGCAACCTTTAAGAATTTTCGAAAGTGTTCGCTGAAACACCCGGTATATTCTAAAAAGCGCGATGTTGTTCTGTGAAAGCTGTGAGTTATTTCTTGTTGGACGGCACTTTAATTTCTGGTAGAAGTAATGACGCCTCATCAAGTAATTTAGATCATGGCATACAATTTCGCTATCTGCCACACGCGCTTTTTTAAAATTTTCTATACTTCAAAAAAGAAATCGATATGATAAAATTTGCCGCATATCTACTTGCTTCGCTGCAAATGGTGTCGAAAGACGACAGTCTTTTGCCGCCCCTGACACGTACCACACTCTCTTCTCGCCCCTCCCACCCCTCACGCTCTTCCCCTCCCCTTTGAATCCTCCATGATGGATGCAATGGAGGTTTTGCTGAATCCAATCCAAGTTTCCCGCGTTCGCCCTGCTCTCCCGCCATCTGTTGGCATGTTTTTATACTGTTGTCTTAAAGCCGGCTACAGAGCCACGGCTCAGGCGGCTTGTTTTTAACGCGTAGCGCCTCTTCCACACCATTTCCAACGCCTTATTTTTCATTTAGTGAGGTAAAAAGCAGTCCAATGTGTATTCTTAATTAAATGAACGCTGCGTATCGCGGTTATGTACATATATTTTGCCTCAAATAAGCCTGAGGTTTCCTTTGCGATGTATCATGTTGACGTGTATGACCCCGTGCCACCAGGCGTAGTCGCTTGGCTGGTTCTGGCCTGGTGGTTGAATCAAGTGAGAGTCAGAGCGACAAAGCTTTTCGCGTTTAGGTGGGTTTAATATTCGCAAACGCGTGATGTTGTTCTATAAAAATTGTTAGTTATTTGTTGTTGGACGGCACTTTAATTTTCAGTCTCTCTGCACTCACCTTTACTCATGTACTTGTGGTTCCGCGTTCAAAGTATTGCACACTTCCGGTACTGTTGCATATACTTCTCGCATAGTGTTCAAGTCGTATGAGCAGTGCGAAAGACCCGCGATCTCTCCAGCTGTTATTTTTTGCGTTTTTCTAACTCGCTACGTCCATGCATCGGCAGGTGTGCGCATGCTTTACTTGCGTAGTTTCACTCTAGGACGGCTTCGCTTTCCTATATCAGGGGACACCTGCTGGTTCCGCTTCGAGCAACCTCGATCACCATTGTGAAAGACAAAAACAAGTGTTGAATTATTACACCTCATAGTGCACGAGATGCCAAACTACACTCAGACATTTTCACAATGCGGAAAAATGTGCTGAGGCATACCTGTAGCAGCCGGAATTGTAGTTTCCTTTTACATTTCTCCGCCCACACGCTAGGCTGCACACTCTAGGGGATATTATTATTGCTACTATGCCAAGCTTCTGCGTGAGGTATACGACAAGTCCTATGTCATATAGTTCTGGATGGCGGGCCTCAATGGAGTTTTGAGTACGAGGCGCTAGAGCCGTTAACTTTGATGATGTGCAATTGATGTGGAACTATGAAACTCTCCGCTAAGAATTGCGTCCAGTCAACAGAAGTGCGGAGATCTTAAAGCGAAATCAAATAACCGCGTTCAGTAATAGATTCCTGATAACGAAACACATGGATGATAATGAAAGCAACAATTGTTTTACTGATGCTTTTTTCCCCTTTGTAAACAAAGATGCTCCTCTGATTGTTTCCGATGCCACGTTAGGATACAGCCGACACTTTTTCTGTCCCATATATTTCTCGCTTCCTCGTTCCGTCAGATTAAGCGTTTATCAAATTGTAAAAAAACATCAAGGTTCTCTTGTTCGAGTATTGTTTCGTTGAAAATGGCTCAAGAGTTCTTACTGGCACACCCAGGTGCCAATAATATTATTGCCTGTGAGTCGATAATTGTTGTGGGCATTTTCCTTATAAAAATAGGATCCTTAACGACTCACCGAACGAAATTTCTTCCAAGATTTGTTTGTTTACTTGCTACTGCGTTATATCATAATTATCACCATCATCATCAGCCTTTATTTATGTCCACTGCTGGACGAAGGTCTCTCCCTGCGATCTCCAATTACCCCGGTCTTGCACTAGCTGATTCCAACTTACGCCTGCAATTTTCCTAACTTTATCACCCCACCTAGTTTCCTGCCGTCCTCGAGTGCGCTTCCCTTCTCTTGGTATTCATTCTGTAACTCTAATGGTCCACCGGTTACCCATCCTAGGCATTACACGGCCTGCGCAGATTACAATTAATCTGGGTTATATATTGGGCGGTAAAGTCGAGTCATCAGTGCAGCAATATCGTAAAGCAACGAATACCTCAGACGTAATTTTACGTCTTTCCGTATTAGGCCCTTTATCATCCCTAATATATAATAATAATGTACATCGTAGCACCTCAACTAAAATCAGACTTTATTCAAATCAATATGGATAATGCGAATTTATTAACTCTATTGATGACCATCACCGCCTTGCACAATCTCTTATGTCTTTCTGCCCTAAGGGACAAAACGTGGCAAATGAATGTCAACTGTAGTAAAACTGTCATGATGTCATTTGCTAATAGACAGAGCCCCCTCTCCTTCGATTATTTTCTGAATGACATTCAACCTAAAATAGTGTATCAATATATATGCATAAGTGTTATTCTAACAGAATACCTTTCTTGGTCTAAACAGATCGAATATGTAAACGGGAAAGCCCTAAAAATTAGGTTCGTTGCGCCACACTTAGCTAAGACCATTCGCGACACTAAATTGCCATTATACGTTTATTCGCCGTGTCTTGCAATATGCATCTGTCGTTGAGTTCTCCTACAAACACTGTGAAATAAGATTGCTCAATAACGTTCGTTGAACATTATTGAGCAAGCTTATAGAATTCGTTCCTTTTCCCAAAATTACAGCCGCAGTTTCTCACCAACACAGACTCAACAATCTCTGAACATTGAGCCATTACTTTCACGTTATCGTATTGAATCCTTAAAACTGTTATATGCAATTATTTACTCCACCTCTGGTCTTTTTCATTGAAGCTATATCACATTTACTAACGCAAGTTGCACCCGTAGCTCCCATGCCTTGAATATAACACCTATTTTTGCTCGTACTAGCACATTCAAATACAGTTTAATTCCGCGTACAATTAAGCTTTGGAATTCTCTACCGGGTAACATTCGTTTACTATCACTAAACGACTTTATAGTTACCACTATTAAGCACCTCACTAACATGTAAAGCGCTTCTTTTTAATCATTCATTTTTATCTGTACGTATGTATTTTTAATGTGTAATCTATAATAATTTATAATGTTCCGCTCATCATCATCAGCCTATATTTATGTCCACTGTAGGACAAAGGCCTGTCCCTGTGATCTCCAATTACCCATGTCTTGCGCTAGCTGATTCCAACTTGCGCCTGCAAATTTCCTAACTTCATCACCCCACCTAGTTTTCTGCCGTCCTCCACTGCGCTTCCTTTCTTTTTGTATCCCAATCATGCTATAGCCCTATATTGGGCTGCAGTATACGTTAATAACTAAATAAATAATAATAAATAAATAAATAAATAAATAAATAAATAAATAAATAAATAAATAAATAAATAAATAAACCGCGAAATGAAAACACGTATAGAGCTGCGATCTCGCATTAGGGACTATCGTGAGTTTCGTAAATTATTACGGGTGGGAAAATATTTAATGCTTCTAATTCAAATCGAATAATATATGTCATTTTATTTTATTCGTGTTTGGTTCAATAATCCGTTATTCTAAATTATTGTTCATTCATTTGTGTTCGAATAGAAGGGATAACAACACTTATAGTAGAGTCAGGTGGGAGAAAATGTTACAAAAACGGGCATTGTGGCGATTTGAGCCCTATCTAGACAGGCTATGCATAATTCTCTCGATTTATAGGCGCCATAATTATAGGCGGCGCCATAATTACTTATCCGCTTGCACTCCAGGCGCACTTTTTTAGCCGAAGCGTTTTCGAGTATGGTTACGCCACGTGTCGCTCGACGATCTAAGATTTTCATTCAACGAATACTGGCTATTTATTATCTTGCTCGGAGTCATGTTCCACTATGTCAATGCTAAAAATAGAAATACTTGTCAAGTGACGCACTTCCAAAGTTTACTGAAGTTCGTAAAACATGGTTCGGCGACAAAATTAATATAAAAGTTAATTCGGTGTTTATCGCGGCGTAATTTCGCCTTCTGAATCTACAAAAGCTTGTCTTCCATATACAATTGTGTTTTGGGGAAACTCATAAAAACATTTGTCATATTGACGATCTTTAATGAGAAAATTACTATTTGTTTGTGTATAGTACATATCTTGCCTAAATGTTCTAGGTCTGTACTCGGCCTTAGGTATTTGCCTGAGTTAATACAGCGCACGTATTTTCTGAAAATACATGGTGAGCAAACCGAAATGTCGGTGTTGGTTTTCTTTAGGGCGTGAATTTCGCAATGAGGTGATAAAAGTAAAAATACCATACAGCATACCACTCACAAGGTAAAAAGCTTTCTGTACAAGATCAAAGATCTCGAGATGGCAACCAGCTATGCATCAGCTCTCCGGTTACTGCATCCCAGATCATACGAAAGGAATGCCTCTTGTGGCTAATAAAGAATAGCACAGTAGCGGTATTGAGGCGACTTCGAAAAGGTGCACGTTTGTGCCTCCGCATGACTTGACTCAGGCGCGTAGCTGATTTGCCATCCTTGACCTGATAATCATTAGCCCTGAATACACAACGCTGCAGCCACGTGCACTTAGACTGAGGTGACTGAAGGACAATTTCATGTACGCTAGATTGTCCCATCGGCAGAAAATACAACCGGCTTCTCAACAGAAATGCTTTCTGCTTCGCCTGACGCCAGCGAAAACAGATCGGCTTGCTCATTATTCATTGAGCAATGTGAATTCTATGCACTGCCGTTGCATTCTGTCAGATCAGTTTTTTTGCATCTTAGCGGTGTATTTTTCAGCGTAGGCACACCGCGATTTGAAGAGCACCTTTCCAAGCATGCAATCACGTACACTTTTCATGAGCCTGTCGTCAGTGGGTGCTGACCTGCCATGCGACGTAAGTCGTGTATTTCTTTCTTTGAATCTATTCTGTTCTATCTACCGAGTACCTATGTACACGTCTCCTCGCTATCATAACGACCGGAATTGTCCTCCGCAAGCACAGGAAGTTAACCTCAGGTTATTTAAATGGTCAACAAAATCCCTGAGTGAGCATTAGCGTCGTGCTTTTGTGGCCCTCCTTTTGAAACACTTGTCAGTATTCGACTTGGCTCAGCTCCTATAGCTGGTCATTGATTTCTGAGTGTAGAGCCCGCCATCGCGTTAACATAGGAGCTGCCCAACTGATCAGACAAAAGCTATATCCCGTGTCGCCCACAGGCAGCGGATCATCAGCGATCAAGACCACGATGTGATAAGCGAAGGAGGTATTCAAGAATTCAAAGAAGTGTTTTAGCTATTGGGCTGCCGAAGTGATATCGGCCTAGAATAGAATTCGGTACGTGGCGATGCTATGCTGATTATCGCTACCTAAACAAAGTGACGCAAAAAGATGTATACCGGCTTCCGCGAAGTGACAATGCCATAGATTGTCTCTTTGCCTCCAGGAAAATCTATTGCGCTGACCCATGGTCAGGTTTACAGGCCATGGTCGCTTAGTTACTATGGCGTTGCACTGCAGAGCACTTAAGCAGGGGTACTATTTCCGGCCGCGCCAACCGCATTTCGATGAGGCGAAATGCAGAAACAAAGAGGTCGCCTGTCGTGCCTCATATTCGCATTGAAATTTCTACAATACGCCAGAATTTATTTAAATAAATAAATTGCAGTCAGTTTACTTGTAAAGTAAAAGATTAATTAAAATTAAATTATGGGTTTTTACGTGCCAAAACCACGATCTGATAATGAGTGACGCCGTAATGGGGGACTCCGGAAATTTGGACCACCTGGGGTTCTTTAACGTGCACCTAAATCTAAGTACACGGGTGTTTTAGCATTTCGCCCTCATCGAAATGCGGCCGCCGTGGCCGGGATTCGATCCCGCGACCTCGTGCTCAGCAGCCCAACACTATTTGTAAAGTGCATGGTTACACACATGGTTACATTCTTTTATTCTACGGTCTGTACGTCCTCACGGGGTAATCAGCGACCGTGGACGAAACCGCAGATATGGTCGAACAAACGCTTAGCCGCCTTTATCAAGTATTCCACCTCGCGTCATTCAGGAACTAATGGTCTGGTCGAGCGAACGAACAATACGATTAGCGAAATGCTATCAATTTACGTCGATTCTGCTCACATTAAGTGGAAGAGTACTTTTCCTTTCGTCACCTATGCCTAGAGCACCGCGAGGCACGAGCTCACTGGCAATTCTCCATTCTTTCTTCTTTATGCACATTACACACTCGAAACTACATTTTCATACTTCGCTCATGAGAATTACGGTACTACCAAGATGATTTTTCGAGCTGAAGAGGCGTGACGTATTGCTCGACTGGGCAGAACTCACCAAATACGCGTATCTGCTAGGACGGCCGTAGCCTACTTGCGTTCTTCGCCGCTGCTGAACTGACCGCCGACACAGAAGGCGGAAAAGAAAGGCGAAATTAGGCTCCACACTAACTGAATCATCCAGTCATTTGCCTCGTGGCGTGTTAAAATAAAGGGTCTTTCTCGTAACAATCTTTTCATTAGCCTATCAGCAAGCAGCATCACACTGTATAAGCACTAATACAAACTACGTATAGACTAAGTATATATTATTTTTTGGGGCGAGCTAAAATTGGTTTTGAGACTACATCGTATAGAAGTCGAATAGGTTCAGAAGCCAATCGAATAGTACCCAATATCGAATGCTTTTCATATAGTTTTATAATAATGTATAACCGTTATCCCAATTATTGTAGAACGACTTTCGTAACCCAGGATTCTTAAAGCTAGCAAGTTTCACCTGGTAAGTTATGACTCGTAAGTTATGACTCGCTTGTTGGTTGTGATGGTCATGGTAAGCCGGGATCAGGAAACTGCAGACGGCCGTGGTGAGGCGGCCATGGCCACTTATTTCAATTTCTATCTGAGGCCAGGGCGGATGACGTGGTTTCAGCCTCGTAGTCGACAATATTCTAAGCACGAGCTCCTCTCATTCTCCTCGTTTTCGGCCACAGCCACTGTGACAGCGTCACTGTTGCAGAGAAACTTCTCATATGAATTTGCTCAAAGAGTTCTGCACGAATAGAAAATTATGCAAAGCTGTCTTACACTTCACTGGCAATATTATACTGCAGCGTGGTCCAATTAACGGATTGTTATTTTCTCTAGGCGAGCAAATTGAAAATGCAAGCACATGTACAATAAAGATAAAAAGGCATAATGCCACAGTATGGCATGATGTAAACACGATAAGAAACGAAACACTGATTAAAATTATTTGAGAAACTTGGTTGTAAACGACTCCGCTAAGAGTTCCGTCAAGAAAAAAATATTTTACACTTCAAAGGATTACCGAGATATATTTCCTGCATCTGCCGCCTATGAAACACCCGCCGTTGTCTTATCGCGTAGTGAAACGTGAGCTGGCACCTTAACATCGCATTGAAAAGTGCGCAAGATTATTTCGCGTTACGTTTCGTCTGCGTCTTCATGCGTCCAGTAATTGGGTGGGTCCGATTCCCTCACTGGCAATAGTAGCGCACCTTGACACCACCCGCTAGCCCCATTTGCTCCTGGGACGGTGCATAAAATTTCAAGTTTTGTTACTAAAATTAAGCCAAGCTTCCGTTGAAGAAGTGCACAAAAAAGAACAAATGCTGGAAATTGTTAAATTTTTTTCCTTTCTTCAAGGGAAGCTTCAATATAGAATTGCTTTGACTAAAAGAACATGGATAGCAAGGCATGTACTCTCATACATGAAAATGTTTTCGTAGACAGATCATCAACCATTCCACGAGTTTATTGAGACGACAGAGCACTCGCTCGAACTGAAGGCTGCAGATTACGCTTGCAAATGGAATCTCTCGCTTGTTCGCTTCGATGCACACTTTCGATAGAGTTTCCATGCTGTGCACTGTCAATGTAAAAGTTTAAGATCAGTAGCGTTTCGCATAATTAGGGCGCTATGTTCCCACGTGCCACAGTGCCAGTTCCTTTAGACCATTGATGTCTTCGGCTACGACATGTAGGGTTTGACGAAAATGTATTGGGTTTGACGACATGTCTAGGGTTTGACGAAAACTTGTCTGGCGAGGAAAGAACATGGCTGTATAAACGTACACTCACCAACTGAAGAATTGTGCTCTTCAGTTGGTGAGTGTACGTTTATACAGCCACATGTAGTTTGAAGTTTACCCCCAAATACCTCACTATTCCCCGAGCGTTTTTTCGACGCCCAGGAAATTACCGCAGGATGTAGTAGATTACTTTATGCGTCGGTTCCTGCTTGTTTTTCTTGTTCTGGCCTCTCCTCCTCCCGCAAAAGATACTCTACAATGTCAAGGGCTAAGGCACGTTACTCGCATATGTCTAGATATGAATGTGGAACCATAGCCAACACGAATGCTGTTTTACAAGAGCTAAATAAGAAATGAGTTTTGTGAGCACGTTACTGCAGTCACACAGAATGGACTCCCGATCGAATTGAGTTTACTGACACGACAACAACACCCCTACGAGCTATTGACACGTCTAACTGAATTCTATTCACTGTCATGGCTCACGTAAGAAAACAAATCGCCGCAGGAGTGTCAAAACTACGGTTGTTTTCGGAGCTTCCAAATTTTCAATGTGGGTCGTGTCTTTCGAAGGACGGTAAATAAAACAGCGAAGTAGTATAAGAAAACCATGTTATAAAAGAAAATATTTCAAGAGCAGGGCGCAGCCGCAGCTGAAACGGTTCTGCCACAGTTTACTATGCTTTGTGGTCGTATGATACTAGTTTTCATCAGCACAAGCAATAATAGCCGTGCTGCTCTTTTATGAGTCACCATGGGGCCTATTTAGCGAGCCCCGCTTGTTGAAAAGCCATTATCAATCATTTATTTTGTAAAAGAGAGACGTAAATCACAAAACTCAATAGGCGACGAAAGGAGCATACGTTTAAGACTGCTTCTATATGAGTTACGTCTACACGTCCATGTGCAACAAAATAATAGATGGGCCGTAGTGCCAAAGCTTTGCTTTTTTGGCGGTGTCTATAGCTGCTCAAATGAATGTAACGTTATAATCGTGTCCGAAACTCAGACATGAATCACGTCATTGAAAACATACTCCACAACGCTTACTATTTTTCCTGCTTAGCCATTCATGGTAGAAGGCGTCTGTATTACAGCGATGGTTCTCATACATTTTTACTGAAAGCTTCTTCGAAGATGTATAACAACGTAACTCGCGCTGAAAAAGGCGCGGGGGAGAAACAAACTGAAAAGACTGAAATAAAGAAATTTAAGCTGAAATCGCAACATTCGAGAAGCGACAACCACAATCTAAACAAATTCTATAAAGCATTCGGCCTCATCTTGTCGATGAAAATTCAAAATAAAATTTTAAGGATTTACATACCAATGCAAGTCACGGACTGTAAGAGACGCACATCAGTTCAGTTCAGTTTTATTTGCCTGATGTGTGAGAATGGGCCACTGTGTTAAGGATATTATATAATTGGTACACCTAGATGTTGCTGTTTCATTGAAATACAAGTTATGTTAGCTTTTGCAAAAACATCGACGGAAAACTGATAATTGCAACTTGGCGAGGAAAGCTGTCATATCTTGATGCTGCCAGGGTGAAAAATGAGGCTGGAAAAGTAGTAATGTGGTAATTAGGGCATGAAGCTTGAAGTGGATGACCGGTGTGTTGTGAAGACCGCGTGCGGTGTACAATGCAAGGTGCGGGAAATGAGCTGTAGAAAAAAAAAGAACGTATGCAAAAGACAGAGGGCGGCAATACGGCGACGAAAGAAGAGAATAACTGGCTGTTGTCGAACAAATGTGACACAATGTTGAAGTAGGAATAGGAAAAATGAATAAACCAAGCTGCGTGATACTTATGTTGTTCGAGCTCATTTTTAAAGCATAGCTTTCATCGCGAACGATCTCGGACTTTCTTGACCGTGGCTGCTGGGTGCTGTCTTACCGAATAGATGAAACTTAAAAAAAATGGGACCAAGAGCTCTATGGTGCGGTCGAATCTCGCTGCCCTAGCACAGGAGTCCGATTCTCAAGCCATTAGGCCAAAATGGCACGTATGCTTCTACAATGCCAATTCCCACTAGCTCTTTGAGAGAAACACCGCATGGGTTCATAGCATAGATGCGCGAAAGCATGTGCGTGCACACCTGTTTTTTTACGCCAAGGACGCATGAATGAAATGGGTGGATTTATAGGAGTTCATTAATCACTTCACGAAATATTCGCTTCACAGAGATTTGAAGATTCAAAAATTTTAAAAATATTTGCAAGGGTAGAGGAGCAAACATGCTGTCGCCTTACCATTCTGTCGGCTACGTTGTGCAGATTATGCTCTTCTTTCCACGTGGCTGCCTATCGGTGGGACAACTGTCGTCACAACGACGTCATCGACCTTGTTCATGGTGGATCGTGTTGACGGCAACCCTTTGTATCGAAATGCACCGCTGCCACCTTTCCTTGGGATTCACGAGAGGGCATCATCATCGATGACAACGGCTTCTGCCACACATATAAAAGCCTGGAATCATCGTCTTCGTTCAGTGACCAGGGTGGAGTGGCAAACATGCTGTCGCTTTACCATTCTTTCTGCTACGTTGTGCACCTTAGTAGATACCCGACTTTGCACGCTAGACGTCCTAGCAATCGCTCTTTGCTGCTCTTCCCCGGCCCACTTGTTTTTTTGTTGTTGTTTTTTTGACATTGCCAGCGAATGTGTACGTGCAGTCAAGTTACTTCTTTTGTCTGGGGACGTAGAATTGAACCCCGATCCTCGGGACGACCAGAATAGCGACGACCTGGACGCAAGACTGCTCTATCAGCTAAGTCGAATGCTCGTCATACTGAGCGGAACGATATGCTTACACTCGTTAAAGATAACCAAGAGCAACTAGAGAAAAAGGTATCCGGTTTGGCTACCCGTCTTGCTGCTGTTGAGTCTATTGTTCAGTCCTACGACGCATCCAAAGACGTTACAAATCTGCCGAGCATTATAAACGACGCCGTCAACGACCACGCTGCTGCTTTGAGCTCGCGTTTATATGAGCTCAAGGACAGATCGCGTCGGGACAACCTTATTTTCTATGGCCTTGCAGACAACCCATCTGAAACATGGACACAATCTGAAGAGCAGGTGCGCGATGTCCTGTCTAGAACTTTAAGCCTTAGTTTCCCTGACGACGGTATCTCCTATGCTCATAGGTTAGGCCATTACAATGCGAAACGATCACGACTCATTATTGTTAAATTCGCTTCGCACAAACTAAGGGAAAACATAATTTCTCAACGCACCAAATTGCGTGACTCGAGCGTCTCGGTCGGTGAAGATTTTTGCGTGGCTACGCGTCAGTCGCGTAAAAAGCTACTTGAATTTGGGAAGGCCAGCAATTCGTGCTCCGTTTCAACAAGCTGTATATTAACAGGAAGAGTTATGTCTACTGTCATACTGCCCGCCAAGTACGTGAAATGGATCCCTCTGATGGCAGAACTGCCAACCGCACTAACATATCCACTGCCGGTCCAAGCAATTCCCGTGCGCCACAGTTATAGCCACCCCATGCTATTAAGGAAAGACCGGTTTCCGTCCTGTATTCTAACATATGCAGTGTATGCAATAAGCGCGATCAGGTGTCCGCAGATATCGATACATGTGAAGCCGATATTGGGGTGCTCACCGAGACATGGCTTTCGAGTAAAATTACTGACCGCGAAATATTGGCATGTCACAGCAGCTACAAATTCGTTCGATACGATCGTGAACCTCGCACTGGTGGCGGTGTACTGAAAGTTGTCCATGACGGGATTGTCTGTAGCAACATAGCACTTTCGTCGTCTCTTGAATTAGTATGCGCGCATACACGCGCCGGGCACAGGGACTTCATCTTTTGCGTGTGTTACCGGTCGCCCACTTCTAACACATTTTGTTCAGAATTTCGTGATGTACTCAGTAATCTAACCGTAAGATTTCCTTCGTATCCTTTACTGATCCTAGACGACTTCAACTACCCTACCATTAATTGGCGTAATAATTTTCCCTCAGTAATCAATAGTTCGACCGATTGCTCATCTTTCGTCAATATTTGTTTAGACTTTTACTTAACGCAGCTCGCCCTTAAACCGACTCGGCGCACAACACTTTCTGCTAACATTTTGGATTTAATCCTCACGACAGCACCCCATCTTGTTTCCGCTATATCTTACTTGCCAGATCTAACTGATCATTCTATAATGCAGTTTGACTTACGTGCTTCTGTTCCATCTGTTAAATCATCTAAACGAATTCGCTATTATCAAAATGCTTACTTTGATTCAATTATCGTAGCTTTAGAAATGTCCATCACTATGTTCCGAAGTTCCACTCAAGAACCGTTGACGAAAATTGGTACCTATTTAAACAGGATGTACTGTCACTCATTGAGCGCTTCATTCCAATTATACGTATCGCTTCTAACTCGCCTGTACCAAGGTTCAATGCACGTCTTCAACGTCTGCTAAATAAAAAGAAGAGACTTTTTCGGCGCACCAAGACAGCCAATAGTGCAGAGCAATAGTGCAGAGGAATCAAACTTGTTTTTTTACAAACTGTCAGCATGGTTTTAGAAAATATCTTTCATGTGACACCCAGCTCTTGGTTTTTACTAATCATTTCTTTAGTGTTGTAGACAAGCGACGAACAATAGATTGTGTATTCTTGAATTTCGCGAAGGCTTTTGACTCAATGTCTCACAAATTGCTTTTCCTTAAGTTGCGTAAACTTATGCTCGATAATAATATCTTGCGCTGGAGTGAATGCTTCCTTTCTAATCGCTTTCAATATGCATCTGCTAACGGTGATGACTCTTCCATTGCTTATGTACAGTCTGGGGTACCTCAGGGCTCTGTTCTGGGCCCACTACTCTTTCCTATTTTTATTAACGACCTCACCATGTTTGTTACTTCTTCTATAAAACTTTTTGCCGATGACTGTGTAGTTTACCGCGTCATCACTAACACCTCTGATTATGCTGTGATTGATGTTAAATTTGACCTTACAGCCATATCTTTTTGGTGTTCCGATTCTTTCTTGACCCTTAATATTAATAAATATAAAAGCATGCTTGTCTCACGGACTTCTTCTTTCCCTGTTTCTTTGAACAATAACACACCATAAGCCTCTGTAGCAAGTTACAAATATCTTGGTATACAAATCACTAGTAATCTCTCGTGGAACGTGCATCTTCAATACATATTTAGTAACGCTAACCGCATGCTCGGTTTCATACGTCGTAATTTTTCCAGTGCGACTATTCACGTTAAATCACAACTTTATAAAACATTGGTACGCCCCAAGCTCAAATATGCCTGCTCCATTCGGGACTCTGGTCAAGCTAATTTAACAAGTCGTCTAGAATCCCTTCAGAACAGGGCCACCCGTTTCATCTTATCAAATTATGCGCGTCACGCAAGCGTATCATCAATAAAACTGACACTTGGTTTGCCAGACCTCGCAATACGTCGCAAGTTTATGCGCTTGTGCGTCTTTCATAAGATCTACTACACTAATACAGTTCTTAAAGATGAGTTGTTCCTTCACCCATCCTATATCTCACCTCACCAAATGAAGGTGGGGATACCACCATGCAAATCCAACTATTACTTTTGCTCATTTATACTACGCATTCCCAACGACTGGAACCACCTTCCCGCCTCCATCACTGCCATCTGTGACACCATTATTTCAAAAAGATTGCCAACGACTTCATATTTTTTTATTTACGATACTGTTGGCCATAAGGCCGTTACAGGGTGGGTTTTAAGGCATCACAAAGAGAATTTCGGTGTTACAACAAAAGGTTATCAAAGATACAAACTGCGTGTTACAGCAGTAAAATACATCAATAAAGTGTCAGTCATAGAAAACGGGTAAACACATAATTTGAACAGCAGTTATCAAAATAGAAGCTGGGTATTACAACAGTAAAGTACGTCAACGAAGTGTCCGTGATAAAAACAAAAAAAAAGATAACACGTAGAATGACAATTTGCACAGGAGTCTAGCACTTCGGCAATAAATTTTGTAGCCTTCAATTCATAAGAAAACTCTAATTCATAAAACAAACCATACATGGTATATGGCAGCACTTCACAAAAAAAGTGGAAAAGAAGCATGTGTATTATGTAGAAGAATGGAAGCAAACAATCATTCAGGTTTGTAATGATGTCATTAAACATTTTTCGAAGGTGTCAACTGAGGTGCACTGCATAACGAATGATAGCAGTGCATTCCAGTCTTTTATGGTTCGGGGTAGGAATGAATTTGCATATGTGTCGATATGTAGCTGTGGCAAAACAAACGTCGAGTCATGTTGTTTCCTAAGAGTTCGCTTTTTTGCGGGAGCTAAGTAATCTGAAATATCGATGTTAAAATGGTGTTTAGAAAGCAAAAATAGGAATTTTAGTCTTGCCGCTGTGATAGAGGGGGTAGTTGAAGCTGATTTAACATCTCTGTTACCGAGTCGGCGGAGGAATATTTGGACAAAATAAACCGTGCAGCCTTTCTTTGTACCCTTTCGAGTTCGTTTATTAGAGCCACTTGGAACGGATCCCATATAGTGCTTGCGTACTCTAACGTTGGCCTCACATTTAGAAAAGCGGTTAATTTGACTGATTGAGGCGCAAGCTTCAACTTTCTGCGCAGAAACCAAAGCTTTTTTCCGGCAGTGCTCGTGATACTTGTGATGTGTGTTTTCCAGCTTAGGTTCTTGCTGATAGTTATCCCTAGATATTTCAAGGGTATCAACTGTAGCGAGTATTCGGGAGTTCACAAAGTATTTGTGATCCAGGACATTCTTTATCTTGTTTGATACCCTGAAGACAACTGTTTTTTGCTCGTTTATCTTCATTTTCCACTTTTCACACCATATTTCAATGGCAGCAAGAGCGTCACTCAGCGATTTTTGATCATTAACTTCGTTAATTTCCCGGTAAAGTAAACAGTCATCTGCGTACAAACGAACGGTGAATTCTTCACTAATACCGGAACTGATATCATTAATGTATGCCAAAAATAAAACAGGACCTAAAACAGACCCCTGCGGCACGCCTGAGCTCACAGCTAAGGTGCTCGATCTTGTGCCACTTATTTCTACATACTGCGTTCTACCGCACAGATATGCGAGGATCCATTCTAACAAATTGAGATCAATTCCCATTTGTGCCAATTTGCTGATTAACAGAGAGTGAACGACCCTGTCAAAGGCTTTAGAGAAGTCTAAGCAAATCGCATCAAGTTGTATTTTGTTGTTCAATGCACTAGAAAAGTCGTTGATGGTTTCCATTAGCTGCGTGGTAGTAGAAAGGCGTTGCCTAAACCCGTGTTGATTTGGAAATAAGATTTTGTTATGTTCAAAGTAAGTGTATATGGATTTGGATATTATATGTTCGAGTAGTTTGCAGCAAACACAGGTCAAAGATATGGGACGATAATTTCCAATTTGCTGCTTGTCACCTGTCTTATGTATTGGGATTACTTTTGACACTAGCCAATCGTCCGGAAGTTGTTTTTGAGCGATTGATGCAGTAAATATTATTTCCAAGTAGTGGGCTACCAATTCCGCAATATCTTCGTAAAAATATGTTAGGTATTTCGTCCGGGCCAACAGATTTCTTTTCATCTATGTCTAAAATAAGAGACGAATTCCTTCGTACGTAAGTGTTATGTCAGACATTGGTGTGCAATGGCTCTGATATCGAGGAAGAGGCAATGAACCCACTTCATCTGAAACAGTAAAAACTGACTGAAAATATGAATTGAAGCATGGACGATATCACCGTGGGGTCAGTCACAAGCGCATCGTTTACAACTACACTGTGAGATTTGCTATCACTTCCCGATAAGTAGCGCCAAAAACGTTGCGGGGATGATTTCATGAAATTTGTGAGGGTTTCTGCGTGGCATTTATTTTTGGCTTCTGTTAGCATATTTCGTAGTAGCGCTGACATACTTGATATTTTCTGACGATCCCTTCTTGTTTTCTTTCTTTCGCGACTGATCCTCCGCTTAAGCTGGATGATCTCGCGGGTAATCCATGGGTTCCGTTTGTTTGTCTTTCTCTTTGTAACTGGTATGAAGCTGTCAATGCAGTGGAAGATAATAGCTTTAAATTTAGCCCACATTACCTTGACATCAGCCTCAGCACTGAAATGATCAAAGGAGCATGACAGATAATCAATTATACTAGTGTCATCAGCTTTAGAGAAATTTGGCACATATACAGCGAGTTCTTCAATTTTTGTATGCACAGTGTCGTGCTTTATTTGAACGAATACTAATTTATGATGCGATATTCCCTTGTCAATTGCTATTTAGTAATTATCAAAGCACCCACCGAGAAATACTAAATCTAGGATAGATTCGGCTGCACCTGCCGTGCGTGTGCTTTCCTGAACTATTTGTGATAAGTCATGGGAAAAGGCTATATCAATCAGTGAGTCACACTCTGCGCGCTCTTGCGAGCCTATAATGAAAGACTCCCAGTCAATACCTGGTAAATTAAAGTCCCCTGAAAGAATAATACGCCCATTTCGCGGTTTTTGTTCATCTAAATAACTCTTGATATTCTGCAGGTACGAAGCTGGCTTATTAGGGGCTCTGTATATTGCCCCGAGAAGGACTAAGGCATTGTCAATCATAACGTTGCAACACACACTCTCGTGGTTTTGGATACCTTGCAAACGTATGCATTCAACATCTTCTTTAACAATTGTGGCAACACCACCTCCTCGGGATTCGCGGTCATTCCGCATTATTTTATAACCGGGTGGGAGTAATTCATTGTCCCTTATGCCAGGATGTAGACACGTTTTAGTTACTGTGACAATGTGTGGGTCATAGCTGGCTAGAATGTATTCCAGGTCGCCAATTTTATTTACGAGGCTTCTAGCGTTTAAATTGACAAAGCGGAAGTCGTCTTTTTTGTTGTGCGCACACCTACAGTCCTGGTTTCTTTGCGCTGGTGGGTGTGTGCTACGCTTAACCTTGACTCGGCGGTTTCTTGAGTAGTCCCAATAAAACGCCTCTTTATTGACATATAGTTTGTCGTAGTCAAGACGCACGCGCTGTCCCTCCTCTCTTTCCTTCCCAGCGGAGTTCCAAAGCAGTTTACGTTTAGCCAAGGTTTCCTTTGAGAAGTTATATGAAACTCAAATGCCAGTTCCTTTCAGATGCTTACAGTTTTTGTAGATCTCTGCCTTTTCTCTGCAATCGTATAACCTTAAGACAACAGGGCGAGGCCTCGCGGTTTGCTTTTTTCCAATTCTATTCAGGGGCTCGACAGTGCTCAGAGTAACGTGTACTATATGTACTCACCACTCCTCTCTGTGATGCCCTCGGGCCTTGACAGTATGTATGTATGTATGTATGTATGTATGTATGTATGTATGTATGTATGTATGTATGTATGTATGTATGTATGCATGCATGCATGCATGCATGCATGTATGTATGTATGTATGTATGCATGCATGCATGTATCTATGTATATATGTATGTATGTATGTATGCATGTATGTATGTATGCATGTATGTATGTATGTATGTATGTATGTATGTATGTATGCATGCATGCATGTATGCATGTATGTATGCGTGCATGCATGCATGTATGTATGCATGTATGTATGCGTGTATGTATGCATGTATGTATACATGTATGTATGCATGTATGTATGCATGTATGTATGCATGTAAATAAATAAATAAATAGGGTCGCCGATGGGCCAGGCATATTCTTGGCTTTGGTCTGGGATTTGCTACACTCTAAAAAAAAAGGAGTGACCCTTGCTCCTTTAAAGGAGGAACGGCGATGTCCCCTATGTTCGTCTTTAAATGGAGGAACTTTCCTCCCTCATGGCTGGGAGCAACTGTTACTCCCTTTCCAAAACCAACATGGCCGACTCCAGGCAAGTGAAGCCAGCAACACGACTATAGGCTTAACAACAAGGATTGAAGCTACTAGGGGCGCCAATACAAGGCTTCGAGATTCGCACGCACTCAGCAATGGTCTCGGAGGCTACATGCAATAAAAGATTTTAAAAAATTGCATGTACAAAAAGATTTTTCCCACACGCGAAACATGTGTGAACTATTATTATAATATTATGACACACATTTCTTATATAACATTCTAATAATTCTCAGACATTATAATATACACTTAATTAATAACACTTAATTAATAGAGCTTACACTGGTCATTCACCTACAGCAGTATTCAAATGTACACATACGCATTCAATTCATAGAGCACTTGACAATCAACAACACACGCACATAGTCACACTGTCCGGTTTATATAATACACATGGTTACATTAACAAGCATACATAGACATTTTACATACATAGACATAGACCGTCTACAACGTGCTTGTTGGATGTGCGAGCGTTTGATCGTGTGTTTTTGTGTTTGCGGTAATGAAATGTGACGTAGTTAGCTTCAATAATAGTGCGAGAAGATAGCTTGTGTCTTGCTGCAAACTCGCCTTATGCGTGGCGCGCCAGGAAAATGTGGACCAACGATTTTCGTGCCGGGTAGTGCGTTGCCTTTGTGTCATGGTTGCGGAACGTTGGGTGCATGGCGCAAAGAAAGCATGCGAATTATTAGCGTGCCTGAGCTCGTCCACTACGCAGCGGCATGTATGCTGCGACAGCGTCTCCTTTATTTTTAGAAAAATAGAGGAGGCGCTGGCTGGGACTAACATCGTCGATGCAGCACCGGCAACTTGGAGAGCGCTTTTAGACCGCGTCAAACCGTTTGAAAGGTAAGTAATCGTGCTTGCTAACTACACGCGTATTGTGCGTGCTCCCCATGTGTGCACAGAATGCGTGAACGTAGGAAATGGTACTCCCACGACAACAGTAATACCTGTGCTGATGCTTGCTGAGCGCCGGTTGGCAGAATTCAGTTATGCGAGTTTATTGCCTCAATGCGAAATTGAAAATCTTGCGTCTTCTTCCGATGAGAAATATTACGTTCGGAAATAATCATGATCATCATGTGCACCTGTGCTTTTCTGCTGAAGTTGCATAATAGCGACCCATGTGCTTCACCGATTCTTACTGCAATCCCGTTTCCTCGCTTATAAATGCTTCGACGTCGTAAATAATCTGCTTATGAGGTTTTCGGTTTACGAGCAGTTTATGAGAAAAAAATCACAGCTTGCTACTAGTACAGCTTACTTTTTAAGACAAGGTTTGTTGACATAACTTATACGCAACTAAACATGACAGGAAAGTTGCTTATGAAAGAAAAAAGAAATGAATTGTTGTGTAAAGAAACATTTGTTTGTGATGTGCTGCTCCTGCGTGTGTTGAAAATTTTACTGAGATGAAGGGGCCCTATTATCATGTGCACTGTTGCCACCCTGCACTAGTGCAAACATTGTTTTCATGACTATTTTTAGGTGCTCCTCGCATGTGTTCACCATGTGACAGCTTTAATGGGCTACTGCTATAAGTTAACACAACTTATTTTATAGTGGCGAGGCTGTGACCACATAACGGAGGGGACTCCTTGGCTATGGCTGCCGTGGTGCAACGTGTAATCTGGATGGTCGAGTCAGGTATGTATGAAGTGTACGTGTTCCAAATAGGATCTCGGTATCATTCGTCGATAAGTTAGTCGACATATTACTCAACTCAGCTTACTAAATTGACTAAATATTTATGCAACTTGCTGCTTATTTGTGTTCATAACTGTTTTGCGCACATTATCATGTTCTATAAGAAAACTAGACCCAACATGTTGTGATGAGTATTTTTTCTTTCAACAATCACTTGGCTGCGATTAACATTACATTTTTGCTAAGTACACAGTGTGTTCATTACTTTTTATTTTGGTTTCATTGTTCTGAAACTGTTTTTCATGCTGTAGCTTTTATTTCCGATTTTCATCTGTTTATGCTACACGCTCGTGCAGTATCTGCGTATGTAAGAATTCAAAGTGTAGTGGGCCAAATTTGTCACAGGTCTAAGCACACGGCGTGCTTAGCATTGTTTAACATTTACAATTATTTGTCTTGTTCCCAGAATAAATGCCACTTGCAAATGTACATTCGACGAGCTTGGAACTTCTTGAAAGGATACATGAAGGCCAGTATTCACTGTGCGTAGCTACTAAACCAGTGAGGTGTTTTCTAGTAAGCTTGCTATTTTATTTTATATTCATGGCAAGCTATTCCGATGCATGCAAGTAGGCATTGTAGCAGTTGCGAGTCTGTCCAGTTACATTGTTTTTCACTTTGCGTCAATACAGCATAGATCGCAGAGTTAGCTGGTAAATAGTTCAGTGTATTGATACTGTCTCATTAAAGAAACACACTACTTCGCACATAGTGCTTAAATGTCTGTTTGCTCTTATGGCATTTGCTGGTTATTGCCCCCCCCCCCCCCGAATGTTGCTCATCAAATGCATTTGATTTCAACATGACCACACAGAACATTCTGATTGACACTAGTGTAATTTTAATAGTGATAATCAACCAGCCAAGGCTTAATTCTACAGCTCTCAAGAATTATTTCTAATACTTTGGGTTCCTTTCCATGTGTTCTGTTTCATCCTATGTTTCATCAGCACAGTGGGCAGTCCTTTAAAATTATTCATTCAACTTGGCGCTGTTCAGGTAGAAAATGTTAACCAGCAAGTCCAAATTATAATGCTATCGATCGGTAAGACTTCTATTACTGGGTGGATGAATTCAATGTGCTATATGTAATTGTAAAAGTATTTTTGACAAAAATACCGGTGTCTAGAACAAGCACCATATGCACTGCAACTCTTATAGCGTTAAGTTGGGTAGGCAAGTATCTATGCCAAGTATACTTGCACATATACTTTCTACATATTAGCTAGTATTTTAGCTACATGAAAGAGCATATGTTGTGACTGCTGAAGTCAAATTTATGATTGATGTGCCTGCCTGTTTTTGTTGTGCACTTACTGCTGTGGTGTCTTAGCATTGTAGCCATGTGACAACTGAAGTATTGCAACAATGTGTAAGCTAGCTTGCACCTACTATTGCTACAGTATTCCAACAGATACCTATCACCATATTTGTGCATTTTCTGAGAACCAGCTGTGTTGGCTATGTGCAATTTGTAGTATCCTTATGAGTTTGCCGGTCAGTTCACGTAACTTTTGATGACATAACTTACAGAGAGGGAAGGTAAACAGTACAACATGAATGCTGTTAAAAAGGGACTTTTTATTTTGATGGAAGGATTCAAAATAACAATAAAACTGGATGTGTGCTTATATCTTGCGCAAGTCCTATCAGAGGCAAGGAAGAAGTTGTAATACAAAGGCATAAAATCACGATAAACAGTATTTGCATTAAAAAAGGTGGATAAGCACAGACTAATTTCGTTCCCTTGTCATCAAGAAAGGGTGCTTTTTCATGCATTGATAACGGGGCTGGCTCACATGTCTCGTTTGTGTGGTATGCCTCACTGATTTCTCTTGGCACTCTTTCCCCATTTGTGAAAACCGATGAACAATCTTAATCTGGCCTCAAGCCCTATCATGACAATGCACGGCCATGTCGAGCGAGCATACTGGCCTTTCGAGTGAAATGTGATGATTAACGTGTTCTCCTGGATGCATGTTGAGGCACCTGCCGGCCAGTCTGCCCCATGTACATTCGACCAAATATACAGATGATCAAAGGAATAGACCACACTAGGAATAGACCAAAGGAATAGACCACAAATTTGGTGGTATCTCTAACTAAGCAAGCCTCGCTTGCCTGGGTGCCTTTCTCACTTCACCTGTGGGCTGCTATGCACAACAGTACACAAGTGAATTGAGAAAGGGGAGCAGGCAAGCGAGGTTTGCTTGGTTAAGGATACCACCAAATTTGTCTAGTGTGCGTGGCAGTGTGCTGTATTCCTTTCACAGGTGGTCAAATGTATACAGGACAGACTGGCTGTTATCTAAATACGTGCCAAATAAATCATCACATTTCACTCGAAAGGCCAGTATGCTCGCTCAACATGGCCGTGCATTGTCATGATAGGGCTTCAGGTCGGATTAAAATTGTTCATCTGTTTTCACAAACGGGGAAAGAGTGCCAAGAGAAATCAGTGAGCCATGCCACATAAATGATACGTGTAAGCCAGCCCCGTTATCAATGCATGAAAAAGCAACCTTTCTTGATGACAAGCGAACAAAATTAGTTTGTGCTTATCCACCTTTTTTAATGCAAATACTGTTTATCGTGATTTTATGCCTTTGTATTACAACTTCTTCCTTGCCTCTGATAGGACTTGCGCAAGATATAAGCACACATCCAGTTTTATTGTTATTTTGAATCCTTCCATCAAAATAAAAAGTCCCTTTTTAACAGCATTCATGTTGTACTGTTTACCTTCCCTCTCTGTAAGTTATGTCATCAAAAGTTACGTGAACTGACCGGCAAACTCATAAGGATACTACAAATTGCACATAGCCAACACAGCTGGTTCTCAGAAAATGCACAAATATGGTGATAGGTATCTGTTGGAATACTGTAGCAATAGTAGGTGCAAGCTAGCTTACACATTGTTGCAATACTTCAGTTGTCACATGGCTACAATGCTTAAGACACCACAGCAGTAAGTGCACAACAAAAACAGGTAGGCACATCAATCATAAATTTGACTTCAGCAGTCACAACATACGCTCTTTCATGTAGCTAAAACACTAGCTAATATGTAGAAAGTATATGCACAAGTATACTTAGCATAGGTACTTGCCTACCCAACTTTACACTATAAGAGTTGCAGTGCATATGGTGCTTGTTCTAGACATCGGTATTTTTGTCAAAAATACTTTTACAACTACATATAGCACTTTGAATTCATCCACCCAGTAATAGAAGTCTTACCGATAGCATTATAATTTGGACTTGCTGGTTAACATTTTCTACTTGAACAGCGCCAAGTAGAATGAATAATTTTAAAGGACTGCCCACTGTGCTGATGAAACACAGGATGAAACAGAACACATGGAAAGGAACCCAAAGTATTAGAAATAATTCTTGAGAGCTGTAGAATTAAGCCTTGGCCGGTTGATTATCACTATGAAAATTACACTAGTGTCAATCAGAATGTTCTGTGTGGTCATGTTGAAATCAAATGCATTTGATGAGCAACATTGGGGGGGGGGGGGCAATAACCAGCAAATGCCATAAGAGCAAGCAGACATTTAAGCACTATGTGCGAAGTAGTGTGTTTCTTTAATGAGACAGTATCAATACACTGATCTATTTACCAGCTAACTCTGCGGTCTATGCTGTATTGACGTAAAGTGAAAAACAATGTAACTGGACAGACTCGCAACTGCTACAATGCCTTCTTGCATGCATCGGAATAGCTTGCCATGAATATAAAATAAAATAGCAAGCTTACTAGAAAACACCTCACTGGTGTAGTAGCTACGCACAGTGAATACTGGCCTTCATGTATCATTTCAAGAAGTTCCAAGCTCGTCGAATGTAAATTTGCCAGTGCCATTTATTCTGGGAACAAGACAAATAATTGTAAATGTTAAACAATGCTAAGCACGCCGTGTGCTTAGACCTGTGACAAATTTGGCCCACTACACTTTGAATTCTTACATACGCAGATACTGCACGAGCCTGTAGCATAAACAGATGAAAATTGGAAATAAAAGCTACAGCGTGAAAAACAGTTTCAGAACAATGAAACCAAAATAAAAAGTAATGAACACTGTGTACTTAGCAAAAATGAAATGTTAATAGCAGCCAAGCGATTGTTGAAAAAAAAATACTCATCACAACATGTTGGGTCTAGTTTTCTTATAGAACGTGATAATGTGTGCAAAACAGCTATGAACACAAATAAGCAGCAAGTTGCATAAATATTTAGTCAATTTAGTAAGCTGTGTTGAGTAATACGTCGACTAACTTATCAACGAATGATACTGAGATCCTACTATTTGGAACACATAGACTTCATATATACCTGACTCGATCATCCAGATTACACGTTGCACCATGGCGGCCATAGCCAAGGAGTCCCCTCTGTTATGTGTTGACTTATAGCAGTAGCCCATTAAAGCTGTCACATGGTGAATACATGCGAGGAGCACCTAAAAATAGTCACGAAAACAATGTTTGCTCTAGTGCAGGGTGGCAACAGTGCACATGATAATAGGGCCCCTTCATCTCAGTAAAATTTTCAACACACGCAGGAGCAGCACATCACAAACAAATGTTTCTTTACATAACAATTCATTTCTTTTTTCTTTCATAAGCAACTTTCCCGTCATGTTTACTTGCGTATAAGTTATGTCAACACGCCTTGTCTTAAAAAGTAAGCTGTACTAGTAGCAAGCTGTGATTTTTTTCTCATAAACTGCTCGTAAACCGAAAACCTCATAAGCAGAGATTATTTACGACGTCGAAGCATTTATAAGCGAGGAAACGGGATTGCAATAAGAATCGGTGAAAGAGCACATGGGTCGCTATTATGCAACTTCAGCAGAAAAGGGGGAGCTCACGCACAGGCGCACATGATCACGATTATTTCCGAACGTAATATTTCTCATCGGAAGAAGACGCTTATCAAGATTTTCAATGTTGCATTGAGGCAACAAACTTGCATAACTAAATTCTGCCAACCGGCACTCAGCAAGCATCAGCACAGGTATTACTGTTGTCGTGGGAGTACCATTTCCTACGCTCACGCACTCTGTGCACACACGAGGAGCACGCACAATGCGAGTGTAGTTAGCAAGCACGATTACTTACCTTTCGAATGGTACGACCCAGTTGAAAAGCGCTCTCCTAGTTGCCGGTGCTGCGTCGACGATGTCACTCCCAGCCAGCGCCTCCTCTATTTTTCTAAAAATAAAGGACGCACTGTCCCAGCATACATGCATATAGATGTTGAGACAATAAGAACCATTGAACAATCTATATCGTACATTATAGTTTAGCATAGAAAGAAATTCTATAATGTATTTTCGAGGTTCTTAAACGTGCATCCAATGCACTATACAAGCGTTTTTACTTTCCACTTAAATGCGGCCGTCACGTCCTCAGTGCCTGAAGGCGAGAAGCGAAATATCGCTGAAGTGGAACGTTTCAGAAGACGTCCTCAGTTGTTAGCCGTATTTCTGTGTATTATGTGGAATAGAGAATTGCGCGGCATCATTTCGGCGTTACTTCGCCTACAAGAAGCACGTGTATCGCTTTCACACAAAGGCCGCTGGCATTAGCGCCGATGAGCATACACCTGACTTTGGCTGTGGTGAAGCAACTGGAGAAAATGCATCGTTACTGATGCCTCAACTTCATCAGATACAAACAGTGATGACACTGCTTCGAACTTTGACTTCATTGCAACAATCAGGGAAGCAGATAGCTATGTTCTACATCAGAATCATGGAAAAGTTGCAGCTACCGTTGAGTACCACAGATGAAATTTTCACCCTTGTGAAAGCCCTCATTCATGATGTCATAGAAGGGATGTTCAAAAAAACTGCAACGCTCCTAGAGGGAAAAATGTGGCACCGTGCACAATAGAAAACCTGGCATGCCAACTGAATGCTGCGGATATTGTTGTCAATATATTTTCCGACTTGACAAGTACTCACATGAGAAAAAAAATACATTTCGGAGCACTTTATTTACACTGAAGCTACTCAGATGCCACTGCAGACTGGCAGTTACAAAGACTTTACATGTTATATTTCTATCTCTAAACTGTCAACAAATTTCCTGAAATGCGAGGACTTGCTAGAATGCATTTCACAGTCTGTGTCAAAATCGCAAGATGTGCTCTATGACTTTGCTGATGGCAATGCATTCAATCAGTACCGTCAGCTTGCACAGGATGCCAGTCATAGCACTGTATTTCTGCTTTTGTACACTGATGAGATGGAGCTTGTAAACCCTCTAGGTGGTGCTGCTGGACGGCACAAAATTTTACTAGTTAACTTTTCTATTTTGAATCTGCATCCTTGGCATCGGTCAAAACTCAGTGCCATTCACTTGCTTCTAGTTGTGGAGTACCGTGTCATGCTACGGCATGGCCTGGCCTAAGTGCTACTGCCACTCGTGCAGGACCTAAATTTAATATAAAATAATGGAGGGGGCACTGGCAGTCTGCACTTTAATGTTGTGACTGTGGCATTCTCTGGAGATAACCTCTCAATGCACCTCTTGGCAGGTCTCCAGTGCTGCTTTAGCAGCGGCACAGACAATTGCGGATGCTGCATAATTTGGATGACTGTATCGAGAGGACAAGTGCAGCACACAAGAGCCACCTTAAAGCCTTCACACTTGACCCAGCTATAAATGGGTCTTTGTACGGCATTACAAATGTATCGCCATTGCAAGGCCTTGAAGAGTTTGATGTCACTGAACAATTACCTCCTGATGCCATGCATTACATACTTGAAGGGGGTATTGACTGTGTTCTTCCCCACGTTTTGGAAGGTTTAGTTGCTGACGGAGTGATCCGCAAGCAGGACCTTGGAAAAAAATTGTCCTTCAAGTATGGCTTTCATGACAAAAAGGCCATACCTCCTGCCATTAGGGACGCATTTCGTAGTGGCAAAGCCAGCCTTAGGGGATCAGCAAGCCAAAAATGGTGCCTCTTTCGGCTGCTTCCCCAAATATATGCAGAGTACATTCCTGAAGGCAACCCTGATTGCATGGTGTACTTGGCATTCAGGCATCCCAAAGCCACTGAGAAACCAGCACTCTTCAAAGTTCACTTTCATGTAGGCACAAAAAGGCACTTAAAAGCGGATCCTAACGGCATATACTTCTGTTGGCATTTATATGTCACAGGCACCTTCCCTTCAGGATGCTCAATGGCTGGCTTTCGCATCGTTTCTGCACATTGAAAAAATGGCTATTTCGCCCCTGTTTTGCTTATTTGTCAAGATATAACTTCTGAACAATGCTTTGATGCACACATGCCGAAACCCATCTTTTCTTATGGCTGCTGGTGACATTGAACACGGGTTGACGAGGTGGAACGCATAGAAATGCATGTGGTGCGTTGTTGAAGGCTGTGGTTTGTCATGGCCCCTTTTGGTGCCGCATGCTTTCTATTTATGTGCCATATTGCCTGCATCTTCGAGTGTTACAGATGGATAATAGTCACCACGGTCGATTTTATTTGTAAGGCAAGTTACAATAAAGAATTGCTATGTATTGATTTGCAGACATCAACTGTGCCACTGTACGTATTACTAGTTGGCTTTGCATACAATGTTGTAGAAGTGTACTTTTTTGTTTTTTTTTTTGCTTCTGGAAGAACCATAATGTATTTGATGAGACTATTGTGATGCCTTATTGAAACTGTGGCAGACACCTGCTTATTTCTTCCACAGAGTCTTAAAACAGTTTCTTGCTCAGGTAGTGTGCTTTTGTTCATCATAGTATATTTGTTGTTACTTTTGTTATATGTTAATTACATTACTTTCGTTTTTATTCATTGTAGTGTGATTCTTTAAAAATCATTGGATGGCAGTACTTTTGAATTGTGCAGATTTATTATGTTATTAGCTAGTAAAAGGTGACAGACTCTTAAATGGCAATTTGGGCGTGTTGATAATTTATTACAAGCAGTAGATGTACAACACAACTATGTATAGTCTTTTAAGGACTGGCACGGCAAAGTAAGGCTGATAATTATGTGGACTAGTGGGAAAGAGGGATTTCATGAAGGAGTAGCTAAAAACTAATTCAGGACAACAACGATTCGAAAGCATTTTTGATGCATAACACCTAATGCTCGTGACCTCTGAACATGCAACATCTCACCTGTAAAGCTTGCCAGTTTGGCTGACAACACGTTAAGTTTGCTTTCGTTTGAAAGCAATTTTAAATTAAGATAGTGACGGAGGCAAGAGTAAATAAATGCACACTTTATTACAGCAAGGCAAAATTGCTTTATTATCACACACCTTTGCCAGCAATCTCGGTAATTTTTAAGCAGTCAAGATTGGCGGCATTCAACAACATTGATGGAAATTCATGAAACAATTAATTATTGCAAGACATCACAACAAAGCAGCGAACACAACAAAATCGGCAATTGTGTCATTTATGGTTGGCTCTGGCGTCTGTATTTATTTTCAGAAGCCATGCAGGTTATAGAAGCAATTAAGTCGCGTCTTTTGATGTGCTGAACTTCCACTTCGATGATGTACATATAAAGGTCCAGTGCTTGTTCCAGTTAGCCATGTATTCTAAAAGGAATAAAAAATTGAATTGTGAAAATGTCATTCTCAAATGCAGTAACGCATGACACTGAAAAAAGTAGACAAAGTTTTTTTTCAAACCGAATATGATGTAGCATGGTGCATGAAAAACAAATCAGATCACTTGGCCTTTGCTTTGAACCACGTAAACAACATATAGTTAAATAGCTGTAGAATAATGTTACAATTTGCATAAAAACTTGACAAGAGACTACAGTTGCTTTCAAATTCCGCCCCCACCGCAATCGGCCACAGGAACCGGAGTCGAAGCCGCGACCATAAGGAAATAAAGCACCATAGCCACTGCGGCTATAAATTTCAGTGGCGATCGATTTCGGGATACTATCGGTCACTTTCTGCACCGCTTTCATTACACGTACGCGTTTACACATATTTGTTTTTGTTAACGCAACTTAATAGGCACTTTCGCACTAATAATAATCGCACGACAGCCGCATGTACCGCGAGAATAAAGAAAAGAAATATCCTTAAGCATTATCCCCTACATGAGCAAGAAGATCTAGATTACCAATACATTTTAAGGTCTTGCTTGCATCTCGGTGCAGTAAATACTGTCTAACAGGACTGCGTCTAAAATGTATATAGCCTATTGCTGAGAGCAATTCGTATGCGCATACCAATGATCGAGAATAAAATAACTTGCCTGTTTTGCGATCAACCTTCCTCCACCGACGTTCATGATATCGCATGCGCATCGTTGCGCGATGAAGTATCCACGCAGCACATTGAAGGCACTCAAACACAGTCAGTGGGTGAAGTGATCGCCTATGGTGCTCGTAGAGATGGAACCGATCGGTCGCAGCCGATGAAATCGCAATGCGCTACACGGGATCACGGCGCAACTCATTTTCAGGTCCCGGGGTGCTCGCGCTAAGGGAGGAAAGTTCCTCCATTTACGATTGCCGCAAGAGGGCGCAGCGCGTGAACCTTGCTCGAAGGAGGAACTCGCTGGCCTGAAGGAGGAACAGAGCCCGTTGCTCCATTCTCACTCCCTTTTTTTTTAGAGTGTACATGGGTAAGGTACGTCACGTGTTTCAGGGTGTACGTAGATGTCGTTTAAAGATTCGAGCGTTTTGCTAGCTGACTAAGCAAACTATTTTTCGAGTTACAAGGGAGCTCATTTGATAGGGTAGCCCCAAAATACATCAGTGAGTGCACGGAATCCCCTTACACGTCGCACGCAACAATAACGAGAACCTGAAGCATACGCCTGTGATCCTCAGCCCACTTCCGATGTACTACAGCTTTTCACTTCTCGTCTCACCCTCACCACGCCGCGGCTCTCTTTCGCCAATGCGTCGCCGGTCCGGTACCCTTGCGGCGGTAAACTGACTGCCGCAGCTTCTCACGTACAAGCTGCGCCGTCGTCCACTTGTGTAAGGCCTCGCTTGTCCCCCGCCAATGTTATTGAAGTATTTGCTGAAAGCGTAAGAACTCTTATGGGGACTGACGCCGCTATTTCTGTAATGTGCCATAAGTTTTGCAGCTCCATCCATAAAGTGACGACGCCACCTTCGGAGTTTTCTCTCCGTACTGCGAGCGCACAACATATTCAACCCGTTGCAGCATGTACGGCCAGGCTGCTCATAGAAGACGCACTCTAGCGCATTGAGTTTCTCGTGCTGGCTTCGTGTTCCCATGACCTGATCCTTGGGTGGGGATTTTTTTTTTGTTCGTCATCACTGTCGTTATCACTGCACTCGTGCTCTGTATTTTGTGAGACGCCTTCCGCCCATGTGGCTCGTCCTGTTGGCAGAAAGTTTGTCTTCACCGCCGATATTGACCGCCCAAGGTGTGGCGAAAGCGGGTATGGCAAAGCGGAGAGAGGCTCTACGGCGATGATGGCTACGAGATGGTGCCAAAGTAGCACGCGTCATCTGTTCACCGATGGCATACGGCGAGCGCCTCCAACCATACCATATATGGAAATAAAGCGCTGCATAAGCGTAGGTCTGTCTGCGGTGGTTGCTGTGAATGGCGCCTGCGTGTCATCTACGCGCTATCTTTCACGATCTCCCGATTAGCGATGCAGTCGCGCCACACTTCGCTCCGCTTGCAACGTGCCGCACGAGACAGATTGTCTGCGCAAGGCATTACATCGCGAAATGAAAACCTATACAGCTGCGCTCAAATTTCGCAAAAGGGAGTATCGTAATTGTCGAGGAATTTTTTCTCCTACGTGCTTTTATGCTTTAGACGATTTGAGTGCCGGATCCTGTTATTCAACGCTTTATTGATATATATATATATATATATATATATATATATCACACTCGAAGAAACTGGACGGAGCGTAGCCGGGGCGGGCCGGCATCGACGTCGTCGGAGCATGAACGAAGTTCTAAACGGGGAAGTCATGCGCAGCAGTCGATAAGGGCAGCGTGGGTGGATAGAAAGTCAATTTTAAGGAAGAGGTCATGGGGGCACTGTTCTAAGCAGAGTGTCGGAACAGAACGAAGCAAAATATTTTTGACCGGAACGAGAACATAACCGAAACGATGTTTATTACTTTTTGTTTCGGAGTGAAACCGAAATATTTTACATTTGTTTTCGGTTCAAGGGGAAAGTAAGCAATCTGAAACAACTGACGTCAGGCAACGCCAGAATTACCGCGTATCTCAGGGGTACTCATGAGCGCGTATCTCAGGCAGGCATAATCCGAGCGATAGCTGGTCGAACGCTCTACTAATCTAAGCCTGCCGCTCGGTGCACTATCAGACCAGCATCATAGAGAAAGAAATTCAACAAGAGGGGACACTCGGCAAAAACTGGCAACAGGAAATACGTCACCATACGTCATGCTATACTTTTGACACCGAACGTTAGCTGCCGCGAGCATCGAAAAAAAAAGAAAGTGAACTTAAGTTAACAGGCACTCATTTATTTTTTAAATTCTTTGCCGCGAAAACTAAAACGTTTTGCGTATAAATGAACTTAAGCTTTGCGTCCTATTATCCTTGCCTTACCTAGCCACAGATCAATGACGCGCCAGTTACATGCGTCATCCGCCAGACACTCCCCCGAAGCCAGCGAGGATGGCTGCGCGCGCGTTTGAGCGCTCGCGCGCGGCGACCCGCCTGTCTCATTCTTTTTTTCTTTTTTAAATGTAACCTGGTTTATTGGGCTCTCGGCGTATTCTTGCGTTCATTCTGCACGGGACAAGACACCACTGCACTATTGGACTACGGCAAGGTGAGAAATCTTGTTTCACAGTCTACGACGCAATTAGGCTTACGGCACGGGACCGAGACTTAAGACGCAGTTAGCGAAAAACAGCTCGGCCATCCTGGCGCAGTTATTTTGAGTAAATGAATCGTGCTGAGACATGTTTCCGACGCTTCCTAGGGGACTATCGCAACTCATTTCGGTTTTTGAGCCACACTGGCCGCACAGGGCGCCGTGTCGCAGTTAGCGAGAACTCAGCCGTGGTGTGTAGTCTAGTGCATCTTGCTAGGATAAGTTTGTGCCGCTTTCTCTGACGCCAGACATTACTGAAAAGTAATTTCGTTACTTTCTGGGGTACTTTTGAGGCACGCTGGCTGCACAGCGCGCTGTGACTCAGTTAGCGATAAGCAGCTCGGCCGTGGTGATAAAGTTAGTTTGGCGTGTAATGAATCTTAGAGGGACAAGTCTGTGACGTTTTTTGTGGCGACATATACCTTCTTTCGGTACTCACGCCTGTTGAAAACGCGATGGGCGATTGCCAAGAGTGATAACATGGGGTGTGCTGCTGGCGCCGGCATAACGCGCGAACGACGAACATATCAGAAACTTGTAATTCGAAAATTACGTCTTCTAAAGGACTGAAAAAAGGCATTGTACCCACGCATTTGTCTTGAGTGCCTGTTGCGTCCGTCTCTGTGTATGTCGCGTACCGTCGTGTCGCCCGAGGCCAAGTTTTGGAAACGCGAAGTCGCTCGTGTATTTGTGCTGCCTAAGTGCAGGAAATAATGCCCGGAAATTGGGGAACGCTTGGAAATCAGATGTTTTCATATATGTTTGGGATGAGTCGGGTATTTTCTACGCCATGTATGTAAAAGCGAATTGCTTTTGTTTGTAATGCCGCCCATTCACCGCTTTCGCACGTTTCGCCTCGCAGTATTCCTATGTCTAAATACCAAAATGACTCATGCTTGTAACATGCTGTTACGTGCTTGCAAATGTAACATGCTTGTAATTTACTTTTTTTTTCAGCTGGTACCGTCCGGTGGAGCTTCATACAGGAACTACTGCCTTACCTGCTGGTGTCACAACGTTGGATGAACGCACAAAAAGCGCGGAACGAGCTTTTATATAGAGCAAAATAAATATTTCCTCACTGCACAAAAGGTCTTGCGTCTACTTTGTGAAATTGCACGTGGCACAGATTCGATGGGACTTTACGAGATCGTTCGCAATCATTTTTACTAAATAATAAACCGATTCTGCACGAAGAGCAAAAAAAAAAGGAAAGGAAAGGAAAAAAAGGGGGGGGGGGCGCAGCCGGCGTGCTAGCTTGCGTTCAAAATACGCGCGCCCGAAACCGGAAGTGATGCAAGTGATCGACACCGACCGCTTGGCACGCTGCAGTCAATTCGGCCGCTGGGCCCTATGGGAGTGTCCCCTCTTGATGAATTCCTTTCTCTATGCCAGCATCGTAGCAAAAACCAGCGCTTGCGCCCTGACGACCTTATCGCTTCGTTTTCTACGGCTGCAACACTTTGTTACGGAAGTTTATCTTTCGTATGTGTTCGTTTAAGTTCCTTTTATCGAAACAGCAGTCTGGAATCACAGCCAGTACACTCGATGACGTGCTGCTTCTGAGATCGTGTTTAGTGTCTTGGCTCGAGGCACCGGGCCTATCTCAGAATTCAGAATTTACTTATTGAGAAAAATTCATACTATGTTTTTATCGTTACTTAGTTTCGCAAATTTTTGCATGCGAACCAAAACTGTTATGAACCGTTACGAATTATTTCTTTTTTCGTTCCGGAGCAGAACCGGAATTAAACTTTTTTCAGTTGAACGAAACTAAAACCAGAACGAAAAGAAATAGCGTAGCTTGATTGATTGATTTACTTTATTTGTCCTTTCAAGAAAGAAAGGAGCAGTCACAAAAAGCTACTGCAATGAGTAGCTTGACGGGGTGACACCCCTCTTAGAATGACAGCAACGGACAAAAAAATATAAAAAATGAATAAGATCGGAGAAAATGAACAATATATACACAGGAATAACTATACATGTTGGTAGAAGATTGTTAAACATTAGGATAACAGGAACCTGATGTAAACAGTTTTAGCTATAGTATACATTAAACAAATTATGAAATAAGGCAACACAGAGAAAAAGCGGGAACATTGGAAGGATTGGTGCAAATACACAGTCGAATTAACTCAAGTAATGTTACAGAAAATTTATAAGAACAAGTCACAAAGCTCTTGCCATGTTATGTTTGTTATTTCGACACCATTTTTTTGTTGTAACCGGTTCAACAGTGAAGGTAGCTGGTATCGAAGCATCTGTTTTCCATAGTTAGTGCGATTTCGTGCTGCCTCCCACTGTTCCGGATTACGTGTGTTATATGCAATTGCGTTGATCTTAAGATTGGCTATGTTTTGCAAAGCGTTGTCCTGTTTTCTTGTGCATAATTTGTAGTGGAGGGAAAGCCTGTATTCGTAAAGTGATGGAACCCTTACTATGCGTAATTTCGCAAACAATTCAGCTGTATGGGACAAGTAGGGCATCTTACAAGTTAATCTAATAATTCGCTTTTGCAGTAAAAACAATTTCATAATATTAGCAATTGTGGTTGTGCCCCACACAAAAGCACCATAGTTCAGAGTGGAAGAGAATAGCGCGTTATAAAGAAGTAGATTTGTGTTAACCGGAAACACTGAACAATTTCGCTGCAGGAATCCAATAGTACGTGAAAGTTTTTTAACCAGGAAATCAACGTGTGCATCCCATGACATGGCGGCAGAAAAAAAGACGCCTAGAGTTTTGAAGGACTCAACGTATTCAAGCGATATATCATTAATAAATAGCGGGTGCATGGGGCACACCTTATGACGCGGATGAAACATCAGAGCTTTCGTTTTTGCGACATTTAAACCCAGGTGGTTTTGTAGGCACCATTCGTGAATTGGCCATGTTTGCATGATTTACTAAATCAACAGCGGAGCGACCAGAGAAGAAAATGCTCGTGTCGTCAGCGTAGATAATGTACATTACCGTCTCATAAACGCTGACGATGTCGTTGATATATAAAAGAAATAAAAATGGGCCCAGTATGCTGCCTTGAGGTACACCTAAATTAATCTGTCTTAAGGAAGATGCGTGCCCTTAATTTCTACATATTGTGAGCGGTATCGTAGGTACGATGATATTAAGGAGTGTTCGTTACCCCTGATACCATAGTGATTAAGCTTCTGTAGAAGAATGTGATGACTAAGGCTATCAAAAGCCTTTGTGAAGTCTAAAAACACACTTAGAACTAGGTTGTGATTTTCAAAGTTTTCAAGTATGTACTCTTTTTGTGCAAGAAGTGCTAGTTCTGTTGATTTATTTTTTTGGAAACCAAATTGTACTGGGTTTAGAATGTTATATCTGTTAACGAAGGATGCGAATCGTTTAAGTATTATTTTCTCTAACCCTTTTGAGAAAATTGCCAGGATGGAAATAGGACGATAATTGGAAAAAATCGTTTCTGTCACCTTTCTTGTATATAACAGTAACTTTCGCACACTGGTTGTACGTGAGAACACTCCGGTTGTAAGGCACATATTAAAAATATGAACTAGACAGTTCGCTACGATATCAATAACGTATTTAAATGGTGTAACTTGTATTCCTGATGGATCGAGGGACTTGCTGTTATTTAGCTTAATAAAAGACGAAACAACCTCGCTTTCACTGACCGGATCTAAGAAAATGGTGTGCTCATTATGATATTTTAAAGTTGGGATATAATTATTCGTGGACAAAGGGGTGAAAGAGATAAAAAAGTTATTAAATCCGTTAGAAAGGTCCGAGCCTTCTAACTCCATTCCGTCCCTTACTAGTTTCGTAAGCGGTTTAGGAACATGACCAATTACCAATCTTAATTTTTTCCAAAGCTGTTCAGAACTCCCTTGAGAAGAGCTGAACAGGTCGGTGTAATATTCCTTTTTGGCTAAGCGAATATTTTTGTTGACGCGGTTTCTGAATGCTTTATAAGTTTTCAGTACTTCGGCAGACGTTACTTGAACAAACGATCTGTAAAGTTGTTCGCGTTTTCGTATTTGGCTGAGCAGTTCATGATTCATCCACGGTTTCCTGCACTTTCTTGACCTACCAGATGTTTTGTAGGGGAAAAATTCATTATAAATTCGCGTAAATTCACGTAAAAACTTTTCATAGGCTGCATCTGGGTCGTTTTTTTTTAAAACATCGTACCAGTCTACGTTAGACAAGCAGTCGCGGAATTTTAACAGCGTGACAGGGTTTATTTCACAGTACACGTAAGAGTGCTTCTTTTTTAAAGTGTTAGTTTGAGACAGTGAAATGTAAACTGGCAAGTGATCATTTATAACATAATTAATAACGCCTGCCTTAATGTAGGAGCTGTTATAATTGGTTATGAAGACATCTAATGTTGTGGCTGTGTTTTCAGTAATACGTGTAGGTACAGTTATTACATTGTGACATAAGTGAACTTTAATAATGATTCCAAGTCAAGTTTCATGGCGCTATCAGCATAGAGATTAATGTTCAAGTCCCCTCCGATGATTATTGTACACTTGTAGTCATCAACAAATTGCAAAAGTGCATCCAAGAAGGATAAGAAATTGGATATGTTTGGCCCCGGTGGGCGGTAGCAGACGCAGAACACAAAGGAACCACATTTTAGAGTAATCACTTCATAATCGGGCGTTACACATGTAAACACTGAAAGAATTTCACAATTCATTTCCCTACACTCTAAAAACAAAGAGAGTTCCGGGAACTCTCTGAGAGAGTATCTGCTTGTCCCATATTTCACTCCCTTTTCAGGAGTAAAACGCCTCCATCTCGGAGAGAGTACAGCAACTCCCCCGGACAGAGTATTAGTACTCCTCCTCAACAGAGTGCTAGAACTCCCTCCAGAGTACGAATACTCCACCCCACAAGAGTATTAGTACTCCCTCCAACCGAGTGATTCTACTCCGCCAAACAGAGTGCTTGTACTCCTCCTAATAGAGTGTTTGTACTCCTTCAGACAGAGTGCTGGTACTCCTCCCAGTTGTGTGAAAGCACTCGCTGT
Source organism: Dermacentor silvarum (assembly GCF_013339745.2). NCBI lineage: Eukaryota > Metazoa > Arthropoda > Arachnida > Ixodida > Ixodidae > Dermacentor > Dermacentor silvarum. Next base: position 135,806,683 of record NC_051163.1, read on the forward strand.
GCAGTGCCATGGTCACATCAGAGGCGATTCACAACACTTACATGTCGGGGATATTTGATTCCTTCATAAGGAGCTCCTGCACTCATGCTTGGTGAATTGGATTTGATGTTTAGTCGCCGAGTCACTCGAATGAAACATATTTTTCTTCAAAGGTCAACATTTTTATTAATCAAACAGTCACAAGGCAAACTGAGTAAGATTTCGAAAAACATACAGATACACATAAAATCCGATTACACGAATTTTCATGAACTTTACAACACATCTTGCAATAATACATAAACATTTTCTTTAACATTTCATCGCTAATGCAGTGAGAAATATTTTTTTTATTTTCAATTGGCAACATTTAAAAAATGAAAGTACACAACGTAAAATCAAACAAACAACAAACATGCGCAAACTCGCGAAGTATTGGCACTACGATTGAAGAGAAAGATGCACCACATTACTGCTCAGAAAACGCATTTCAAGCACTAAACTCGTGTACTTATATACCGTAGGTTATCAGATGGGCTGCTAGGCATGAGGCTGATAAAGTAATTTGCGCAGGAAGTTTTTTCATGCGCAAATTACTTTCAAGACAGCAGCTGGTTTGATAACATCCTATGAAGCGTATGGATGCTCCTGACTGAGAGTATACAGTATATTTAGAAATGTGCTGTATATTTTCGTGTAAAGGCGCACCGTAAAGTTTTGGTTATAATATTTCACATAGTTATTCATGCATGGGCTGCACCCCTTTTTTTCTAAACGCGCATCTTGCCGTGGTTGTCCAACACTTATCTCCGCTCGGAGTGAAGGCAGTACTGTGGCGTATCATAGCTCCCATTCGGTTGGATCCAAAGCTGGTAGTCTTTTGGCAGAAAGCTCGACTTCACTCTTGGCGTCGTCATGCAAGTAATTTCCTGGTGCTGTCGGAATCGTGCCATCGCGCTTTCTCACGGACTGTATTTCGTAGACTGCTATTGCCACAGCGCACTGATGCATTTCACAACTGTTGTGGTATTCTTGTTGTCTATTGCATAATTTTCTTTCTCATAAGACATCACATGATAGTTTGTTCATTTCGTACAGATGCAGCTTCTAATGATCTGATCAGGGAAGTTGGAATTTTTGCTTGTAAAAGAATATTTTCCAAATTGCATGGCAACACATTTTGATGCTTTGGAGTACGCTCCTCTGCACCATGTGGAGTCGTGCTGAGCTGGCTCCTTGACACCATTTTCTCCTTGCAGCTGCCTTCTTGAGTTTTATAAAACGGGTGCCTGAAAAACAATGTGCGCGCAAATGAACATGAGGAAATATTGTGAAACCATCTAAAAACAGTCAAGGAAAAAGGTCATGGCACTAAGAAGCCTTAGCGCTAAGTATTTGTACTGTAATACAAGTGAAATATGTAAATGACTGTAATAGTCAACTTCAATACCACTTTTAAATTGTTTGACTTAAGGAAAGAAAAAATAAAACTGGCCGTTAGGACTCAGTCCAGCACCAGTGTTACAAAAATCCCGAAAAATAAAATATTGGTCATCGTTGGCACACTTCGTACACGCATCCCCTCCTCTAGGGAAGTGAGCAATGGTGGTATTGTCTGCATCTCATTTCTAACGTTATGAATAAATATAATTCCTGAAGAGAATTTAGGCTCTTTGGCTTATCTAAAACAAAAGAAATCAGCCGCCAATGTAAAGGGAACATAGCTAGTGGAGTTAAATGTATAAAAACTACACTCGGCATACACAAGTGGCCAACAATAATGCAAATGTGGTGCTAGAAGAATGACACATGACATGAAAAGGAGGTGAACCACCTTTAAAGAAACCCGTCAAACTTATGAGACCGAATTCTGTACGCTCTGCTTATGCTGCACTTGAAGTTGATTACGATATGAAGTGCTCAAATCTGCAGTCATTTAACTGAACAGTGAAGCATGTAGTTTTTATGTAACCTGCCGAAAAGCAAAGAGTGCAAAGCTGTATGACGAATTCAGATGTGTCACAAACACCTCTTGTGACACGTCCTAGGCACGCGCCCACTGTGCCCCCCCCCCCTTCTGGTTATGACACTGCTCAAGCCATAATTTGAGGATCATATTTTCAGTAGGCATGACAATATGGTCATCTAGTTCAATGGATATTACTGGGTGTGATTATAAGAAGGGGTAGCAAGCCCTGTTTACGGCAAGCTTACCCACATTTCAAGAATGACAAGAAACAGTTCACTACGGCCTGTATCTAAGCTTTCTAAAAGCATGAACTTATTTCCATTTATGAGGTACGCAGTGGGGTTCATTTTTGACGGACTCGACTCTTGCTGCAGTTTGAAATCTAGCATTTTACATACTTGAATGCATGTAAAAGCTTCAGTTAGACGAACGTTATTAGATTATTAGACCAACTTATAGTTTGTGCATGACAAACGACTGGTAAACTGCAAGGTAACATTTTACTTTGATACTTCATTTCTCCACGAAAAATAACAAGATGGTAAATACATTTCAATCTGCCCTGCAATAGCAAAATGCACAACTTACTCTTGGATCCCACAGAGGAAGGTTGATTTAGCCGTTCATACGATATAATTTTTAAGTGCCAACTCATACTAGGAAATGCACAGGCATATCGAAAACAACAAACGTGGAGACCGAGCCAATAGCAATAATGTAGAACGTCCCTGTCACTAATCCTACAACAGTAGCCACTGTATTCGATTCCAGTGCATAACTCGCCGCTTGACCAGTCACCGAGTCCATACACAACGCGCCTGTTCACATTCGCACCGTGCTCGGAAACCGCAACACGAGACACAAAATCAGACATAAATTCACACCAATACATTGGCAAAAAAAGGTGGCTTATTCAGCGCAAAGCAACAATTCCCCATGCGTATTCAGGCAGTTTAACATTAATGGCCACACTGACCTCACGCAGCGTGCAGCTGTATGCCTGCGGCAACTTTCTAACAGGCGCTAGCGCTGCACGTAACTTCACTGGCCGCAGATTACCTATGGGCAAAACACACTGTCAAGCGCGCGCCTTAATATAACGAAAGCATGCCGCCAACAAGCTGACGCCTTTTGTTATGTAACTCCTTAGTTAAACAGCGATCCGCACACCGTAGACTGCAAAAATGAGTAAATTCAAACACATAAAACACACGCTAAGCACGCTCGGCATTGGCACGGAATCATGGGCTGGTGAAGAAACCTTTTTATGCGACGCCGCGTCTCACTATTGAACACACCGTGCTTCATTGAGCGTTTGCGATTTTGAAAGCTCTCACGGATTGCGGCAAGTGATAAAATCACATGCAGTCATCGTGACGACTGGCTTTTTCTATTGACATCGAATGATGCAGCACGCATACCTTTAGTCCGTTGGCACTCGCGGCGGCTTAACAGGCTTAACTACGCGATCACTGCCTGGCGATAGCATGTCATATACGCAGAATGTGCCACGTAAGTTAGAAATCACTTACCGTGGAGTATTTCTTGTTCAATCCAACGAACGATGAACGACTGTCCTCTTTTCACGGCGGTGAAACGTGGCTGGCACAAGAGTTTTCTTGGATGGCCTTGGCGCGCACCGCCTGCCCGGGCCTGCCCGCTGAACGGATCGCCTTTCTCCGGCGCTACCGGCGCTGTGCTGTTCCGCGATGTTGTGCGGGCGCGCGGTGGGGGCGACTCCGAAACAAAAAGTAGTGCGCTGATCTCCGCGCCAGTTTGCGCGCTGGATGCCTCTTCTCTTACAAGAAAAACGATGCGCTCTTTGCTCTACCTGCGTGAGCGATACATCGCCATGTTCCCAACCAGCCTCATGCAGTTTAAGCAGCAGTATATACTACGTTTTGCTCTCTGTTGCCGCGAGAGTGGAACGGGCATTCTACTCTCTCTCAGACGGGCAGAGTAGAAATAACATTTCACTCTCTCGATGCGGATAGAGTGAACAATGCATTTCACTCTCCCCGTCATTTTGCGAGAGTAAAACAATGCATTGAAGAGTAAATCGGCCCCTTCACTCCTGCGATACTCTCCCTAGTTTTTATAGTGTAAGCATTAAGATGCACACTCCAACTCCTCGCCTACTATCACGGTTTAAGCAGTGACAATTATACGCTGGCAAATAAAAAGCTTCCGCATCATTACGAAACCAAGTTTCCGTAAACGTAAGTACATGAAACGGGAAACGCATATCACTAAAAAAATGTTCTATGTCGTCATATTTGTTCCTTCCAGATTGCAAGTTTAAGTGAAAGCAGTTTATGCTCTTGTTGAACTCGCTGTAACCATGATTTGGAAGCTCAGCCGGGTCAATAAGGTGGGGCAATAAAGAAACCATTTTAAGCGGGAGCTCCATGGATGCGGCAGTCACCTATCAAGCAGCTAGCTCCAATAGGCCATCTTTATTTCTGATTAAAACAGCACGTGCACCCTCTGCTTTCCGAACTAGAACTTTCCCATTCGAGTGCCAGGTGAAACGATAGTCGTTTTCAGCCGCCCACGTACGCGTGCTGCGTAAGAGGTCCCTCTGTTGTTTGGTCATATTTTCAACAATGGTCACTGTTGATTTCACGTTTTTTAGGACCTTTCTAGCATCAAGCCATGTGTGACGTTGCGATTGCCGCACAAATAGAACTACGATGCCAAGCTCTTTCCCTGGTTTAGCAGGGAGCCTGTGAACAGCGTCGACGTCGTTTACACTCAATTCAGGAAGATTAGCGGACTTTGCGATGCCATTTAGTTTTAAGAGCAGGTTTTCATTCGGAGTCCTCGGAACACCGTGCACTTCAATATTATGCTTCCTGCTGTGCATCTCGAGATTATTTAGGGATGATTCTAGTTCTTTGACTTGTGCATTGTCACAGCAGGGTTTCTTTTCCAGAGTTTCGACGCACTGTCTTAAGCTGCCGATTTCCCTACCTTGCTGTACCTGCTTATTCAGAATTTCATCATATTTGTCAGACATTAACTGCATCGATGATTTAATCTGTTCTACCTGCCCTGGCAGAACCGCAAGAGCGTCAAGCCTCCTGGCAATGTCAGCCAGACTAGCAGCGAGCTCAGGTTCCATACCCTGCCTTCCGGCGCCTTTCGGCTTCATATTACGACAATTAGTGCACCGCCAAGTACTGCGCCCTGTCTCTCCCTTGCTTTTAAACGTGCTCTCTGACCATCCCGAGTAGTTTATCAAATGGTAGGCGTACCCACATTCGATGCACTTCAACAGACGCCCATCAGTTGGCAAGGCCTCGCTGCAGGCGGGACATGCACCGCTCACAGGCATTGTGGCAGATAAAGGCACGTACGCGCAAAATACGTACGCACAAACAAGAAAAGAAAAACACAGCGACACAGAAAACACCAGCGGCAGGAACGGCAAGGCAGCAGCGGCGGCAGTGTAACGAAATAAAGTGACCAAAAGTTAACTTCGAGGTAGCGATATCACCAACCTGGGAAACGAAGATAAACAGAATTAGGACCATGCGTCCTTCCGCCACCGCCGCCGCTGCCGTATTGCCCCGATTGCCAGGTAGCCGCCAGGGGCGCAAACAGAGTCCAGTTCACGCAATGCGTGACGTCAGATCAGATGGCTCCGGCGGTTTCTGGGAAACGAAGATAAACAGAGTTAGGACCATGCGTCCTTCCGCCACCGCCGCCGCTGCCGTATTGCACTGGAGGCGCAATGCTGGAGACAGCGCAGCTGATGGGCAACTAACTAGTCTCGGCTTTTGGGCTAGGCTAAGCACTACGAAGTCATCCCTAGCATTTCCCGGAATTTATTGATTAGTTTTAATTATCGATTGGCTATCAATTGGCTATCGCAAGGTATTGGCCACGTATTTGGGCTAGCATAAGCACTACCAAGTCATCCCCATTATTACCCGAAATGTATTGATTGTTCATGGATTATCGATTAGATATTGATCGGCTATCGATAGGCTATCGATGACTGACTAAGCTTCATCATCATTATCATCATCATCATCAGCCTATATATGTCCACTGCAGGACGAAGGCCTCTCCCTGTGATCTGCAATTATCTCTGTCTTGCGCTAGTGTATTCCAACTTGCGCCTGCAAATTTCCTAACTTCATTACCCCACCTAGTTTTCTGCAGTCCTGAACTGCACTTCCCTTCTTTTGGTATCCGTTCTGTAACTTTAATGATCCACCAGTTATCCATCGTACGCACTACATTTATTTTATTTATTTATTTATTTATTCACACTGCAGGCCCAAATGGGGGCCCAAGCAGGAGGGGCAGAATCCATAAATATTTACATATACAGGTATGTATATACATACACACATGAAAAAGAAATACAAAAGCAATGCAACAAATGCAATGATCAGAAAAAGAAGCGAAAGCGACCACCAAATAAGATTAATAAAAGGTACACTGAAGGAATACAACTTAACAAAGATTAGGTCAGTATCACACGGAGTTTGAGGCATCAGGAACAAAAGTAATACGCATATATGAGCACTTGCAACCACTTGCAACCATTCTCAAAAACAAGAACGACAAATACCAGAAGTTGATGAACGAGCGACCATTGCAAAATACGGAAAATAACAGAATAAGGAAGATGTGGAATATATCAAACAAAATTCGCGTGTAAAAGAAAAAGAAAACAGTAACAAGGCTTGCCAACAAAGGAATACCGTTAACATTAAAGACGCATGCGTTCAATAGAATCGGTGCTTATCAATTGTGATGATGGTAGGCTGTTACAATCTGTTACAGTGCACGGGAAGAAGGAAAACTTAAAGAGGTTAGTTCGGGTGTTATAAGGTGTTAAAGAATCAGCGTGACGATGCCGTGTTCGACGCGCTGTAAGTGGTTTAACATAAGGCTGTGGGTGGAGGGACAAGCAGTTGTTTTTAAGCAAAAAAAAAAGAAATTTCAGTCTTTGTATTTTCCTTCGTAGCTGTAGCGTTTGGATATTATGTTGATCCATTAGGCTAGTAGGAGAGTCACTTGGTCTATATTTGGAGAAAATAAACCTGACAGCTTTACGTTGGATGAACTCTAAAGCATTAATGGTAATTTTCTTATAGGGATCCTACATAATGCATGCATATTCAAGTTTTGGTCGGATGAGTGAAGTGTAAGCCAGTAATCTAGTACCAGAGGGAGCGTGCTTTAGTTTGTGCCTGAGGAGACAAAGTTTTCTGAAAGCCAAGTTATATATACGTTAGAAATCTGGCTATTCCAGCTGAGGTGACTGGTTATTGTTATTCCAAGATACTTATATTGGCTGACTTTGGTCAGCGGTTCAGAGCCGAGGTTATAGACAAACGACATTTTTATTTTTTTTGTTATGGACATGTAAACAGTTTTTTCTCTGTTCAATTCCATGCCCCAACGACTGCACCAGGAAAGAATGTTTTGAAGGTCAGAGTTAAGCATTAATTGATCTTCGTGGCAAGTAATTCGTTAAACAACACACAGTCGTCAGCGAAAAGTCTAACTTGAACAGGATGAGAAATTTCGTTAGTGATGTCGTTTATGTATATTATAAATAGTAAAGGTCCTAGCACACTACCCTGAGATACTCCAGAGGTTACTGAAAGTTCGTTAGAAGAGTAGTTATCAATTGAAACAAAGTGCTTGCGATTAGACAGACAAGCCGCCACCCAGTTAATAATATAGGCTGGAAGCTCTATCGACGGTAGTTTTTCTATAAGTTTAATGTGAGGAACAAGGTCAAACGCTTTCTTAAAGTCTAAAAATATTACGTCAATTTGGCTTGACTTGTCAAGAGCACTTGCAAAGTAGTGAATAATTGTGGTTAATTGTGTCACAGTAGAAAAACCGTTCCGGAAACCATGCTGATGAGGAGACAGTACGTTGTTGTCGCTTAGGAATTTGGTTATTTCATTAGCTATAATATGTTCGATTAACTTGCAACATGATGAAGTTAATGATATGGAACGATAACTGGTTACTAGGGTTTTGTCGCCTTTTTTTTGGTATGGGAACGACACGTGCAGTTAGCCAGTCTGTAGGAAGATTAGCCGAAGATAACGAGGAACGAAAGATAACAACAAGGGGCTAACGCTTCAGCATACCTGCGGAGAAAAACGTTCGGTATGTTGTCTGGTTCTGGAGATGATTTAGCTTTGAGGTTCAGCAACATCGACAGTACACCCGGGTGCGAAACAATATCAGAGGTCGAGTTACATTGCATGGGGTTAAGGTTTATAGCACCATCGAAATTTGAAAAAACACTGTGAAAATAATAATTGAAGTGCTCCGCGATACGGTGTTTTTCGACAACGACATGGCCCTCGTGAACAATTTGGTGAATTGACTTGCTTTTTGAGCTTAGAAAAGCCCAAAATGTTTGGGGTGCCGTTCGAATAAAATTTGGCAATGTATGGTGAAAATACCAGCCCTTAGCTTGCCGTACTTCTTGGTTTAGTTTATTTTGAATTTCGTGAATTGAAGAATGTGAGGCGCATCGTCGTCTTAAGCGCTTAAGTTTTCTTTTGTGAAGTGAAGTGAAGTTTATTTTTCCTTCTTACAAAGGAGGAAGCCGGGGCTAAAGGCTGAAAGGCCTGACGAAGGCCTCGGCTCCCCTGTGCAGTTTGACATCATATAGCGCATAACTGAAAATGTAACAATGTAAACACAGCATCTCAGATGAACATACAGTTATTACAAAGAAGCAAATAACAAGCACACATCAATAAAGTGGCGCTATGCAAAACACAAGTCCGAATCAATGAAATATTTTTGGTTTGTTTTGTAAATACACTCAAAGAAACACCAAAATTAACATTTGTTGACACCTTATTAAGAGTTGAAATTACTTGAAAATTTAATTTTTGTTTGCCATAGTTAGTACTTGTTCTAGGAACTTGGTGGATTTGTGTAAGAAAATAGTATGCGTCACTAGACATATGATAGTTTTGCAAGTGTAATTTACGATTTTTTATATATTGCAGCAGACGAAAAGGGTAGACCTGATTCGCTTTAAACAGATCATACCTGCAAAACAACGGCAACGTGGACAAATCTTTTGGTCTGCCATAGTAACCATGGATGTACCGGTCGACCTTGAAAGTAGCAGCACCCCTCTGGTCTCGCAGAACATGCCGAAGACCCATGGGCCACCATCTTTAGCACCGCCGTAAATTTGGCGGCTCAGCGGCAAGTTGTCGCCTGTCATTAGGCGGCATCGATTGTGTGGCAGAAAGCATCGTCATCCGCACAGGCGCACACGACGACTACTGCGCATGCCTCAGCCCAAAAGCGCAAGGTATAAATACCAGAGCACTTTGTAATAAACGCATTCCTTGTTCTCTCATGCTTGCGTGTCACATGGTGTCAGAAGTGGCGAACGCGGTTTAGCACCATCGTTCGTAGTGACAGCGTAGCCCTCCACGTTGGAAACGCCCCAGCAGGAACCGTCGCGAAATCTTGACAAGCATGGCGTCATCAATAATTTCGCCGCCGAAACCGCTGGACTCAACTGGAGGCGCCTTTCACAGCTGGACCGTTTGGAAGAAAGACTTCGACCTGTACGCAACGGCAACGAAGCTGAAAGAACAAGCAAATGAGGTTCAAGCGGCAACGTTCCTAATGGCAATCGGTGAAGAGGCAAGGCGATCTTTCTACACTTTCACGTTTGAGAATGACGACGACAAACAGGACATCAAGATTCTCACCGAAAAGTTCGAGGCGCACTTCAAGCCAACAACCAGCCTGACATTCAATGAATTTCGCTTTGGCTCCAGCAATCAGCAAGAGGGTGAGTCGTTCAACGATTGGCTCACAGAGCTTCGGACGCTCGCACAACAATGCGAGTTTGGCGCACTAGAAGACCGAATGCTGCGTAGCAGGATTATTCTTGGAATCAATGACAAAATTCTGCAGCAGAGACTCGTATTCGAAAATCCGTCTTACGCCAAAACTGTCGAAATCTGCCGTGCAAGCGAACAAGGCAAGGAACGTTTCAATGAAATACAGGGCGCATGTGCTACTAGAATAGATACAGTGAAATCAAAAGCCAACACTTTCTTTAGGTGTGGCTTCGATAAACATAAAAGTGGAAATTGCCCCGCTGAGGGTAAGCAATCCCACAAATGCGGAGGCCGCAACCATTTCGCACGTGCATGTCAAAGGCCGCAGTCACGACAGCGCAACGAAGGACGAAGTGTACAAGAAGTTCAGATAATGCACGACGAAGAACTGTTTCTTCAAACACTTGACGTCGGTACTGCAGATCGAATGGATCGTTGGTCTACGGGAGTCGTTATCGCAAGCGTGTATATAAAATGCAAGATTGACACCGGTGCGAACTCTTGTGTAATGCCTGAGGCGGTGTTAGGTCACATAACATCCCAGCCTGCACAGCCATGCTCCGCAACCCTGCGCATGTTTTTCGGTCACAAAGGAATTGCATCTAAAAAGATTAAGCTGCCCATTAGCCACAAAGGACAGTGCACGGAAGCAGAATTTTTTTATCGTCAAGCCGAACGTCTCAGTCGCACTGAGTGGTTGCGTTGCTGAACGTCTGGGCCTGATAAGCCGCATAAGTTCAATTGATGCGTCTGGTTGCAATACACCTCAAGGATTTGATGATGTCTTTCAGGGCCTAGGAGAACTCAAGGGTGTGGCCTACCACATACAGCTGAAGCCCGGTGCTCAAGGTACCATTAAACCAGCAATAAAAGTCGCTGTTTCCCTTCAAGACCGCGTGAAAGCAGAACTCCAAAGGATGGAAAGTGACGGGGTCATCGCAAAGGTAACTGAGCCAACTTCTTGGTCAAGCCACATGGTTGCGGTGGTTAAAAAGGATAAAGTGCGAATATGCTTAGACCCGTCAGATTTGAATAAGGCTATCCTCAGGGAGCACTACCACATTTATTTATTTATTTATTTATTTATTTATTTATTTAGTTATAGATACTGCGATCGGAAATCAGATCATAGCAGGGTGGGTAAACATAGAAATATGCAAGCCTGTAAACACATACAATATTCATCAAATATGCAGGCATTTTTCAAACACAGGTGAAGAATACATAAAAAACATACAAGCGAATATACAAGCAAATAACTCGCATAAATTCATAACATTTGCAAGCATTTTTCAAACATTGATAAGTAATTCTGCGTAACAATCTCAGAATTAAGATTATTCCAGTCTGTTATTGTCATAGGAAAAAAAGAATATTTGAAAACGTTATTCCGTGCGTTCAAGGGGGTTATTGATAAAGCGTGCCTTCGTCTTGTGTTATAGCCTGATGAGTAAGTGAAGAACTTGGAAGTGTTAATGTTATAATGGCCGTTTACAAGTTGAAAGAGGAACTTTAATCGGCAGAAATGGTTGCGCACAGTCACCGGGGGTAATCCACTGCGTCTTACGAGCTCACTAACAGACGCACGGCCGTTTGAACTAAAAACAAACCTAACTACCTTATGCTGTACACGTTCCAGTTTTTTTAATATTGGTTAAAGTGAATGGGTCCCAAATAATTACGGCATGTTCCAACAACGGAAGAATGTAGGAATTGTACGCCAATAAACGAACACTAGACGTAGATGATTTTAGTGAACGCCTCAAGAAAAACAGTTTACGCAAAAAATTTGCAACAACAGTATCTATGTGCTTCGTCCAGGAAAGCCCATTCGTTATCCATAGCCACAAATATTTGTACTCTGTTACCTCTAATAGAGATATGTTGTCAACACTATATGCAAATTGAAGAGGTTTTTTCTTATGTGTGATTCTCATAAAAACAGTTTTTTTTTTCAAAATTAATAGACATTTGCCATTGTTCGCACCAAGCAACGACCTTTGCCAGGTCATTATTCAGACGCGCCTGATCATCAACAGAAGATATCTTTTCATACAAAATACAGTCATCTGCATAAAGTTTCACGGAAACTGAAAGTTCTGCTACAATGTCATTAATAGATAATAGAAAGAAAAGCGGTCCCAAAACAGATCACATGCCAACCTTAGAAGACGTAGTACCGCTTCTATCGGGAGCACAGTACTTTTCCACCTTGGACGTGTCATCGGGGTTCTGACAGGTGAAGTTAGATGTGCCGAGCTCGAGAATTTGTACTATGAGCACCCCGTATGGCAGATATAGGTTTTTGCGAATGCCGTTTGGCATAGCGTCGGCTCCAGAAGGTTTTCAACGAGCAATGCACGGAGTTGTAGAGGGTCTTGCTGGTGTAGCCGTTGTTATGGACGACATATTGGTCTGGGGAAACACTCGCGAGGAGCACGATAGCCACCTGTGCAAGTCGCTGACGCGTTGCAGAGAAAACTTGAAGCTTAACAGAAAAAAAATGTCACTTCATGCAGCCTCGAGTACGTTACATGGGCCATGTACTCACCAAAGAGGGACTCTCCCTGGATCGTGAGAGAGCAGAGGACATTCTAAAACTACCAACACACCAAAATAGTAAGGACCTTCAAGTATTCATCGGCATGGTCAACTTTGTGGCACTCTTCGTGCCCAATATGTCCGCTCTTTCTGCTCCCCTTCGAGAGCTTTTAAAGAAAGAGATAGCGTGGAATTGGTCGGACCTGCAGGAAAATAGTTTTCAACATCTCCGTGCTGCTCTCATGCAAGCACCAGTACGGGCATACTTTCGGCAGGACCAACCCGTGGTATTGTCGGTTGATTCTAGCCAGTACGGTGTGGGGGCGATGCTCTTGCAAAACGGACAGCCGGTCGCTTACTCATCCCGTTCGCTAACCGCAGCACAACAGCGATACGCTCAAATTGAAAAGGAGGCCTTAGCAATCGTCCATGGCTGTACAAAGTTTCAAGATTACATATTTGGACAACCAGAAGTAATGGTAGAATCAGCAAGCAGCCTTTGTGTGAATGCCCGTTACGCCTCCAACGCATGAGGCTAGTACTTCAAAGGTTTCCAATCACCGTTACGTACAAGCCAGGCAAAGAACTTCTCTTAGCTGATGCCCTCTCACGTTTTCCAAGTAAAGTGCAACTGCAAGAAGAAACTGAGCAGTTTGAAGTGAATGCCGTTTCTTTTCTGCCAATTGCAGACGACCAGCTACGAAGCATCCGGGAGTCAACCGAAAACGACGCACTTATGTCGCAGTTGCTTTGTTATACCAAAACAGACTGGCCCGAGACAAGGCTGCAAGTACCGGATGCCCTGCGAGCCTTTTGGCCTACCGCGATTAGCTGCATACCGAGGACGGTCTGCTGCTTCGGAGCAACAAGTTAATCATCCCGCCAGCCAAGCGCCGAAAAGTCCTCCACTTACTACACGCAGCCCATGGCGGACAAGAAAAAATGAAGGCAAGGGCCCGACAGGCGATGTTCTGGCCTAGCATGAATTCAGACATTGCGGCACTTGCAAATTCTTTCCACTTATGCCAAAAATGCAAAAACAGAAACGCTAAGTTTCCAACGCTATGTCATCCGGTGTCCAACTTACCTTGGAAGTCTGTTGGTATGGACTTGTTCCACTATACGGGCGCAGCGGGTACTTGATTATAGTCGATTTTTACTCGTTCTTTTTCGAGATCAGACAGCTTCACCATACAACAGCGCAAGCAGTTAACCAAGCATGCATGTTCATTTTTGCAACACACGGGATCCCTGCCAACATCTGCAGTGATAACGGACCCCCGTTCAGCAGTGCAAATTTCAGGTCGTTCACCTCTCACTTTCACGTCAACCATGTCACGTCCAATACCTACTATCCACGTGGAAATGGCACGGCAGAGCGTGCCGTTCAAGATGCAAAAAAGTTGCTCAAGAAATGTTCATTTGGCACCTTTAAATTTTGCAGCGCCATACTGGAATGGAGGAATTCGCCGAGAGACGGCCTTCTGCAGTCCCCATCGGAAAGATTGATGGGTCGCCGCACCATAACCAGGCTTCCAGTACTGGACTATCATCTCAAGCCAAAGACTATACCCACCGAAACCGTTCGAAGCCGTCTAGAAGACATTAGGGGCAGGCAACAAAAGTACTACAAATCTGGTAGACATCTTCCAGATCTTCACAGCGGGTCGGCAGTGTCAATCTATGACACCTTACCGTGAACCTGGACTCCAGCAGTACTTTTAGGCACGGCAGGCACGCCACGATCCTACATACTCGACACCGGCAGCGGACATCTGCGTCGCACGAGAGAGCATCTAAGAACTACAAAGGCAGAAATGCAGGATCCACCTGCCCAAACGGAACCGCCAGGTGATACTTCAACTCAGGAGGTGACGCCTGAAGACGGGTTTCGTAGGAGCACGCGCCAGCGCAGAGAACCACAACGGTTTCCCTTGCCAGAACGCCGGACTTAATCACGTATTCCAAGTTTTTTTCCCCGTTGAAGAGAAGATGTGGCAGAAAGCATCGTCATCCGCACACGAGCACAAGACCACTACCTCGCATGCCTCAGCCCAAGAGCGCAAGGTATGAATACCAGAGCACTTTGTAATAACCGCATTCCTTGTTCCCTCATGCTTGCGTGTCACAGATTGTACTTTTGGCCACCGCGAAGAAGGCACTTGTCCATTTTACGCTATCTACCCGGGGCCACCGAGAGGAGGTCGCGCCAGCAGCTCGTCCCTCGCGACCTTACGGGGGTAGCTCCTCCAGTCGGCGATGGCGTGCTCCGATAGAGGAAACAAGTCGCTGGTCATCTCCTTCAACAGCGATATTGCTACACTTATGCTCACCTCTCCAGGAGGCAAATGATTTGGCTCACGCAGAACGTGAGCCAAATAATTTGCCGCCTGGAGAGGTGGTCGTTCGAACGGCCGAGGCGGTCTGTATTGGCGAAGTAGCTTCCTTCACCTCTCTGCCCGTGCAGTCCAGCAGTACCGTGTAACTGCGAAAACTGATTTCGGCACCGGTTGCACCGGAAGGCAGCCCGGCGTCCATTCTGAGTCTTCCAATATAATGTGACCACTTCGCCTGCGCAGGTTGGTTGGTCCGGGTTGAACCCCAGGTATTCGCAGGTGCCCCAGTACTCTGATGACGACGCCGGACCTGGCTTGCGGCTTGGGCGCGGTGGACGAGCAGAGCTTGAAACAGTAGAGAGCCGAAATGATCGGACGAACTTTTCCTCCACTGCCTAGTACACGCTCTGTGCTCGAAAAGCATAATTTGCCCGCCACGCTGTCCCTGCAGACCACGCAGACGAAACTCTACGTTGGTAATGTAGGCGAACGGGACCAGACGGTCATACTGACGCTTACTGCCGCCGGATGCGATGACACAGGCTGCTGCCGCCGCCACCATGTTCACGAGTGGGCTTGGCAGCACCGGAGAGACAAGAATGCTAAACCCTGTCTTGATGTTTGCACAGGTGCTGCTGCTGCTTCGTTCGGCTACACAACAGGCCGATAACGGCTTTACTACGTCGGAACATGCTGCTTGGTGCTTGGACGTGCGCAAGTTTCATGAAATCTACGGAACTACGGAACGGGCAATTGTCGCCGAAGGTGCATGGACAGCGAAGGCCCTAGGGTCATCGACATCAACCCAGGGGGCGGTTTCTTCGAGCCAGGATGCTATCTGTGCCGTCAGTGGGCTTGGCAGCACGGGAGAGACAAGCATGCTAAACCCTGTCTTGCTGTTTGCACAGGTTGGTGCGAAACGTTACTCTGACTCTATTCGAGATGACTGTCGTCTTGTAGTGCTGCCGAGCCCACAGGCAATCAGTGTACTTGTTGCCGATTGTTGGGAGGTCATATTGTTGTTACTAGCGCGTAGTGGAGACGTGGAAACAAACCCTGGCCCTGAAACGCAGGAACTGCTCTTAGAGCTGATAGAAGGGCAAAGGGAAATCAAAGCAGAAATAGCAAAAATGAAACAAAAAATTGTTAGTGCCGAAATGGCTTTGTCCCAGATACCTGCACTGGTAAAAAGGGTAGAAGTGACTGAAACAGAACTATTAACTCTGTGATCCACTGTGGCGAAACTGATAAAAAAGGTTGACCAAATAGAGAATCACAGCAGAAGAAATAACATTGTAATCAGAGGCATTCCAGATGCGCAGAATGAGACGGAGCAAACTTTGAAGCAGGAGGTCGTAGTGGGAATTCTGCAGGAAAAGCTGAATCTATCAGTTACAAGTGTCGAACGTATACATAGAATTGGAAAACCTTCTTCAAACGGACCAAGACCCATCATTCTGCCCCTGGGAAGCCTCACAGAAAAAAGGACGTACTACGCAATCTCAATAAGCTCAGGGGCACGAATATTTTCATCAATGAGGACTTTTCGCATCATGTAAGAAGGAAAAGACAATGCCCGTGGAACAGCGCATTGGAAAACAGAAAAAGAAAAGAGAAGGTTGCACTTCTGTATGATAAAATGAAGATAAACGGAGTGATGTACGCATGGGATGAAGCCACAAACCAACGCTATCGGGTGACTGACAGCCCGTCTAACATAGCTGCAAGAACCACTGCTTCCTCAAATGACTGACATGCGCATCCTGGCAAGCTTCGGCTACTGAACGTCGATGCCCGTAGCCTTGTTAATAAGGCTATAGACCTGGAGCACGTTTTATTTGAGCATCACCCAGATATTGTATTTATAACAGAAACGTGGCTACATGAGGGCGTCCGTGATTGTGAAATATGCCCTCCAGGATATAACGTGATCAGAAATGACCGCAGTAGCAGGGGTGGGGGCGTTGCCATCTTTCTGGAATGCAGCCTCAAATACACGGTCCTTTGCAAACCGTTCGACATTGAAGCAATATGTTGCAAAATTCTTGGACGCCCCGACTTGATTGGGGGATGCGTATATCGCGCTCCGGGAAGTACTGCCGCCAGTATTAATGCTCTGAATAAGAAACTTAATGACTTACGCGTTCAGAACAAAAAGTTATCATAGCGGGGGATTTTAATGTTCCAGACGTTGAATGGGACGAAATGGAAACGGGTACGCGAGACCGTGATGCAGGCGTAGCAATTATAGATATGTGCTTTTCACATGGACTTACACAAGTAGTACGTGACTTTACTAGGGTCTGCGGTAATAGAAAATCTGTTATTGACCTCTTCTTTTTAAGCCATAGCATTGTATCGAGATACTATAGAGTTGATATTCTGCCAGGGATCTCGGATCACTCGATTGTAAGATTGGCTTTTATATATAAGTTCCTTTTCAAGGGTCCCTAGACATGTTTCATATTACAGACAGTTTAATGAAGCTGATGATACTTAAATAATAGATGAACTAGCCTTTTGTTTTGAGAAGTTTGAAAAAATAAGTCAAGATGAATCTGCGCATATCGATGAGTTGTGGTTAAACTTTAAGAGAACGGTTCACAAAAGTATAAGCCGCTATGTTCCTCTCAAATGTAAATCAAAACGGATGCACAGCCCATGGATTACGAGAGAGATCATACAACTGAAAAGTGGCAAGGCCTAGGGCACTTTATAAGCGTACACACGATTCCGCTGTTCATGATGGCATGTCAAACTTAAGTAAATAGTTAAAATTAAGGACAAGTACTATGGTGTCACTATGGATACTTTTCTACGCGGGTCACCTCAAAAGTTTTGGAGGCACCTGGCTCCAACTAAGAAGGCAGTCACTAAAATATGCACAAAACAGGGACCTATTGAGGATAAATGTCATATAGCAGACGCCTTCAATGACTTTTTTGCTAGTGTCTTCACCAATGATGATGGAAAGCAGTCAAAATTTGAGGTACACCAACAGCTTCCAGTTGCAGAGGAATTGCGGGTAACATATGAAGGAGTATTAAATTTGCTGCTGAACCTAAATACAAAGAAATCGGCAGGTCCTGATGAGATACCAAATTTGTTTTTAAAGAGGTATGCTGAATGGGCTGCGAAGTACCTCTTCAATATCTTCAAGAAGTCACTACGGTCAGGTACACTTCCTGAAGAATGGAAAATGAGTAAAGTTATACCCGTATTTAAAGACGATGACACCACCTCTACTGCCAATTATAGGCCCATTGCGCTAACGTCAGGCTGTTGTAAAGTGTTAGAACATATTGTTTCTAAGTACATTCGGCTGTTTTTTCACAGAACAAAATCCTTAGTAACTATCAACATGGGTTTCGCGAGAGCTTGTCAACCGTAACACAATTACTAGAAAGTGCTCACGCTTTTAGTAAAGTTGTAGATGGCAAGGGACAAATAGATCTGATATTTCTCGACTTGAAAAAGGCCTTTGATAAGGTTAATCATAGAAAACTGTTAATTAAATTAAAGGCTATTTTAGGAGATACAGATGTAGTGAAATGGGTGGAAGACTTTCTTACTGATCGCCGACAGTTTGTCAGTATTGATGAAAATAGGTCCGGGGTCTGTGATGTAAAATCAGGGGTGCCTCAAGGTTCAGTTCTTGGGCCTGTGTTGTTCCTGGTATACATTAACGATCTGATCGAAGCATCGGCCACAGTTACAGCGTGGTTATTCGCATTTTACTGTGTCATATATACAGAAGTGAAATCTATTAGTGACCAGATACTTTTAAATAACTTCTTAGGAAAAGTTCAGCAATGGTGTGACATGTGGCAGATGTCTCTTAACCCAGCAAGGACAGTATGTATGACCATCACACACAAACATGAACCTCTGTCATTCACATACACTCTAGAAGGTGAACCACTTCATCGCGTAACAGAGTACAAATATCTCGGAATTTTAATAACATCTGACCTTAGTCGGACACCACACATTAAAAAAGTAGTAGGGAAAGCCAACCTGAGATTAGGTTATATTCGACGTGTCCTTAAACTCGCTTCTCCAGCCACGAAACTGACTGCTTATAAAGTGCTCGTGCGCCCAATATTAGAATATTCATGTGAAGTGTGGGATCCGCATTTGAAAGATTCAGTGTCAAAACTAGAGCAAGTTCAAAGACGTGCATTGCGGTTTATTTATTCCCGATACCGTCGGCAACTTTACGCCCCTACTTAATGTCAGGAGGAAGGAGAAACGTCTTAGCTTTTTCTATTTAATAATTAATGAGCTGCTACTTGTTGATAAGTCTCGCTACATAAATGAATCTAAGACCCGCATAGTGCGAAATAAACATAGTAGGCACGTTAAGGAAAATCGATTTCACAAGCATTGCTACAAATACTCGTTCTTCCTTTCGACAGCACGTGACTGGAATTGTGTCCCTGCAAACATTGTAAACGCAGGGACTCGTGAGCAGTTTTCTGCACTTGTGTCCGAATATTTTCAACAATAGGGCATATATCACTGTATCGCTGTATTCTATTGTTCCGTTGACTGCTTGCTGTATGTTGATGTATTGTTACCACTCCTGTCTTGGTCCTGATGTGGACCGACAGTATCTGTAAATAAAAATAAAAATAAAAACAACGCGAGGGGGGTTTTGCGATGTACGAGTTTAGCACGAGTTGGCCTGTCAATCAAAACCATAGGTCACGCCCACTTCCTCCGCCGTTTCTGGCCAGAAATCCAGAAACGGCGGAGGAAGTGGCCATCATCCTCGGCATCGCCACACGCAAGGACACCGCAATCATCTTGAGCGACTCGCCAACGGCATGTAGAAACTTACAAAAAGGCCGAATCTCTGCCGCCGCCGTGAAAATTCTAAAAGAGCTATCAAGACGCCAAGAACTACCCGAAACCTACGTCGCATGGACCCCAGGCCACGAACACCTGGCAGGAAACGAAGCAGCACATGCTGTCTCCCGAGAACATACCAGCCGGGATTTCCTGCCGCACGGGATCCGGAAATCGACGAGGGTGGAGGACATTCCCATCAACTACGCCGTAATACTGCAACATTACCGACTCGAAAGAAGAGAATATCCTTTACCACATCCAAAATTAAGCAAGGAAGAAGCCACCGCCCTCCGCAGACTACAAACAAATACATATGTCCATGGAATTATCATGCACCGGATGCATCCCACTAAATTCTCATACTTATGCCGATATTGTGATGTACCAGACACCCTACAACACATGGTGTTGGTGTGTCCACACCGCGACAAAAACAGTCAAGACGATGCCTCAGAAACGATACAAGCCACCGAAGAAACGTGGGAGGCAATGTTAACAGCACAGAGCCTGGAGGATCAGCGAAGTCTGGTGGACCGGGCCCGGGCTGCGGCATTAGCCAACGGCTTTCTGGACTGAGAGAGCCGCCCACCTAGGGCGAAGAAAGAACACTTTCTCGCTGTTTCTAGCAATAAACGTTTATTCCTCCTCCTCCTCACGCCCCGCGCGATGCATGTAACTCGTGTGCGCACCCACCACAGTTGGGCCACGCCCAACTTATTTTTCGGCAACAGCGACGTGGTGCGGAACTGACAGGCATTAACAATCTTGACCGGCGAAATAAAACGCGCACAACGCACTGTCATCGGTGATGTACTGACCACCACTAAAAAAAAAAGCATCGACTTTCGCTGGCTTATGCATACATCTTCTTGGGCTGCGATGGCCCCCCAACATGGTCATTGCCTGCATTGTGGTGACGTAGCGCACAGCAAATAATTATCGGCACGTCACTGTAGCTGCTTGCATGGCGTCGATGCGCCGTGGTGGACTACGATCCTCCGCAGTGCGTAGTGTTCTCTAACGACAACGTACCGCAGCGGTCATTTGAGATGGCTGCTCTGTCATCAGTGATGTATCGGAGCCGCAGTGTCGCAAACACGGTCAGCGGTGAGCGCAAACGCACCCAGTGCGGTGGCATTTCTTCCTCAGAAGCACGGCACACTAAACAATTGCAACACCTTCCTGCGTTCGAAGTCTAATTTCCTAACTACACACAAGAACCCTCACCCAGCAAAATGCGATTGCTGCGCTGTCGTTACGATATACATCTGCGATCGCTGTTAGCACAGCAGCAGAGGCAATCGGCAAGCACATTGGAGTGAACAACACACTCAAATTCTGCGTACACGCGCACGGAGGCACTTTCACTGTCCGCTTTGCCTTTCAGCACGTGTCCGACTTTGTCCGCTTCAGGCATGTCCTTGTCGACCTTGCGGCGCAGAGGCAACACATCTCCTAAATATAGGAGATGTACAGCTCCGTGGACGTCTGTGCACAAATTGCGAGTTTGTTTCTTGGCCGTGAGTTGTAATCCGATAGGTTTCCGAAATTGATCGCAAAATTTCTGCGTACAGACGTCCCGACTTGCCAGATCTTCCTCATGCGTCTCGAACCACAGCTGCGCAGTGTCCTGCAAGTAGAAGATCACATTCGCAAGCATTAATCTTCGGGTCCCACTTGTTATTGTTGCTGACGCACTCGTACATAGCCAGCCACTCATCGACGTCCAGCACGCTAGTGCCGTTGCATGTCCCGGGATCACGAGGGTGCAGGAGAATGACCAGTGACGGGTCTTGCTCACACTGGGTCGCTTGGTCGGTAATCGTGGTGGACGTAAGGTGCCGTCGGCTCAGAAAATCCCGTTACCGGTGTTGTAGCGAGCTTAGCCCGAACCTCGACCAAAACTGTTGCGGGGAGAATCTGTAATTATACAATTGATATATTTACAATACTCCGAACTAATTTACAGTGGTCCGAACTAATTCTTCAAGATGTCTGCTCCAGCACCAAAATCATAGAAACGGATCTGCAGACAGACAAAATGGATAGCAGGCTAGCACACCTATTCGAGGCCAAGCAATCAATCCTCGAGAGGTGGAAAAGCCAACGCTTGAATCCCAAGCTCAGGAAAAAGATAGCCGAGATTAACAAACAAATAGACGATCACTGCCAAGCCGTGTCTAGGCAGCAATGGGACGAAACTTGCAATTCAATCGACGGGCAGATGCGCACGGGAGGGAAGTGGAATCTTCTGAAACCCTTGCTCGACGACTCCGGCACCAAATCAAACCAGAGAAGTATCCTCGCTAAAGCACTACACGAAGCGAAGAAGTCGTATTCGGAAGCAGAAGTGCTGGAGACGCTAGCTAAGAAGTACCTGCCACTCAAAACTGTGGCCGATGAGGCGGCATACCCAGTATACAAAGGGAAGCCGAACTCCGTGCTGGACGTGCCTTTCCAAGTCAGTGAAATCCGCCGCGCCCTACATGACCACAATGGTAGGTCGGCACCCGGCCCGGATAACATTAACAACAAGGCTCTCAGAAACCTAGAGGACGAATTAGTCGAGTTTCTCACAAAGGAGATAAATCGCATTTGGGAGGAGGGAATTGTACCGGAACAATGGAAAGTGGCGAAGGTCATACTCATCCGAAAGCCCGGTAAACCGCCGAGCTTGGACAACCTCCGCCCCATCTCACTGACGTCATGTGTAGCCGAACACGCCATCCATAACATAATTGCCGAGTATATCGAGACCAACGACCTTTTCACATGATAGGTTTCAGGCCAGGCCTCTCCACCCAGGACGCCATGAAGCTTATCAAGATCCAAATCCTGGAACGCTGCACTCGGGACACGAGAGCCATCCTTGGTTTGGACCTGGAGAAGGCCTTTGATAACATCCGTCACGAGTTCGTTCTCGACGCCATCTCCAAACTCGACCTGGGCTCGGCCTTCCATGCCTTCGTCAAGTCTTTCTTGAGCAAACGATGCGCCATCCTCAAGGCTGGAGATTTGGAATCAGAGAAAATGGAGCTGAGCGGAAGAGGCACCCCCGAGGGGTCAGTCATCTCACCGCTCCTCTTCAACATCGCAATGGTCGACCTCTCGATACCTAGGCAAGATCCAGGGCATCGGTCACATGATCTACGCGGACGACATCACTGTCTGGTGCGCGGCAGGCAGTGACGGACAAGTCGAAGCCGCTCTCCAGGAAGCTGTCGACACTATAGAGCGCTTTCTAACGGACACGGGACTCCGGTGCTCCCCAACGAAATCGGAACTCCTTCTCTACAGCCACTAGAAAGGGCCGCAAGCCACAGAACTGGAAACCCCCCACCGAAATCGACATTAATCTCTACATCAAGTGCGGAGATCCGATTCCCAAAGTCGCGTAAATCAGAATCTTGGGAATGACACTCGAATGGGCGGGCACAAATAGCATCACCATTCACAAACTAGCAAAGAAGACGGATAGCGTCATCGGTCTAATCAAGCGGGTAGCTAACAGAAGGAGAGGCCTGAGTGAAGAGAATCTGATAAGGCTAGTCCACGCTTTCTTGTTATGCCATTTCCCGTACGTAGCGGCCATGCACGTCTGGAAGAGGGCCGAGCGAGACAAGCTAAATGCCATGATAAGGAAGGGGATCAAGAGCGCGCTCGGACTACCAAACTACACACGCACCGACCGACTTCTGCAGTTGGTGATTCATAATACACTGGAAGAAATTGCAGAAGCATAAGAAAGGGCACAGATTCTCAGACTGTCCGGCACCACGGCGGGCAGACGACTCCTAACAGAGATGGGCGTACCACCGGCTGAGGTCGAAGACTCCTACGAGGGCCTTCCGAAAGAGCAGAGAGACTACATCATCATATCCCCCGCCCCGCGCAATATGCATCCCCAGCGCAACGCGGAAAGAAGGAAGGCCAGGGCCGTGGCGCTCCTACGCCGGTCGACAGAACTCCCTGCCGGTAGCTGATTCGTTGACGCGGCCCAATACGGCAACAGCAAAAATTTCGCAGTAGTGTGCATCAACCACAGGGGTTCGACCGTTAACGCAGCTTCGGTACGAAGCACGTCGTCACGTGCGGCCGAGCCTTGGCCCTCCTGGGCGAGAAACATGCCAATATCTTCAGCGACTCCAGGGCAGCCATCCGCACCTTCAGCGTTGGCGCCGTGTGTAAGGAAGCCTATCGCATCCTCCACGGCAAAAGCATCACCACCCACACTCTCACGTGGTTCCCCGCTCACATGGGATCCATCATGGGAGGCCCCACAAACCTCAACGAGCTGGCCCACTCCAAGGCACGAGGTCTTGCTTCCCGCGATCATGGAGAACTCCCCGGCCGGCCAAGAGTGGTGGAGAACAGAGATAAACCGACAACATATAATGAAATTACGCAGCACTTTTGTCTCGGCAGGAGAGAATTTCCTCTTCCTCACAAGAAGTTAAATAGAGCGCAGGCATTGACCCTCAGATTATTGCAAACAAGCTCGTATCATAGCCCGGCTTTATTACACAAGCTTTATCCCGACACTTACGTCAGTAGTTCTTGCAGGCACTGCAATGACTTCGCTAGCTTAGCCCATATGCTCTGGCGTTGCCCCTCGTTACGAGGCACGGAACAAATAAATGAGGACAAGTGGCTCTCCGCTATCAAGAGCCCCGACGCCGGGGCGTAACTGTGGGCTGTCCAGAGGGTCCACGATGCGGCGGTCGGGCATGGCCTGACTGTCCCAACGTGGGAGCGGCCCGCTGCGCGCTGAGTCGCGTACCTCAGGACGTTCATTAATGTTTTACATCCATCCATCCATTCATCCATTCATCCATATATTTACAAGGCAAGGCGCACAACACGTACTGCAGCAATGGTTGGGCTAGCGCGTGCGCACCAGATAGCTACGCCGCCGAAGTCGCCATTGTCCAAGCACCGACCACATGTTCGCCACCCGTTACAATGTATATATATATATATATATATATATATATATTGTTAGACGACGCCCGGGACGAAGGCAGAGCTCTTCTATTGTCACAGAGCGCGAGACAGCCCACGAAGACCAACCCGACAAAATGGTGATGATTATGAGGATGGGTATATACACATGAAGACGATGATGAACTGCACAGTTAGCGCTCACACTAACTTCCCCCCCTCACGAAAGCGACCGGTAAGGCAGCGAGTCAGAAACGGTCGGAACGCTGAAGATACGGCTTCAGGCGAGAGACGTGAACAATTTCAGTGCTGCGGCAACGGCGGTCAGTAACCGAGGTAACAGGAGCTGCGCGATATTTCACGGCAGATGTTCTTTCAAGCACGGTATATGGCCCGCGATACCTGTGAATAAATCTTCCACAGAGCCCTGGCACTCGAACAGGTGTCCACAGGAGCACTTCGTCGCCTGGTCGGAACGAAATGACACGACGGGTCGCATCACAACGAATTTCCCTCTTGTCCTGAATGGTCGCGTTGTGGGCGCGCGCAATTTCGCGGCTGTGGGCAACGCGGGCGGCGAACTCCTCTGGTAGAGATGTGGAGTGAACAGAAGGCGTAGAGGGAAAGGCGGTGTCCAAAACAAAAGACGGTGCACGGCCGTACACGAGGAAAAAAGGGCTGTAGTTTGTTGTGCGTTGAACGGCAGCATTATATGCAAACGTGACGAATGGAAGTATAGTGTCCCAGTTTGTGTGGTCGGGTTTCACATACATGGAGATCATGTCGGACAGAGTTCGAGGGAAACGCTCGGTAAGACCATTGGTCTGGGGATGGTACGCAGAGGTGGTCTTATGGATGGTGTTTGAGGCTTGCAGGACTTCAGGAAGAACATGGGAAAGAAATGTCTTGCCACGGTCACCTAGAAGAACACGAGGCGCACCGTGGCGCAAGATAATGGCTTGCAGGACAAACTCGGCGACCTCAGAGGCCGCACCAGAAGGAAGAGCTGCCGTCTCAGCGTAGCGAGTGGGATGGTCCACGGCGGTGACAATCCAGCGGTGACCCGCGGGTGTAAGCGGAAGGGGTCCGTGTAAGTCGATGCCCACGATTTCAAAGGGAACGGACAGGCACGGCAATGGTTGTAAACGGCCGGCGGGAAGAGAGGTCGAACGTTTTCGATGTTGGCATGACGCACACGAACTGACGTACTTGGCAACACTAGTAGACAGGCCAGGCCAGAAACAGCGAGTCTTAATGCGGTCGTAGGTTTACGAAATCCTAAGTGGCCAGCCGTTGCGTCGTCGTTAAAA